>NW_026138071.1:27191185-27858140 GCF_025592945.1 Manacus candei | reverse complement strand
CCCCCCCCGCCCACCCCCCACCCTCCCCCTCCCCTCCCACCCCCCTCCACCCCCCCCGTCCCCCCACCCCCCTCCACCCCCCCTCCCCGGACCCCCTCCTCCGGAGGGGGCCCCTCCCCAAGTCCCCCCGGCCCCCCCAGCCCCGGGGTCGCTCTCGGCAATAGACCCGCACATCTCCACACCCCGCGCCGCCCATTGCCGAGAGCGAACCCGCACCTTTGCCCCCCGCCCGCGGAGCCCCCCGTGTGATGTCGGGACGGGCCGGAGCCCCGGCGGTGTCGGGCGGTGCTTGTGAACTGCAGGGGGGGACCCGCCGAGCGGGACCGGCCCCGTGGAAAGGGGGATCCAGGGGGGGCGCCGGCTCCGGGCCTCGCGGCTTTATTAAAACCGGCGCCCCCAAGCCCGCGGCTGCGGGGACACGGCCCGGGGGACAGGGGGGCGGACGGCACGGGCGGGGGGCAAGGACGGAACGGGGGACAGGGGGGGTCGGGCTGTGCAGCGGAGCAGGGAGGGGCGAGCAGGGGCGAGCGGGGGGCCGGGCTGTGCAGGAGGGCAGCGACAGGGGCCGGGGGCAGGCGGCGTGCGGGGACGGGCAGGGCGGAGGGGCGGGAAGGAGGGCAGGGAGGGTCGGGTTGTGCAGCAGGGGCCGGAGAGGGAGCGGGGCCAGGCCGGCTGGGGGACTAGGGAGGGCGGAGGGCGGAGGGGTAGGAAGGAGGGCTGGGCGGGTCGGGCTGCCCCGGAGGGGCAGGGAGGGGGCGCAGGGGACGAGCGGGTTGGGGAGGGAGGGAGAGGGGGGCTAGGGGGAAGAGGGAGGGGGGGGTTTGGGGGGGGAGGGTGTGGGGGGTAGGGGGGGGGAGGAAGGAAGGGGACGAAGGAACGGGGACAAAGTAAAAGAAAAGAGAAAAGGAAAGGGAAAAAGAAAAGCAAAGAAAAAGAGCCGCGGCAGGGCGAGGCCCGCGCGGCGATGCTGCCCCCTCCGCGCACTGCCCGAGCAAATGGGAGCAGGGCCGAGTTGCGGCGCTTAAAAACCCCCGCCCCGACCCGCCCCCGCCCGTGCCCGCCCCGCGCACCTGGACGGGCTCCTCCCCTCGCACCTGTGCGGGCCCTGCCCCGGGCCCGGCCCCGCCCCGGCCCCGCCCCGCCCGCGCCCCTCAAAAGCGGCAGAGCCGCGCCTGCCCCGCCGTTGTAGAGGAAACTCGTCCCGGGATGCGGCGGGAGCGATCGGCGCTCGGGGCCGGAGCCCCGACCCGGGGGCTGCTCCCGGCGCTGCGCCGGCAGCGGAGAGCGAGGCTGGCGATGGAGCTCGGCATCAGGACCGGCAGCGGAGGATCGAGGTTGGCTTGGGGCTGGGAGGGGGCTCGGCGTCAGGACGGGCACCGGGATCGCCGCCCGTGCCCCGGCGCCGCGGGCGGGAGGAGCCGCTCCGGGCCGGGCGCTGGGGCCGAGCCCGGCGGGGCCGCTCGGGCCGGGGCTCTGCCGGGGCCCGGCCAGGGCAGAACGGCGGCGCTTTCCTCGGGCAGACGCGGAGCCGGGGCTGGGACCGGCCGGGGCGCGGGGACACGCCGGGCCGGCCCCGGGACCCCCCGATCCCGCCGGGCCCGCAGCGCTGCCCGCAGTGCCCCCCGTGCGGTCGCAGCCCTCGAGCTCGGGCACCCCCGAGGCCACCGCAGCCCCCCCGGCGAAAACATCGCTCGCCTGCCCCTTCCCCGCGGCCCCGGCGGGTTCCCGCCCGCAGTGCCCCCCGGGGCTCCGGCCACGGCATCGCTCCAGCCGCGGGGGAGCTGCGGTCGTGCCGGGGCAGGCAAGAACGAGGGCAGCCCTTTCCTCCTTCCTCCCGTGCTCCGGGACCCCGAGCAGAGCTGCCTGTCTGACCCACAGCACTTCTTTGCCCCGCCATCCACAAGGGGTAGCTCATCTGACGCCTGCCAGGTGAGACCTGAGGCTCTCCTTTCCCTCCCCCGTTTTCTCGGCAACTCGCACCGTCCCGGGGCAAACCCTCTGGTTTTTCAAAAGCCCACTGAAACGTTTCATTTTTATTTGCAGGCGAGGAGGGTCCTGCCTGGGAGGGAAACGGCTGCAGAAGAGGAAGCCAAGAATGCTCCAACCGGACGCTGCCGCGCGAGTCAAAGGAGGGAAGGACCCGCAGGGAAATAGTCAGGAAATGCGCTTTTATTCAATCTCTGCAGCTCTCCCTCCCCCGCACGAGCCCTTCGCAGCCACGGGTCGGGGAGCGCGGCCGGCTGGGCTGTGCCCGGCTGGGGACGGGCACCAATTCATCACTGCCCTGCTCAGGGAGGTTTTCCGGCCCCGTCCGGGATTCACCCGAAGGCTGCAAAGGTGCTCGTGCGACGTCCGAGCTCGTTTCCAGGGATAAAGGAGCCAACCCAGCCCGGAGGGGTCCCTCGCTCCGAGGCAAAGGCGTTGCTCGAGTGTCGCCGCCTGGTCCCGCCTGCGGGGGGGCGTCTCCTCCAGGTGAGCGTTCGGAACCCAAAATGCCGGGGGGGGGCTCAGGTCGGGGCCGCTTTTCGGGCCCGGAGCTGGACGGAGCCCTCGGCGGCTCCTGCTTCCCGCCAGGAACGTTCTCGGGGCTCGCTGAGCAGTCCCAGCTGGGCAGGGAACGCGGGCCGGGAGGAGGCCGGAGCGACAGAGAGCGACCCAGTCCTGCTGGGGCTTCCTATTGCCAGGGGATGGACGAGCTGTGCCCTGCCCTGCCCTTCCTATTGCCAGGGGATGGACGAGCTGTGCCCTGCCCTTCCTATTGCCAGGGGATGGAGGAGCTGTGCCCTGCACTGCCCTTCCTATTGCCAGGGGATGGAGGAGATGTGCCCTGGAGCTGTGCCCTGCACTGCCCTTCCTATTACCAGGGGATGGAGGAGCTGTGCCCTGGAGCTGTGCCCTGGAGCTGTGCCCTGCACTGCCCTTCCTATTGCCAGGGGATGGAGGAGATGTGCCCTGGAGCTGTGCCCTGCACTGCCCTGCCGGCGCTCCCGGCGCTCCGGAGCTCAGGCAATGCCGCCCGCAGCCGCAGGACTCCCAGCACAGCCCGTGGCAGCCGGGATGGAGCAGCTCCGGGCCAACGCTTCCATCGGCAACCAGATGGATTTGTCTGGCGAGCAGGGCTCGTCTGCCAAACGCACGTCCCAGGGGTGGGAACAGGCCACGGGCACTGCGGTGGGCACGGACAAAGGGCAGCCCGCGGCTCCTCAGCCGGGGGCTGCTCTGGACGGGCCCCCTGAGATGCCTCACCCTGGACACGCCCCAGCGCCAGCCCAGAAGGACCCAGAGAATCCAGCCGGCCCTCGGCAGTGTCGGCACGGCGGGGCTGCAGAGCAGCGCGGGCAGCCATTCCCAGGGCCCACCTCCCAGAGCTCCCCCGCGCCCCCCGCGTGTGTCCCGCCCGCCCCAAATCCCTGCCCTTCCAGCCGGAGCCCAGCAGCCAGCAGCAGCCTTAAAGCCAGGGCCATGTGCCCTCAGCGGCACTAAATCCCGAGCGAGAGCCCTCGGAGATGCCTGAAAAGAAAAGGGGATGCTCGGAGAAAGTTGGGCTTGGAGGCAATTCGCAGTTTTTCGGGGACCCAACCGCAACCGCAGAACCCGTGGACAGCTGGAACAGGTGGGGCAGAGCCGAGGTGCCCTGAAGGCAGGGATGTGCATCCCTTTCCTCGGGGAAAAGAACTCGCCGGGGCCGCTCCCGAGGCTCCGAAGGGACAGCGGCTTCCCGGCCGGAGAGACGTCCTCGCCCGTGCTCAGGGGCTGCCTCGCCCCGGGCCGGGAGCGCGTCCGGCCCCTGCCTTCTCCCGGGCCAACACATCCCCTGGAGCCCGGCCCGGGATGGAGAATCGGCCCAATTCCAGGGAACTCGCTCAAGTCCCCCCAGGGACACCAGCGGGGCCGGGGCAGGAGGGTTACAAACAGCAAAGTCGGGGCAACATCAACCTCGCCTTGTCCCGATCCCGCTGAGCAAACCTGGAACCGCGGCTGCTTCCCGGCAAACCTGGCCTTAAAGCGGCAGCTCTGGGGGGGAATAGCCGGGCTCCAGGAGGCACTGGGAGGCTGTTCCAGCAGGAATTCCCCATGGAATTGCGGGCTGTAGGTAGAATTCATCCAAACCTGCAAAGCTGAGACCGGAACCCAAACCTGGGCCCCCCGCAGAGAACAATATTTTGTGCTGCCCTGTCGGCAAAAGCCCCTGCACTGAGAGATCTTGGCAGCCTGAGGGAGGGCATTGTCTGCATCCCAGCAACCAGCATCTCCCAAGGGGGCAATCCAAGTTCCAACCAATTCCTTTTGTGTTTCCCCAGGGACAGTTCTTCTCTACTCCCAGCAGGTTCCTTAAGGAGCCAGATACTCCAACAATCCCCTCGTTTGACTTTCTAGGTGAATTGTGCACAAGTCAGTCCCCCGTTCCCTATCCAGGCTGGGAGTGCTCGTGCCCTTGGCACAGTTGGCTCTGGCTGGGCAGGAACTGAGAGCAGGACACGGGGCAGAGCGGATCAGCTGCCCAGGGAACCTCCAGGAGATGAAGCTACGGGATCCTCATTCCAATCAAGGGAACACATTCTGCCTCTGACAGAAGCCGGGAGCCAAAGCAGATCCCACCGGGCCAGGCTGGGGGCAGCAGTTGGATCCACTCTGGGGGAAAGCCCCTGTGCCTGCCAGGAGCTCTGACTCTGTTTGTCCTGCCAGCTCCTGACCAGTGTCAGGGGCCCTGGGAGGGATTCGGGATCCAAAGAAACCCCAAATCCTACTGCAGAATTCAATCAAAGGAAGAAAACCATTCTTGTCATAAAAAGCTTAAAAAGCTGTTAAAAGTTCTAGGACAGCAATACTGGGATTCCCAGGAAACTTAGTAGTGTCTTGGTGCCATTTCAATGTATCTTTAGTCCCTCAATGAGCAGCTTAGAGAATTTCCCCTGGGATTTGGAGGCTGAGCAGGGTTTGCTTTGGATTGCCTGGCACCTCTGGCCCCAGCTGGTGCAAACACAACTTGGGCCAATGATCTGTGCCTACTGTGTCCCTGTGGGCAGTGCCAGGCTGGGGACAGGCACACAGAGCTGGCAGCACTCTCTGCCCCAAACAGCCTTGGGTGGCAGCGCAGCCCCGGGGATCCAGGGGGGCTGGAGGCGGCCCAGGAAAGGCCCCCCCGCTCCCCCCGGGGCAGCTCCACAGCCCCCCTGCCCTCTCTGCCACGGGGGCCCCGCTGCTCCCCCGGCTGGCACAGAGCCCCCTGCCCATGGCTGGCAAATCAGGGCCAGGGCTCGGCCTCGCTGCAGCCACCCACACAGGAGCAACTCAGGACTCAGCCCAACATTTCCCTGCTTGGCCACTGCAGAGACCCTCAGTTCACCTCAACACATTCCTTCTCTCCCCAGCAGATCACCTGAACTTTAACACCCACAGTTTTCTCTGTCTCTCACCACTCATCACCTCAGGTTACCTCAGTGTGTTCATTCCCTGCCCTGGAGAGAATCAACCTCCTTTTTAACCCCTAAACTTTCCCCTTCCAGCCCACTCCTGATTACCTCTTCTTGAACACAAAAGAGTCATTCTCTTCCCTAGAGATTACCTTCTTTTTAACCCCCAGAGTCTTCCCTACTGCACACTCCTGATTACCTCTTTTGGACCTCCAAATATTTATTCTCCACCCTGGAGAGGTTCTCAAGTGTTACCTGTCCACTGATGACTGCCTTAGTTGATCCCAAAAGGTTCATTCTCTCTGCCAGACACTGCCACACATTTTACCCCCAGAATCCTCTCTGGGCCTGCTGGAGTGTCCACTCCTGGTTGCCTCCTCTGCACCTCTCAGGATTCATTCTGGACCCTGGAGATGACCTCAAAGATTTCTGCCCTAAATGTCCCCACCTGGCCACCACTGATTCCCTCAGTTGACCTCCTGATGTCCTTTCTGTCCCCTGGAGATCATGGCCAGGCTTCCCGAACGAAGATTTGGGAAGGGCTCTACCCACCTTTGTCACAAGCGTGCTGGTGGCTAAAAAGGCCAATATTAGACAGGCACGACCGGTTGCAAAAGGCACAGCAGAGAGACTCCTTAGGTGGTATATTCTGCAAGACACGGTTCTTTCTGCGGTGTCTTTTCTCCTCAAGGTGATCCTGCTGCGTTCTCAAAGGCATCAGCAGCGTCAGAGATGCTGTGTCTCCAGACCTCCCGACTGGAGGCCAGAGCAGACCAGTTATGATGATCAATATGGCCAAGGCTGAGATGTTGTTTCAGGGAGACCTTGTGTCTTCTCTTCGGGGCTCCTCTCTTGTGGCAGCCGGTGGCAAGTTCACCGTAGAGCAGGATCTTAGGGAGGGGGTGGTTGGTCCTTCATCCTGGAGACGTGTCCTGCCCAGTGCAGCTGTGTTCTCAGCAACATGGCCTCAATGCTTGGGACTGCTGCTTGTTCTAGAACAGATGGATTGGTCACATCATCTGACCAGTGAATGTTTAGGAGCGTACAGAGGTAACCTCATTCAAAAGCCCCAGAGTTTTAACTCAAAATATTCGTTCTCTGTCCTGGACATTCCCTCAAGCTTTACCCCTGTAATTTTCCCTACAAGTCCACAACTGATTACCCCAGTTTACCTCAGGATGTACATTCTCTCCTCCACGTGACCTCAAATTTTACAAACAGAATTTTTCCCTACCTGCCCAACACTGACTGCCTCACTTTACTCCAAGTTATTCATTCTCTCTGCTACAGATTTTACTCCCAAAATTCTCCTTACCTACCCACATGTAATCAGCTCATTTGTACAAATACATGTTCATTCCCTACTCTCTGGGCTACCCCAAGTTTACCCTAAAACACTTCCCAACTGTCCACCACTGAGTACCTCATTTATCCTTCAAAATATTCAGTCTCTGCCCTGGACGTTTCCTCAAGTTTTACCCCCAAAGGTTTCCCCCCATCCTGCCCACTGCTGACTGCCTCAGTGTCCATCAGGAGGTACATCCTCTCTGCTACAGGTGACCTCACACTGGACCCACTGCATTTTCCCCACCCCTCCACATCTCAGCAACTCACTTCTACATCAAGATGTTCATTCTCCACCCAGCAGACCACCTCCAGTTCACTCTCAACACTTTCCCCACCTGTCCAACACCCAGGAACTCATTTTCACCTCAGAAGATTCACCCTCTACCCTGCAGATTCTCACAAGTTTTACCCCCCACATTTTCCCTGGAGATCTGCAAGGTTTACCCCAGTTTACCCCAGGAGGTGCATTCTCTCTCCTCCACGTGTCCACTGATTTTACAAACACTACTGCCCACTACTGACTGCCTACTGGACCTCAAAAGGCTCATTTTCTCCCCTAGGTGACATCCAGACTTATCCTCACAGTTTTCCCTGCCTGCAAACTACTTATTACCTCATTTTTACCTCCAAAGATTTGTCCTCTGCCACAGAGATTACCTCAAAGTTTCCCCCAAAACCTCCTTACCTGTCCACTACTGATTACCCCAGTTTACCCCAGGAGGTGCATTCTCTCTGCTGCACATTACCTCAGCTTTGACAAACAAAGATTTCCCTCCCTGCCCACTACTGACTGCCTCACCTTACCCCAAAAGATTCATTCTCTCTGGGACAGATTGCCCCACATTTTACTCCCAACATCTGCCTTACCTGTCCACGTCTGACCAGCTCCTTCGTACCTACAGAGGGTCATTCTGCACCCCACAGACACCTCAAGCTTATCTCAAACCTCTCCAGACCTGTCTGCCACCGAGTGCCTCATCTTTACCTCAACAGGTTCCTTCTCTTCCCAGCAGATCACCTGAACTTTAACACCCACAGTTTTCTCTCTCTCACCACTCATCACCTCAGGTTACCTCAATGTGTTCATTCCCTGCCCTGGAGAGAATGGGCCTCCTTTTTAACCCCCAAACTTTCCCCTTCCAGCCCACTCCTGATTACCTCTTCTTGAACACAAAAGAGTCATTCTCTTCCCTAGAGATTACCTTCTTTTTAACCCCTAGAGTCTTCCCTACTGCACACTCCTGATTACCTCTTTTGGACCTCCAAATATTCATTATCTGCCCTGCACATTTTCTCAACTTTCACCTTCAGAAATTCCTCTGCCTCTCCCCTACTGACTGCCTCACTTTGTTCCAGAATGTTCCTTCTCTCTGCTGCACATTGCCACAGATTTGACCCCCACAATTTTCCCTACCTCTCCACAGCTGATCACCTCATGTATACCTAAATATGTTCCTGCTCTACCCTACAGACCTCCTCAAGTTTACTCTCAAAACTTTCCCCACCTGCTCACCGCTGACTACCTCCTTTTGACCTCCAAATATTCATTCTCCACCCTGGGGAGTTTCTCAAGTGTTACCTGTCCACTGATGACTGCCTTAGTTGATCCCAAAATGTTCATTCTCTCTGCCAGACACTGCCACACATTTTACCCCCAGAATCTTCCCTGGCCCGCTGGAGTGTCCACTCCTGGTTGCCTCCTCTGCACCTCTCAGGATTCATTCTGGACCCTAGAGATTACCTCAAAGGTTTCTGCCCTAAATGTCCCCATCTGGCCACCACCGATTCTCTCAGTTGACCTCATGATGGTCTTTCTCTCCCCTGGAGATAACCTTGTTCAAAACCCCCAAAGTTTTAACTCAAAATATTCAGTCTCTGCCCTGGACATTTTCTCAAGTTTTACCCCCAAAGGTTTCCCCCCATCCTGCCCACCCCTGACTGCCTCAGTGTCCATCAGGAGGCACATCCTCTCTGCTACAGGTGACCTCACACTGGACCCACTGCATTTTCCCCACCCCTCCACATCTCAGCAACTCACTTCTACATCAAGATGTTCATTCTCCACCCAGCAGACCACCTCCAGTTCACTCTCAACACTTTCCCCACCTCTCCACCACCCAGGAACTCATTTTCACCTCAGAAGAGTCACTCTCTGCCCTGCAGATTCCCACAAGTTTTACCCCCCAACATTTTCCCTGGAGGTCTGCAAGGTTTACCCCAGTTTACCCCAGGAGGTGCATTCTCTCTCCTCCACATGACCTCTGATTTTACAAAGAGAAATTTTCCCTCCCTGCCCACCACTGACTGCCTCACTGGACCTCAAAAGGCTCATTTTCTCCCCTAGGTGACATCCACACTTACCCTCACAGTTTTCCCTGCCTGCAAACTACTTATTACCTCATTTTTACCTCCAAACATTCATCCTCTGCCACAGAGATGACCTCAAAGTTTCCCCCAAAACCTCCTTACCTGTCCACTACTGATTACCCCAGTTTACCCCAGGAGGTGCATTCTCTCTGCTGCACATTACCTCAGCTTTGACAAACAAAGATTTCCCTCCCTGCCCACTACTGACTGCCTCACCTTACCCCAAAAGATTCATTCTCTCTGGGACAGATTGCCCCACATTTTACTCCCAACATCTGCCTTACCTGTCCACGTCTGACCAGCTCCTTTGTACCTAGAGGGTCATTCTGCACCCCACACACACCTCAGGCTTATCTCAAACCTCTCCCCACCTGTCTGCCACCGAGTGCCTCATCTTTACCTCAACAGATTCCTTCTCTCCCCAGCAGATCACCTGAACTATAACACCCACAATTGTCTGTGTCTGTCACCACTCACTACCTCAGGTTACCTCAATGTGTTCATTCCCTGCCCTGCAGAGAATGAACCTCCTTTTTAACCCCCAAACTTTCCCCTTCCAGCCCACTCCTGATTACCTCTTTTTGAACAAAAAACAGTCATTCTCTCCCCAGAGTCTTCCCTACCTGCACACTCCTGATTACCTCTTTTGGACCTCCAAATATTCATTCTCTGCCCTGCACATTTGATCAAGTGGGACCCTCAAAATTTCCCTACCTCTCCACAGCTGATCACCTCATGTATACCTAAATATGTTCCTGCTCTACCCTACAGACCACCTCAAGTTCACTCTCAAAACTTTCCCCACCTGCTCACCACTGACTACCTCCTTTTGACCTCCAAATATTCATTCTCCACCCTGGGGAGTTTCTCAAGTTTTACCTGTCCCCTGATGACTGCCTTAGTTTATCCCAAAATGTTCATTCTCTCTGCTCCAAAGACACTTCTGGCCTCCTTGGCAAACTGCCTCTGACACTTGGTTTTCTCCAGCAGAAATTAAGGAATTGCTCACGGCAGTTTGGAGATGAAGTTATCCCAAAGGGAAGGAAAGAACAAATATTCCTGTCAGAGCCCTCGGGATCTGCTGGGCTGAATTGGGAAGGGCACATTTTCTGCAGAGCAAATACAGGACAACCTCAAACACAAAGCCCAGACTGTCCAGTGGGGCGTGAAAGCACCACTGGGACAAAGCTCCACTCTCCCGATTCTTTTCAGGGGCTGCTCCAACCCAGCTCTGAAGCTGCCAAGCCCAAACTGTCCCCAGCGCTCTGGAACAACAGGATCTTCCCAGGGATGATGCATTGGAAGCACAGCCCTCATTCTCACCCTCCACACGCTCCCAGGCTCACCCCAAATTCAGGACAAGGGGCCAAAGGCCACTCGGGCCGGGGCTCTCTCTGTCTCTGTGGGCTCAGGGACTGCAGCCACCAGGGCCCTCCAGCACGGACAGCCTGGACCCAGAGCAGATCCCTGGGGATTAGCAGCGTCCTGGGCATCCCTGGAGACAGAAACCATCAGCCTCTGGGCTAGCACTTCATTGCCAGCACACACAGCCTGCCACATTTAGGGGGGCAGCTCTCGGACCACAGAGCCAGTCTGACCCAGTTCTCCTGGGCACCAACAGGGACCCCACAAACCCCCAGGAATGAGAATGTTCTGCTGCTTTGACAAACTTCAGCCCAGCTTTGCAAACCTCAGTCCCTGCAGCTCCTGCTCTCCAGGGCCCCTTCAGGGCTGGCTCCAGTTCCCTGGAGAACCTGCCCCAGCCCCACTCTGGGCCAGCCTGAGCAGAAGCCACTGGGCTGCCCAAGGAAGAACCCTCCCCTGGCTGCTGCAGCTGGAGGGAGATCCAGCTCCAATGGAATCCCGGGAACAGCCTCCCAGATGGTCTCTCCCCAGCCCTTGGCAGTGGCTCAGAGTGGCAGCAGCTCCAGTGCCAGCTGGGTCCCTGCACGAGTCCTTGTCCCAGCCCTGCCACAGGGACACCCACGGGAGACACCCACGGGCACACAGGCCTTGCTTGCACAATTCCTCACCCACAGCTGAGGGAAAGCCACACAATGTGAAGAAATAACCTGTGCTGAGAGCACTCATCACTCCAGTCCATCAGGACTTGGAGGCAGTTGGGTAGGCAACAGACCCAAATTCTAATCCTACCTCTAAATTTCTAACAGGCTCTCTTAGAAAGATCCTGGACAGGAACTCAGACAACAGAACCCAAACACTGCACATGCAATAGCAGAAGGTTTGCCAGGAAGAACAGAAGTTCCTTGTTTTCCTTAACACCCTGGGACTGTAGGACCCAATCCTTACAACCAAGTCACACCAGAGATGTGATTAATACTTAAACCTCTCCCCCATGGGTCTGTCTCAGAGAACTGGGCCAGCCCTGAGCTACTCCCAGGTGCCTGCAGTGCTTTGGGGAGGGGCAGGACAACACCCCACTTCCGCTTGGAAACATTCCAGGTGAGGAAAAGCCACTTCCCTTCTCTCTCTCTGACCCAGAACCAAAGCAGTCCTGCGGGACAACACGGACTATGCATGGAAGGCCCGAGTCAGTGGGGGAAAAACCCTAAACAAACCAAACCACCCCAAATTTCAAGGTAAAAACAGGCTGCTTCCTTAACAGGAGCACACCAAACTCATTGAAGCCAGAGAGGAAATTACAAACAAACAAACAAAAGACCCAAAGAGATGCTTTGCACTGATACACTCTCTGGTTGATCATTCCAAAGGAAATTCTCCACAGATCAGAAGCAAGTACCAATACTTTGTCCTCGACTGAAAATTAATGACTTGAGGGGCTGGACGTGTCCAGTGAGGGTTCAGGGTCTGGTGGGTCCTTTCTGGCTGATCCTGACCGGCCCAGGCCAAACCCAACCACCCCCATGGCTGCTCCATCCCAGACCTGGGGGCAACATTCAGACAGTTTGGAAATACTGCCCTTCCCTGCTGCTCCCTCCTTCCTTACACATCCAGTGCCCAGGGAGCAAATGCCAACACCAGGAGGAGAGAAAGGTGTCCCTGTGACTTACCCCACCCCACGGGCAGCACCAGGAGCCCCCAGCCCGGCCGGCGGGGCTGCAGCCTCTTGCCTTTGGCTGCTCCCAGCCCAGGGCACTTGGCAGAGCTGGGCTGGATCAGGGCTTTGGCCTGGCCTGGAAGAGAGGAGAACAAGGCAATTAAGGGCACTGGGCAAGTCAAAGGCTCCTGCCCTTCACCCTTCTGTTCAGTTGCTCACTAGAGTTTTAGCCATGAAAAATCCAGGGGGGACAACAAATGAAACGTGGCCTTTTCCAGCATTTTTATTCCTACCTGTTTCAGGCACTAAAAGGAGGCTCATCTTTCTTACTGCATTCCTTGCCCCATTTGAACAGAACCCTTTTCATTCCAAACCCCCCTTGGGAGTCAGTCAATCCTCTGCCATTGGACTTTGGACAGAGACACCTGGGACGATGGAGCCCAGGAAATGAGGGAGAGAAACCTGACAGGGAAAGGATTCAAGGCACTCCAGAACTCAGAAATGTGTTCATGCCTTGCCAGCCCACCCCAATTCTGTGCCACCCACCTGAGCTGGGCAGGTGAGGCCAAGGCTCCCCTTCCTGCTGCCAATCACTGTCCCAGCACACGGATCCCCGTGCTGGGCAGCACTTGGAAAAACTTGGGAAAGGCAAAAGGAAAATGGCACTGCCTGTCAGAAAACATGTCTGTGAACAAACCTTCTGGACAAATGTAATCCCATCCCTCTGCTCCAATAAACACAGGGCAGGCAGGTCTCTCCAGCCCAGGGAGAACAGGAAGGAGAACTGCAGGAACACAGGCAGGCACGGGCAGCTCTTGGCACTGATTCCCTGCAGACCTCTCTGCACTTGGGGCTCTTGGCACCTCATTTATAAAGAACGGGGTGGCAGCAGCCCGGGAATGCCCCTCAAAAACAGGGGCCTGGGCAGCTGGAGATTAGATTAGAGGAGGGGAGTTGTGAGGGGAGACACGGAGAGAGAACAGGACCAGGGGTTGTTTGGGAACAGGCTGTGTGTCCAGCAGGGAGGGGAACTGGAAACACGGGAGGCTGGAGGGAGGCAGGAGGTGAGCACGGGCCTGCCTTGGATGGATCCTTTTTCCCTTGGCTCAGAGGCCTCAGCTCCACCCTGTCTGAGAGCAGCAGGGAACTGCTGCAGGGGAAGAGTTCCTTTAGGCACAAGCCAGTGATGCAGCCACTGGAGCAGGGGAGAGGAACTGACACCAAAATGACACAATCACCACTGAAAGGGACTTTATTGAGCTGCAACACAAACACCTTCACAGCAGGCCAGGGCAAGGGGTGCCCCCAGGACCACCAGCACAGCAGCTGGGCTTGCAGGAGCACCATCTTCTCAAGGGATGGAGCCAGGGCTGACAGTTGGGATCTATCCTAAAGATGCACTCAGGCATCAGGGCCAAGTCCTGCCCAGTCACTGCAGACAGTTCAGCCCCAGCAGCAGTGGCATTTTCTGCCTCTCCCTCCACTAGCATTTGGGAGCCAACAGCTCAAGGCTGCGGAATTTCAGCTTCATCAATGTTTTACAAAGTTGTACTTCCTGAGAACTGGTGCATTTTTGAGTATTCCTGACTCTTCCAGGGCTGCACTTGCCAGGATCCTTTGGGCCTGGTGTTTTGCTGACAGACAGGGCACTCCAGAAAACAACTCCTCCCCAGTCATGGAATAACAGGAACAGCCTAAACACAGTCCAGCACACGGGCTACAGATTTAGGGGATACAAAAGGCAGTGAGCAAGGCAGAACTGTGGCTCAGCAGAAATGCCCCCCCCCGGCCCCCTCCCGCTCCCCCCCAGCCCACACGGCAGCCCCGGGGCAGCCGATCCCGCAGGCTCCGGCCCCGGGACAATTCCTGCGGGTGCCTCCACCCCAGGGGAGGCTGCGGGGCGGCTCCAAGGGGGTCCCGCTGGCCAGGCTGTGCCCAACAAAGCCGGCTTTAGGCCAGGCCTGGCACTGTGGGGCCGTGGGCACGGGCAGGTTCCGTGAGCTCCCCGTTGGCCACCCCTGGAGCGCTGGGCAGGCGCCCCGGCGGGGCCAAGGCTGGAGGGCACGGAACAGCTGCACACACCTTGGCTGCCTTGGCCCAGCACACACCCACTGCACCTGCAGCCTTTAGCCAGGGCCCCTGAGCACACCCAGCCCTTACCCTGCTCCTCAGGGCCAGCAGCCCCGGGGCTCAATTCTCAGCCAACTTCTCATCCTTTCCTTCGGTCCTTTGATCCCTGGGCAGGGCAGAGACACGAGAGAAACAACTTCTTATAATTGATCCCAGAGACAACAACTCCATTTTGTTCATAAAATCAGTATAATTACTGATTTAATCAGTGGATGGATTAAAGTGTTCAAAAACTTTGTAGCAGATGGTGAGAATCCTGTAAATATGTCCCACCAGTGGTGAGCAGAGACTTGTTCTACCTGATGCCCAAAGGTCACTAATTGACCCCTATAGTTACTGTTTGCATTTGGTGATCAAGTCTTATTATTGCCCTGCAAATTTGAAATTTGTGTTTACATCCAAAGAAACCCCTGGTTTACTTACATTGAAGTGGGTTATTTTTCCAGCACGATATCAGTTGGTGCACTGCAGCAATTCAGGAGACAAAATCCAGTTAATTTTTGCAGTCCAGGATGTGAATACAGCCCTCCAGAGCAGTTCACTGGTACTCATTAAGTCCTTCTGTACCTCCTTTCTTTGTAGTACAATATACACACCATGTCATGTGCACTCAGCCCAGTTCCTAAGTTACTGGTGTTCCCCTGTGCACAACAATTACATCTTGGGGAACCATTAGAGAGCTGCCCAAACTCCCCATCACATTCTGGAGTGAAGGGTGGGGGGTAAATACAGTGGGCATCCCTTGTGCTCCTAAATTCAGCACTCGGGATACACCTGGCCCAGCTCTTTGCCATTGGTTACCAAACAATTCCATGTCTCCACTGCCTACAAATCCAATACCAGCTCCTGTTCCTCCCAGCCCCGTGTCCCCCCAGCCTCGCTGCCTGGGCCAAGATGGGAGCACTGGAATCAGAGTGGGGAAAGGAATTCTGTTATCCTGATGATGTTGGGCTGCAGGACACAGGCAGCAGGTACCCAACAGTTGGACCAATATTCTCCTCGGGAGGATGATGCCCAACTGTGCCATCCCCTGCCCAAGCTGATCCCTTTGCTCTTTTGGCAGCACTGACCCAGAAGAGCCCAGCAGGCAGAGCCCAGGGCACGGCCCTGCTGCTGTGACACTGTGGCTGGGACTGGCACCGCTCACCCAGGGGGACAACGATGCCAGGGAGACCCCCCGGAGCCAGCACCATAAGGGAAACTCCAGCCCTGCATGGCCACAGTGCTCCCAGCCCCTGGAATCACATCCATCCAATCCCACTGAGGGCACCAACAGCCGCCCCCACAATGAGCCCGACAGCCCCCGGCCCTGCCAGAGAGTGCCCCGGGCACAAAGGGAGACTGACCCCTGGGCAAGGGCCACTTGCTTCCCGGGTCACCTTGGCCTGGGGGCCTGTTTGGGAGCTGCTTTTCCATCTCCATCCAAATCAAACCAAGTCACCCCACCCAGGCACCTTTTCCAGGGCACTGCCCGGGCCAGCAGCATCGCCCAGAGGGACCACAAGGGCTCTGAGGATGGCCAGGATCCACAGTTTCTGTAAGATATCAAGCTACAACATGGCAATATCATTCCCTCCACTAACATTTATTCACACAAACATATTCCCATTTTCCTTGTCTGCATTTAATCACTAATCCCGTGATGGTGTCACTTGGGAGCCAAGTAGCCAAACCACTGCCAACTGACCCCAAATCCCTACAAACCTGACACTGCCCTAGTTCTTCCTGTTTCGTTCCCACAGGTACAGTGTCTCACTCAGCACATGGACTACTTTTGCCTCCCCCCTTCGTGACTTCAAACTCCCTCTGGCACGGGTTATAAGCTCCTGCTTTCCCAAAGTGCTTCCCACTGACAGATGGGGCTGACCCAGCAGTGAGCCATGCATGCTCCCCCTCTGCTCCCAGCACTTGCTCTGGGGCTTCTCCCCATTTCCCAGTGATTTGTGCTCACTGTCCAGGGGATCTACACTTGTTGCTTCAACCACAGGGCCGGTGGCAACTCCCTCCGGAGGCCTCGCTCCTGCCCCGCCCCCTGCTCTGGCTCTGGCTTGGATCCACCATCTCCAGTCCATGGTGCTGCCTTCCTGAGCAGGGCCTGGCCTGTGCACCCTGGAGGAGCTTTGTACCCACGGCCTTCTGGGGATTTCAGGCCCTCTTATCATTTGTTGAGTTGCCACTAAAGCCCAAGAACATACTCAGAGCCACTTCTCCAACAGGGGCTACCTTGGGCTGGCTTCCAGTAACTTCCTATTCCCAAATCCTAAAGGCACTCCTTCCTACCCTACTTCTGCCAGAGGCTACAACTGACACCATTACCACTGGCAGGATCCTTTAGTTCCCCCTCTCTGGCTCATATTGGCCACAGGTCCAGAGCCTGTTGAATTGCTCCCTGAGCTGGTTCCAACCCTCCCTGCTGCTCATTTCCCACTCAAACTCACAGATCTGTCCTGGGACTTCATGGCCCAGGCCAAGGATTGGTCCCAATCTTGTTGTCACCAAAAGCCAAACCAACCAATAAACTGCTGGGCTGCCACCTTGCTCTGGGGGTGACAGAGCCTGAAGTCTCCTGCCTAGTCCTGGGCAATACTTCCTGGGGAGCACAGCACCACTGAGTTCCTAAAAATATCACAGGTTGGGCAGGTGCTTGGATTTTGTCTGGATTAACTCCCCCCCTTCCTTTCCATGGGCTGCCCTACTCATTGTAATGGTGCTTGTACTCCCTGAACCAGTCCCTCACCCATCCAACCATCCCTTGTGCCCTCTCTGGCAAGGACAGTGGGTCCAGGTGTTCTGCCACGCTCCCAGGGCACAGGGGAGGACTGTGGAGCCACCCTCGAGGGGGGAAACGTGCCCTGCCTGCCCTGCCCAGGGAAAGGGAACTGCCCCAGTGCTCCCCAGCACAAGGCACCCTTGGAAATGTCCACTGCAATGGGACACTCAGGGACAGCAACAAGCACTGCACGAGGCTGCTCTGGCACAGGACCAATTTTAGCCTCAGCTTTTCTCTGGACCACTTCACTTTGTTTGCCACCTCATCCTGCAGTCAGAACTTGCTGTCCTTGCAACCTTTCAGGGTGACCATAAATGACAGAGGCCTCTGCTCCAGCACCCACAAGGGCCTGATCCATCTGACAGGATCCATTTTTCCAGGGAATTCAAAGCTCCACCTGAGGACCAGGGTCTTTTCTCACCCATCCCTGTGCTGCAGCTTGGCCTCCATCTCACTGTGCTTTCAGTTCCCTCCATGGTTGAACACTGGCAGCCCTGGCCCTGGGCGGAGCTCGGCATCCTGATCCCATCCCTCCTGGCCCCCGGAACCGCTGACTCAGCAATGGGGGCCCTCCATTGCCAAGGGCACGGGCCCGTCGGGGCTCACGGGGGGAGCAGGAGGGCGAAGGCTCCAGCCCTGCTGCTACAACCTTCCACCACTACAGCCAACACAGGAGCCTCTCCAGCCCTGCCTCCCAAGGCATCCTCAACAAACCCAGCCCAGCTCCACAGGACAAACTGCTCCCTGTCTGCCCAGGCCAGTCTAATTCCAGAGGCTCCCAGATCATGCAGAAGAACTACTCAGGAGATCAGAGACTCCAATCCATCTCTTCCTAGCACAGGTTTGGCTGAGTTTGGCAAATAGGGAAACTGAGGAATTCCCCAGTTTGTTTTTCCCAGTTTAACCCCTGCCACACCAATCACCTTAACACTGCCAGTCCTTAATTCTCCCTCGACTGGGTTAAGGACTGAGGAAGTTGGACCTGTGTCTGACCAGGACATGTGCAAACCAAATGCTGGGGACTGGAACACACACCTGGCACTCCTGCAGCTCTCACAGTCACATTCCAGAGAAAACAGCCAATTGCACCCTCACTGCTCATTTCTTAATCCCAATCCCACACTTCCTTTGCAGTTGGAGCACCACTTTTAGAACCCAATTACAGCCCATTAGAGAGCTCCCTGTCTAGCAGGGACAGGGACCCCTGGGATACTCTCAGCAATGCCTGAATCCATGGCAGGGACCTTGCTTTGAGCTCCCCAGGGCCGGGCACCCCGAGGATCTCCCCGAATAATCCTTTCGGTGCGCGCTGGAGTCCTCGGGGTGCCCCAACCCGGGGGGCACCAACAGCACTGTCCCTCCAGGGGCCAATTTGGTCCCAAAATGCAGGGGGATCTTGCCTGTGTCCCAGACTGGTCTGGGGATCTGAGGCCCTTCCCGAGAAAATCTCGGTGCCGGCGTGAAGGGCCAGAGATCCCTTGGAGCCACGGGAGAGCAGGCACAGAGTCCCTCCTGGGGGGCAATTCTGCTGCCTGAAATCAGCTCTTCAAAGAAGCCTCTAAGATTCAGCTGGTGAGGTTTAGAAGCCAGGCATTCCTTGCTTACAACACCCTGCCATGATCCCAGCCCTCCAGGTGCCCTGGCAATCCGCTCCCAAAGGGCACACACAGGTATCTCCACTGCAGCTGATGGGAGGGGTCAGCATTACAGGAGGATTCATTTTCCTTCCCTGCATTCCTGTTCCACGTTCAGGACATTTTCCAACACTTACTACCATACACACCCACCCTTAGAAGGTTTCCAAGGGGCTTCACCGAGGGCCTTCCCAGGTCTGCTCTGTCTGGAGCCCTCAAAGCCCTCAGTGCCTGCCTGAGGAACCTCAACACAACTCACCTGCTTACAAAGGAACTTGGTGCTGCTTGGCTGCTGCCTCACTTCCCTTCTTCCTTCTTTCTTCACCTCCCTTGGTTAGTGCCTTTAAATCCCTTGGCTCAGCTCTGTGCAGTTTCCAGGCTCCATCCCACTGCAAAAAGGATTAGCTCTTGTTACATCTCAACACTCACATATCATTCCCACTTTTTTCCTGACACTTGGCCATTAGGCCAGTGTCTCATGATTTAAAGCAGAGTTTGACTCCTCAGTGACAACAACAGCTACAGCCCTGAATCCTAACACAGGCTGAGACACAAACACGGATGGGAACTCTGAAGGATCCACTTTGTTCTGCCCACCAATCAAAAGGAGCTTTCTGAACTCAAGAATAACAGACCCCAGGTCCTTTTTTCGCAACTTTACCTGCTATAAATGTGACCCACAAGACCTGGAAAGGCCCTTCCCACTTCACCTGCAGGGCTGGCAGTGCCACCACTGGACACGGCCCCAGTGGCTGGGCAGGAACGGAGGGGCTGGGGCGTCCAATCCATCGGCCCAGGCGGCACCAGGAGTTCCTGCAGTTCCTGAGGGGAGAGCCTCAAGCCAACAAAGGGTTAGGAAGAGCATTTGAAACTTTAATAGGTATATCTCCTGGAATATGGGGACTTGGACAAGGTCTACTGGTGCAACAAAAACACACTCAAGGCTATCTATTAAAAGCATCTACTAGCACTCAAAAGCTGTCACTATCCTTCTTTCAGGGGCAACTCAGGAAACTCTGTTGGCCAAGAGCCTCCAGGAGGATTTCCAGCTTTTGGGGCTCTTTTACCCATTTTTCCCATCACTGTAGCGGGGACTATCACCTGCCCTACAGGGGGAACAGCCCACAAAGTTCACTTGCAGGGATGCCATTAACTCAAAGTCCCTTGTCGGGGGGGTCACTGCACACCTTGTCCTTTGTTTGCCCTCCCCAAAAAAGATGCTTCCAACAGTTCTGAGAGATCTGGCAGATCCAGAGCTCTCCTCAGGGAATGCTTTAGCTGCTTAAAGGCTACCCTTGCACCATCTAGCCAAGGCAGCAAATGTTTACAGGCTGTTCTTAAAAGCTGGTATAACAGTCTTCCCACACATCCAGAGGGAGCAATCCAGAGTCCACCCCATCCTACCATTCCCAGGAAGGCAGTTCATGGGCTGTCTGGGGCTCAGGGAGAAGTCAGGTGGCTTCTCTTCTTCCTTTCCCCTTTCCAGATTTTCTCCTTCCAAAGGCAAAGGTTTCTTGGCTTTCCTTGCTCAAGGAGATGCTGCAAAGGCCATGTTTTAAATCCAATACTGGAAACTCCTTGAGATTGTCATTCCAGGTGGTTCTCTCAGGTCCTGCACTCATCAATCATCTTGGCCATTGGTTCCTTGGCAGGTTCTTGCATTCACGACCTACAAGCAAACCAGGATGAGCCAATTTAGCTGTTACTGCAACCAATCCAAGCAGGAATTCTGATTTTGAAGGACACTGGGTTTGCTTTACCCATATAGATCCCACATCAGGGGTAATACCTACAGGTTCTGCCCTCTTCCACTCTCCTGGAACTCCACTGGCCCACACCACAGGAACAACTGCAGCTGCCACTTCAGTGGGGACCTTGCTGCTGACAGGAGTTATTCCCTGCACAACAAGAGCTGCTGCTTTGACACATTTAGTTTCAGCAATTACAGTTTCAATATCCCCAGTTTTTAATTTCATTTCTGCCTCAACTTTTCTACTCAATCTCTTCCTAGCACAGGTTTGGGTGAGTTTGGCAAAGAGGGAAACTGAGGAATTCCCCAATGTTTTCCCAGTTTAACCCCTGTCACACCAGTCACCTTAACACTGCCAGTCCTTAACTCTCCCTCGATTGGGTTAAGGACTGAGCAAGTTGGACCTGTGTCTGAGCAGGACATGTGCAAACCAAATGCTGGGGACTGGAACACACACCTGGCACTCCTGCAGCTCTCACAGTCACATTCCAGAGAAAACAGCCAATTGCACCCTCACTGCTCATTTCTTAATCCCAATCCCACACTTCCTTTGCAGTTGGAGCACCACTTTCAGAACCCAATTACAGCCCATTAGAGAGCTCCATGCCTAGCAGGGACAGGGACCCCTGGGATACTCTCAGCAATGCCTGAATCCATGGCAGGGACCTTGCTTTGAGCTCCCCAGGGCCGGGCACCCCGAGGATCTCCCCGAATAATCCTTTCGGTGCGCGCTGGAGTCCTCGGGGTGCCCCAACCCGGGGGGCACCAACAGCACTGTCCCTCCAGGGGGCCCAATTTGGTCCCAAAATGCAGGGGGATCTTGCCTGTGTCCCAGACTGGTCCGGGGATCTGAGGCCCTTCCCGAGAAAATCTCGGTGCCGGCATGAAGGGCCAGAGATCCCTTGGAGCCACGGGAGAGCAGGCACAGAGTCCCTCCTGGGGGGCAATTCTGCTGCCTGAAATCAGCTCTTCAAAGAAGCCTCTGACTCAGTTGGAGAGGTTTAGAAGCCAGGCAACCTTTCATTCCTATGCTCTTGAATCATTCCACCCCGCCAGGTGCCCTGGCAATCAGCTCCCAAAGGGCACACAGAGCTATCTCCACTGCAGCTGATATGGCAGCATTACAGGAGGATTCATTTTTGTTCTCTACATTCCTGTTCCACATTCAGGGCATTTTCCAATACTTACTACCAGACACACCTACCATTAGAAGGTTTCCAAGGGGCTTCACCGAGGGCCTTCGCAGCTCTGCTCTGTCTGGAGCCCTCAAAGTCCTCAGTGCCTGCCTTAGGAATTTCAAGATAACTCACCTGCTTACACAGGCACTTGGTCCTGCTTGGCTGCTGCCTCACTTCCCTTCTTCCTTCTTTCTTCACCTCCCTTGGTTGGTCCCTGTCACGACGAGGGAAGAAAGTGACACATTTAATATGAGAATCAGCAACCTTCGTTTATTGATCATTGCTAACAGCTTAATATATGCTTTATAATTAGCTCATACATATTGCAAAAGCTAAGCTCATTATTGGCTCTGGCTTAAATGTTGATTCCGCCTCTTAGTCCTTTCTTATGTTGACACAGGTGGCTCTCAGTTGCCTTTGTTTTGCTAATCACAACAACCTGTTTACCAACCAACTAGCAGGCACAAAGACACTGCAGCTTCCCTATCTCAGATTTTCTCAGGGCCTAGGCAAGTCATGTTCTATAGCCAATTCCTTACAGGTCCCTTTAAATCCCTTGGCTCAGCTCTGTGCAGTTTCCAGGCTCCATCCCACTGCAAAAAGGATTAGCTCTTGTTACATCTCAACACTCACATATCATTCCCACTTTTTTCCTGACACTTGGCCATTAGGCCAGTGTCTCATGATTTAAAGCAGAGTTTGACTCCTCAGTGACAACAACAGCTACAGCCCTGAATCCTAACACAGGCTGAGACACAAACACGGATGGGAACTCTGAAGGATCCACTTTGTTCTGCTCACCAATCAAAAGGAGCTTTCCAAATTCAGGAATAACAGACCCCAGGTCCTTTTTCTGCAACTTTAGTTGCTATAGGTGTGACCCACAAGACCTGGAAAGGCCCTTCCCACTTCACCTGCAGGGCTGGCAGTGCCACCACTGGACACGGCCCCAGTGGCTGGGCAGGAACGGAGGGGCTGGGGCGTCCAATCCATCGGCCCAGGCGGCACCAGGAGTTCCTGCAGTTCCTGAGGGGAGAGCCTCAAGCCAACAAAGGATTATGGAGATCATTTTAAACTTTAATAGGTATATCTCCTGGAATATGGGGACTTGGACAAGGTCTACTGGTGCAACAAGGACACACTCAAGGCTATCTATTAAAAGGATTTACCAGCACTCAAAAGCTGTCACTATCCTTCTTTCAGGGGCAACTCAGGAAACTCTGTTGGCCAAGAGCCTCCAGGAGGATTTCCAGCTTTTGGGGCTCTCTTTTACCCATTTTTCCCATCACTGTAGTGGGGACTATCACCTGCCCTACAGGGGGAACAGCCCACAAAGTTCACTTGCAGGGATGCCATTAACTCAAAGTCCCTTGTCGGGGGGGTCACTGCACACCTTGTCCTTTGTTTGCCCTCCCCAAAAAAGATGCTTCCAACAGTTCTGAGAGATCTGGCAGATCCAGAGCTCTCCTCAGGGAATGCTTTAGCTGCTTAAAGGCTACCCTTGCACCATCTAGCCAAGGCAGCAAATGCTTACAGGCTGTTCTTAAAAGCTGGTATAGAAGTCTTACCACACATCCAGAGGGAGCAATCCAGAGTCCACCCCATCCTACCATTCCCAGGAAGGCAGTTCATGGGCTGTCTGGGGCTCAGGGAGAAGTCAGGTGGCTTCTCTTCTTCCTTTCCCCTTTCCAGATTTTCTCCTTCCAAAGGCAAAGGTTTCTTGGCTTTCCTTGCTCAAGGAGATGCGGCAAAGGCCATGTTTTAAATCCAATACTGGAAACTCCTTGAGATTGTCATTCCAGGTGGTTCTCTCAGGTCCTGCACTCATCAATCATCTTGGCCATTGGTTCCTTGGTAGGTTCTTGCATTCACGTCCTACAAGCAAACCAGGATGAGCCAATTTAGCTGTTACTGCAACCAATCCAAGCAGGAATTCTGATTTTGAAGGACACTGGGTTTGCTTTACCCATATAGATCCCACATCAGGGGTAATACCTACAGGTTCTGCCCTCTTCCACTCTCCTGGAACTCCACTGGCCCACACCACAGGAACAACTGCAGCTGCCACTTCAGTGGGGACCTTGCTGCTGACAGGAGTTATTCCCTGCACAACAAGAGCTGCTGCTTTGACACATTTAGTTTCAGCAATTACAGTTTCAATATCCCCAGTTTTTAATTTCATTTCTGCCTCAACTTTTCTACTCAATCTCTTCCTAGCACAGGTTTGGGCGAGTTTGGCAAACAGACAAACTTAGGAATTCCCCAATGTTTTCCCAGTTTAACCCCTGTCACACCAGTCACCTTAACACTGCCAGCCCTTAACTCTCCCTCGATTGGGTTAAGGACTGAGGAACTTGGACCTGTGTCTGAGCAGGACATGTGCAAACCAAATGCTGGGGACTGGAACACACACCTGGCACTCCTGCAGCTCTTACCATTACATTCAAGAGAAAACAGCCAATTGGACCATCACTGCTCATTTCTTAATCCCAATCCCACACTTCCTTTGCAGTTGGAGCACCACTTTTAGAACCCAATTACAGCCCATTAGAGAGCTCCCTGTCTAGCAGGGACAGGGACCCCTGGGATACTCTCAGCAATGCCTGAATCCATGGCAGGGACCTTGCTTTGAGCTCCCCAGGGCCGGGCACCCCGAGGATCTCCCCAAATAATCCTTTCGGTGCGCGCTGGAGTCCTCGGGGTGCCCCAACCCGGGGGGCACCAACAGCACTGTCCCTCCAGGGGCCAATTTGGTCCCAAAATGCAGGGGGATCTTGCCTGTGTCCCAGACTGGTCCGGAGATCTGAGGCCCTTCCCGAGAAAATCTCGGTGCCGGCGTGAAGGGCCAGAGATCCCTTGGAGCCACGGGAGAGCAGGCACAGAGTCCCTCCTGGGGGGCAATTCTGCTGCCTGAAATCAGCTCTTCAAAGAAGCCTCTGACTCAGTTGGAGAGGTTTAGAAGCCAGGCAACCTTTCATTCCTATGCTCTTGAATCATTCCACCCCGCCAGGTGCCCTGGCAATCAGCTCCCAAAGGGCACACAGAGCTATCTCCACTGCAGCTGATATGGCAGCATTACAGGAGGATTCATTTTTGTTCTCTACATTCCTGTTCCACATTCAGGGCATTTTCCAATACTTACTACCAGACACACCTACCATTAGAAGGTTTCCAAGGGGCTTCACCGAGGGCCTTCGCAGCTCTGCTCTGTCTGGAGCCCTCAAAGTCCTCAGTGCCTGCCTTAGGAATTTCAAGATAACTCACCTGCTTACACAGGCACTTGGTGCTGCTTGGCTGCTGCCTCACTTCCCTTCTTCCTTCTTTCTCCACCTCCCTTGGTTGGTCCCTGTCACGACGAGGGAAGAAAGTGACACATTTAATATGAGAATCAGCAACCTTCGTTTATTGATCATTGCTAACAGCTTAATATATGCTTTATAATTAGCTCATACATATTGCAAAAGCTAAGCTCATTATTGGCTCTGGCTTAAATGTTGATTCCCCCTCTTAGTCCTTTCTTATGTTGACACATGTGGCTCTCAGTTGCCTTTGTTTTGCTAATCACAACAGCCTGTTTACCAACCAACTAGCAGGCACTAAGACACTGTACCTTCCCTATCTCAGATTTTCTCAGGGCCTAGGCAAGTCATGTTCTATAGCCAATTCCTTACAGGTCCCTTTAAATCCCTTGGCTCAGCTCTGTGCAGTTTCCAGGCTCCATCCCACTGCAAAAAGGATTAGCTCTTGTTACATCTCAACACTCACATATCATTCCCACTTTTTTCCTGACACTTGGCCATTAGACCAGTGTCTTATGATTTAAAGCAGAGTTTGACTTCCTCAGTGACAACAACAGCTACAGCCCTGAATCCTAACACAGGCTGAGACACAAACACGGATGGGAACTCTGAAGGATCCACTTTGTTCTGCTCACCAACCAAAAGGAGCTTTCCTAACTCAGGAATAACAGACCCCAGGTCCTTTTTCTGCAACTTTACCTGCTATAAATGTGACCCACAAGACCTGGAAAGGCCCTTCCCACTTCACCTGCAGGGCTGGCAGTGCCACCACTGGACACGGCCCCAGTGGCTGGGCAGGAACGGAGGGGCTGGGGCGTCCAATCCATCGGCCCAGGCGGCACCAGGAGTTCCTGCAGTTCCTGAGGGGAGAGCCTCAAGCCAACAAAGGGTTAGGAAGAGCATTTGAAACTTTAATATGTAGATCTCCTGGAATATGGGGACTTGGACAAGGCCTACTGGTGCAACAAGGACACACTCAAGGCTATCTATTAAAAGCATCTACTAGCACTCAAAAGCTGTCACTATCCTTCTTTCAGGGGCAACTCAGGAAACTCTCTTTGCCAAGAGCCTCCAGGAGGATTTCCAGCTTTTGGGGCTCTCTTTTACCCATTTTTCCCATCACTGTAGCTGGGACTATCACCTGCCCTACAGGGGGAACAGCCCACAAAGTTCACTTGCAGGGATGCCATTAACTCAAAGTTCCTTGTTGGGGGGTCACTGCACACCTTGTCCTTTGTTTGCCCTCCCCACCAAAGATGCTTCCAACAGTTCTGAGAGATCTGGCAGACCCAGAGCTCTCCTCAGGGAATGCTTTAGCTGCTTAAAGGCTGCCCTTGCACCATCGAGCCAAGGCAGCAAATGCTTACAGCCTGTTGGAAAAGTTGGCATAACAGTTTTACCACGCATCCAGAGGGAGCAATCCAGAGTCCACCCCATCCTACCATTCCCAGGAAGGCAGTTCATGGGCTGTCTGGGGCTCAGGGAGGAGTCAGGTGGCTTATTTTCTTCCCTTCCCCTTTCCAGATTTTCTCCTTCCAAAGGCAAAGATTTCTTGGCTTTCCTTGCTCAAGGAGATGCAGCAAAGGCCATCTTTTAAATCCAATACTGGAAACTCCTCGAGATTGTCATTCCAGGTGGTTCTCTCAGGTCCTGCACTCATCAATCATCTTGGCCATTACTTTTCTTGGCAGGTTCTTGCATTCACGTCCTACAAGCAAACCAGGATGAGCCAATTTAGCTGTTACTGCAACCAATCCAAGCTGGCATTCTCATTTTAAAGGATACTGGCTTTGCCTTACCCATATAGATCCCACATCAGGGGTAATACCTACAGGTTCTGCCCTCTTCCACTCTCCTGGA
Source organism: Manacus candei (assembly GCF_025592945.1). Taxonomy (NCBI): domain Eukaryota; kingdom Metazoa; phylum Chordata; class Aves; order Passeriformes; family Pipridae; genus Manacus; species Manacus candei. The sequence goes on along the minus strand of NW_026138071.1, from coordinate 27,831,372 downwards.
ACTCCACTGACCCACACCACAGGAACCACTGCAGCTGCCACTTCAGTCGGGACCTTGCTGCTGACAGGAGTTATTCCCTGCACAACAAGAGCTGCTGCTTTGACACATTTAGTTCCAGCAATTACAGTTTCAATATCCCCAGTTTTCAATTTCATTGCTGCCTCAACTTTTCTACTCAATCTCTTCCTAGCACAGGTTTGGGTGAGTTTGGCAAAGAGGGAAACTGAGGAATTCCCCAATGTTTTCCCAGTTTAACCCCTGTCACACCAATCACCTTAACACTGCCAGTCCTTAACTCTCCCTCGATTGGGTTAAGGACTGAGCAAGTTGGACCTGTGTCTGAGCAGGACATGTGCAAACCAAATGCTGGGGACTGGAACACACACCTGGCACTCCTGCAGCTCTTACCATTACATTCAAGAGAAAACAGCCAATTGCACCCTCACTGCTCGTTTCTTAATCCCAATCCCACACTTCTTTGCAGCTGGAGCACCACTTTTAGAACCCAATTACAGCCCATTAGAGAGCTCCATGTCTAGCATGGACAGCTACACCTGGGATACTCTCAGCAATGCCTGAATCCATGGCAGGGACCTTGCTTTGAGCTCCCCAGGGCCGGGCACCCCGAGGATCTCCCCGAATAATCCTTTCGGTGCGCGCTGGAGTCCTCGGGGTGCCCCAACCCGGGGGGCACCAACAGCACTGTCCCTCCAGGGGGCCCAATTTGGTCCCAAAATGCAGGGGGATCTTGCCTGTGTCCCAGACTGGTCCGGGGATCTGAGGCCCTTCCCGAGAAAATCTCGGTGCCGGCGTGAAGGGCCAGAGATCCCTTGGAGCCACGGGAGAGCAGGCACAGAGTCCCTCCTGGGGGGCAATTCTGCTGCCTGAAATCAGCTCTTCAAAGAAGCCTCTGACTCAGTTGGAGAGGTTTAGAATCCAAGCATTCCTACACACTATGAGAGCTTACTGAGTGAAAAAACATAAAGCTTTTATCAGTGGCATCTTATCTCAAACAGACTGTTCCTTTCTCCTTTCAGTACAAAATTATTTCCATGGAGTCATTTAACTGGAATTGCCCAGGAACCCCAGACTGTGCTTTCTAGAACAGAAAATAAACAGAGGGAAGGAGCTTTGCATGAATGTAACATACTCCAGAACACACCTGACTTTAGTTTTACCCCTTATGTTCAAATATAGCAGAAGACAAACACTCCAACAGGAGAGCTGGCACATTACCCATGGTACCCTGAAAGTCCACCTTAAGAGAGTTGGAGAAAAATCGCAGTTGTGCCAGTCCCTTGTGCCTGCAGATGGCTGGGGATCCTCTCCATCCACCTCATGCTCTCCCAACAGCAGAAAGGGTGACCTCGGGGACATGGTGGCACTCGACATCCTGCTGAGAGAGCAAGGAAACCTTTAGCAGAAAGGGGAGTTGGAATCTAAAACTTCCTTTCCTGGGAGCTTTGGGAAGCCTGCAACCAGGGGGAAAATTTGCAGCTCCCTTGGGGCAGGTGTCAACAGAGGCCAACAGAGCTTTCACCTTTTTCAGACAACTGTGCCCCTTTTGGCTCCCTGGCAGCTCCAATGGCACCAGAACCCCCTTCCAGCACACCCACGGCTGTCACACACAGGCACCCACACACCTTTGCTCCAGCCCACACGTGGCCAACATTTCCCCATCCTGCACATCCAAGGGGAGTATTTGTGCTGGAAAGCACAGCAACCCCCCTGTCCTCACAAACTGCCTCCCTGCAAAAAAAGGAATCATTTCTCCTGGACACTTGGCCCACAGTCAAGGGCTTTTCAGATGTGCTCAGGGTCCCTCCCAGCTTCTGCCTGTCCTTGCATTTCAAGGCATGGGCATGTTTCAGCAGCAGAACCCAGCTCCTCACAGGCAGTAGAAGCCCTGCTCTTACCTGGACAGACTCCCGGGATCGGCACAGCTGTGGCTCATGGAGCAGCTTCCCAAGGCCCTTCTCTCTCCCGGCAGGAAGCACAACTCGCCTCCACTCCCCAGCACCAGGGGAAACCACGAGCCAGGCTGCAAATCGACACAGAACGAGCAAAAAGCATTAATGCAGCACCAAAAAAAACCAAGCTGAAGCAGTCTTTGCCTCCCTGCACAGGGAAAGGGGTTGGAATTGCAAAGCAAAACTTGAGACACCCAGAGAGCACCAGCCCCGCAGTCCTGCCACGGCTCCCCCAGGGTCACCCGGCAGGGAAGGGCTTTACCCGGCCCCCGCTGCCCAGCACAACGCGCCCCTAAACGCCCCCGGCTGCCCCGGTGCACAAACCCAGCGGCCAAGGCGCTCTCCCCTCCGCAGCCCGGGCAGCAGCGGGGCCGCACCCTCAGCCCTCACACACAACCGCCCCCACCTGCCCCGCCGGCCCTTTATACCGCGGGCCGGCAGCGCTGCCCAATCAGCACTCGAGCGCCTCCGCCCAATCCCAGCCCGCCTGGCCCTGCGGCCCCGCCCCGCCCGCTCCGCTCCGGGAGATCGGGAACTGGGGCCGGGAACCTGCTGCTGGGGGAGACCTCCTGCACATGGAATTGCACACGGGCACCTGAACCCCGGGCCATTTTCTTGCCTTGGCAAGGCCCTGCGTTGCTCCCAGTCACAGGAAATCTCTGTTTCCCTGCCCATCCCCGGAGACGGGTGGCCCCTAAAATCCCCGGCAATCAGGAAGCACAGGCTGCAGGAGCTGGCGGGACCCAGTGGCCGTGTGTGCTGTGTGACACCGTGTCCTGCAGCCCCACGGACCTGCACAGCAGGGACGGGTCCTGGCAGCGTTTCAGTGCCGAGGCCAAAGCTGGGGCTCAGGGACAGCTGGGGCACATGGCAGCTCTGGGAATCTCTGCCATGGATGTCTGGGCATTCCAGGACTGCCTGCTGGGCAAAGAAGCTTCTCTGCAGACTGTGGAACCAACAGGTCTCATGGACTGTAAGAAGGCAGAAGTGCTGCAGGACGGTAGAGGAATCTGGGTCAGAAGAAACAGTTAAAGGTCTCGAAGTCTGACCTCCTGCTCAGGCCACAGTCACCAATGGGATCGCACCGGGCTGCTCAGGGAGGGATCCAGTCATGTTTGGAAACATTCCACGGATGGGGATACAACAACCTCCCCAGGCAACCCATTCCATGAGCGACTGTCCTGACAAAATACCTTCCCCTCCTCTGCGGTTGGAAGCAACAGCTGGGCTGGCAGGAGCAGAACCTCCCTGCTGGGCCATTCCCCAGCAGCCCAAACGCCCTGTACGGGGCTCGGGGCGGAGGCCTGGGCGGCTCGTTCCTCCAGCTGGGCATTTTAGGAGCTGCCCTTGCCCCGTCACTGCCAAGTCCCTCTGGCAGTGGTGCAGCTCCTCAGCTGGAGTGCCTCTGAGGGACCCCCGGCCACGTTTCCCAGCAGCTGAAGGAAGGGAGGCTCACCCCCCAAGCTGGGCTGCCTTTCTCTCGCTGCCTTTTCCCCACCTTTACACTGCAGGGACAAGAGCTGCACTTTCCCAGGGAACGGGGCAGTGCCAGGAGAGAGCAGCAGGCAGGAACCCCCTTCTTTTCTGCAGGCCAATGACTAACTGTGTGTGAAGGGACAGCGACTCTGGTACCAACTCCACCTCCCACTTCTTGTCACAGATCGATCTGAGGCACTTGTCAGGTCAATACCTGCCCTTTTCAGGAGCACCAGGCTTGTGTTCAGTGTCCTCATTGTAGCCCACGAATCCCTCTAGGTGTTAAATCGGCCTCTCTGTCCTGATTCTTCTAATGAAGAATTAGCATTTAATGAGAGATACAAATTATCCTGAGAGTGTCTATGTTACAAGCTCAGTTTGGCAGTGTTGCTATCCTGGAAAGTGTGGAACAGGGACTGTCATTTCTCCTTATGCTGCTCTTAAACACCATCCCTACATTGCCAGGAGAACTCTGGAGGGAGAGACAGAGAGTTTAAAACACGAAACCTTGGCATCGCAATTGTTATTTCTAAGGATGTGTTTCTATCTGATCCAGTTGTTGGGGCGATTACTCTGGAGAGTGTTTTGTACCTCAGGCAGTAAGTCTGATGGATCAGCCTCCTCGTGAGCAGGAACCAGCACGTTCCCCAAAGGAATGTTCTGTCAGACTCTGTCAAACCCAGCACGGAGGTGAGCAGGAGTGGGGCTTGTGCACAGCTGAAGCGAAGCACACTTGGATTCGAACTGCTCTGGGAGATCTTTGTTGAGATGGGTATTTCTGCCCAGCTTCTTGTGACGTGTTGAATTTCGAGATGAGCTGATAAAGGCAGTGACACTGTTCTGTCATCACTGAGCTTTTGAGGATTTCAAACCCCTTACTCTTAAGTCCAGGGGCTCGTTCCCGGGGGTCCGTGCTCGGGGGTTTGTTCCCGGGGCTCGTTGCCGGGTCCCGCCCGTGCCCGCTGCAGGTCCCGGCCAGTGCCGCCTCTCGCCCGGCAGGCGAGTGGGGAGTGGGGGCCCCGCGGCGGGAGGAGCGAGGTGGGATTGGGGCTGGGATCGGGACCGCTGCGGCCATAGCGGGGCTGGGACCCCCCCAGGGAACGGGACACGGTCCCGCTCGGGCCGGGGGAGCCGGGGCTGTGCCGCGGCACGGCAGAGCGGTGATCCCCGCTGGGCACGGCCGGGACTGTAGCCCCGGGGCGCGACCCAAAAGCGGGGGATGGACCCCAAACCACGGCTGGGATGAGATAGTGTGTCGTGGGTGGCCATAACCACTTGTCCCTGCCGCAGTCCTCGGCCCTGTCGCTCAAGTCCTGCAGTGCGGACTCGCCGTTCCCGGTAGCTGGAGAGGGCTCCCATCCCCGGGCAGCCCCAACGCCCCTAAATCCCGCAGCTCCTGCTCCCGATGCCGGTGTGCCGGCTCTCCTCATCCCGCCCCTGCCGCAGGTATCTGTACGAGTACGCCAGCAGCTACAGCCAGGCGCCCCTGCCTGTGCTCCTGGGCTCCACCAGGACCTTCCTTTCCATTGTCTCCACCTGCTGCATCTCCCCTGCACCCACCGCCTGCTTCCTGAAGGAGGTGAGCCCCCTGGCACCAGTGGGCTCATCTCCATGCTGCTCCTTGGCAATCCAGGCCAACCAATGACGCCTGCTTCCAAATTTCCAGCCACTCCCCCATCCCACCACAGTGATCCTCAGATCTCAATTCAATCAGACAAGACTCGACACATGAGGAGCGAAAATGGACATGAACTCTCCCAGAAATGCATAAAGTTACTTTATTTTCAGTAGACATTTAATTTTGAAAAATATAAATGCTAAAATATCTCATCATCTTCATCTTTTGCTTCCATAAAACTCATAATAGAAAGCTTCATAAAACTGTAAAATACTATAATGTTATAAGGAATTGCATGTTTTATATTACTGGGGAAAAAAACCCCACTTCAATAATATTTGAAATGTTTTCTGCTTTTTTCCTTTTTGTTCCACCATCCTGATCCACTTCATTTCATCCCAAGTTTTCATTCTCTCCTCCAAAGCAAATACAGACTTAGGAGAATTAAAAACAATAATAAAAGTAGCTGAAAGTGCTGTTGATTCAAAATAAAAATACAAACACAAAGGTGTATCAGCAGGCCAGAGGCTGGTGGCCACCGTGTTCCCGGAGCTGGGACAAAGCTGGCTGTGGCTGGTGGCCATCAGGGGTCCCACCAGGAGCTGAGACCTTGGATTTGTGAGGGGAAGGTCGTTGTTGACGGCCGACTCTGATCTCAGAGGGCTTTGGGTCAGCCTCCACACCTGTTCCCTGAAGCGCCCACCCAGGCTTTTCCTACGAAATACCCAATTTGGATTGAGCTGCTCCTCTTCAGGCCTTTTCCCGTGTCTCTCCAGCCTTTTCAGAGCAGGTTTCAGCTGCGTTCCTGTGACATACAACACAGCTTTCATGGAAATGGAAGCGAAGACCCCTCGAGAGTGAGCGGGGCATGTACGGAGGTGACGGTTCCTTCGTGGGAGCAGATGCTAAAATTTGGCATTTAAGGTCTCAGCACCATCAGAAAATCCTCTCGAATTCACCAACAGGAACTTTGGTTTCACAAGGACCAAGCAGCAGCACATGCCTTTCCTCTGCAGTGGGGTTGTCTCCATCAGGGAATTCACCTGGACAGCTCAGAGATTCTTTCTTCTTATTTTAATTTTTGGACGAAGCTTTTAGTGTGTTCCCTCATGACCCCTGCGCCCGCCCCAAACCCGATCCAAATGAGGATTCCTTGCAGGGAAAAAGTGCCAGCACAGAAACATCTGGCTGCCCACGGAGTGCCCAGGCTGCGCCACACACTGCACCTGAAAGCCAAAGCTCACAACCTTTCTGTCCAGGGAAACAGGGCTGCTGTCCCCCCTTTGGTCAGCCCCACCCCGCCTTTGCCGGCTCGCCCCCCCCCAAAACCAAAACAAATGAGGATTCTTCGAAGGGAAAAGGTGCCAGCACAGAAAGCCCTGGCTGCCCACGGAGTGCCCAGGCTGTGCCACACACTGCACCTGAAAGCCAAACTTAAGAAGCTTTCTGTCGTGGGAGACAGGGCTACTTGCCCCACTTTGGTCAGCCACACCCGACATTGCAGGTTCGCCCCCCCAAACGTGATACAAATGAGGATCCCTCGCAGCAAAAAGGTGCCAGCACAGAAAGCCCTGGCTGCCCATCCCACTGCCCAAATGGCGTACGGACGAAGATTCCCCCAGAGGAAAGGGACAAGGATAGAAAGCTCTTGCTGCCCGTGGAGTACCCAGGCTGGCCCACCAAATGCACCAGAGAACCAAAGGTTGCAGGCTTGCTTGGCTGGGGAGAAGGGCACCTGGCTTTATACAGCTCCAGCGGCCAATCTTGCTGCCCAAATTCCGTACATTTGAAGATTCTTTCCAGAGCAAAGGGGCCAGGACAGAAAGCTCTTGCTGCCATGGAGTACCCAGGCTGGCCCACCAAATCCACCCAAGAGCAAAAGGTTGTAGGCTTGCTTAGCTGGGAAGAAGAGCACCTGGCTTTATAGAGCTCCAGCTACCAGTGCCACTGCCCAAATGGCGTACGTTTGAAGATTCCTCCCAGAGCAAAGAGGTCAGGACAGAAAGCTCTTGCTGCCATGGAGTACCCAGGCTGGCCCACCAAATGCACCAGAGAACCAAAGGTTGCAAGCTTGTTTGGCTGGGGAGAAGGGCTCTTGTCTTTATACAGATCCAGCTGTCAATTTTGCTGCCCAAATTCCGTACGTTTGAAGATTCCTCCCAGAGCAAAGGGGCCAGGACAGAAAGCTCTTGCTGCCATGGAGTACCCAGGCTGGCCCACCAAATGCATCAGAGAGTTAAAGGTTGCAGGCTTGCTTGGCTGGGGAGAAGGGCTCTTGGCTTTATACAGCTCCAGCTGCCAATCTTGCTGCCCAAATTCTGTACGTTTGAAGATTCCATCTAGAGCAAAGGGGCCAGGACAGAAAGCTCTTGCTGCCATGGAGTACTCAGGCTGGCCCACCAAATCGACCCAAGAGCCAAAGGTTGCAGGAATGCTTGGCTGGGAAGAAGGGCACCTGGCTTTATACAGCTCCAGCTGCCAATCTTGCTGCCCAAATGGTGTACGTTTGAAGATTCCTCCCAGAGCAAATGGGTCTGGACAGAAAGCTCTTGCTGCCATGGAGTACCCAGGCTGGCCCACCAAATCCACCCAAGAGCAAAAGGTTGCAGGCTACCTTGGCTGGGAAGAAGGGCACCTGGCTTTATACAGCTCCAGCTGCCAATCCCACTGCCCAAATGGCGTACGTTTGAAGATTCCTTCCAGAGCAAAGAGGTCAGGACAGAAAGCTCTTGCTGCCATGGAGTATCCAGGCTGGCCCAACAAATGCACCAGAGAGCCAAAGGTTGCAGGCTTGCTTGGCTGGGGAGAAGGGCTCTTGGTTTTATAGAGCTCCAGCTGCCAATCTTGCTGCCCAAATGGCGTACGTTTGAAGATTCCTTCCAGAGCAAAGGGGTCAGGACAGAAAGCTCTTGCTGCCATGGAGTACCCAGGCTGGCCCACCAAATGCACCCAAGAGCCAAAGGTTGCAGGCTTGCTTGGCTGGGGAGAAGGGCCCTTGGCTTTATAGAGCCTCAGCTGCCAGTCCCACTACCCAATGGCGTACATTTGAAGATTCGTCCCAGAGCAAAGGGGCCAGGACAGAAAGCTCTTGCTGCCATGGAGTACCCAGGCTGGCCCACAAAACGCACCAGAGAACTCAAGGTTGCAGGCTTGCTTGCCTGGGAAGAAGGGCACCTGGCTTTATACAGCTCCAGCTGCCAGTCCCACTGCCCAAATGGCGTACGTTTGAAAATTCCGCCCAGAGCAAAGGGGTCTGGACAGAAAGCTCTTGCTGCCATGGAGTATCCAGGCTTGCCCACAAAATGCACCAGAGAGCCAATGGTTGCAGGCTTGCATGGCTGGGAAGAAGGGCACCCTGCTTTATACAGCTCCAGCTGCCAATCCAACTGCCCAAATTCCGTACGTTTGAAGATTCCTTCCAGAGCAAAGAGGTCAGGACAGAAAGCTCTTGCTGCCATGGAGTATCCAGGCTGGCCCAACAAATGCACCAGAGAGCCAAAGGTTGCAGGCTTGCTTGGCTGGGGAGAAGGGCTCTTGGCTTTATACAGCTCCAGCTGCCAATCTTGCTGCCCAAATTCTGTACGTTTGAAGATTCCTCCCAGAGCAAAGAGGTCAGGACAGAAAGCTCTTGCTGCCATGGAGTACCCAGGCTGGCCCACCAAATGCACCAGTGAGCTAAAGGTTGCACGCGTGCTTGGCTGGGGAGAAGGGCTCTTGGCTTTATACAGCTCCAGCTGCCAATCTTGCTGCCCAAATGGCGTACGTTTGAAGATTCCTCCCAGAGCAAAGGGGCCACGACAGAAAGCTCTTGCTGCCATGGAGTACCCAGGCTGGCCCGCCAAATGCACCCAAGAGCCAAAGGTTGCAGGCTTGCTTGGATGGGGAGAAGGACTCTTGGCTTTATACAGCTCCAGCTGCCAGTCCCACTGCCCAAAACGCGTACGTTTGATGATTCCGCCCAGAGCAAAGGGGTCTGGACAGAAAGCTCTTGCTGCCATGGAGTACCCGGGCTGGCCCACAAAATGCACCAGAGAACCCAAGGTTGCAGGCTTGCTTGGCTGGGAAGAAGGGCACCTGGCTTTATAGAGCTCCAGCTGCCAATCCCACTGCCAAAATGGCGTACGTTTGAAGATTCCTTCCAGAGCAAAGAGGTCAGGACAGAAAGCTCTTGCTGCCATGGAGTACCCAGGCTGGCCCACCAAATGCACCCAAGAGCCAAAGGTTGCAGGCTTGCTTGGCTGGGGAGAAGGGCTCTTGGCTTTATAGAGCTCCAGCTGCCAATCTCACTGCCCAAATTCCGTACGTTTGATGATTCCGCCCAGGGCAAAGAGGTCAGGACAGAAAGCTCTTACTGCCATGGAGTACTTAGGCTGCCCCACCAAATACACCAGAGAACCAAAGGTTGCAGGCTTGCTTGGCTGGGGAGAAGGACTCTTGGCTTTATACAGCTCCAGCTGCCAGTCCCACTGCCCAAATGGCGTACGTTTGAAGATTCCTCCCAGAGCAAAGGGGCCAGGACAGAAAGCTCTTGCTGCCATGGAGTACCCAGGCTGGCCCACCAAATGCACTCAAGAGCCAAAGGTTGCAGGCTTGCTTGGCTGGGGAGAAGGACTCTTGGCTTTATACAGCTCCAGCTGCCAGTCCCACTGCCCAAATGGCGTACGTTTGAAGATTCCTCCCAGAGGAAAGGGGTCTGGACAGAAAGCTCTTGCTGCCATGGGGTACCCAGGCTGGTCCACAAAATGCACCAGAGAACCCAAGGTTGCAGGCTACCTTGGCTGGGAAGAAGGGCACCTGGCTTTATACAGCTCCAGCTGCCAATCCAACTGCCCAAATTCCGTACGTTTGAAGATTCCTTCCAGAGCAAAGAGGTCAGGACAGAAAGCTCTTGCTGCCATGGAGTATCCAGGCTGGCCCACCAAATGCACCAGAGAACCCAAGGTTGCAGGCTTGCTTGGCTGGGAAGAAGGGCATCTGGCTTTATAGAGCTCCAGCTGCCAATCTTGCTGCCCAAATTCCGTACGTTTGAAGATTCCTCCCAGAGCAAAGAGGTCAGGACAGAAAGCTCTTGCTGCCATGGAGTACCCAGGCTGGCCCACCAAATGCACCAGAGAGCTAAAGGTTGCACGCGTGCTTGGCTGGGGAGAAGGGCTCTTGGCTTTATACAGCTCCAGCTGCCAATCTTGCTGCCCAAATGGCGTACGTTTGAAGATTATTCCCAGAGCAAAGGGGCCAGGACAGAAAGCTCTTGCTGCCATGGAGTACCCAGGCTTGCCCACCAAATCGACCCGAGAGCAAAAGGTTGCAGGCTACCTTGGCTGGGGAGAAGGGCACCTGGCTTTATACAGCTCCAGCTGCCAATCCAACTGCCCAAATGGCGTACGTTTGAAGATTCCTCCCAGAGCAAAGAGGTCAGGACAGAAACATCTTGCTACCATGGATTACCCAGGCTGGCCCACCAAATGCACCAGAGAGCCAGAGGTTGCAGGCATGCTTGGCTGGGAAGAAGGGCTCTTGGCTTTATACAGCTCCAGCTGCCAATCTTGCTGCCCAAATTCCGTACGTTTGAAGATTCCTCCCAGAGCAAAGGGGCCAGGACAGAAAGCTCTTGCTGCCATGGAGTACCCAAGCTGGCCCACCAAATGCACCAGAGAGCTAAAGGTTGCAGGAATGCTTGGCTGGGGAGAAGGGCTCTTGGCTTTACACAGTTCCACCTGCCAATCTTGCTGCCCAAATGGCGTACGTTTGAAGATTCCTCCCAGAGCAAAGGGGCCAGGACAGAAAGCTCTTGCTGCCATGGAGTACCCAGGCTGGCCCACCAAATCCACCCAAGAGCAAAAGGTTGTAGGCTTGCTTAGCTGGGGAGAAGGGCACCTGGCTTTATACAGCTCCAGAAGCCATTCCCACGTCCCAAATCTCGTAAGTTTGAAGATTCCTCCCAGAGCAAAGAGGTCAGGACAGAAAGCTCTTGCTGCCATGGAGTACCCAGGCTGGCCCACCAAATGCACCAGAGAACCAAAGGTTGCAGGCTTGCTTGGCTGGGGAGAAGGGCTCTTGGCTTTATACAGCTCCAGCTGCCAATCTTGCTGCCCAAATGGCGTACCTTTGAAGATTCGTCCCAGAGCAAAGGGGCCAGGACAGAAAGCTCTTGCTGCCATGGAGTACCCAGGCTGGCCCACCAAATCCACCCAAGAACCAAAGGTAGCAGGCTTGCTTCGCTGGGGAGAAGGGACCTTTGCTTTATACAGCTCCAGCTGCCAGTCCCACAGCCCGAATTCCGTACGTTTGAAGATTCCTCCCAGAGCAAAGAGGTCAGGACAGAAAGCTCTTGCTGCCATGGAGTACCCAGTCTGGTCCACAAAATGCACCAGAGAACCCAAGGTTGCAGGCTACCTTGGCTGGGAAGAAGGGCACCCTGCTTTATACAGCTCCAGCTGCCAATCCAACTGCCCAAATTCCGTACGTTTGAAGATTCCTTCCAGAGCAAAGAGGTCAGGACAGAAAGCTCTTGCTGCCATGGAGTATCCAGGCTGACCCAACAAATGCACCAGAGAACCAAAGGTTGCAGGCTTGCTTGGTTGGGGAGAAGGGCTCTTGGCTTTATAGAGTTCTAGCTGCCAATTTGGCTGCATAAATTCCGTACGTTTGAAGATTCCTCCCAGAGCAAAGGGGCCAGGACAGAAAGCTCTTGCTGCCATGGAGTACCCAGGCTGGCCCACCAAATCAAACCAAGAGCCAAAGGTTGCAGGCTTGCTTGGCTGGGGAGAAGGACTCTTGGCTTTATACAGTTCCAGCTGCCAGTCCCACTGCCCAAATGGCGTACGTTTGAAGATTCCTCCCAGAGGAAAGGGGTCTGGACAGAAAGCTCTTGCTGCCATGGGGTACCCAGGCTGGTCCACAAAATGCACCTGAGAACCCAAGGTTGCAGGCTACCTTGGCTGGTAAGAAGGGCACCTGGCTTTATACAGCTCCAGCTGCCAATCCCACTGCCCAAATTCCGTACGTTTGAAGATTACTTCCAGAGCAAAGAGGTCAGGACAGAAAGCTCTTGCTGCCATGGAGTATCCAGGCTGGCCCAACAAATGCACCAGAGAACCCAAGGTTGCAGGCTTGCTTGGCTGGGAAGAAGGGCACCTGGCTTTATAGAGCTCCAGCTGCCAATCTTGCTGCCCAAATTCCGTACGTTTGAAGATTCCTCCCAGAGCAAAGAGGTCAGGACAGAAAGCTCTTGCTGCCATGGAGTACCCAGGCTGGCCCACCAAATGCACCAGAGAGCTAAAGGTTGCACGCGTGCTTGGCTGGGGAGAAGGGCTCTTGGCTTTATACAGCTCCAGCTGCCATTCCCACGTCCCAAATGTCGTACGTTTGAAGATTCCTCCCAGAGCAAAGAGGTCAGGACAGAAAGCTCTTGCTGCCATGGAGTACCCAGGCTGGCCCACCAAATGCACCAGAGAACCAAAGGTTGCAGGCTTGCTTGGCTGGGGAGAAGGGCTCTTGGCATTATACAGCTCCAGCTGCCAATCTTGCTTCCCAAATTCCGTACGTTTGAAGATTCGTCCCAGAGCAAAGGGGCCAGGACAGAAAGCTCTTGCTGCCATGGAGTACCCAGGCTGGCCCACGAAATCAAACCAAGAGCCAAAGGTTACAGGCTTGCTTGGCTGGGGAGAAGGACTCTTGGCTTTATACAGCTCCAGCTGCCAGTCCCACTGCCCAAATGGCGTACGTTTGAAGATTCCTCCCAGAGGAAAGGGGTCTGGACAGAAAGCTCTTGCTGCCATGGGGTACCCAGGCTGGTCCACAAAATGCACCAGAGAACCCAAGGTTGCAGGCTACCTTGGCTGGGAAGAAGGGCACCTGGCTTTATACAGCTCCAGCTGCCAATCCCACTGCCCAAATTCCGTACGTTTGAAGATTACTTCCAGAGCAAAGAGGTCAGGACAGAAAGCTCTTGCTGCCATGGAGTATCCAGGCTGGCCCACCAAATGCACCAGAGAACCCAAGGTTGCAGGCTTGCTTGGCTGGGAAGAAGGGCATCTGGCTTTATAGAGCTCCAGCTGCCAATCTTGCTGCCCAAATTCCGTACGTTTGAAGATTCCTCCCAGAGCAAAGAGGTCAGGACAGAAAGCTCTTGCTGCCATGGAGTACCCAGGCTGGCCCACCAAATGCACCAGAGAGCTAAAGGTTGCACGCGTGCTTGGCTGGGGAGAAGGGCTCTTGGCTTTATACAGCTCCAGCTGCCAATCTTGCTGCCCAAATGGCGTACGTTTGAAGATTATTCCCAGAGCAAAGGGGCCAGGACAGAAAGCTCTTGCTGCCATGGAGTACCCAGGCTTGCCCACCAAATCGACCCGAGAGCAAAAGGTTGCAGGCTACCTTGGCTGGGGAGAAGGGCACCTGGCTTTATACAGCTCCAGCTGCCAATCCAACTGCCCAAATGGCGTACGTTTGAAGATTCCTCCCAGAGCAAAGAGGTCAGGACAGAAACATCTTGCTACCATGGATTACCCAGGCTGGCCCACCAAATGCACCAGAGAGCCAGAGGTTGCAGGCATGCTTGGCTGGGAAGAAGGGCTCTTGGCTTTATACAGCTCCAGCTGCCAATCTTGCTGCCCAAATTCCGTACGTTTGAAGATTCCTCCCAGAGCAAAGGGGCCAGGACAGAAAGCTCTTGCTGCCATGGAGTACCCAAGCTGGCCCACCAAATGCACCAGAGAGCTAAAGGTTGCAGGAATGCTTGGCTGGGGAGAAGGGCTCTTGGCTTTACACAGTTCCACCTGCCAATCTTGCTGCCCAAATGGCGTACGTTTGAAGATTCCTCCCAGAGCAAAGGGGCCAGGACAGAAAGCTCTTGCTGCCATGGAGTACCCAGGCTGGCCCACCAAATCCACCCAAGAGCAAAAGGTTGTAGGCTTGCTTAGCTGGGGAGAAGGGCACCTGGCTTTATACAGCTCCAGAAGCCATTCCCACGTCCCAAATCTCGTAAGTTTGAAGATTCCTCCCAGAGCAAAGAGGTCAGGACAGAAAGCTCTTGCTGCCATGGAGTACCCAGGCTGGCCCACCAAATCCACCCAAGAACCAAAGGTAGCAGGCTTGCTTCGCTGGGGAGAAGGGACCTTTGCTTTATACAGCTCCAGCTGCCAGTCCCACAGCCCGAATTCCGTACGTTTGAAGATTCCTCCCAGAGCAAAGAGGTCAGGACAGAAAGCTCTTGCTGCCATGGAGTACCCAGTCTGGTCCACAAAATGCACCAGAGAACCCAAGGTTGCAGGCTACCTTGGCTGGGAAGAAGGGCACCCTGCTTTATACAGCTCCAGCTGCCAATCCAACTGCCCAAATTCCGTACGTTTGAAGATTCCTTCCAGAGCAAAGAGGTCAGGACAGAAAGCTCTTGCTGCCATGGAGTATCCAGGCTGACCCAACAAATGCACCAGAGAACCAAAGGTTGCAGGCTTGCTTGGTTGGGGAGAAGGGCTCTTGGCTTTATAGAGTTCTAGCTGCCAATTTGGCTGCATAAATTCCGTACGTTTGAAGATTCCTCCCAGAGCAAAGGGGCCAGGACAGAAAGCTCTTGCTGCCATGGAGTACCCAGGCTGGCCCACCAAATCAAACCAAGAGCCAAAGGTTGCAGGCTTGCTTGGCTGGGGAGAAGGACTCTTGGCTTTATACAGTTCCAGCTGCCAGTCCCACTGCCCAAATGGCGTACGTTTGAAGATTCCTCCCAGAGGAAAGGGGTCTGGACAGAAAGCTCTTGCTGCCATGGGGTACCCAGGCTGGTCCACAAAATGCACCTGAGAACCCAAGGTTGCAGGCTACCTTGGCTGGTAAGAAGGGCACCTGGCTTTATACAGCTCCAGCTGCCAATCCCACTGCCCAAATTCCGTACGTTTGAAGATTACTTCCAGAGCAAAGAGGTCAGGACAGAAAGCTCTTGCTGCCATGGAGTATCCAGGCTGGCCCAACAAATGCACCAGAGAACCCAAGGTTGCAGGCTTGCTTGGCTGGGAAGAAGGGCACCTGGCTTTATAGAGCTCCAGCTGCCAATCTTGCTGCCCAAATTCCGTACGTTTGAAGATTCCTCCCAGAGCAAAGAGGTCAGGACAGAAAGCTCTTGCTGCCATGGAGTACCCAGGCTGGCCCACCAAATGCACCAGAGAGCTAAAGGTTGCACGCGTGCTTGGCTGGGGAGAAGGGCTCTTGGCTTTATACAGCTCCAGCTGCCATTCCCACGTCCCAAATGTCGTACGTTTGAAGATTCCTCCCAGAGCAAAGAGGTCAGGACAGAAAGCTCTTGCTGCCATGGAGTACCCAGGCTGGCCCACCAAATGCACCAGAGAACCAAAGGTTGCAGGCTTGCTTGGCTGGGGAGAAGGGCTCTTGGCATTATACAGCTCCAGCTGCCAATCTTGCTTCCCAAATTCCGTACGTTTGAAGATTCGTCCCAGAGCAAAGGGGCCAGGACAGAAAGCTCTTGCTGCCATGGAGTACCCAGGCTGGCCCACGAAATCAAACCAAGAGCCAAAGGTTACAGGCTTGCTTGGCTGGGGAGAAGGACTCTTGGCTTTATACAGCTCCAGCTGCCAGTCCCACTGCCCAAAAGGCGTACGTTTGAAGATTCCTTCCAGAGCAAAGGGGTCTGGACAGAAAGCTCTTGCTGCCATGGAGTACCCAGGCTGGTCCACAAAATGCACCAGAGAACCCAAGGTTGCAGGCTACCTTGGCTGGGAATAAGGGCACCCTGCTTTATACAGCTCCAGCTGCCAATCCAACTGCCCAAATTCCGTACGTTTGAAGATTCCTTCCAGAGCAAAGAGGTCAGGACAGAAAGCACTTGCTGCCATGGAGTATCCAGGCTGGCCCAACAAATGCACCAGAGAGCCAAAGGTTACAGGCTTGCTTGGCTGGGGAGAAGGGCTCTTGGCTTTATAGAGCTCCAGCTGCCAGTCCCACTGCCCAAATGGCGTACGTTTGAAGATTCCTTCCAGAGCAAAGGGGCCAGGACAGAAAGCTCTTGCTGCCATGGAGTACCCAGGCTGGTCCACAAAATGCACCAGAGAACCCAAGGTTGCAGGCTACCTTGGCTGGGAAGAAGGGCACCCTGCTTTATACAGCTCCAGCTGCCAATCCAACTGCCCAAATTCCGTACGTTTGAAGATTCCTTCCAGAGCAAAGAGGTCAGGACAGAAAGCTCTTGCTGCCATGGAGTATCCAGGCTGGCCCAACAAATGCACCAGAGAGCCAAAGGTTGCAGGCTTGCTTGGCTGGGGAGAAGGGCTCTTGCCTTTATACAGCTCCAGCTGCCAATCTTGCTGCCCAAATTCTGTACGTTTGAAGATTGCTCCCAGAGCAAAGAGGTCAGGACAGAAAGCTCTTGCTGCCATGGAGTACCCAGGCTGGCCCACCAAATGCACCAGAGAGCTAAAGGTTGCACGCGTGCTTGGCTGGGGAGAAGGGCTCTTGGCTTTATACAGCTCCAGCTGCCAATCTTGCTGCCCAAATTCCGTACGTTTGAAGATTCCTCCCAGAGCAAAGGGGCCAGGACAGAAAGCTCTTGCTGCCATGGAGTACCCAGGCTGGCCCGCCAAATGCACCCAAGAGCCAAAGGTTGCAGGCTTGCTTGGCTGGGGAGAAGGACTCTTGGCTTTATACAGCTCCAGCTGCCAGTCCCACTGCCCAAATGGCGTACGTTTGATGATTCCGCCCAGAGCAAAGGGGTCTGGACAGAAAGCTCTTGCTGCCATGGAGTACCCGGGCTGGCCCACCAAATGCACCAGAGAACCCAAGGTTGCAGGCTTGCTTGGCTGGGAAGAAGGGCACCTGGCTTTATAGAGCTCCAGCTGCCAATCCCACTGCCAAAATGGCGTACGTTTGAAGATTGCTTCCAGAGCAAAGAGGTCAGGACAGAAAGCTCTTGCTGCCATGGAGTACCCAGGCTGGCCCACCAAATGCACCCAAGAGCCAAAGGTTGCAGGCTTGCTTGGTTGGGGAGAAGGGCTCTTGGCTTTATAGAGCTCCAGCTGCCAGTCCCACAGCCCAATGGCGTACGTTTGAAGATTCCTTCCAGAGCAAAGGGGCCAGGACAGAAAGCTCTTGCTGCCATGGAGTACCCAGGCTGGCCCACAAAACGCACCAGAGAACCCAAGGTTGCAGGCTTGCTTGGCTGGGAAGAAGGGCACCTGGCTTTATACAGCTCCAGCTGCCAATCCCACTGCCCAAATTCCGTACCTTTGAAGATTCCTCCCAGGGCAAAGAGGTCAGGACAGAAAGCTCTTGCTGCCATGGAGTACTTAGGCTGGCCCACCAAATACACCAGAGAACCAAAGGTTGTAGGCTTCTTTGGCTGGGGAGAAGGACTCTTGGCTTTATACAGCTCCAGCTGCCAATCTTGCTGCCCAAATTCCGTACGTTTGAAGATTCGTCTCAGAGCGAAGAGGTCTGGACAGAAAGCTCTTGCTGCCATGGAGTATCCAGGCTGGCCCCCCAAATCCACCCAAGAGCAAAAGGTTGCAGGTTACCTTGGCTGGAAAGAAGAGTACGTGGCTTTATACAGCTCCAGCTGCCAATCCCACTGCCAAAATGGCGTACGTTTGAAGATTCCTCCCAGAGCAAAGGGGCCAGGACAGAAACCTCTTGCTGTCATGGAGTACCCAGGCTGGCCCACCAAATGCACCAGAGAGCCAAAGGTTGCACGCGTGCTTGGCTGGGGAGAAGGGCTCTTGGCTTTATAGAGCTCCAGCTGCCAATCCCACTGCCCAAATGGCGTACGTTTGAAGATTCCTCCCAGAGCAAAGAGGTCAGGACAGAAAGCTCTTGCTGCCATGGAGTACCCAGGCTGGCCCACCAAATGCACCAGAGAGCCAAAGGTTGCAGGCTTGCTTGGCTGCGGAGAAGGGCTCTTGGCTTTATACAGCTCCAGCTGCCAATCTTGCTGCCAAAATGGCGTACGTTTGAAGATTCCTCCCAGAGCAAAGGGGCCAGGACAGAAAGCTCTTGCTGCCATGGAGTACCCAGGCTGGCCCAACAAATCTACCCAAGAACCAAAGGTTGCAGGCTACCTTGGCTGGGGAGAAGGGCACCTGGCTTTATACAGCTCCAGCTGCCAATCCCACTGCCCAAATGGCGTACGTTTGAAGATTCCTCCCAGAGCAAAGGGGCCAGGACAGAAACCTCTTGCTGCCATGGAGTACCCAGGCTGGCCCACAAAATGCACCAAAGAGCAAAAGGTTGCAGGCTACCTTGGCTGGGAAGAAGGGCACCTGGCTTTATACAGCTCCAGCTGCCAATCCCACTGCCCAAATGGCGTACGTTTGAAGATTCCTTCCAGAGCAAAGAGGTCAGGACAGAAAGCTCTTGCTGCCATGGAGTACCCAGGCTGGCCCACCAAATCCACCCAAGAACCAAAGGTAGCAGGCTTGCTTCGCTGGGGAGAAGGGACCTTTGCTTTATACAGCTCCAGCTGCCAGTCCCACAGCCCGAATTCCGTACGTTTGAAGATTCCTCCCACAGCAAAGGGGCCACGACAGAAAGCTCTTGCTGCCATGGAGTACCCAGGCTGGCCCACCAAATCGACCCAAGAGCAAAAGGTTGCAGGCTACCTTGGCTGGGAAGAAGGGCACCTGGCCTTATAAAGCTCCAGCTGCCAATCCCACTGCCCAAATTCCGTACGTTTGAAGATTGCTCCCAGAGCAAAGGGGCCAGGACAGAAAGCTCTTGCTGCCATGGAGTACCCAGGCTGGCCCACCAAATGCACCAGAGAGCTAAAGGTTGCAGGCTTGCTTGGCTGGGGAGAAGGGCTCTTGGCTTTATAGAGTTCTAGCTGCCAATCTTGCTGCCCAAATGGCGTATGTTTGAAGATTCCTTCCAGAGCAAAGGGGCCAGGACAGAAACCTCTTGCTGCCATGGAGTACCCAGGCTGGCCCACCAAATCCACCCAAGAACCAAAGGTTGCAGGCTTGCTTGGCTGGGGAGAAGGGACCTTTGCTTTATACAGCTTCAGCTGCCAGTCCCACTGCCCGAATTCCTTACGTTTGAAGATTCCTCCCAGAGCAAAGGGGCCACGACAGAAAACTCTTGCTGCCATGGAGTACCCAGGCTGGCCCACCAAATCCACCCAAGAGCCAAAGGTTGCAGGCTTGCTTGGCTGGGAAGAAGGGCTCTTGGCTTTATAGAGTTCCAGCTGCCAGTCCCATTGCCCAATGGCGTACGTTTGAAGATTCCTCCTAGAGTAAAGAGGTCAGGGCAGAAAGCTCTTGCTGCCATGGAGTACTTAGGCTGGCCCACCAAATACACCAGAGAACCAAAGGTTGCAGGCTTGCTTGGCTGGGGAGAAGGGCTCTTGGCTTTATACAGCTCCAGCTGCCAATCTTGCTGCCCAAATTCCGTACCTTTGAAGATTCGTCTCAGAGCAAAGGGGCCAGGACAGAAAGCTCTTGCTGCCATGGAGTACCCAGGCTGGCCCACCAAATGCACCAGAGAACCAAAGGTTGCAGGCTTGCTTGGCTGGGGAGAAGGGCTCTTGGCTTTATACAGCTCCAGCTGCCAATCTTGCTGCCCAAATTCCGTACCTTTGAAGATTCGTCTCAGAGCAAAGGGGCCAGGACAGAAAGCTCTTGCTGCCATGGAGTACCCAGGCTGGCCCACCAAATGCACCAGAGAGCCAAAGGTTGCAGGCTTGCTTGGCTGGGGAGAAGGACTCTTGGCTTTATACAGCTCCAGCTGCCAGTCCCACTGCCCAAATGGCGTACGTTTGAAGATTCCTCCCAGAGGAAAGGGGTCTGGACAGAAAGCTCTTGCTGCCATGGAGTACCCAGGCTGGTCCACAAAATGCACCTGAGAACCCAAGGTTGCAGGCTACCTTGGCTGGTAAGAAGGGCACCTGGCTTTATACAGCTCCAGCTGCCAATCCCACTGCCCAAATTCCGTACGTTTGAAGATTCCTTCCAGAGCAAAGAGGTCAGGACAGAAAGCTCTTGCTGCCATGGAGTACTTAGGCTGCCCCACCAAATACACCAGAGAACCAAAGGTTGCAGGCTTGCTTGGCTGGGGAGAAGGGCTCTTGGCTTTATACAGCTCCAGCTGCCAATCTTGCTGCCCAAATGGCGTACGTTTGAAGATTCGTCCCAGAGCAAAGGGGCCAGGACAGAAAGCTCTTGCTGCCATGGAGTACCCAGGCTTGCCCACCAAATGCACCAGAGAACCAAAGGTTGCAGGCTTGCTTGGCTGGGGAGAAGGGCTCTTGGCCTTATAGAGCTCCAGCTGCCAATCTTGCTGCCCAAATTCCGTACGTTTGAAGATTCCTCCCAGAGCAAAGAGGTCAGGACAGAAAGCTCTTGCTGCCATGGAGTACCCAGGCTTGCCCAGCAAATCGACCCGAGAGCAAAAGGTTGCAGGCTACCTCGGCTGGGGAGAAGGGCACCTGGCTTTATACAGCTCCAGCTGCCAATCTTGCTGCCCAAATGGCGTACGTTTGAAGATTCCTCCCAGAGCAAAGGGGCCAGGACAGAAACCTCTTGCTGCCATGGAGTACCCAGGCTGGCCCACCAAATGCACCAGAGAACCAAAGGTTGTAGGCTTGCTTGGCTGGGGAGAAGGGCACCTGGCTTTATACAGCTCCAGCTGCCATTCCCACGTCCCAAATGTCGTACGTTTGAAGATTCCTCCCTAAGCAAAGGGGCCAGGACAGAAAGCTCTTGCTGCCATGGAGTACCCAGGCTGGCCCACCAAATGCACCAGAGAGCTAAAGGTTGCAGGCATGCTTGGCTGGGGAGAAGGGCTCTTGTCTTTATACAGTTCCACCTGCCAATCTTGCTGCCCAAATGGCGTACGTTTGAAGATTCCTCCCAGAGCAAAGGGGCCAGGACAGAAAGCTCTTGCTGCCATGGAGTACCCAGGCTGGCTCACCAAATGCACCAGAGAACCCAATGTTGCAGGCTTTCTTGGCTGGGGAGAAGGGCACCTGGCTTTATACAGCTCCAGCTGCCAATCCCACTGCCAAAATGGCGTACGTTTGAAGATTACTTCCAGAGCAAAGAGGTCAGGACAGAAAGCTCTTGCTGCCAT
Organism: Manacus candei; assembly: GCF_025592945.1. Taxonomy (NCBI): domain Eukaryota; kingdom Metazoa; phylum Chordata; class Aves; order Passeriformes; family Pipridae; genus Manacus; species Manacus candei. The sequence continues at coordinate 27,810,252 of NW_026138071.1, read as the reverse complement.
GGAGTATCCAGGCTGGCCCAACAAATGCACCAGAGAACCAAAGGTTGCAGGCTTGCTTGGCTGGGGAGAAGGGCTCTTGGCTTTATAGAGTTCTAGCTGCCAATTTGGCTGCCCAAATTCCGTACGTTTGAAGATTCCTCCCAGAGCAAAGGGGCCAGGACAGAAAGCTCTTGCTGCCATGGAGTACCCAGGCTTGCCCAGCAAATCGACCCGAGAGCAAAAGGTTGCAGGCTACCTCGGCTGGGGAGAAGGGCACCTGGCTTTATACAGCTCCAGCTGCCAATCCCACTGCCCAAATGGCGTACGTTTGAAGATTCCTCCCAGAGCAAAGAGGTCAGGACAGAAAGCTCTTGCTGCCATGGAGTACCCAGGCTGGCCCACCAAATCCACCCAAGAACCAAGGGTTGCAGGCTTGCTTCGCTGGGGAGAAGGGACCTTTGCTTTATACAGCTCCAGCTGCCAGTCCCACTGCCCGAATTCCTTACGTTTGAAGATTCCTCCCAGAGCAAAGGGGCCACGACAGAAAGCTCTTGCTGCCATGGAGTACCCAGGCTGGCCCACCAAATCCACCCAAGAGCCAAAGGTTGCAGGCTTGCTTGGCTGGGAAGAAGGGCTCTTGGCTTTATAGAGCTCCAGCTGCCAGTCCCACTGCCCAATGGCGTACGTTTGAAGATTCCTCCCAGAGTAAAGAGGTCAGGGCAGAAAGCTCTTGCTGCCATGGAGTACTTAGGCTGTCCCACCAAATACACCAGAGAACCAAAGGTTGCAGGCTTGCTTGGCTGGGGAGAAGGGCTCTTGGGTTTATACAGCTCCAGCTGCCAATCTTGCTGCCCAAATTCCGTACGTTTGAAGATTCGTCTCAGAGCAAAGGGGCCAGGACAGAAAGCTCTTGCTGCCATGGAGTACCCAGGCTGGCCCACCAAATGCACCAGAGAGCCAAAGGTTGCAGGCTTGCTTGGCTGGGGAGAAGGACTCTTGGCTTTATACAGCTCCAGCTGCCAGTCCCACTGCCCAAATGGCGTACGTTTGAAGATTACTTCCAGAGCAAAGAGGTCAGGACAGAAAGCTCTTGCTGCCATGGAGTATCCAGGCTGGCCCAACAAATGCACCAGAGAACCAAAGGTTGCAGGCTTGCTTGGCTGGGGAGAAGGGCTCTTGGCTTTATAGAGTTCTATCTGCCAATTTGGCTGCCCAAATTCCGTACGTTTGAAGATTCCTCCCAGAGCAAAGGGGCCAGGGCAGAAAGCTCTTGCTGCCATGGAGTATCCAGGCTGGCCCACCAAATGCACCAGAGAACCCAAGGTTGCAGGCTTGCTTGGTTGGGGAGAAGGGCTCTTGGCTTTATACAGCTCCAGCTGCCAATCCCACTGCCCAAATGGCGTACGTTTGAAGATTCCTTCCAGAGCAAAGAGGTCAGGACAGAAAGCTCTTGCTGCCATGGAGTACTTAGGCTGCCCCACCAAATACACCAGAGAACCAAAGGTTGCAGGCTTGCTTGGCTGGGGAGAAGGGCACCTGGCTTTATACAGCTCCAGCTGCCAATCCCACTGCCCGAATTCCGTACGTTTGAAGATTCCTCCCAGAGCAAAGGGGCCAGGACAGAAAGCTCTTGCTGCCATGGAGTACCCAGGCTGGCCCACCAAATGCACCAGAGAGCCCAAGGTTGCAGGCTTGCTTGGCTGGGGAGAAGGGCTCTTGGCCTTATACAGCTCCAGCTGCCGATCTTGCTGCCCAAATTCCGTACGTTTGAAGATTACTCCCAGAGCAAAGGGGCCAGGACAGAAAGCTCTTGCTGCCATGGAGTACCCAGGCTTGCCCACCAAATCGACCCGAGAGCAAAAGGTTGCAGGCTACCTTGGCTGGGGAGAAGGGCACCTGGCTTTATACAGCTCCAGCTGCCAATCCCACTGCCCAAATGGCGTATGTTTGAAGATTCCTCCCAGAGCAAAGAGGTCAGGACAGAAAGCTCTTGCTGCCATGGAGTACCCAGGCTGGCCCACCAAATGCACCAGAGAGCCAGAGGTTGCAGGCTTGCTTGGCTGGGAAGAAGGGCTCTTGGCTTTATACAGCTCCAGCTGCCAATCTTGCTGCCCAAATGGCGTACGTTTGAAGATTCCTCCCAGAGCAAAGGGGCCAGGACAGAAAGCTCTTGCTGCCATGGAGTACCCAGGCTGGCCCACCAAATGCACCAGAGAGCTAAAGGTTGCAGGCATGCTTGGCTGGGGAGAAGGGCTCTTGGCTTTATACAGTTCCACCTGCCAATCTTGCTGCCCAAATTCCGTACGTTTGAAGATTCCTCCCAGAGCAAAGGGGCCAGGACAGAAAGCTCTTGCTGCCATGGAGTACCCAGGCTGGCCCACCAAATCGACCCAAGAGCAAAAGGTTGCAGGCTACCTTGGCTGGGAAGAAGGGCACCTGGCCTTATAAAGCTCCAGCTGCCAATCCCACTGCCCAAATTCCGTACGTTTGAAGATTCCTCCCAGAGCAAAGGGGCCAGGACAGAAAGCTCTTGCTGCCATGGAGTACCCAGGCTGGCCCACCAAATCAAACCAAGAGCCAAAGGTTGCAGACTTGCTTGGCTGGGGAGAAGGACTCTTGGCTTTATACAGCTCCAGCTTCCAGTCCCACTGCCCAAATGGTGTACGTTTGAAGATTCCTTCCAGAGCAAAGGGGTCTGGACAGAAAGCTCTTGCTGCCATGGAGTACCCAGGCTTGCCCACCAAATGCACCAGAGAGCCAAAGGTTGCAGGCTTGCATGGCTGGGGAGAAGGGCTCTTGGCTTTATACAGCTCCAGCTGCCAATCCCACTGCCCAAATGGCGTACGTTTGAAGATTCCTTCCAGAGCAAAGGGGCCAGGACAGAAAGCTCTTGCTGCCATGGAGTACCCGGGCTGGCCCACAAAATGCACCAGAGAACCCAAGGTTGCAGGCTAACTTGGCTGGGAAGAAGGGCACCCTGCTTTATACAGCTCCAGCTGCCAATCCAACTGCCCAAATTCTGTACGTTTGAAGATTCCTTCCAGAGCAAAGAGGTCAGGACAGAAAGCTCTTGCTGCCATGGAGTATCCAGGCTGGCCCAACAAATGCACCCAAGAGCAAAAGGTTGCAGGCTTGCTTGGCTGGGGAGAAGGGCTCTTGGCTTTATAGAGTTCTAGCTGCCAATTTGGCTGCCCAAATTCCGTACGTTTGAAGATTCCTCCCAGAGCAAAGGGGCCAGGACAGAAAGCTCTTGCTGCCATGGAGTACTTAGGCTGCCCCACCAAATACACCAGAGAACCAAAGGTTGCAGGCTTGCTTGGCTGGGAAGAAGGGCACCTGGCTTTATAGAGCTCCAGTTGCCAATCCCACTGTCAAAATGGCGTACGTTTGAAGATTCCTTCCAGAGCAAAGAGGTCAGGACAGAAAGCTCTTGCTGCCATGGAGTACCCAGGCTGGCCCAACAAATGCACCCAAGAGCCAAAGGTTGCAGGCTTGCTTGGCTGGGGAGAAGGGCTCTTGGCTTTATAGAGTTCTAGCTGCCAATTTGGCTGCCCAAATTCCGTACGTTTGAAGATTCGTCCAAGAGCAAAGGGGCCAGGACAGAAAGCTCTTGCTGCCATGGAGTATCCAGGCTGGCCCGCCAAATGCACCAGAGAGCCAAAGGTTGCAGGCTTGCTTGGTTGGGGAGAAGGGCTCTTGGCTTTATAGAGCTCCAGCAGCCAGTCCCACTGCCCAATGGCGTACGTTTGAAGATTCCTTCCAGAGCAAAGGGGCCAGGACAGAAAGCTCTTGCTGCCATGGAGTACCCAGGCTGGCCCACAAAACGCACCAGAGAAGCCAAGGTTGCAGGCTTGCTTGGCTGGGAAGAAGGGCACCTGGCTTTATACAGCTCCAGCTGCCAGTCCCACTGCCCAAATGGCGTACGTTTGAAGATTCCTTCCAGAGCAAAGAGGTCAGGACAGAAAGCTCTTGCTGCCATGGAGTACCCAGGCTGGCCCACCAAATGCACCCAAGAGCCAAAGGTTGCAGGCTTGCTTGGCTGGGGACAAAGGCTCTTGGCTTCATAGAGCTCCAGCTGCCAATCTCACTGCCCAAATTCCGTACGTTTGAAGATTCCTCCCAGGGCAAAGAGGTCAGGACAGAAAGCTCTTGCTGCCATGGAATACTTAGGCTGCCCCACCAAATACACCAGAGAACCAAAGGTTGCAGGCTTGCTTGGCTGGGGAGAAGGGCTCTTGGCTTTATACAGCTCCAGCTGCCAATCTTGCTGCCCAAATTCCGTACGTTTGAAGATTCTTCTCAGAGTAAAGGGGCCAGGACAGAAACCTCTTGCTGCCATGGAGTACCCAGGCTGGCCCACCAAATGCACCCAAGAACCAAAGGTTGCAGGCTTGCTTGGCTGGGGAGAAGGACTCTTGGCTTTATACAGCTCCAGCTGCCAGTCCCACTGCCCAAATGGCGTACGTTTGAAGATTCCTCCCAGAGGAAAGGGGTCTGGACAGAAAGCTCTTGCTGCCATGGAGTACCCAGGCTGGTCCACAAAATGCACCTGAGAACCCAAGGTTGCAGGCTTGCTTGGCTGGGAAGAAGGGCACCTGGCTTTATACAGCTCCAGCTGCCAATCCCACTGCCCCAATTCCGTACGTTTGAAGATTACTTCCAGAGCAAAGAGGTCAGGACAGAAAGCTCTTGCTGCCATGGAGTACCCAGGCTGGCCCACCAAATGCACCAGAGAACCCAAGGTTGCAGGCTTGCTTGGCTGGGGAGAAGGGCTCTTGGCCTTATAGAGCTCCAGCTGCCAATCTTGCTGCCCAAATTCCGTACGTTTGAAGATTCCTCCCAGAGCAAAGGGGCCAGGACAGAAAGCTCTTGCTGCCATGGAGTACCCAGGCTTGCCCACCAAATCGACCCGAGAGCAAAAGGTTGCAGGCTACCTTGGCTGGGGAGAAGGGCACCTGGTTTTATACAGCTCCAGCTGCCAATCCCACTGCCCAAATGGCGTACGTTTGAAGATTCCTCCCAGAGCAAAGGGGCCAGGACAGAAAGCTCTTGCTGCCATGGAGTACCCAGGCTGGCCCACCAAATCCACCGAAGAACCAAAGGTTGCAGGCTTGCTTGGCTGGGAAGAAGGGCTCTTGGCTTTAGAGAGCCCCAGCTGCCAATCCCACTGCCCAAATTCCGTACGTTTGAAGATTCCGCCCAGAGCAAAGGGGTCTGGACAGAAAGCTCTTACTGCCATGGAGTACCCAGGCTGGCCCACAAAATGCACCAAAGAGCAAAAGGTTGCAGGCTACCTTGGCTGGGAAGAAGAGCACCTGGCTTTATACAGCTCCAGTTGCCAGTCCCACTGCCCAAATGGCGTACGTTTGAAGATTCCTCCCAGAGCAAAGAGGTCAGGACAGAAAGCTCTTGCTGCCATGGAGTACCCAGGCTGGCCCACCAAATGCACCAGAGAGCCAAAGGTTGCAGGCTTGCTTGGCTGGGGAAAGGACTCTTGGCTTTATACAGCTCCAGCTGCCAGTCCCACTGCCCAAATGGCGTACGTTTGAAGATTCCTCCCAGAGCAAAGGGGTCTGGACAGAAAGCTCTTGCTGCCATGGAGTATCCAGGCTTTTCCACAAAATGCACCTGAGAACCCAAGGTTGCAGGCTACCTTGGCTGTGAAGAAGGGCACCTGGCTTTATACAGCTCCAGCTGCCAATCCCACTGCCCAAATTCCGTACGTTTGAAGATTACTTCCAGAGCAAAGAGGTCAGGACAGAAAGCTCTTGCTGCCATGGAGTATCCAGGCTGGCCCACCAAATGCACCAGAGAACCAAAGGTTGCAGGCTTGCTTGGCTGGGGAGAAGGGCTCTTGGCTTTATAGAGTTCTAGCTGCCAATTTGGCTGCCCAAATTCCGTACGTTTGAAGATTCCTCCCAGAGAAAGGGGCCAGGACAGAAAGCTCTTGCTGCCATGGAGTATCCAGGCTGGCCCACCAAATGCACCAGAGAGCCAAAGGTTGCAGGCTTGCTTGGTTGGGTAGAAGGGCTCTTGGCTTTATAGAGCTCCAGCTGCCAGTCCCACGGCCCAATGGCGTACGTTTGAAGATTCCTTCCAGAGCAAAGGGGCCAGGACAGAAAGCTCTTGCTGCCATGGAGTACTTAGGCTGCCCCACAAAATACACCAGAGAACCAAAGGTTGCAGGCTTGCTTGGCTGGGGAGAAGGGCTCTTGGCTTTATACAGCTCCAGCTGCCAATCTTGCTGCCCAAATTCCGTACGTTTGAAGATTCGTCTCAGAGCAAAGGGGCCAGGACAGAAAGCTCTTGCTGTCATGGAGTACCCAGGCTGGCCCACCAAATGCACCCAAGAACCAAAGGTTGCAGGCTTGCTTGGCTGGGGAGAAGGACTCTTGGCTTTATACAGCTCCAGCTGCCAGTCCCACTGCCCAAATGGCGTACGTTTGAAGATTCCTCCCAGAGGAAAGGGGTCTGGACAGAAAGCTCTTGCTGCCATGGAGTACCCAGGCTGGTCCACAAAATGCACCTGAGAACCCAAGGTTGCAGGCTTGCTTGGCTGGGAAGAAGGGCACCTGGCTTTATACAGCTCCAGCTGCCAATCCCACTGCCCAAATTCCGTACGTTTGAAGATTACTTCCAGAGCAAAGAGGTCAGGACAGAAAGCTCTTGCTGCCATGGAGTATCCAGGCTGGCCCAACAAATGCACCAGAGAACCAAAGGTTGCAGGCTTGCTTGGCTGGGGAGAAGGGCTCTTGGCTTTATAGAGTTCTAGCTGCCAATTTGGCTGCCCAAATTCCGTACGTTTGAAGATTCCTCCCAGAGCAAAGGGGCCAGGACAGAAAGCTCTTGCTGCCATGGAGTACCCAGGCTGGCCCACCAAATGCACCAGAGAACCCAAGGTTGCAGGCTTGCTTGGCTGGGGAGAAGGGCTCTTGGCCTTATAGAGCTCCAGCTGCCAATCTTGCTGCCCAAATTACGTACGTTTGAAGATTCCTCCCAGAGCAAAGGGGCCAGGACAGAAAGCTCTTGCTGCCATGGAGTACCCAGGCTTGCCCACCAAATCGACCCGAGAACAAAAGGTTGCAGGCTACCTTGGCTGGGAAGAAGGGCACCTGGCTTTATACAGCTCCAGCTGCCAATCCCACTGCCCAAATGGCGTACGTTTGAAGATTCCTCCCAGAGCAAAGAGGTCAGGACAGAAAGCTCTTGCTGCCATGGAGTACCCAGGCTGGCCCACCAAATGCACCAGAGAGCCAAAGGTTGCAGGCTTGCTTGGCTGGGAAGAAGGGCTCTTGGCTTTATACAGCTCCAGCTGCCAATCTTGCTGCCCAAATGGCGTACGTTTGAAGATTCCTCCCAGAGCAAAGGGGCCAGGACAGAAAGCTCTTGCTGCCATGGAGTACCCAGGCTGGCCCACCAAATGCACCAGAGAGCCAAAGGTTGTAGGCTTGCTTGGCTGGGGAGAAGGGCACCTGGCTTTATACAGCTCCAGCTGCCATTCCCACGTCCCAAATGTCGTACGTTTGAAGATTCCTCCCTAAGCAAAGGGGCCAGGACAGAAACCTCTTGCTGCCATGGAGTACCCGGGCTGGCCCACAAAACGCACCAGAGAACCCAAGGTTGCAGGATTGCTTGGCTGGGAAGAAGGGCACCTGGCTTTATACAGCTCCAGCTGCCAATCTTGCTGCCCAAATTCTGTACGTTTGAAGATTCCTCCCAGAGCAAAGAGGTCAGGACAGAAAGCTCTTGCTGCCATGGAGTACCCAGGCTGGCCCACAAAATGCACCAAAGAGCAAAAGGTTGCAGGCTACCTTGGCTGGGAAGAAGGGCACCTGGCTTTATACAGCTCCAGTTGCCAATCCCACTGCCCAAATGGCGTACGTTTGAAGATTCCTCCCAGAGCAAACAGGTCAGGACAGAAAGCTCTTGCTGCCATGGAGTACCCAGGCTTGCCCACCAAATGCACCAGAGAGCCAAAGGTTGCAGGCTTGCTTGGCTGCGGAGAAGGACTCTTGGCTTTATACAGCTCCAGCTGCCAGTCCCACTGCCCAAATGGCGTACGTTTGAAGATTCCTCCCAGAGGAAAGGGGTCTGGACAGAAAGGTCTTGCTGCCATGGAGTACCCAGGCTTTTCCACAAAATGCACCTGAGAACCCAAGGTTGCAGGCTACCTTGGCTGGGAAGAAGGGCACCTGGCTTTATACAGCTCCAGCTGCCAATCCCACTGCCCAAATTCCGTACGTTTGAAGATTACTTCCAGAGCAAAGAGGTCAGGACAGAAAGCTCTTGCTGCCATGGAGTATCCAGGCTGGCCCAACAAATGCACCAGAGAACCAAAGGTTGCAGGCTTGCTTGGCTGGGGAGAAGGGCTCTTGGCTTTATAGAGTTCTAGCTGCCAATTTGGCTGCCCAAATTCCGTACGTTTGAAGATTCCTCCCAGAGCAAAGGGGCCAGAACAGAAAGCTCTTGCTGCCATGGAGTATCCAGGCTGGCCCACCAAATGCACCAGAGAGCCAAAGGTTGCAGGCTTGCTTGGTTGGGTAGAAGGGCTCTTGGCTTTATAGAGCTCCAGCTGTCAGTCCCACGGCCCAATGGCGTACGTTTGAAGATTCCTTCCAGAGCAAAGGGGCCACGACAGAAAGCTCTTGCTGCCATGGAGTACCCAGGCTGGCCCACAAAACGCACCAGAGAACCCAAGGTTGCAGGATTGCTTGGCTGGGAAGAAGGGCACCTGGCTTTATACAGCTCCAGCTGCCAATCCCACTGCCAAAATGGCGTACGTTTGAAGATTCCTTCCAGAGCAAAGAGGTCAGGACAGAAAGCTCTTGCTGCCATGGAGTACTTAGGCTGCCCCACCAAATACACCAGAGAACCAAAGGTTGCAGGCTTGCTTGGCTGGGGGGAAGGGCTCTTGGCTTTATACAGCTCCAGCTGCCAAACCCACTGCCAAAATGGCGTACGTTTGAAGATTCCTCCCAGAGCAAAGAGGTCAGGACAGAAAGATCTTGCTGCCATGGAGTACCCAGGCTGGCCCACCAAATCCACCCAAGAGCCAAAGGTTGCAGGCTTGCTTGGCTGGGAAGAAGGCCTCTTGGCTTTATAGAGTTCCAGCTGCCAGTCCCACTGCCCAATGGCGTACGTTTGAAGATTCCTCCCAGAGTAAAGAGGTCAGGGCAGAAAGCTCTTGCTGCCATGGAGTATCCAGGCTGGCCCAACAAATGCACCAGAGAAACAAAGGTTGCAGGCTTGCTTGGCTGGGGAGAAGGGCTCTTGGCTTTATAGAGTTCTAGCTGCCAATTTGGCTGCCCAAATTCTGTACGTTTGAAGATTCCTCCAAGAGCAAAGGGGCCACGACAGAAAGCTCTTGCTGCCATGGAGTACCCAGGCTGGCCCACCAAATCAAACCAAGAGCCAAAGGTTGCAGGCTTGCTTGGCTGGGGAGAAGGACTCTTGGCTTTATACAGCTCCAGCTGCCAGTCCCACTGCCCAAATGGCGTACGTTTGAAGATTCCTTCCAGAGCAAAGGGGTCTGGACAGAAAGCTTTTGCTGCCATGGAGTACCCAGGCTTGCCCACAAAATGCACCAGAGAGCCAAAGGTTGCAGGCCTGCTTGGCTGGGGAGAAGGGCTCTTGGCTTTATACAGCTCCAGCTGCCAATCTTGCTGCCCAAATGGCGTACGTTTGAAGATTCCTTCCAGAGCAAAGGGGCCAGGACAGAAAGCTCTTGCTGCCATGGAGTACCCAGTCTGGTCCACAAAATGCACCAGAGAACCCAAGGTTGCAGGCTACCTTGGCTGGGAAGAAGGGCACCCTGCTTTATACAGCTCCAGCTGCCAATCCAACTGCCCAAATTCCGTACGTTTGAAGATTCCTTCCAGAGCAAAGAGGTCAGGACAGAAAGCTCTTGCTGCCATGGAGTATCCAGGCTGGCCCAACAATTGCACCAGAGAGCCAAAGGTTGCAGGCTTGCTTGGCTGGGGAGAAGGGCTCTTGGCTTTATACAGCTCCAGCTGCCAATCTTGCTGCCCAAGTTCTGTACGTTTGAAGATTCCTCCCAGAGCAAAGAGGTCAGGACAGAAAGCTCTTGCTGCCATGGAGTACCCAGGCTGGCCCACCAAATGCACCAGAGAGCTAAAGGTTGCAGGCTTGCTTGGCTGGGGAGAAGGGCTCTTGGCTTTATACAGCTCCAGCTGCCAATCTTGCTGCCCAAATTCCGTACGTTTGAAGATTCCTCCCAGAGCAAAGGGGCCAGGACAGAAAGCTCTTACTGCCATGGAGTACCCAGGCTGGCCCACAAAATGCACCAGAGAACCCAAGGTTGCAGGCTTGCTTGGCTGGGAAGAAGGGCACCTGGCTTTATAGAGCTCCAGCTGCCAATCCCACTGCCCAAATGGCGTACGTTTGAAGATTCCTTCCAGAGCAAAGAGGTCAGGACAGAAAGCTCTTGCTGCCATGGAGTACCCAGGCTGGCCCACCAAATGCACCCAAGAGCCAAAGGTTGCAGGCTTGCTTGGCTGGGGAGAAGGGCTCTTGGCTTTATACAGCTCCAGCTGCCAATTTGGCTGCCCAAATTCCGTACGTTTGAAGATTCCTCCCAGAGCAAAGGGGCCAGGACAGAAAGCTCTTGCTGCCATGGAGTATCCAGGCTGGCCCACCAAATGCACCAGAGAGCCTAAGGTTGCAGGCTTGCTTGGTTGGGGAGAATAGCTCTTGGCTATATACAGCTCCAGCAGCCAGTCCCACTGCCCAATGGCGTACGTTTGAAGATTCCTTCCAGAGCAAAGGGGCCAGGACAGAAAGCTCTTGCTGCCATGGAGTACCCAGGCTGGCCCACAAAACGCACCAGAGAAGCCAAGGTTGCAGGCTTGCTTGGCTGGGAAGAAGGGCACCTGGCTTTATACAGCTCCAGCTGCCAGTCCCACTGCCCAAATGGCGTACGTTTGATGATTCCGCCCAGAGCAAAGGGGTCTGGACAGAAAGCTCTTGCTGCCATGGAGTACCCAGGCTGGCCCACAAAATGCACCAGAGAACCCAAGGTTGCAGGCTTGCTTGGCTGGGAAGAAGGGCACCTGGCTTTATAGAGCTCCAGCTGCCAATCCCACTGCCAAAATGGCGTACGTTTGAAGATTCCTTCCAGAGCAAAGAGGTCAGGACAGAAAGCTCTTGCTGCCATGGAGTACCCAGGCTGGCCCACCAAATGCACCCAAGAGCCAAAGGTTGCAGGCTTGCTTGGCTGGGGAGAAGGGCTCTTGGCTTTATAGAGCTCCAGCTGCCAATCTCACTGCCCAAATTCCGTACGTTTGAAGATTCCTCCCAGGGCAAAGAGGTCAGGACAGAAAGCTCTTGCTGCCATGGAGTACTTTGGCTGCCCCACCAAATACACCAGAGAACCAAAGGTTGCAGGCTTGTATGGCTGGGGAGAAGGACTCTTGGCTTTATACAGCTCCAGCTGCCAGTCCCACTGCCCAAATGGCGTACGTTTGAAGATTCCGCCCAGAGCAAAGAGGTCTGGACAGAAAGCTCTTGCTGCCATGGAGTACCCAGGCTTGCCCACAAAATGCACCAGAGAGCCAAAGGTTGCAGGCTTGTATGGCTGGGGAGAAGGGCTCTTGGCTTTATACAGCTCCAGCTGCCAATCTTGCTGCCCAAATGGCGTACGTTTGAAGATTCCTTCCAGAGCAAAGGGGCCAGGACAGAAAGCTCTTGCTGCCATGGAGTACCCAGGCTGGTCCACAAAATGCACCAGAGAACCCAAGGTTGCAGGCTACCTTGGCTGGGAAGAAGGGCACCCTGCTTTATACAGCTCCAGCTGCCAATCCAACTGCCCAAATTCCGTACGTTTGAAGATTCCTTCCAGAGCAAAGAGGTCAGGACAGAAAGCTCTTGCTGCCATGGAGTATCCAGGCTGGCCCAACAAATGCACCAGAGAGCCAAAGGTTGCAGGCTTGCTTGGCTGGGGAGAAGGGCTCTTGCCTTTATACAGCTCCAGCTGCCAATCTTGCTGCCCAAATTCTGTACGTTTGAAGATTGCTCCCAGAGCAAAGAGGTCAGGACAGAAAGCTCTTGCTGCCATGGAGTACCCAGGCTGGCCCACCAAATGCACCAGAGAACCAAAGGTTGCACGCGTGCTTGGCTGGGGAGAAGGGCTCTTGGCTTTATAGAGCTCCAGCTGCCAATCCCACTGCCCAAATGGCGTACGTTTGAAGGTTCCTCCCAGAGGAAAGGGGTCTGGACAGAAAGCTCTTGCTGCCATGGAGTACCCAGGCTGGTCCACAAAATGCACCTGAGAACCCAAGGTTGCAGGCTACCTTGGCTGGGAAGAAGGGCACCTGGCTTTATACAGCTCCAGTTGCCAATCCCACTGCCCAAATTCCGTACGTTTGAAGATTACTTCCTGAGCAAAGAGGTCAGGACAGAAAGCTCTTGCTGCCATGGAGTATCCAGGCTGGCCCAACAAATGCACCAGAGAACCAAAGGTTGCAGGCTTGCTTGGCTGGGGAGAAGGGCTCTTGGCTTTATAGAGTTCTAGCTGTCAATTTGGCTGCCCAAATTCCGTACGTTTGAAGATTCCTCCCAGAGCAAAGGGGCCAGGACAGAAAGCTCTTGCTGCCATGGAGTATCCAGGCTGGCCCACCAAATGCACCAGAGAGCCAAAGGTTGCAGGCTTGCTTGGTTGGGGAGAAGGGCTCTTGGCTTTATAGAGCTCCAGCTGCCAGTCCCACAGCCCAATGGCGTACGTTTGAAGATTCCTTCCAGAGCAAAGGGGCCAGGACAGAAAGCTCTTGCTGCCATGGAGTACCCAGGCTGGCCCACAAAACGCACCAGAGAACCCAAGGTTGCAGGCTTGCTTGGCTGGGAAGAAGGGCACCTGGCTTTATACAGCTCCAGCTGCCAATCCCACTGCCCAAATTCCATACCTTTGAAGATTCCTCCCAGGGCAAAGAGGTCAGGACAGAAAGCTCTTGCTGCCATGGAGTACTTAGGCTGGCCCACCAAATACACCAGAGAACCAAAGGTTGTAGGCTTCTTTGGCTCGGGAGAAGGGCTCTTGGCTTTATACAGCTCCAGCTGCCAATCTTGCTGCCCAAATTCCGTACGTTTGAAGATTCGTCTCAGAGCGAAGAGGTCTGGACAGAAAGCTCTTGCTGCCATGGAGTACCCAGGCTGGCCCCCCAAATCCACCCAAGAGCAAAAGGTTGCAGGTTACCTTGGCTGGAAAGAAGAGTACGTGGCTTTATACAGCTCCAGCTGCCAATCCCACTGCCAAAATGGCGTACGTTTGAAGATTCCTCCCAGAGCAAAGGGGCCAGGACAGAAAGCTCTTGCTGCCATGGAGTACCAAGGCTGGCCCACCAAATGCACCAGAGAGCCAAAGGTTGCACGCGTGCTTGGCTGGGGAGAAGGGCTCTTGGCTTTATAGAGCTCCAGCTGCCAATCCCACTGCCCAAATGGCGTACGTTTGAAGATTCCTCCCAGAGCAAAGGGGTCAGGACAGAAAGCTCTTGCTGCCATGGAGTACCCAGGCTGGCCCACCAAATGCAGCGAAGAACCAAAGGTTGCAGGTTTGCTTGGCTGGGGAGAAGGGCTCTTGGCTTTAGAGAGCCCCAGCTGCCAATCCCACTGCCCAAATTCCGTACGTTTGAAGATTCCTCCCAGAGCAAAGGGGTCTGGACAGAAAGCTCTTACTGCCATGGAGTACCCAGGCTGGCCCACAAAATGCACCAAAGAGCAAAAGGTTGCAGGCTACCTTGGCTGGGAAGAAGGGCACCTGGCTTTATAGAGCTCCAGCTGCCAATCCCACTGCCCAAATTCCGTACCTTTGAAGATTCCTCCCAGGGCAAAGAGGTCAGGACAGAAAGCTCTTGCTGCCATGGAGTACTTAGGCTGGCCCACCAAATACACCAGAGAACCAAAGGTTGTAGGCTTCTTTGGCTCGGGAGAAGGGCTCTTGGCTTTATACAGCTCCAGCTGCCAATCTTGCTGCCCAAATTCCGTACGTTTGAAGATTCGTCTCAGAGCGAAGAGGTCTGGACAGAAAGCTCTTGCTGCCATGGAGTATCCAGGCTGGCCCCCCAAATCCACCCAAGAGCAAAAGGTTGCAGGTTACCTTGGCTGGAAAGAAGAGTACGTGGCTTTATACAGCTCCAGCTGCCAATCCCACTGCCAAAATGGCGTACGTTTGAAGATTCCTCCCAGAGCAAAGGGGCCAGGACAGAAAGCTCTTGCTGCCATGGAGTACCAAGGCTGGCCCACCAAATGCACCAGAGAGCCAAAGGTTGCACGCGTGCTTGGCTGGGGAGAAGGGCTCTTGGCTTTATAGAGCTCCAGCTGCCAATCCCACTGCCCAAATGGCGTACGTTTGAAGATTCCTCCCAGAGCAAAGAGGTCAGGACAGAAAGCTCTTGCTGCCATGGAGTACCCAGGCTGGCCCACCAAATGCACCGAAGAACCAAAGGTTGCAGGTTTGCTTGGCTGGGGAGAAGGGCTCTTGGCTTTAGAGAGCCCCAGCTGCCAATCCCACTGCCCAAATTCCGTACGTTTGAAGATTCCTCCCAGAGCAAAGGGGTCTGGACAGAAAGCTCTTACTGCCATGGAGTACCCAGGCTGGCCCACAAAATGCACCAAAGAGCAAAAGGTTGCAGGCTACCTTGGCTGGGAAGAAGGGCACCTGGCTTTATACAGCTCCAGCTGCCAATCCCACTGCCCAAATGGCGTACGTTTGAAGATTCCTTCCAGAGCAAAGAGGTCAGGACAGAAAGCTCTTGCTGCCATGGAGTACCCAGGCTGGCCCACCAAATCCACCCAAAAACCAAAGGTAGCAGGCTTGCTTCGCTGGGGAGAAGGGCACCTGGCCTTATAAAGCTCCAGCTGCCAATCCCACTGCCCAAATTCCGTACGTTTGAAGATTGCTCCCAGAGCAAAGGGGCCAGGACAGAAAGCTCTTGCTGCCATGGAGTACCCAGGCTGGCCCACCAAATGCACCAGAGAGCTAAAGGTTGCAGGCTTGCTTGGCTGGGGAGAAGGGCTCTTGGCTTTATAGAGTTCTAGCTGCCAATCTTGCTGCCCAAATGGCGTATGTTTGAAGATTCCTCCCAGAGCAAAGGGGCCAGGACAGAAAGCTCTTGCTGCCATGGAGTACCCAGGCTGGCCCACCAAATCCACCCAAGAACCAAAGGTTGCAGGCTTGCTTGGCTGGGGAGAAGGGACCTTTGCTTTATACAGCTCCAGCTGCCAGTCCCACTGCCCAAATGGCGTACGTTTGATGATTCCGCCCAGAGCAAAGGGGTCTGGACAGAAAGCTCTTGCTGCCATGGAGTACCCGGGCTGGCCCACAAAATGCACCAGAGAACCCAAGGTTGCAGGCTTGCTTGGCTGGGAAGAAGGGCACCTGGCTTTATACAGCTCCAGCTGCCAATCCCACTGACCAAATGGCGTACGTTTGAAGATTCCTCCCAGAGCAAAGAGGTCAGGACAGAAAGCTCTTGCTGCCATGGATTACCCAGGCTGGCCCACCAAATGCACCCAAGAGCCAAAGGTTGCAGGCTTGCTTGGCTGGGGAGAAGGGCTCTTGGCTTTATAGAGCTCCAGCTGCCAATCTCACTGCCCAAATTCCGTACGTTTGAATATTCCTCCCAGGGCAAAGAGGTCAGGACAGAAAGCTCTTGCTGCCATGGAGTACTTAGGCTGCCCCACCAAATACACCAGAGAACCAAAGGTTGCAGGCTTGCTTGGCTGGGGAGAAGGGCTCTTGGCTTTATACAGCTCCAGCTGCCAATCATGCTGCCCAAATGGCGTACGTTTGAAGATTCCTCCCAGAGCAAAGGGGCCACGACAGAAAGCTCTTGCTGCCATGGAGTACCCAGGCTGGCCCACCAAATGCACCCAAGAGCCAAAGGTTGCAGGCTTGCTTGGCTGGGGAGAAGGACTCTTGGCTTTATACAGCTCCAGCTGCCAGTCCCACTGCCCAAATTCTGTACGTTTGAAGATTCCTCCCAGAGGAAAGGGGTCTGGACAGAAAGCTCTTGCTGCCATGGAGTAACCAGGCTGGTCCACAAAATGCACCTGAGAACCCAAGGTTGCAGGCTACCTTGGCTGGGAAGAAGGGCACCTGGCTTTATACAGCTCCAGCTGCCAATCCCACTGCCCAAATTCCGTACGTTTGAAGATTACTTCCAGAGCAAAGAGGTCAGGACAGAAAGCTCTTGCTGCCATGGAGTATCGAAGCTGGCCCAACAAATGCACCACAGAACCAAAGGTTGCAGGCTTGCTTGGCTGGGGAGAAGGGCTCTTGGCTTTATAGAGTTCTAGCTGCCAATTTGGCTGCCCAAATTCCGTACGTTTGAAGATTCCTCCCAGAGCAAAGGGGCCAGGACAGAAACCTCTTGCTGCCATGGAGTACTCAGGCTGGCCCTCAAAATCGACCCAAGAGCAAAAGGTTGCAGGCTTGCTTGGCTGGGAAGAAGGGCACCTGGCTTTATAAAGCTCCAGCTGCCAATCCCACTGCCCAAATTCCGTACGTTTGAAGATTCCTCCCAGAGCAAAGGGGCCAGGACAGAAAGCTCTTGCTGCCATGGAGTACCCAGGCTGGCCCACCAAATGCACCAGAGAGCTAAAGGTTGCAGGCTTGCTTGGCTGGGGAGAAGGGTTCTTGCTTTTTTAGAGCTCCAGCTGCCAATCTTGCTTCCTAAATGGCGTATGTTTGAAGATTCCTCCCAGAGCAAAGGGGCCACGACAGAAAGCTCTTGCTGCCATGGAGTACCCAGGCTGGCCCACCAAATCAAACCAAGAGCCCAAGGTTGCAGGCTTGCTTGGCTGGGGAGAAGGACTCTTGGCTTTATACAGCTCCAGCTGCCAGTCCCACTGCCCAAATGGCGTACGTTTGAAGATTCCTCCCAGAGGAAAGGGGTCTGGACAGAAAGCTCTTGCTGCCATGGAGTAACCAGGCTGGTCCACAAAATGCACCTGAGAACCCAAGGTTGCAGGCTACCTTGGCTGGGAAGAAGGGCACCTGGCTTTATACAGCTCCAGCTGCCAATCCCACTGCCCAAATTCCGTACGTTTGAAGATTACTTCCAGAGCAAAGAGGTCAGGACAGAAAGCTCTTGCTGCCATGGAGCATCGAAGCTGGCCCAACAAATGCACCACAGAACCAAAGGTTGCAGGCTTGCTTGGCTGGGGAGAAGGGCTCTTGGCTTTATAGAGTTCTAGCTGCCAATTTGGCTGCCCAAATTCCGTACGTTTGAAGATTCCTCCCAGAGCAAAGGGGCCAGGACAGAAACCTCTTGCTGCCATGGAGTACTCAGGCTGGCCCTCAAAATCGACCCAAGAGCAAAAGGTTGCAGGCTACCTTGGCTAGGAAGAAGGGCACCTGGCTTTATAAAGCTCCAGCTGCCAATCCCACTGCCCAAATTCCGTACGTTTGAAGATTCCTCCCAGAGCAAAGGGGCCACGACAGAAAGCTCTTGCTGCCATGGAGTATCCAGGCTGGCCCACCAAATGCACCAGAGAACCCAAGGTTGCAGGCTTGCTTGGTTGGGGAGAAGGGCTCTTGGCTTTATACAGCTCCAGCTGCCAATCCCACTGCCCAAATGGCGTACGTTTGAAGATTCCTTCCAGAGCAAAGAGGTCAGGACAGAAAGCTCTTGCTGCCATGGAGTACTTAGGCTGCCCCACCAAATACACCAGAGAACCAAAGGTTGCAGGCTTGCTTGGCTGGGGAGAAGGGCTCTTGGCTTTATACAGCTCCAGCTGCCAATCCCACTGCCCGAATTCCGTACGTTTGAAGATTCCTCCCAGAGCAAAGGGGTCAGGACAGAAAGCTCTTGCTGCCATGGAGTACCCAGGCTGGCCCACCAAATGCACCAGAGAGTCCAAGGTTGCAGGCTTGCTTGGCTGGGGAGAAGGGCTCTTGGCCTTATAGAGCTCCAGCTGCCAATCTTGCTGCCCAAATTCCGTACGTTTGAAGATTCCTCCCAGAGCAAAGAGGTCAGGACAGAAAGCTCTTGCTGCCATGGAGTACCCAGGCTTGCCCAGCAAATCGACCCGAGAGCAAAAGGTTGCAGGCTACCTCGGCTGGGGAGAAGGGCACCTGGCTTTATACAGCTCCAGCTGCCAATCCCACTGCCCAAATGGCGTACGTTTGAAGATTCCTCCCAGAGCAAAGAGGTCAGGACAGAAAGCTCTTGCTGCCATGGAGTACCCAGGCTGGCCCACCAAATGCACCAGAGAGCCAGAGGTTGCAGGCTTGCTTGGCTGGGAAGAAGAGCTCATGGCTTTATACAGCTCCAGCTGCCAATCCCACTGCCCAAATGGCGTACGTTTGAAGATTCCTCCCAGAGCAAAGGGGCCAGGACAGAAACCTCTTGCTGCCATGGAGTACCCAGGCTGGCCCACCAAATGCACCAGAGAACCAAAGGTTGTAGGCTTGCTTGGCTGGGGAGAAGGGCACCTGGCTTTATACAGCTCCAGCTGCCATTCCCACGTCCCAAATGTCGTACGTTTGAAGATTCCTCCCTAAGCAAAGGGGCCAGGACAGAAACCTCTTGCTGCCATGGAGTATCCAGGCTGGCCCACCAAATGCACCAGAGAGCTAAAGGTTGCAGGCATGCTTGGCTGGGGAGAAGGGCTCTTGGCTTTATAGAGCTCCAGCTGCCAATCCCACTGCCCAAATGGCGTACGTTTGAAGATTCCTCCCAGAGCAAAGAGGTCAGGACAGAAAGCTCTTGCTGCCATGGAGTACCCAGGCTGGCCCACCAAATGCACCAGAGAACCAAAGGTTGCAGGCTTGCTTGGCTGCGGAGAAGGGCTCTTGGCTTTATACAGCTCCAGCTGCCAATCTTGCTGCCCAAATGGCGTACGTTTGAAGATTCCTCCCAGAGCAAAGGGGCCAGGACAGAAAGCTCTTGCTGCCATGGAGTACCCAGGCTGGCCGACCAAATCTACCCAAGAACCAAAGGTTGCAGGCTACCTTGGCTGGGGAGAAGGGCACCTGGCTTTATACAGCTCCAGCTGCCAATCCCACTGCCCAAATGGCGTACGTTTGAAGATTCCTCCCAGAGCAAAGGGGCCAGGACAGAAAGCACTTGCTGCCATGGAGTACCCAGGCTGGCCCACCAAATGCACCGAAGAACCAAAGGTTGCAGGTTTGCTTGGCTGGGGAGAAGGGCTCTTGGCTTTAGAGAGCCCCAGCTGCCAATCCCACTGCCCAAATTCCGTACGTTTGAAGATTCCTCCCAGAGCAAAGGGGTCTGGACAGAAAGCTCTTACTGCCATGGAGTACCCAGGCTGGCCCACAAAATGCACCAAAGAGCAAAAGGTTGCAGGCTACCTTGGCTGGGAAGAAGGGCACCTGGCTTTATACAGCTCCAGCTGCCAATCCCACTGCCCAAATGGCGTACGTTTGAAGATTCCTTCCAGAGCAAAGAGGTCAGGACAGAAAGCTCTTGCTGCCATGGAGTACCCAGGCTGGCCCACCAAATCCACCCAAGAACCAAAGGTAGCAGGCTTGCTTCGCTGGGGAGAAGGGACCTTTGCTTTATACAGCTCCAGCTGCCAGTCCCACAGCCCGAATTTCGTACGTTTGAAGATTCCTCCCAGAGCAAAGGGGCCAGGACAGAAAGCTCTTGCTGCCATGGAGTACCCAGGCTGGCCCACCAAATCGACCCAAGAGCAAAAGGTTGCAGGCTACCTTGGCTGGGAAGAAGGGCACCTGGCCTTATAAAGCTCCAGCTGCCAATCCCACTGCCCAAATTCCGTACGTTTGAAGATTGCTCCCAGAGCAAAGGGGCCAGGACAGAAAGCTCTTGCTGCCATGGAGTACCCTGGCTGGCCCACCAAATGCACCAGAGAGCTAAAGGTTGCAGGCTTGCTTGGCTGGGGAGAAGGGCTCTTGGCTTTATAGAGTTCTAGCTGCCAATCTTGCTGCCCAAATGGCGTATGTTTGAAGATTCCTCCCAGAGCAAAGGGGCCAGGACAGAAACCTCTTGCTGCCATGGAGTACCCAGGCTGGCCCACCAAATCCACCCAAGAACCAAAGGTTGCAGGCTTGCTTGGCTGGGGAGAAGGGACCTTTGCTTTATACAGCTCCAGCTGCCAGTCCCACTGCCCAAATGGCGTACGTTTGATGATTCCGCCCAGAGCAAAGGGGTCTGGACAGAAAGCTCTTGCTGCCATGGAGTACCCGGGCTGTCCCACAAAATGCACCAGAGAACCCAAGGTTGCAGGCTTGCTTGGCTGGGAAGAAGGGCACCTGGCTTTATACAGCTCCAGCTGCCAATCCCACTGCCAAAATGGCGTACGTTTGAAGATTCCTTCCAGAGCAAAGAGGTCAGGACAGAAAGCTCTTGCTGCCATGGATTACCCAGGCTGGCCCACCAAATGCACCCAAGAGCCAAAGGTTGCAGGCTTGCTTGGCTGGGGAGAAGGGCTGTTGGCTTTATAGAGCTCCAGCTGCCAATCTCACTGCCCAAATTCCGTACGTTTGAATATTCCTCCCAGGGCAAAGAGGTCAGGACAGAAAGCTCTTGCTGCCATGGAGTACTTAGGCTGCCCCACCAAATACACCAGAGAACCAAAGGTTGCAGGCTTGCTTGGCTGGGGAGAAGGGCTCTTGGCTTTATACAGCTCCAGCTGCCAATCATGCTGCCCAAATGGCGTACGTTTGAAGATTCCTCCCAGAGCAAAGGGGCCAGGACAGAAAGCTCTTGCTGCCATGGAGTACCCAGGCTGGCCGACCAAATCTACCCAAGAACCAAAGGTTGCAGGCTACCTTGGCTGGGGAGAAGGGCACCTGGCTTTATACAGCTCCAGCTGCCAATCCCACTGCCCAAATGGCGTACGTTTGAAGATTCCTCCCAGAGCAAAGGGGCCAGGACAGAAAGCACTTGCTGCCATGGAGTACCCAGGCTGGCCCACCAAATGCACCGAAGAACCAAAGGTTGCAGGTTTGCTTGGCTGGGGAGAAGGGCTCTTGGCTTTAGAGAGCCCCAGCTGCCAATCCCACTGCCCAAATTCCGTACGTTTGAAGATTCCTCCCAGAGCAAAGGGGCCAGGACAGAAAGCTCTTGCTGCCATGGAG
This sequence comes from Manacus candei, assembly GCF_025592945.1. Taxonomy (NCBI): domain Eukaryota; kingdom Metazoa; phylum Chordata; class Aves; order Passeriformes; family Pipridae; genus Manacus; species Manacus candei. Next base: position 27,789,197 of record NW_026138071.1, on the reverse strand, counting down.
TACCCAGGCTGGCCCACCAAATGCACCAGAGAGCTAAAGGTTGCAGGCTTGCTTGGCTGGGGAGAAGGGTTCTTGCTTTTTTAGAGCTCCAGCTGCCAATCTTGCTTCCTAAATGGCGTATGTTTGAAGATTCCTCCCAGAGCAAAGGGGCCACGACAGAAAGCTCTTGCTGCCATGGAGTACCCAGGCTGGCCCACCAAATCAAACCAAGAGCCCAAGGTTGCAGGCTTGCTTGGCTGGGGAGAAGGACTCTTGGCTTTATACAGCTCCAGCTGCCAGTCCCACTGCCCAAATGGCGTACGTTTGAAGATTCCTCCCAGAGGAAAGGGGTCTGGACAGAAAGCTCTTGCTGCCATGGAGTAACCAGGCTGGTCCACAAAATGCACCTGAGAACCCAAGGTTGCAGGCTACCTTGGCTGGGAAGAAGGGCACCTGGCTTTATACAGCTCCAGCTGCCAATCCCACTGCCCAAATTCCGTACGTTTGAAGATTACTTCCAGAGCAAAGAGGTCAGGACAGAAAGCTCTTGCTGCCATGGAGTATCGAAGCTGGCCCAACAAATGCACCACAGAACCAAAGGTTGCAGGCTTGCTTGGCTGGGGAGAAGGGCTCTTGGCTTTATAGAGTTCTAGCTGCCAATTTGGCTGCCCAAATTCCGTACGTTTGAAGATTCCTCCCAGAGCAAAGGGGCCAGGACAGAAACCTCTTGCTGCCATGGAGTACTCAGGCTGGCCCTCAAAATCGACCCAAGAGCAAAAGGTTGCAGGCTACCTTGGCTAGGAAGAAGGGCACCTGGCTTTATAAAGCTCCAGCTGCCAATCCCACTGCCCAAATTCCGTACGTTTGAAGATTCCTCCCAGAGCAAAGGGGCCACGACAGAAAGCTCTTGCTGCCATGGAGTATCCAGGCTGGCCCACCAAATGCACCAGAGAACCCAAGGTTGCAGGCTTGCTTGGTTGGGGAGAAGGGCTCTTGGCTTTATACAGCTCCAGCTGCCAATCCCACTGCCCAAATGGCGTACGTTTGAAGATTCCTTCCAGAGCAAAGAGGTCAGGACAGAAAGCTCTTGCTGCCATGGAGTACTTAGGCTGCCCCACCAAATACACCAGAGAACCAAAGGTTGCAGGCTTGCTTGGCTGGGGAGAAGGGCTCTTGGCTTTATACAGCTCCAGCTGCCAATCCCACTGCCCGAATTCCGTACGTTTGAAGATTCCTCCCAGAGCAAAGGGGTCAGGACAGAAAGCTCTTGCTGCCATGGAGTACCCAGGCTGGCCCACCAAATGCACCAGAGAGTCCAAGGTTGCAGGCTTGCTTGGCTGGGGAGAAGGGCTCTTGGCCTTATAGAGCTCCAGCTGCCAATCTTGCTGCCCAAATTCCGTACGTTTGAAGATTCCTCCCAGAGCAAAGAGGTCAGGACAGAAAGCTCTTGCTGCCATGGAGTACCCAGGCTTGCCCAGCAAATCGACCCGAGAGCAAAAGGTTGCAGGCTACCTCGGCTGGGGAGAAGGGCACCTGGCTTTATACAGCTCCAGCTGCCAATCCCACTGCCCAAATGGCGTACGTTTGAAGATTCCTCCCAGAGCAAAGAGGTCAGGACAGAAAGCTCTTGCTGCCATGGAGTACCCAGGCTGGCCCACCAAATGCACCAGAGAGCCAGAGGTTGCAGGCTTGCTTGGCTGGGAAGAAGGGCTCATGGCTTTATACAGCTCCAGCTGCCAATCCCACTGCCCAAATGGCGTACGTTTGAAGATTCCTCCCAGAGCAAAGGGGCCAGGACAGAAACCTCTTGCTGCCATGGAGTACCCAGGCTGGCCCACCAAATGCACCAGAGAACCAAAGGTTGTAGGCTTGCTTGGCTGGGGAGAAGGGCACCTGGCTTTATACAGCTCCAGCTGCCATTCCCACGTCCCAAATGTCGTACGTTTGAAGATTCCTCCCTAAGCAAAGGGGCCAGGACAGAAACCTCTTGCTGCCATGGAGTATCCAGGCTGGCCCACCAAATGCACCAGAGAGCTAAAGGTTGCAGGCATGCTTGGCTGGGGAGAAGGGCTCTTGGCTTTATAGAGCTCCAGCTGCCAATCCCACTGCCCAAATGGCGTACGTTTGAAGATTCCTCCCAGAGCAAAGAGGTCAGGACAGAAAGCTCTTGCTGCCATGGAGTACCCAGGCTGGCCCACCAAATGCACCAGAGAACCAAAGGTTGCAGGCTTGCTTGGCTGCGGAGAAGGGCTCTTGGCTTTATACAGCTCCAGCTGCCAATCTTGCTGCCCAAATGGCGTACGTTTGAAGATTCCTCCCAGAGCAAAGGGGCCAGGACAGAAAGCTCTTGCTGCCATGGAGTACCCAGGCTGGCCGACCAAATCTACCCAAGAACCAAAGGTTGCAGGCTACCTTGGCTGGGGAGAAGGGCACCTGGCTTTATACAGCTCCAGCTGCCAATCCCACTGCCCAAATGGCGTACGTTTGAAGATTCCTCCCAGAGCAAAGGGGCCAGGACAGAAACCTCTTGCTGCCATGGAGTACCCAGGCTGGCCCACCAAATGCACCGAAGAACCAAAGGTTGCAGGTTTGCTTGGCTGGGGAGAAGGGCTCTTGGCTTTAGAGAGCCCCAGCTGCCAATCCCACTGCCCAAATTCCGTACGTTTGAAGATTCCTCCCAGAGCAAAGGGGTCTGGACAGAAAGCTCTTACTGCCATGGAGTACCCAGGCTGGCCCACAAAATGCACCAAAGAGCAAAAGGTTGCAGGCTACCTTGGCTGGGAAGAAGGGCACCTGGCTTTATAGAGCTCCAGCTGCCAATCCCACTGCCCAAATGGCGTACGTTTGAAGATTCCTTCCAGAGCAAAGAGGTCAGGACAGAAAGCTCTTGCTGCCATCGAGTACCCAGGCTGGCCCACCAAATCCACCCAAGAACCAAAGGTAGCAGGCTTGCTTCGCTGGGGAGAAGGGACCTTTGCTTTATACAGCTCCAGCTGCCAGTCCCACAGCCCGAATTCCGTACGTTTGAAGATTCCTCCCAGAGCAAAGGGGCCACGACAGAAAGCTCTTGCTGCCATGGAGTACCCAGGCTGGCCCACTAAATCGACCCAAGAGCAAAAGGTTGCAGGCTACCTTGGCTGGGAAGAAGGGCACCTGGCCTTATAAAGCTCCAGCTGCCAATCCCACTGCCCAAATTCCGTACGTTTGAAGATTGCTCCCAGAGTAAAGGGGCCAGGACAGAAAGCTCTTGCTGCCATGGAGTACCCAGGCTGGCCCACCAAATGCACCAGAGAGCTAAAGGTTGCAGGCTTGCTTGGCTGGGGAGAAGGGCTCTTGGCTTTATAGAGTTCTAGATGCCAATCTTGCTGCCCAAATGGCGTATGTTTGAAGATTCCTCCCAGAGCAAAGGGGCCAGGACAGAAACCTCTTGCTGCCATGGAGTACCCAGGCTGGCCCACCAAATCCACCCAAGAACCAAAGGTTGCAGGCTTGCTTGGCTGGGGAGAAGGGACCTTTGCTTTATACAGCTCCAGCTGCCAGTCCCACTGCCCGAATTCCTTACGTTTGAAGATTCCTCCCAGAGCAAAGGGGCCACGACAGAAAGCTCTTGCTGCCATGTAGTACCCAGGCTGGCCCACCAAATCCACCCAAGAGCCAAAGGTTGCAGGCTTGCTTGGCTGGGAAGAAGGGCTCTTGGCTTTATAGAGTTCCAGCTGCCAGTCCCATTGCCCAATGGCGTACGTTTGAAGATTCCTCCCAGAGTAAAGAGGTCAGGGCAGAAAGCTCTTGCTGTCATGGAGTATCCAGGCTGGCCCAACAAATGCACCAGAGAACCAAAGGTTGCAGGCTTGCTTGGCTGGGGAGAAGGGCTCTTGGCTTTATAGAGTTCTAGCTGCCAATTTGGCTGCCCAAATTCCGTACGTTTAAAGATTCCTCCCAGAGCAAAGGGGCCAGGACAGAAAGCTCTTGCTGCCATGGAGTACCCAGGCTGGCCCACCAAATCAAACCAAGAGCCAAAGGTTGCAGGCTTGCTTGGCTGGGGAGAAGGACTCTTGGCTTTATACAGCTCCAGCTGCCAGTCCCACTGCCCAAATGGCGTACGTTTGAAGATTCCGCCCAGAGCAAAGGGGTCTGGACAGAAAGCTCTTGCTGCCATGGAGTACCCAGGCTTGCCCACAAAATGCACCAGAGAGCCAAAGGTTGCAGGCTTGCTTGGCTGGGGAGAAGGGCTCTTGGCTTTATACAGCTCCAGCTGCCAATCTTGCTGCCCAAATGGCGTACGTTTGAAGATTCCTTCCAGAGCAAAGGGGCCAGGACAGAAAGCTCTTGCTGCCATGGAGTACCCAGGCTGGTCCACAATATGCACCAGAGAACCCAAGGTTGCAGGCTACCTTGGCTGGGAAGAAGGGCACCCTGCTTTATACAGCTCCAGCTGCCAATCCAACTGCCCAAATTCCGTACGTTTGAAGATTCCTTCCAGAGCAAAGAGGTCAGGACAGAAAGCTCTTGCTGCCATGGAGTACCCAGGCTGGCCCACCAAATGCACCAGAGAGCTAAAGGTTGCACGCGTGCTTGGCTGGGGAGAAGGGCTCTTGGCTTTATACAGCTCCAGCTGCCAATCTTGCTGCCCAAATTCCGTACGTTTGAAGATTCCTCCCAGAGCAAAGGGGCCAGGACAGAAAGCTCTTGCTGCCATGGAGTACCCAGGCTGGCCCACCAAATGCACCCAAGAGCCAAAGGTTGCAGGCTTGCTTGGCTGGGGAGAAGGACTCTTGGCTTTATACAGCTCCAGCTGCCAGTCCCACTGCCCAAATGGCGTACGTTTGATGATTCCGCCCAGAGCAAAGGGGCCAGGACAGAAAGATCTTGCTGCCATGGAGTACCCAGGCTGGCCCACCAAATGCACCAGAGAGCTAAAGGTTGCAGGCTTGCTTGGCTGGGGAGAAGGGTTCTTGCTTTTTTAGAGCTCCAGCTGCCAATCTTGCTGCCTAAATGGCGTATGTTTTAAGATTCCTCCCAGAGCAAAGGGGCCAGGACAGAAACCTCTTGCTGCCATGGAATACCCAGGCTGGCCCACCAAATCCACCCAAGAAACAAAGGTTGCAGGCTTGCTTGGCTGGGGAGAAGGGCTCTTGGCTTTAGAGAGCCCCAGCTGCCAATCCCACTGCCAAAATGGCGTACGTTTGAAGATTCCTCCCAGAGTAAAGAGGTCAGGACAGAAAGCTCTTTCTGCCATGGAGTATCCAGGCTGGCCCACCAAATCCACCCAAGAACCAAGGGTTGCAGGCTTGCTTCGCTGGGGAGAAGGGACCTTTGCTTTATACAGCTCCAGCTGCCAGTCCCACTGCCCGAATTCCTTACGTTTGAAGATTCCTCCCAGAGCAAAGGGGCCACGACAGAAAGCTCTTGCTGCCATGGAGTACCCAGGCTGGCCCACCAAATCCACCCAAGAGCCCAAGGTTGCAGGCTTACTTGGCTGGGAAGAAGGGCTCTTGGCTTTATAGAGCTCCAGCTGCCAGTCCAACTGCCCAATGGCGTACGTTTGAAGATTCCTCCCAGAGTAAAGAGGTCAGGGCAGAAAGCTCTTGCTGCCATGGAGTACTTAGGCTGCCCCACCAAATACACCAGAGAACCAAAGGTTGCAGGCTTGCTTGGCTGGGGAGAAGGGCTCTTGGCTTTATACAGCTCCAGCTGCCAATCTTGCTGCCCAAATTCCGTACCTTTGAAGATTCGTCTCAGAGCAAAGGGGCCAGGACAGAAAGCTCTTGCTGCCATGGAGTACCCAGGCTGGCCCACCAAATGCACCAGAGAGCCAAAGGTTGCAGGCTTGCTTGGCTGGGGAGAAGGACTCTTGGCTTTATACAGCTCCAGCTGCCAGTCCCACTGCCCAAATGGCGTACGTTTGAAGATTCCTCCCAGAGGAAAGGGGTCTGGACAGAAAGCTCTTGCTGCCATGGAGTACCCAGGCTGGTCCACAAAATGCACCTGAGAACCCAAGGTTGCAGGCTACCTTGGCTGGGGAGAAGGGCACCTGGCTTTATACAGCTCCAGCTGCCAATCCCACTGCCCAAATTCCGTACGTTTGAAGATTACTTCCTGAGCAAAGAGGTCAGGACAGAAAGCTCTTGCTGCCATGGAGTATCCAGGCTGGCCCAACAAATGCACCAGAGAACCAAAGGTTGCAGGCTTGCTTGGCTGGGGAGAAGGGCTCTTGGCTTTATAGAGTTCTAGCTGCCAATTTGGCTGCCCAAATGGCGTACGTTTGAAGATTCCTCCCAGAGCAAAGGGGCCACGACAGAAAGCTCTTGCTGCCATGGAGTATCCAGGCTGGCCCACCAAATGCACCAGAGAACCCAAAGTTGCAGGCTTGCTTGGTTGGGGAGAAGGGCTCTTGGCTTTATACAGCTCCAGCTGCCAATCCCACTGCCCAAATGGCGTACGTTTGAAGATTCCTTCCAGAGCAAAGAGGTCAGGACAGAAAGCTCTTGCTGCCATGGAGTACTTAGGCTGCCCCACCAAATACACCAGAGAACCAAAGGTTGCAGGCTTGCTTGGCTGGGGAGAAGGGCTCTTGGCTTTATACAGCTCCAGCTGCCAATCCCACTGCCCGAATTCCGTACGTTTGAAGATTCCTCCCAGAGCAAAGGGGCCAGGACAGAAAGCTCTTGCTGCCATGGAGTACCCAGGCTTGCCCACCAAATGCACCAGAGAGCCCAAGGTTGCAGGCTTGCTTGGCTGGGGAGAAGGGCTCTTGGCCTTATAGAGCTCCAGCTGCCAATCTTGCTGCCCAAATTCCGTACGTTTGAAGATTCCTCCCAGAGCAAAGAGGTCAGGACAGAAAGCTCTTGCTGCCATGGAGTACCCAGGCTTGCCCAGCAAATCGACCCGAGAGCAAAAGGTTGCAGGCTACCTCGGCTGGGGAGAAGGGCACCTGGCTTTATACAGCTCCAGCTGCCAATCCCACTGCCCAAATGGCGTACGTTTGAAGATTCCTCCCAGAGCAAAGAGGTCAGGACAGAAAGCTCTTGCTGCCATGGAGTACCCAGGCTGGCCCACCAAATGCACCAGAGAGCCAGAGGTTGCAGGCTTGCTTGGCTGGGAAGAAGGGCTCATGGCTTTATACAGCTCCAGCTGCCAATCTTTCTGCCCAAATGGCGTACGTTTGAAGATTCCTCCCAGAGCAAAGGGGCCAGGACAGAAACCTCTTGCTGCCATGGAGTACCCAGGCTGGCCCACCAAATGCACCAGAGAACCAAAGGTTGTAGGCTTGCTTGGCTGGGGAGAAGGGCACCTGGCTTTATACAGCTCCAGCTGCCATTCCCACGTCCCAAATGTCGTACGTTTGAAGATTCCTCCCTAAGCAAAGGGGCCAGGACAGAAAGCTCTTGCTGCCATGGAGTACCCAGGCTGGCCCACCAAATGCACCAGAGAACCCAAGGTTGCAGGCTTGCTTGGTTGGGGAGAAGGGCTCTTGGCTTTATACAGCTCCAGCTGCCAATCCCACTGCCCAAATGGCGTACGTTTGAAGATTCCTTCCAGAGCAAAGAGGTCAGGACAGAAAGCTCTTGCTGCCATGGAGTATCCAGGCTGGCCCACCAAATCCACCCAAGAACCAAGGGTTGCAGGCTTGCTTCGCTGGGGAGAAGGGACCTTTGCTTTATACAGCTCCAGCTGCCAGTCCCACTGCCCAAATTCCTTACGTTTGAAGATTCCTCCCAGAGCAAAGGGGCCACGACAGAAAGCTCTTGCTGCCATGGAGTACCCAGGCTGGCCCACCAAATCCACCCAAGAGCCAAAGGTTGCAGGCTTGCTTGGCTGGGAAGAAGGGCTCTTGGCTTTATAGAGCTCCAGCTGCCAGTCCCACTGCCCAATGGCGTACGTTTGAAGATTCCTCCCAGAGTAAAGAGGTCAGGGCAGAAAGCTCTTGCTGCCATGGAGTACTTAGGCTGTCCCACCAAATACACCAGAGAACCAAAGGTTGCAGGCTTGCTTGGCTGGGGAGAAGGGCTCTTGGGTTTATACAGCTCCAGCTGCCAATCTTGCTGCCCAAATTCCGTACGTTTGAAGATTCGTCTCAGAGCAAAGGGACCAGGACAGAAAGCTCTTGCTGCCATGGAGTACCCAGGCTGGCCCACCAAATGCACCAGAGAGCCAAAGGTTGCAGGCTTGCTTGGCTGGGGAGAAGGACTCTTGGTTTTATACAGCTCCAGCTGCCAGTCCCACTGCCCAAATGGCGTACGTTTGAAGATTACTCCCAGAGGAAAGGGGTCTGGACAGAAAGCTCTTGCTGCCATGGAGTACCCAGGCTGGTCCACAAAATGCACCTGAGAACCCAAGGTTGCAGGCTACCTTGGCTGGGAAGAAGGGCACCTGGCTTTATACAGCTCCAGCTGCCAATCCCACTGCCCAAATTCCGTACGTTTGAAGATTACTTCCAGAGCAAAGAGGTCAGGACAGAAAGCTCTTGCTGCCATGGAGTATCCAGGCTGGCCCAACAAATGCACCAGAGAACCAAAGGTTGCAGGCTTGCTTGGCTGGGGAGAAGGGCTCTTGGCTTTATAGAGTTCTAGCTGCCAATCTTGCTGCCCAAATTCCGTACGTTTGAAGATTCCTCCCAGAGCAAAGGGGCCAGGACAGAAAGCTCTTGCTGCCATGGAGTATCCAGGCTGGCCCACCAAATGCACCAGAGAACCCAAGGTTGCAGGCTTGCTTGGTTGGGGAGAAGGGCTCTTGGCTTTATACAGCTCCAGCTGCCAATCCCACTGCCCAAATGGCGTACGTTTGAAGATTCCTTCCAGAGCAAAGAGGTCAGGACAGAAAGCTCTTGCTGCCATGGAGTACTTAGGCTGCCCCACCAAATACACCAGAGAACCAAAGGTTGCAGGCTTGCTTGGCTGGGGAGAAGGGCTCTTGGCTTTATACAGCTCCAGCTGCCAATCCCACTGCCCGAATTCCGTACGTTTGAAGATTCCTCCCAGAGCAAAGGGGCCAGGACAGAAAGCTCTTGCTGCCATGGAGTACCCAGGCTGGCCCACCAAATGCACCAGAGAGCCCAAGGTTGCAGGCTTGCTTGGCTGGGGAGAAGGGTTCTTGGCCTTATACAGCTCCAGCTGCCAATCTTGCTGCCCAAATTCCGTACGTTTGAAGATTCTTCCCAGAGCAAAGGGGCCAGGACAGAAAGCTCTTGCTGCCATGGAGTACCCAGGCTTGCCCACCAAATCGACCCGAGAGCAAAAGGTTGCAGGCTTGCTTGGCTGGGGAGAAGGGCACCTGGCTTTATACAGCTCCAGCTGCCAATCCCACTGCCCAAATGGCGTATGTTTGAAGATTCCTCCCAGAGCAAAGAGGTCAGGACAGAAAGCTCTTGCTGCCATGGAGTACCCAGGCTGGCCCACCAAATGCACCAGAGAGCCAGAGGTTGCAGGCTTGCTTGGCTGGGAAGAAGGGCTCTTGGCTTTATACAGCTCCAGCTGCCAATCTTGCTGCCCAAATGGCGTACGTTTGAAGATTCCTCCCAGAGCAAAGGGGCCAGGACAGAAAGCTCTTGCTGCCATGGAGTACCCAGGCTGGCCCACCAAATGCACCAGAGAACCAAAGGTTGTAGGCTTTCTTGGCTGGGGAGAAGGGCACCTGGCTTTATACAGCTCCAACTGCCATTCCCACGTCCCAAATGTCGTACGTTTGAAGATTCCTCCCTAAGCAATAGGGCCAGGACAGAAAGCTCTTGCTGCCATGGAGTACCCAGGCTGGTCCACCAAATGCACCAGAGAGCTAAAGGTTGCAGGCATGCTTGGCTGGGGAGAAGGGCTCTTGGCTTTATACAGTTCCACCTGCCAATCTTGCTGCCCAAATTCCGTACGTTTGAAGATTCCTCCCAGAGCAAAGGGGCCAGGACAGAAAGCTCTTGCTGCCATGGAGTACCCAGGCTGGCCCACCAAATCGACCCAAGAGCAAAAGGTTGCAGGCTACCTTGGCTGGGAAGAAGGGCACCTGGCCTTATAAAGCTCCAGCTGCCAATCCCACTGCCCAAATTCCGTACGTTTGAAGATTCCTTCCAGAGCAAAGGGGCCAGGACAGAAAGCTCTTGCTGCCATGGAGTACCCAGGCTGGCCCACCAAATCCACCCAAGAACCAAAGGTTGCAGGCTTGCTTGGCTGGGGAGAAGGGCTCTTGGCTTTAGAGAGCCCCAGCTGCCAATCCCACTGCCCAAATGGCGTACGTTTGAAGATTCCTTCCACAGTAAAGAGGTCAGGACAGAAAGCTCTTGCTGCCATGGAGTATCCAGGCTGGCCCACCAAATCCACCCAAGAACCAAGGGTTGCAGGCTTGCTTCGCTGGGGAGAAGGGACCTTTGCTTTATACAGCTCCAGCTGCCAGTCCCACTGCCTGAATTCCTTACGTTTGAAGATTCCTCCCAGAGTAAAGGGGCCACGACAGAAAGCTCTTGCTGCCATGGAGTACCCAGGCTGGCCCACCAAATGCACCCAAGAGCAAAAGGTTGCAGGCTTGCTTGGCTGGGAAGAAGGGCTCTTGGCTTTATAGAGCTCCAGCTGCCAGTCCCACTGCCCAATGGCGTACGTTTGAAGATTCCTCCCAGAGTAAAGAGGTCAGGGCAGAAAGCTCTTGCTGCCATGGAGTATCCAGGCTGGCCCAACAAATGCACCAGAGAACCAAAGGTTGCAGGCTTGCTTGGCTGGGGAGAAGGGCTCTTGGCTTTATAGAGTTCTAGCTGCCAATTTGGCTGCCCAAATGGCGTACGTTTGAAGATTCCTCCCAGAGCAAAGGGGCCAGGACAGAAAGCTCTTGCTGCCATGGAGTACCCAGGCTGGCCCACCAAATCAAACCAAGAGCCAAAGGTTGCAGGCTTGCTTGGCTGGGGAGAAGGACTCTTGGCTTTATACAGCTCCAGCTGCCAGTCCCACTGCCCAAATGGTGTACGTTTGAAGATTCCTTCCAGAGCAAAGGGGTCTGGACAGAAAGCTCTTGCTGCCATGGAGTACCCAGGCTTGCGCACAAAATGCACCAGAGAGCCAAAGGTTGCAGGCTTGCATGGCTGGGGAGAAGGGCTCTTGGCTTTATACAGCTCCAGCTGCCAATCCCACTGCCCAAATGGCGTACGTTTGAAGATTCCTTCCAGAGCAAAGGGGCCAGGACAGAAAGCTCTTGCTGCCATGGAGTACCCAGGCTGGTCCACAAAATGCACCAGAGAACCCAAGGTTGTAGGCTACCTTGGCTGGGAAGAAGGGCACCCTGCTTTATACAGCTCCAGCTGCCAATCCAACTGCCCAAATTCCGTACGTTTGAAGATTCCTTCCAGAGCAAAGAGGTCAGGACAGAAAGCTCTTGCTGCCATGGAGTATCCAGGCTGGCCCAACAAATGCACCCAAGAGCCAAAGGTTGCAGGCTTCCTTGGCTGGGGAGAAGGGCTCTTGGCTTTATAGAGTTCTAGCTGCCAATTTGGCTGCCCAAATTCCGTACGTTTGAAGATTCCTCCCAGAGCAAAGGGGCCAGGACAGAAAGCTCTTGCTGCCATGGAGTACTTAGGCTGCCCCACCAAATACACCAGAGAACCAAAGGTTGCAGGCTTGCTTGGCTGGGGAGAAGGGCTCTTGGCTTTATACAGCTCCAGCTGCCAGTCCCACTGCCCAAATGGCGTACGTTTGATGATTCCGCCCAGAGCAAAGGTGTCTGGACAGAAAGCTCTTGCTGCCATGGAGTACCCGGGCTGGCCCACAAAATGCACCAGAGAACCCAAGGTTGCAGGCTTGCTTGGCTGGGAAGAAGGGCACCTGGCTTTATAGAGCTCCAGTTGCCAATCCCACTGCCCAAATTCCGTACGTTTGAAGATTGCTTCCAGAGCAAAGAGGTCAGGACAGAAAGCTCTTGCTGCCATGGAGTACCCAGGCTGGCCCAACAAATGCACCCAAGAGCCAAAGGTTGCAGGCTTGCTTGGCTGGGGAGAAGGGCTCTTGGCTTTATAGAGTTCTAGCTGCCAATTTGGCTGCCCAAATTCCGTACGTTTGAAGATTCCTCCAAGAGCAAAGGGGCCAGGACAGAAAGCTCTTGCTGCCATGGAGTATCCAGGCTGGCCCGCCAAATGCACCAGAGAGCCAAAGGTTGCAGGCTTGCTTGGTTGGGGAGAAGGGCTCTTGGCTTTATAGAGCTCCAGCAGCCAGTCCCACTGCCCAATGGCGTACGTTTGAAGATTCCTTCCAGAGCAAAGGGGCCAGGACAGAAAGCTCTTGCTGCCATGGAGTACCCAGGCTGGCCCACAAAACGCACCAGAGAAGCCAAGGTTGCAGGCTTGCTTGGCTGGGAAGAAGGGCACCTGGCTTTATACAGCTCCAGCTGCCAGTCCCACTGCCCAAATGGCGTACGTTTGAAGATTCCTTCCAGAGCAAAGAGGTCAGGACAGAAAGCTCTTGCTGCCATCGAGTACCCAGGCTGGCCCACCAAATGCACCCAAGAGCCAAAGGTTGCAGGCTTGCTTGGCTGGGGAGAAAGGCTCTTGGCTTTATAGAGCTCCAGCTGCCAATCTCACTGCCCAAATTCCGTACGTTTGAAGATTCCTCCCAGGGCAAAGAGGTCAGGACAGAAAGCTCTTGCTGCCATGGAATACTTAGGCTGCCCCACCAAATACACCAGAGAACCAAAGGTTGCAGGCTTGCTTGGCTGGGGAGAAGGGCTCTTGGCTTTATACAGCTCCAGCTGCCAATCTTGCTGCCCAAATTCCGTACGTTTGAAGATTCGTCTCAGAGCAAAGGGGCCAGGACAGAAACCTCTTGCTGCCATGGAGTACCCAGGCTGGCCCACCAAATGCACCCAAGAACCAAAGGTTGCAGGCTTGCTTGGCTGGGGAGAAGGACTCTTGGCTTTATACAGCTCCAGCTGCCAGTCCCACTGCCCAAATGGCGTACGTTTGAAGATTCCTCCCAGAGGAAAGGGGTCTGGACAGAAAGCTCTTGCTGCCATGGAGTACCCAGGCTGGCCCACCAAATGCACCTGAGAACCCAAGGTTGCAGGCTTGCTTGGCTGGGAAGAAGGGCACCTGGCTTTATACAGCTCCAGCTGCCAATCCCACTGCCCAAATTCCGTACGTTTGAAGATTACTTCCAGAGCAAAGAGGTCAGGACAGAAAGCTCTTGCTGCCATGGAGTATCGAAGCTGGCCCAACAAATGCACCACAGAACCAAAGGTTGCAGGCTTGCTTGGCTGGGGAGAAGGGCTCTTGGCTTTATAGAGTTCTAGCTGCCAATTTGGCTGCCCAAATTCCGTACGTTTGAAGATTCCTCCCAGAGCAAAGGGGCCAGGACAGAAACCTCTTGCTGCCATGGAGTACTCAGGCTGGCCCTCAAAATCGACCCAAGAGCAAAAGGTTGCAGGCTACCTTGGCTGGGAAGAAGGGCACCTGGCTTTATAAAGCTCCAGCTGCCAATCCCACTGCCCAAATTCCGTACGTTTGAAGATTCCTCCCAGAGCAAAGGGGCCACGACAGAAAGCTCTTGCTGCCATGGAGTATCCAGGCTGGCCCACCAAATGCACCAGAGAACCCAAGGTTGCAGGCTTGCTTGGTTGGGGAGAAGGGCTCTTGGCTTTATACAGCTCCAGCTGCCAATCCCACTGCCCAAATGGCGTACGTTTGAAGATTCCTTCCAGAGCAAAGAGGTCAGGACAGAAAGCTCTTGCTGCCATGGAGTACCCAGGCTGGCCCACCAAATGCACCAGAGAGTCCAAGGTTGCAGGCTTGCTTGGCTGGGGAGAAGGGCTCTTGGCCTTATAGAGCTCCAGCTGCCAATCTTGCTGCCCAAATTCCGTACGTTTGAAGATTCCTCCCAGAGCAAAGAGGTCAGGACAGAAAGCTCTTGCTGCCATGGAGTACCCAGGCTGGCCCACCAAATGCACCAGAGAGCCAGAGGTTGCAGGCTTGCTTGGCTGGGAAGAAGGGCTCATGGCTTTATACAGCTCCAGCTGCCAATCCCACTGCCCAAATGGCGTACGTTTGAAGATTCCTCCCAGAGCAAAGGGGCCAGGACAGAAAGCTCTTGCTGCCATGGAGTACCCAGGCTGGCCCACCAAATGCACCAGAGAACCAAAGGTTGTAGGCTTGCTTGGCTGGGGAGAAGGGCACCTGGCTTTATACAGCTCCAGCTGCCATTCCCACGTCCCAAATGTCGTACGTTTGAAGATTCCTCCCAGAGCAAAGAGGTCAGGACAGAAAGCTCTTGCTGCCATGGAGTACCCAGGCTGGCCCACCAAATGCACCAGAGAACCAAAGGTTGCAGGCTTGCTTGGCTGCGGAGAAGGGCTCTTGGCTTTATACAGCTCCAGCTGCCAATCTTGCTGCCCAAATGGCGTACGTTTGAAGATTCCTCCCAGAGCAAAGGGGCCAGGACAGAAAGCTCTTGCTGCCATGGAGTACCCAGGCTGGCCGACCAAATCTACCCAAGAACCAAAGGTTGCAGGCTACCTTGGCTGGGGAGAAGGGCACCTGGCTTTATACAGCTCCAGCTGCCAATCCCACTGCCCAAATGGCGTACGTTTGAAGATTCCTCCCAGAGCAAAGGGGCCAGGACAGAAACCTCTTGCTGCCATGGAGTACCCAGGCTGGCCCACCAAATGCACCGAAGAACCAAAGGTTGCAGGTTTGCTTGGCTGGGGAGAAGGGCTCTTGGCTTTAGAGAGCCCCAGCTGCCAATCCCACTGCCCAAATTCCGTACGTTTGAAGATTCCTCCCAGAGCAAAGGGGTCTGGACAGAAAGCTCTTACTGCCATGGAGTACCCAGGCTGGCCCACAAAATGCACCAAAGAGCAAAAGGTTGCAGGCTACCTTGGCTGGGAAGAAGGGCACCTGGCTTTATACAGCTCCAGCTGCCAATCCCACTGCCCAAATGGCGTACGTTTGAAGATTCCTTCCAGAGCAAAGAGGTCAGGACAGAAAGCTCTTGCTGCCATCGAGTACCCAGGCTGGCCCACCAAATCCACCCAAGAACCAAAGGTAGCAGGCTTGCTTCGCTGGGGAGAAGGGACCTTTGCTTTATACAGCTCCAGCTGCCAATCCCACAGCCCGAATTCCGTACGTTTGAAGATTCCTCCCAGAGCAAAGGGGCCACGACAGAAAGCTCTTGCTGCCATGGAGTACCCAGGCTGGCCCACCAAATCGACCCAAGAGCAAAAGGTTGCAGGCTACCTTGGCTGGGAAGAAGGGCACCTGGCCTTATAAAGCTCCAGCTGCCAATCCCACTGCCCAAATGGTGTACGTTTGATGATTCCGCCCAGAGCAAAGGGGCCAGGACAGAAAGATCTTGCTGCCATGGAGTACCCAGGCTGGCCCACCAAATGCACCAGAGAGCTAAAGGTTGCAGGCTTGCTTGGCTGGGGAGAAGGGTTCTTGCTTTTTTAGAGCTCCAGCTGCCAATCTTGCTGCCTAAATGGCGTATGTTTTAAGATTCCTCCCAGAGCAAAGGGGCCAGGACAGAAACCTCTTGCTGCCATGGAATACCCAGGCTGGCCCACCAAATCCACCCAAGAAACAAAGGTTGCAGGCTTGCTTGGCTGGGGAGAAGGGCTCTTGGCTTTAGAGAGCCCCGGCTGCCAATCCCACTGCCAAAATGGCGTACGTTTGAAGATTCCTCCCAGAGTAAAGAGGTCAGGACAGAAAGCTCTTTCTGCCATGGAGTATCCAGGCTGGCCCACCAAATCCACCCAAGAACCAAGGGTTGCAGGCTTGCTTCGCTGGGGAGAAGGGACCTTTGCTTTATACAGCTCCAGCTGCCAGTCCCACTGCCCGAATTCCTTACGTTTGAAGATTCCTCCCAGAGCAAAGGGGCCACGACAGAAAGCTCTTGCTGCCATGGAGTACCCAGGCTGGCCCACCAAATCCACCCAAGAGCCCAAGGTTGCAGGCTTGCTTGGCTGGGAAGAAGGGCTCTTGGCTTTATAGAGCTCCAGCTGCCAGTCCAACTGCCCAATGGCGTACGTTTGAAGATTCCTCCCAGAGTAAAGAGGTCAGGGCAGAAAGCTCTTGCTGCCATGGAGTACTTAGGCTGCCCACCAAATACACCAGAGAACCAAAGGTTGCAGGCTTGCTTGGCTGGGGAGAAGGGCTCTTGGCTTTATACAGCTCCAGCTGCCAATCTTGCTGCCCAAATTCCGTACCTTTGAAGATTCGTCTCAGAGCAAAGGGGCCAGGACAGAAAGCTCTTGCTGCCATGGAGTACCCAGGCTGGCCCACCAAATGCACCAGAGAGCCAAAGGTTGCAGGCTTGCTTGGCTGGGGAGAAGGACTCTTGGCTTTATACAGCTCCAGCTGCCAGTCCCACTGCCCAAATGGCGTACGTTTGAAGATTCCTCCCAGAGGAAAGGGGTCTGGACAGAAAGCTCTTGCTGCCATGGAGTACCCAGGCTGGTCCACAAAATGCACCTGAGAACCCAAGGTTGCAGGCTACCTTGGCTGGGGAGAAGGGCACCTGGCTTTATACAGCTCCAGCTGCCAATCCCACTGCCCAAATTCCGTACGTTTGAAGATTACTTCCTGAGCAAAGAGGTCAGGACAGAAAGCTCTTGCTGCCATGGAGTATCCAGGCTGGCCCAACAAATGCACCAGAGAACCAAAGGTTGCAGGCTTGTTTGGCTGGGGAGAAGGGCTCTTGGCTTTATAGAGTTCTAGCTGCCAATTTGGCTGCCCAAATTCCGTACGTTTGAAGATTCCTCCCAGAGCAAAGGGGCCACGACAGAAAGCTCTTGCTGCCATGGAGTATCCAGGCTGGCCCACCAAATGCACCAGAGAACCCAAGGTTGCAGGCTTGCTTGGTTGGGGAGAAGGGCTCTTGGCTTTATACAGCTCCAGCTGCCAATCCCACTGCCCAAATGGCGTACGTTTGAAGATTCCTTCCAGAGCAAAGAGGTCAGGACAGAAAGCTCTTGCTGCCATGGAGTACTTAGGCTGCCCCACCAAATACACCAGAGAACCAAAGGTTGCAGGCTTGCTTGGCTGGGGAGAAGGGCTCTTGGCTTTATACAGCTCCAGCTGCCAATCCCACTGCCCGAATTCCGTACGTTTGAAGATTCCTCCCAGAGCAAAGGGGCCAGGACAGAAACCTCTTGCTGCCATGGAGTACCCAGGCTGGCCCACCAAATGCACCAGAGAACCAAAGGTTGTAGGCTTGCTTGGCTGGGGAGAAGGGCACCTGGCTTTATACAGCTCCAGCTGCCATTCCCACGTCCCAAATGTCGTACGTTTGAAGATTCCTCCCTAAGCAAAGGGGCCAGGACAGAAAGCTCTTGCTGCCATGGAGTACCCAGGCTGGCCCACCAAATGCACCAGAGAGCTAAAGGTTGCAGGCATGCTTGGCTGGGGAGAAGGGCTCTTGGCTTTATAGAGTTCCACCTGCCAATCTTGCTGCCCAAATTCCGTACGTTTGAAGATTCCTCCCAGAGCAAAGAGGTCAGGACAGAAAGCTCTTGCTGCCATGGAGTACCCAGGCTTGCCCAGCAAATCGACCCGAGAGCAAAAGGTTGCAGGCTACCTCGGCTGGGGAGAAGGGCACCTGGCTTTATACAGCTCCAGCTGCCAATCCCACTGCCCAAATGGCGTACGTTTGAAGATTCCTCCCAGAGCAAAGAGGTCAGGACAGAAAGCTCTTGCTGCCATGGAGTACCCAGGCTGGCCCACCAAATGCACCAGAGAGCCAGAGGTTGCAGGCTTGCTTGGCTGGGAAGAAGGGCTCATGGCTTTATACAGCTCCAGCTGCCAATCTTTCTGCCCAAATGGCGTACGTTTGAAGATTCCTCCCAGAGCAAAGGGGCCAGGACAGAAACCTCTTGCTGCCATGGAGTACCCAGGCTGGCCCACCAAATGCACCAGAGAACCAAAGGTTGTAGGCTTGCTTGGCTGGGGAGAAGGGCACCTGGCTTTATACAGCTCCAGCTGCCATTCCCACGTCCCAAATGTCGTACGTTTGAAGATTCCTCCCTAAGCAAAGGGGCCAGGACAGAAAGCTCTTGCTGCCATGGAGTACCCAGGCTGGCCCACCAAATGCACCAGAGAGCTAAAGGTTGCAGGCATGCTTGGCTGGGGAGAAGGGCTCTTGGCTTTATACAGTTCCACCTGCCAATCTTGCTGCCCAAATTCCGTACGTTTGAAGATTCCTCCCAGAGCAAAGGGGCCAGGACAGAAAGCTCTTGCTGCCATGGAGTACCCAGGCTGGCTCACCAAATGCACCAGAGAACCCAATGTTGCAGGCTTTCTTGGCTGGGGAGAAGGGCACCTGGCTTTATACAGCTCCAGCTGCCAATCCCACTGCCAAAATGGCGTACGTTTGAAGATTACTTCCAGAGCAAAGAGGTCAGGTCAGAAAGCTCTTGCTGCCATGGAGTATCCAGGCTGGCCCAACAAATGCACCAGAGAACCAAAGGTTGCAGGCTTGCTTGGCTGGGGAGAAGGGCTCTTGGCTTTATAGAGTTCTAGCTGCCAATTTGGCTGCCCAAATTCCGTACGTTTGAAGATTCCTCCCAGAGCAAAGGGGCCAGGACAGAAAGCTCTTGCTGCCATGGAGTACCCAGGCTGGCCCACCAAATGCACCAGAGAACCCAAGGTTGCAGGCTTGCTTGGTTGGGGAGAAGGGCTCTTGGCTTTATACAGCTCCAGCTGCCAATCCCACTGCCCAAATGGCGTACGTTTGAAGATTCCTTCCAGAGCAAAGAGGTCAGGACAGAAAGCTCTTGCTGCCATGGAGTATCCAGGCTGGCCCACCAAATCCACCCAAGAACCAAGGGTTGCAGGCTTGCTTCGCTGGGGAGAAGGGACCTTTGCTTTATACAGCTCCAGCTGCCAGTCCCACTGCCCAAATTCCTTACGTTTGAAGATTCCTCCCAGAGCAAAGGGGCCACGACAGAAAGCTCTTGCTGCCATGGAGTACCCAGGCTGGCCCACCAAATCCACCCAAGAGCCAAAGGTTGCAGGCTTGCTTGGCTGGGAAGAAGGGCTCTTGGCTTTATAGAGCTCCAGCTGCCAGTCCCACTGCCCAATGGCGTACGTTTGAAGATTCCTCCCAGAGTAAAGAGGTCAGGGCAGAAAGCTCTTGCTGCCATGGAGTACTTAGGCTGTCCCACCAAATACACCAGAGAACCAAAGGTTGCAGGCTTGCTTGGCTGGGGAGAAGGGCTCTTGGGTTTATACAGCTCCAGCTGCCAATCTTGCTGCCCAAATTCCGTACGTTTGAAGATTCGTCTCAGAGCAAAGGGACCAGGACAGAAAGCTCTTGCTGCCATGGAGTACCCAGGCTGGCCCACCAAATGCACCAGAGAGCCAAAGGTTGCAGGCTTGCTTGGCTGGGGAGAAGGACTCTTGGTTTTATACAGCTCCAGCTGCCAGTCCCACTGCCCAAATGGCGTACGTTTGAAGATTACTCCCAGAGGAAAGGGGTCTGGACAGAAAGCTCTTGCTGCCATGGAGTACCCAGGCTGGTCCACAAAATGCACCTGAGAACCCAAGGTTGCAGGCTACCTTGGCTGGGAAGAAGGGCACCTGGCTTTATACAGCTCCAGCTGCCAATCCCACTGCCCAAATTCCGTACGTTTGAAGATTACTTCCAGAGCAAAGAGGTCAGGACAGAAAGCTCTTGCTGCCATGGAGTATCCAGGCTGGCCCAACAAATGCACCAGAGAACCAAAGGTTGCAGGCTTGCTTGGCTGGGGAGAAGGGCTCTTGGCTTTATAGAGTTCTAGCTGCCAATCTTGCTGCCCAAATTCCGTACGTTTGAAGATTCCTCCCAGAGCAAAGGGGCCAGGACAGAAAGCTCTTGCTGCCATGGAGTATCCAGGCTGGCCCACCAAATGCACCAGAGAACCCAAGGTTGCAGGCTTGCTTGGTTGGGGAGAAGGGCTCTTGGCTTTATACAGTTCCAGCTGCCAATCCCACTGCCCAAATGGCGTACGTTTGAAGATTCCTTCCAGAGCAAAGAGGTCAGGACAGAAAGCTCTTGCTGCCATGGAGTACTTAGGCTGCCCCACCAAATGCACCAGAGAACCAAAGGTTGCAGGCTTGCTTGGCTGGGGAGAAGGGCTCTTGGCTTTATACAGCTCCAGCTGCCAATCCCACTGCCCGAATTCCGTACGTTTGAAGATTCCTCCCAGAGCAAAGGGGCCAGGACAGAAAGCTCTTGCTGCCATGGAGTACCCAGGCTGGCCCACCAAATGCACCAGAGAGCCCAAGGTTGCAGGCTTGCTTGGCTGGGGAGAAGGGTTCTTGGCCTTATACAGCTCCAGCTGCCAATCTTGCTGCCCAAATTCCGTACGTTTGAAGATTACTCCCAGAGCAAAGGGGCCAGGACAGAAAGCTCTTGCTGCCATGGAGTACCCAGGCTTGCCCACCAAATCGACCCGAGAGCAAAAGGTTGCAGGCTACCTTGGCTGGGGAGAAGGGCACCTGGCTTTATACAGCTCCAGCTGCCAATCCCACTGCCCAAATGGCGTATGTTTGAAGATTCCTCCCAGAGCAAAGAGGTCAGGACAGAAAGCTCTTGCTGCCATGGAGTACCCAGGCTGGCCCACCAAATGCACCAGAGAGCCAGAGGTTGCAGGCTTGCTTGGCTGGGAAGAAGGGCTCTTGGCTTTATACAGCTCCAGCTGCCAATCTTGCTGCCCAAATGGCGTACGTTTGAAGATTCCTCCCAGAGCAAAGGGGCCAGGACAGAAAGCTCTTGCTGCCATGGAGTACCCAGGCTGGCCCACCAAATGCACCAGAGAACCAAAGGTTGTAGGCTTGCTTGGCTGGGGAGAAGGGCACCTGGCTTTATACAGCTCCAACTGCCATTCCCACGTCCCAAATGTCGTACGTTTGAAGATTCCTCCCTAAGCAATAGGGCCAGGACAGAAAGCTCTTGCTGCCATGGAGTACCCAGGCTGGTCCACCAAATGCACCAGAGAGCTAAAGGTTGCAGGCATGCTTGGCTGGGGAGAAGGGCTCTTGGCTTTATACAGTTCCACCTGCCAATCTTGCTGCCCAAATTCCGTACGTTTGAAGATTCCTCCCAGAGCAAAGGGGCCAGGACAGAAAGCTCTTGCTGCCATGGAGTACCCAGGCTGGCCCACCAAATCGACCCAAGAGCAAAAGGTTGCAGGCTACCTTGGCTGGGAAGAAGGGCACCTGGCCTTATAAAGCTCCAGCTGCCAATCCCACTGCCCAAATTCCGTACGTTTGAAGATTCCTTCCAGAGCAAAGGGGCCAGGACAGAAAGCTCTTGCTGCCATGGAGTACCCAGGCTGGCCCACCAAATCCACCCAAGAACCAAAGGTTGCAGGCTTGCTTGGCTGGGGAGAAGGGCTCTTGGCTTTAGAGAGCCCCAGCTGCCAATCCCACTGCCCAAATGGCGTACGTTTGAAGATTCCTTCCACAGTAAAGAGGTCAGGACAGAAAGCTCTTGCTGCCATGGAGTATCCAGGCTGGCCCACCAAATCCACCCAAGAACCAAGGGTTGCAGGCTTGCTTCGCTGGGGAGAAGGGACCTTTGCTTTATACAGCTCCAGCTGCCAGTCCCACTGCCTGAATTCCTTACGTTTGAAGATTCCTCCCAGAGTAAAGGGGCCACGACAGAAAGCTCTTGCTGCCATGGAGTACCCAGGCTGGCCCACCAAATGCACCCAAGAGCAAAAGGTTGCAGGCTTGCTTGGCTGGGAAGAAGGGCTCTTGGCTTTATAGAGCTCCAGCTGCCAGTCCCACTGCCCAATGGCGTACGTTTGAAGATTCCTCCCAGAGTAAAGAGGTCAGGGCAGAAAGCTCTTGCTGCCATGGAGTATCCAGGCTGGCCCAACAAATGCACCAGAGAACCAAAGGTTGCAGGCTTGCTTGGCTGGGGAGAAGGGCTCTTGGCTTTATAGAGTTCTAGCTGCCAATTTGGCTGCCCAAATTCCGTACGTTTGAAGATTCCTCCCAGAGCAAAGGGGCCAGGACAGAAAGCTCTTGCTGCCATGGAGTACCCAGGCTGGCCCACCAAATCAAACCAAGAGCCAAAGGTTGCAGGCTTGCTTGGCTGGGGAGAAGGACTCTTGGCTTTATACAGCTCCAGCTGCCAGTCCCACTGCCCAAATGGTGTACGTTTGAAGATTCCTTCCAGAGCAAAGGGGTCTGGACAGAAAGCTCTTGCTGCCATGGAGTACCCAGGCTTGCGCACAAAATGCACCAGAGAGCCAAAGGTTGCAGGCTTGCATGGCTGGGGAGAAGGGCTCTTGGCTTTATACAGCTCCAGCTGCCAATCCCACTGCCCAAATGGCGTACGTTTGAAGATTCCTTCCAGAGCAAAGGGGCCAGGACAGAAAGCTCTTGCTGCCATGGAGTATCCAGGCTGGCCCAACAAATGCACCCAAGAGCCAAAGGTTGCAGGCTTGCTTGGCTGGGGAGAAGGGCTCTTGGCTTTATAGAGTTCTAGCTGCCAATTTGGCTGCCCAAATTCCGTACGTTTGAAGATTCCTCCCAGAGCAAAGGGGCCAGGACAGAAAGCTCTTGCTGCCATGGAGTACTTAGGCTGCCCCACCAAATACACCAGAGAACCAAAGGTTGCAGGCTTGCTTGGCTGGGGAGAAGGGCTCTTGGCTTTATACAGCTCCAGCTGCCAGTCCCACTGCCCAAATGGCGTACGTTTGATGATTCCGCCCAGAGCAAAGGTGTCTGGACAGAAAGCTCTTGCTGCCATGGAGTACCCGGGCTGGCCCACAAAATGCACCAGAGAACCCAAGGTTGCAGGCTTGCTTGGCTGGGAAGAAGGGCACCTGGCTTTATAGAGCTCCAGTTGCCAATCCCACTGCCCAAATTCCGTACGTTTGAAGATTGCTTCCAGAGCAAAGAGGTCAGGACAGAAAGCTCTTGCTGCCATGGAGTACCCAGGCTGGCCCAACAAATGCACCCAAGAGCCAAAGGTTGCAGGCTTGCTTGGCTGGGGAGAAGGGCTCTTGGCTTTATAGAGTTCTAGCTGCCAATTTGGCTGCCCAAATTCCGTACGTTTGAAGATTCCTCCAAGAGCAAAGGGGCCAGGACAGAAAGCTCTTGCTGCCATGGAGTATCCAGGCTGGCCCGCCAAATGCACCAGAGAGCCAAAGGTTGCAGGCTTGCTTGGTTGGGGAGAAGGGCTCTTGGCTTTATAGAGCTCCAGCAGCCAGTCCCACTGCCCAATGGCGTACGTTTGAAGATTCCTTCCAGAGCAAAGGGGCCAGGACAGAAAGCTCTTGCTGCCATGGAGTACCCAGGCTGGCCCACAAAACGCACCAGAGAAGCCAAGGTTGCAGGCTTGCTTGGCTGGGAAGAAGGGCACCTGGCTTTATACAGCTCCAGCTGCCAGTCCCACTGCCCAAATGGCGTACGTTTGAAGATTCCTTCCAGAGCAAAGAGGTCAGGACAGAAAGCTCTTGCTGCCATCGAGTACCCAGGCTGGCCCACCAAATGCACCCAAGAGCCAAAGGTTGCAGGCTTGCTTGGCTGGGGAGAAAGGCTCTTGGCTTTATAGAGCTCCAGCTGCCAATCCAACTGCCCAAATTCCGTACGTTTGAAGATTCCTCCCAGGGCAAAGAGGTCAGGACAGAAAGCTCTTGCTGCCATGGAATACTTAGGCTGCCCCACCAAATACACCAGAGAACCAAAGGTTGCAGGCTTGCTTGGCTGGGGAGAAGGGCTCTTGGCTTTATACAGCTCCAGCTGCCAATCTTGCTGCCCAAATTCCGTTCGTTTGAAGATTCGTCTCAGAGCAAAGGGGCCAGGACAGAAACCTCTTGCTGCCATGGAGTACCCAGGCTGGCCCACCAAATGCACCCAAGAACCAAAGGTTGCAGGCTTGCTTGGCTGGGGAGAAGGACTCTTGGCTTTATACAGCTCCAGCTGCCAGTCCCACTGCCCAAATGGCGTACGTTTGAAGATTCCTCCCAGAGCAAAGAGGTCTGGACAGAAAGCTCTTGCTGCCATGGAGTACCCAGGCTGGTCCACAAAATGCACCTGAGAACCCAAGGTTGCAGGCTTGCTTGGCTGGGAAGAAGGGCACCTGGCTTTATACAGCTCCAGCTGCCAATCCCACTGCCCAAATTCCGTACGTTTGAAGATTACTTCCAGAGCAAAGAGGTCAGGACAGAAAGCTCTTGCTGCCATGGAGTATCGAAGCTGGCCCAACAAATGCACCACAGAACCAAAGGTTGCAGGCTTGCTTGGCTGGGGAGAAGGGCTCTTGGCTTTATAGAGTTCTAGCTGCCAATTTGGCTGCCCAAATTCCGTACGTTTGAAGATTCCTCCCAGAGCAAAGGGGCCAGGACAGAAACCTCTTGCTGCCATGGAGTACTCAGGCTGGCCCTCAAAATCGACCCAAGAGCAAAAGGTTGCAGGCTACCTTGGCTGGGAAGAAGGGCACCTGGCTTTATAAAGCTCCAGCTGCCAATCCCACTGCCCAAATTCCGTACGTTTGAAGATTCCTCCCAGAGCAAAGGGGCCACGACAGAAAGCTCTTGCTGCCATGGAGTATCCAGGCTGGCCCACCAAATGCACCAGAGAACCCAAGGTTGCAGGCTTGCTTGGTTGGGGAGAAGGGCTCTTGGCTTTATACAGCTCCAGCTGCCAATCCCACTGCCCAAATGGCGTACGTTTGAAGATTCCTTCCAGAGCAAAGAGGTCAGGACAGAAAGCTCTTGCTGCCATGGAGTACTTAGGCTGCCCCACCAAATACACCAGAGAACCAAAGGTTGCAGGCTTGCTTGGCTGGGGAGAAGGGCTCTTGGCTTTATACAGCTCCAGCTGCCAATCCCACTGCCCGAATTCCGTACGTTTGAAGATTCCTCCCAGAGCAAAGGGGTCAGGACAGAAAGCTCTTGCTGCCATGGAGTACCCAGGCTGGCCCACCAAATGCACCAGAGAGTCCAAGGTTGCAGGCTTGCTTGGCTGGGGAGAAGGGCTCTTGGCCTTATAGAGCTCCAGCTGCCAATCTTGCTGCCCAAATTCCGTACGTTTGAAGATTCCTCCCAGAGCAAAGAGGTCAGGACAGAAAGCTCTTGCTGCCATGGAGTACCCAGGCTTGCCCAGCAAATCGACCCGAGAGCAAAAGGTTGCAGGCTACCTCGGCTGGGGAGAAGGGCACCTGGCTTTATACAGCTCCAGCTGCCAATCCCACTGCCCAAATGGCGTACGTTTGAAGATTCCTCCCAGAGCAAAGAGGTCAGGACAGAAAGCTCTTGCTGCCATGGAGTACCCAGGCTGGCCCACCAAATGCACCAGAGAGCCAGAGGTTGCAGGCTTGCTTGGCTGGGAAGAAGGGCTCATGGCTTTATACAGCTCCAGCTGCCAATCCCACTGCCCAAATGGCGTACGTTTGAAGATTCCTCCCAGAGCAAAGGGGCCAGGACAGAAAGCTCTTGCTGCCATGGAGTACCCAGGCTGGCCCACCAAATGCACCAGAGAACCAAAGGTTGTAGGCTTGCTTGGCTGGGGAGAAGGGCACCTGGCTTTATACAGCTCCAGCTGCCATTCCCACGTCCCAAATGTCGTACGTTTGAAGATTCCTCCCAGAGCAAAGAGGTCAGGATAGAAAGCTCTTGCTGCCATGGAGTACCCAGGCTGGCCCACCAAATGCACCAGAGAACCAAAGGTTGCAGGCTTGCTTGGCTGCGGAGAAGGGCTCTTGGCTTTATACAGCTCCAGCTGCCAATCTTGCTGCCCAAATGGCGTATGTTTGAAGATTCCTCCCAGAGCAAAGGGGCCAGGACAGAAAGCTCTTGCTGCCATGGAGTACCCAGGCTGGCCGACCAAACATACCCAAGAACCAAAGGTTGCAGGCTACCTTGGCTGGGGAGAAGGGCACCTGGCTTTATACAGCTCCAGCTGCCAATCCCACTGCCCAAATGGCGTACGTTTGAAGATTCCTCCCAGAGCAAAGGGGCCAGGACAGAAACCTCTTGCTGCCATGGAGTACCCAGGCTGGCCCACCAAATGCACCGAAGAACCAAAGGTTGCAGGTTTGCTTGGCTGGGGAGAAGGGCTCTTGGCTTTAGAGAGCCCCAGCTGCCAATCCCACTGCCCAAATTCCGTACGTTTGAAGATTCCTCCCAGAGCAAAGGGGTCTGGACAGAAAGCTCTTACTGCCATGGAGTACCCAGGCTGGCCCACAAAATGCACCAAAGAGCAAAAGGTTGCAGGCTACCTTGGCTGGGAAGAAGGGCACCTGGCTTTATACAGCTCCAGCTGCCAATCCCACTGCCCAAATGGCGTACGTTTGAAGATTCCTTCCAGAGCAAAGAGGTCAGGACAGAAAGCTCTTGCTGCCATCGAGTACCCAGGCTGGCCCACCAAATCCACCCAAGAACCAAAGGTAGCAGGCTTGCTTCGCTGGGGAGAAGGGACCTTTGCTTTATACAGCTCCAGCTGCCAGTCCCACAGCCCGAATTCCGTACGTTTGAAGATTCCTCCCAGAGCAAAGGGGCCACGACAGAAAGCTCTTGCTGCCATGGAGTACCCAGGCTGGCCCACCAAATCGACCCAAGAGCAAAAGGTTGCAGGCTACCTTGGCTGGGAAGAAGGGCACCTGGCCTTATAAAGCTCCAGCTGCCAATCCCACTGCCCAAATTCCGTACGTTTGAAGATTGCTCCCAGAGCAAAGGGGCCAGGACAGAAAGCTCTTGCTGCCATGGAGTACCCAGGCTGGCCCACCAAATGCACCAGAGAGCTAAAGGTTGCAGGCTTGCTTGGCTGGGGAGAAGGGCTCTTGGCTTTATAGAGTTCTAGCTGCCAATCTTGCTGCCCAAATGGCGTATGTTTGAAGATTCCTCCCAGAGCAAAGGGGCCAGGACAGAAAGCTCTTGCTGCCATGGAGTACCCAGGCTGGCCCACCAAATCCACCCAAGAACCAAAGGTTGCAGGCTTGCTTGGCTGGGGAGAAGGGACCTTTGCTTTATACAGCTCCAGCTGCCAGTCCCACTGCCCGAATTCCTTACGTTTGAAGATTCCTCCCAGAGCAAAGGGGCCACGACAGAAAGCTCTTGCTGCCATGTAGTACCCAGGCTGGCCCACCAAATCCACCCAAGAGCCAAAGGTTGCAGGCTTGCTTGGCTGGGAAGAAGGGCTCTTGGCTTTATAGAGTTCCAGCTGCCAGTCCCATTGCCCAATGGCGTACGTTTGAAGATTCCTCCCAGAGTAAAGAGGTCAGGGCAGAAAGCTCTTGCTGTCATGGAGTATCCAGGCTGGCCCAACAAATGCACCAGAGAACCAAAGGTTGCAGGCTTGCTTGGCTGGGGAGAAGGGCTCTTGGCTTTATAGAGTTCTAGCTGCCAATTTGGCTGCCCAAATTCCGTACGTTTAAAGATTCCTCCCAGAGCAAAGGGGCCAGGACAGAAAGCTCTTGCTGCCATGGAGTACCCAGGCTGGCCCACCAAATCAAACCAAGAGCCAAAGGTTGCAGGCTTGCTTGGCTGGGGAGAAGGACTCTTGGCTTTATACAGCTCCAGCTGCCAGTCCCACTGCCCAAATGGCGTACGTTTGAAGATTCCTTCCAGAGCAAAGGGGTCTGGACAGAAAGCTCTTGCTGCCATGGAGTACCCAGGCTTGCCCACAAAATGCACCAGAGAGCCAAAGGTTGCAGGCTTGCTTGGCTGGGGAGAAGGGCTCTTGGCTTTATACAGCTCCAGCTGCCAATCTTGCTGCCCAAATGGCGTACGTTTGAAGATTCCTTCCAGAGCAAAGGGGCCAGGACAGAAAGCTCTTGCTGCCATGGAGTACCCAGGCTGGTCCACAAAATGCACCAGAGAACCCAAGGTTGCAGGCTACCTTGGCTGGGAAGAAGGGCACCCTGCTTTATACAGCTCCAGCTGCCAATCCAACTGCCCAAATTCCGTACGTTTGAAGATTCCTTCCAGAGCAAAGAGGTCAGGACAGAAAGCTCTTGCTGCCATGGAGTACCCAGGCTGGCCCACCAAATGCACCAGAGAGCTAAAGGTTGCACGCGTGCTTGGCTGGGGAGAAGGGCTCTTGGCTTTATACAGCTCCAGCTGCCAATCTTGCTGCCCAAATGGCGTACGTTTGAAGATTCCTCCCAGAGCAAAGGGGCCAGGACAGAAAGCTCTTGCTGCCATGGAGTACCCAGGCTGGCCCACCAAATGCACCCAAGAGCCAAAGGTTGCAGGCTTGCTTGGCTGGGGAGAAGGACTCTTGGCTTTATACAGCTCCAGCTGCCAGTCCCACTGCCCAAATGGTGTACGTTTGATGATTCCGCCCAGAGCAAAGGGGCCAGGACAGAAAGATCTTGCTGCCATGGAGTACCCAGGCTGGCCCACCAAATGCACCAGAGAGCTAAAGGTTGCAGGCTTGCTTGGCTGGGGAGAAGGGTTCTTGCTTTTTTAGAGCTCCAGCTGCCAATCTTGCTGCCTAAATGGCGTATGTTTTAAGATTCCTCCCAGAGCAAAGGGGCCAGGACAGAAACCTCTTGCTGCCATGGAATACCCAGGCTGGCCCACCAAATCCACCCAAGAAACAAAGGTTGCAGGCTTGCTTGGCTGGGGAGAAGGGCTCTTGGCTTTAGAGAGCCCCGGCTGCCAATCCCACTGCCAAAATGGCGTACGTTTGAAGATTCCTCCCAGAGTAAAGAGGTCAGGACAGAAAGCTCTTTCTGCCATGGAGTATCCAGGCTGGCCCACCAAATCCACCCAAGAACCAAGGGTTGCAGGCTTGCTTCGCTGGGGAGAAGGGACCTTTGCTTTATACAGCACCAGCTGCCAGTCCCACTGCCCGAATTCCTTACGTTTGAAGATTCCTCCCAGAGCAAAGGGGCCACGACAGAAAGCTCTTGCTGCCATGGAGTACCCAGGCTGGCCCACCAAATCCACCCAAGAGCCCAAGGTTGCAGGCTTGCTTGGCTGGGAAGAAGGGCTCTTGGCTTTATAGAGCTCCAGCTGCCAGTCCAACTGCCCAATGGCGTACGTTTGAAGATTCCTCCCAGAGTAAAGAGGTCAGGGCAGAAAGCTCTTGCTGCCATGGAGTACTTAGGCTGCCCCACCAAATACACCAGAGAACCAAAGGTTGCAGGCTTGCTTGGCTGGGGAGAAGGGCTCTTGGCTTTATACAGCTCCAGCTGCCAATCCCACTGCCCAAATTCCGTACCTTTGAAGATTCGTCTCAGAGCAAAGGGGCCAGGACAGAAAGCTCTTGCTGCCATGGAGTACCCAGGCTGGCCCACCAAATGCACCAGAGAGCCAAAGGTTGCAGGCTTGCTTGGCTGGGGAGAAGGACTCTTGGCTTTATACAGCTCCAGCTGCCAGTCCCACTGCCCAAATGGCGTACGTTTGAAGATTCCTCCCAGAGGAAAGGGGTCTGGACAGAAAGCTCTTGCTGCCATGGAGTACCCAGGCTGGTCCACAAAATGCACCTGAGAACCCAAGGTTGCAGGCTACCTTGGCTGGGGAGAAGGGCACCTGGCTTTATACAGCTCCAGCTGCCAATCCCACTGCCCAAATTCCGTACGTTTGAAGATTACTTCCTGAGCAAAGAGGTCAGGACAGAAAGCTCTTGCTGCCATGGAGTATCCAGGCTGGCCCAACAAATGCACCAGAGAACCAAAGGTTGCAGGCTTGTTTGGCTGGGGAGAAGGGCTCTTGGCTTTATAGAGTTCTAGCTGCCAATTTGGCTGCCCAAATTCCGTACGTTTGAAGATTCCTCCCAGAGCAAAGGGGCCACGACAGAAAGCTCTTGCTGCCATGGAGTATCCAGGCTGGCCCACCAAATGCACCAGAGAACCCAAGGTTGCAGGCTTGCTTGGTTGGGGAGAAGGGCTCTTGGCTTTATACAGCTCCAGCTGCCAATCCCACTGCCCAAATGGCGTACGTTTGAAGATTCCTTCCAGAGCAAAGAGGTCAGGACAGAAAGCTCTTGCTGCCATGGAGTACTTAGGCTGCCCCACCAAATACACCAGAGAACCAAAGGTTGCAGGCTTGCTTGGCTGGGGAGAAGGGCTCTTGGCTTTATACAGCTCCAGCTGCCAATCCCACTGCCCGAATTCCGTACGTTTGAAGATTCCTCCCAGAGCAAAGGGGCCAGGACAGAAACCTCTTGCTGCCATGGAGTACCCAGGCTGGCCCACCAAATGCACCAGAGAACCAAAGGTTGTAGGCTTGCTTGGCTGGGGAGAAGGGCACCTGGCTTTATACAGCTCCAGCTGCCATTCCCACGTCCCAAATGTCGTACGTTTGAAGATTCCTCCCTAAGCAAAGGGGCCAGGACAGAAAGCTCTTGCTGCCATGGAGTACCCAGGCTGGCCCACCAAATGCACCAGAGAGCTAAAGGTTGCAGGCATGCTTGGCTGGGGAGAAGGGCTCTTGGCTTTATACAGTTCCACCTGCCAATCTTGCTGCCCAAATTCCGTACGTTTGAAGATTCCTCCCAGAGCAAAGGGGCCAGGACAGAAAGCTCTTGCTGCCATGGAGTACCCAGGCTGGCTCACCAAATGCACCAGAGAACCCAATGTTGCAGGCTTTCTTGGCTGGGGAGAAGGGCACCTGGCTTTATACAGCTCCAGCTGCCAATCCCACTGCCAAAATGGCGTACGTTTGAAGATTACTTCCAGAGCAAAGAGGTCAGGACAGAAAGCTCTTGCTGCCATGGAGTATCCAGGCTGGCCCAACAAATGCACCAGAGAACCAAAGGTTGCAGGCTTGCTTGGCTGGGGAGAAGGGCTCTTGGCTTTATAGAGTTCTAGCTGCCAATTTGGCTGCCCAAATTCCGTACGTTTGAAGATTCCTCCCAGAGCAAAGGGGCCAGGACAGAAAGCTCTTGCTGCCATGGAGTACCCAGGCTGGCCCACCAAATGCACCAGAGAACCCAAGGTTGCAGGCTTGCTTGGTTGGGGAGAAGGGCTCTTGGCTTTATACAGCTCCAGCTGCCAATCTTGCTGCCCAAATGGCGTACGTTTGAAGATTCCTTCCAGAGCAAAGAGGTCAGGACAGAAAGCTCTTGCTGCCATGGAGTATCCAGGCTGGCCCACCAAATCCACCCAAGAACCAAGGGTTGCAGGCTTGCTTCGCTGGGGAGAAGGGACCTTTGCTTTATACAGCTCCAGCTGCCAGTCCCACTGCCCAAATTCCTTACGTTTGAAGATTCCTCCCAGAGCAAAGGGGCCACGACAGAAAGCTCTTGCTGCCATGGAGTACCCAGGCTGGCCCACCAAATCCACCCAAGAGCCAAAGGTTGCAGGCTTGCTTGGCTGGGAAGAAGGGCTCTTGGCTTTATAGAGCTCCAGCTGCCAGTCCCACTGCCCAATGGCGTACGTTTGAAGATTCCTCCCAGAGTAAAGAGGTCAGGGCAGAAAGCTCTTGCTGCCATGGAGTACTTAGGCTGTCCCACCAAATACACCAGAGAACCAAAGGTTGCAGGCTTGCTTGGCTGGGGAGAAGGGCTCTTGGGTTTATACAGCTCCAGCTGCCAATCTTGCTGCCCAAATTCCGTACGTTTGAAGATTCGTCTCAGAGCAAAGGGACCAGGACAGAAAGCTCTTGCTGCCATGGAGTACCCAGGCTGGCCCACCAAATGCACCAGAGAGCCAAAGGTTGCAGGCTTGCTTGGCTGGGGAGAAGGACTCTTGGTTTTATACAGCTCCAGCTGCCAGTCCCACTGCCCAAATGGCGTACGTTTGAAGATTACTCCCAGAGGAAAGGGGTCTGGACAGAAAGCTCTTGCTGCCATGGAGTACCCAGGCTGGTCCACAAAATGCACCTGAGAACCCAAGGTTGCAGGCTACCTTGGCTGGGAAGAAGGGCACCTGGCTTTATACAGCTCCAGCTGCCAATCCCACTGCCCAAATTCCGTACGTTTGAAGATTACTTCCAGAGCAAAGAGGTCAGGACAGAAAGCTCTTGCTGCCATGGAGTATCCAGGCTGGCCCAACAAATGCACCAGAGAACCAAAGGTTGCAGGCTTGCTTGGCTGGGGAGAAGGGCTCTTGGCTTTATAGAGTTCTAGCAGCCAATCTTGCTGCCCAAATTCCGTACGTTTGAAGATTCCTTCCAGAGCAAAGAGGTCAGGACAGAAAGCTCTTGCTGCCATGGAGTACTTAGGCTGCCCCACCAAATACACCAGAGAACCAAAGGTTGCAGGCTTGCTTGGCTGGGGAGAAGGGCTCTTGGCTTTATACAGCTCCAGCTGCCAATCCCACTGCCCGAATTCCGTACGTTTGAAGATTCCTCCCAGAGCAAAGGGGCCAGGACAGAAAGCTCTTGCTGCCATGGAGTACCCAGGCTGGCCCACCAAATGCACCAGAGAGCCCAAGGTTGCAGGCTTGCTTGGCTGGGGAGAAGGGTTCTTGGCCTTATAGAGCTCCAGCTGCCAATCTTGCTGCCCAAATTCCGTACGTTTGAAGATTACTCCCAGAGCAAAGGGGCCAGGACAGAAAGCTCTTGCTGCCATGGAGTACCCAGGCTTGCCCACCAAATCGACCCGAGAGCAAAAGGTTGCAGGCTACCTTGGCTGGGGAGAAGGGCACCTGGCTTTATACAGCTCCAGCTGCCAATCCCACTGCCCAAATGGCGTATGTTTGAAGATTCCTCCCAGAGCAAAGAGGTCAGGACAGAAAGCTCTTGCTGCCATGGAGTACCCAGGCTGGCCCACCAAATGCACCAGAGAGCCAGAGGTTGCAGGCTTGCTTGGCTGGGAAGAAGGGCTCTTGGCTTTATACAGCTCCAGCTGCCAATCTTGCTGCCCAAATGGCGTACGTTTGAAGATTCCTCCCAGAGCAAAGGGGCCAGGACAGAAAGCTCTTGCTGCCATGGAGTACCCAGGCTGGCCCACCAAATGCACCAGAGAACCAAAGGTTGTAGGCTTGCTTGGCTGGGGAGAAGGGCACCTGGCTTTATACAGCTCCAACTGCCATTCCCACGTCCCAAATGTCGTACGTTTGAAGATTCCTCCCTAAGCAATAGGGCCAGGACAGAAAGCTCTTGCTGCCATGGAGTACCCAGGCTGGTCCACCAAATGCACCAGAGAGCTAAAGGTTGCAGGCATGCTTGGCTGGGGAGAAGGGCTCTTGGCTTTATACAGTTCCACCTGCCAATCTTGCTGCCCAAATTCCGTACGTTTGAAGATTCCTCCCAGAGCAAAGGGGCCAGGACAGAAAGCTCTTGCTGCCATGGAGTACCCAGGCTGGCCCACCAAATCGACCCAAGAGCAAAAGGTTGCAGGCTACCTTGGCTGGGAAGAAGGGCACCTGGCCTTATAAAGCTCCAGCTGCCAATCCCACTGCCCAAATGGCGTACGTTTGAAGATTCCTTCCAGAGCAAAGGGGCCAGGACAGAAAGCTCTTGCTGCCATGGAGTACCCAGGCTGGCCCACCAAATCCACCCAAGAACCAAAGGTTGCAGGCTTGCTTGGCTGGGGAGAAGGGCTCTTGGCTTTAGAGAGCCCCAGCTGCCAATCCCACTGCCCAAATGGCGTACGTTTGAAGATTCCTTCCACAGTAAAGAGGTCAGGACAGAAAGCTCTTGCTGCCATGGAGTATCCAGGCTGGCCCACCAAATCCACCCAAGAACCAAGGGTTGCAGGCTTGCTTCGCTGGGGAGAAGGGACCTTTGCTTTATACAGCTCCAGCTGCCAGTCCCACTGCCTGAATTCCTTACGTTTGAAGATTCCTCCCAGAGTAAAGGGGCCACGACAGAAAGCTCTTGCTGCCATGGAGTACCCAGGCTGGCCCACCAAATGCACCCAAGAGCAAAAGGTTGCAGGCTTGCTTGGCTGGGAAGAAGGGCTCTTGGCTTTATAGAGCTCCAGCTGCCAGTCCCACTGCCCAATGGCGTACGTTTGAAGATTCCTCCCAGAGTAAAGAGGTCAGGGCAGAAAGCTCTTGCTGCCATGGAGTATCCAGGCTGGCCCAACAAATGCACCAGAGAACCAAAGGTTGCAGGCTTGCTTGGCTGGGGAGAAGGGCTCTTGGCTTTATAGAGTTCTAGCTGCCAATTTGGCTGCCCAAATTCCGTACGTTTGAAGATTCCTCCCAGAGCAAAGGGGCCAGGACAGAAAGCTCTTGCTGCCATGGAGTACCCAGGCTGGCCCACCAAATCAAACCAAGAGCCAAAGGTTGCAGGCTTGCTTGGCTGGGGAGAAGGACTCTTGGCTTTATACAGCTCCAGCTGCCAGTCCCACTGCCCAAATGGTGTACGTTTGAAGATTCCTTCCAGAGCAAAGGGGTCTGGACAGAAAGCTCTTGCTGCCATGGAGTACCCAGGCTTGCGCACAAAATGCACCAGAGAGCCAAAGGTTGCAGGCTTGCATGGCTGGGGAGAAGGGCTCTTGGCTTTATACAGCTCCAGCTGCCAATCCCACTGCCCAAATGGCGTACGTTTGAAGATTCCTTCCAGAGCAAAGGGGCCAGGACAGAAAGCTCTTGCTGCCATGGAGTACCCAGGCTGGTCCACAAAATGCACCAGAGAACCCAAGGTTGCAGGCTACCTTGGCTGGGAAGAAGGGCACCCTGCTTTATACAGCTCCAGCTGCCAATCCAACTGCCCAAATTCCGTACGTTTGAAGATTCCTTCCAGAGCAAAGAGGTCAGGACAGAAAGCTCTTGCTGCCATGGAGTATCCAGGCTGGCCCAACAAATGCACCCAAGAGCCAAAGGTTGCAGGCTTGCTTGGCTGGGGAGAAGGGCTCTTGGCTTTATAGAGTTCTAGCTGCCAATTTGGCTGCCCAAATTCCGTACGTTTGAAGATTCCTCCCAGAGCAAAGGGGCCAGGACAGAAAGCTCTTGCTGCCATGGAGTACTTAGGCTGCCCCACCAAATACACCAGAGAACCAAAGGTTGCAGGCTTGCTTCGCTGGGGAGAAGGGCTCTTGGCTTTATACAGCTCCAGCTGCCAGTCCCACTGCCCAAATGGCGTACGTTTGATGATTCCGCCCAGAGCAAAGGTGTCTGGACAGAAAGCTCTTGCTGCCATGGAGTACCCGGGCTGGCCCACAAAATGCACCAGAGAACCCAAGGTTGCAGGCTTGCTTGGCTGGGAAGAAGGGCACCTGGCTTTATAGAGCTCCAGTTGCCAATCCCACTGCCAAAATGGCGTACGTTTGAAGATTCCTTCCAGAGCAAAGAGGTCAGGACAGAAAGCTCTTGCTGCCATGGAGTACCCAGGCTGGCCCACCAAATGCACCCAAGAGCCAAAGGTTGCAGGCTTGCTTGGCTGGGGAGAAGGGCTCTTGGCTTTATAGAGTTCTAGCTGCCAATTTGGCTGCCCAAATTCCGTACGTTTGAAGATTCCTCCCAGAGCAAAGGGGCCAGGACAGAAAGCTCTTGCTGCCATGGAGTATCCAGGCTGGCCCGCCAAATGCACCAGAGAGCCAAAGGTTGCAGGCTTGCTTGGTTGGGGAGAAGGGCTCTTGGCTTTATAGAGCTCCAGCAGCCAGTCCCACTGCCCAATGGCGTACGTTTGAAGATTCCTTCCAGAGCAAAGGGGCCAGGACAGAAAGCTCTTGCTGCCATGGAGTACCCAGGCTGGCCCACAAAACGCACCAGAGAAGCCAAGGTTGCAGGCTTGCTTGGCTGGGAAGAAGGGCACCTGGCTTTATACAGCTCCAGCTGCCAGTCCCACTGCCCAAATGGCGTACGTTTGAAGATTCCTTCCAGAGCAAAGAGGTCAGGACAGAAAGCTCTTGCTGCCATCGAGTACCCAGGCTGGCCCACCAAATGCACCCAAGAGCCAAAGGTTGCAGGCTTGCTTGGCTGGGGAGAAAGGCTCTTGGCTTTATAGAGCTCCAGCTGCCAATCTCACTGCCCAAATTCCGTACGTTTGAAGATTCCTCCCAGGGCAAAGAGGTCAGGACAGAAAGCTCTTGCTGCCATGGAATACTTAGGCTGCCCCACCAAATACACCAGAGAACCAAAGGTTGCAGGCTTGCTTGGCTGGGGAGAAGGGCTCTTGGCTTTATACAGCTCCAGCTGCCAATCTTGCTGCCCAAATTCCGTACGTTTGAAGATTCGTCTCAGAGCAAAGGGGCCAGGACAGAAAGCTCTTGCTGCCATGGAGTACCCAGGCTGGCCCACCAAATGCACCCAAGAACCAAAGGTTGCAGGCTTGCTTGGCTGGGGAGAAGGACTCTTGGCTTTATACAGCTCCAGCTGCCAGTCCCACTGCCCAAATGGCGTACGTTTGAAGATTCCTCCCAGAGGAAAGGGGTCTGGACAGAAAGCTCTTGCTGCCATGGAGTACCCAGGCTGGTCCACAAAATGCACCTGAGAACCCAAGGTTGCAGGCTTGCTTGGCTGGGAAGAAGGGCACCTGGCTTTATACAGCTCCAGCTGCCAATCCCACTGCCCAAATTCCGTACGTTTGAAGATTACTTCCAGAGCAAAGAGGTCAGGACAGAAAGCTCTTGCTGCCATGGAGTACCCAGGCTGGCCCACCAAATGCACCAGAGAACCCAAGGTTGCAGGCTTGCTTGGCTGGGGAGAAGGGCTCTTGGCCTTATAGAGTTCCAGCTGCCAATCTTGCTGCCCAAATTCCGTACGTTTGAAGATTCCTCCCAGAGCAAAGGGGCCAGGACAGAAAGCTCTTGCTGCCATGGAGTACCCAGGCTTGCCCACCAAATCGACCTGAGAGCAAAAGGTTGCAGGCTACCTTGGCTGGGGAGAAGGGCACCTGGTTTTATACAGCTCCAGCTGCCAATCCCACTGCCCAAATGGCGTACGTTTGAAGATTCCTCCCAGAGCAAAGAGGTCAGGACAGAAAGCTCTTGCTGCCATGGAGTACCCAGGCTGGCCCAGCAAATGCACCAGAGAGCCAGAGGTTGCAGGCTTGCTTGGCTGGGAAGAAGGGCTCTTGGCTTTATACAGCTCCAGCTGCCAATCTTGCTGCCCAAATGGCGTACGTTTGAAGATTCCTCCCAGAGCAAAGAGGTCAGGACAGAAAGCTCTTGCTGGCATGGAGTACCCAGGCTGGCCCACCAAATGCACCAGAGAGCCAAAGGTTGTAGGCTTGCTTGGCTGGGGAGAAGGGCACCTGGCTTTATACAGCTCCAGCTGCCATTCCCACGTCCCAAATGTCGTACGTTTGAAGATTCCTCCCAGAGCAAAGGGGCCAGGACAGAAAGCTCTTGCTGCCATGGAGTACCCAGGCTGGCCCACCAAATCGACCCAAGAGCAAAAGGTTGCAGGCTACCTTGGCTGGGAAGAAGGGCACCTGGCTTTATACAGCTCTAACTGCCAGTCTTGCTGCCCAAATGGCGTACGTTTAAAAATTCCGCCCAGAGCAAAGGGGTCAGGACAGAAAGCTCTTGCTGCCATGGAGTATCCAGGCTGGCCCAACAAATGCACCAGAGAACCCAAGGTTTCAGGCTACCTTGGCTGGGAAGTAGGGCACCTGGCTTTATACAGCTCCAGCTGCCAATACCACTGCCCAAATTCCGTACGTTTGAAGATTCCTCCCAGAGCAAAGGGGTCAGGACAGAAAGCTCTTGCTGCCATGGAGTATCCAGGCTGGCCCACCAAATGCACCAGAGAACCAAAGGTTGCAGGCTTGCTTGGCTGGGGAGAAGGGCTCTTGGCTTTATAGAGTTCTAGCTGCCAATTTGGCTGCCCAAATTCCGTACGTTTGAAGATTCCTCCCAGAGCAAAGGGGCCAGGACAGAAACCTCTTGCTGCCATGGAGTATCCAGGCTGGCCCACCAAATCCACCCAAGAACCAAGGGTTGCAGGCTTGCTTCGCTGGGGAGAAGGGACCTTTGCTTTATACAGCTCCAGCTGCCAGTCCCACTGCCTGAATTCCTTACGTTTGAAGATTCCTCCCAGAGTAAAGGGGCCACGACAGAAAGCTCTTGCTGCCATGGAGTACCCAGGCTGGCCCACCAAATGCACCCAAGAGCAAAAGGTTGCAGGCTTGCTTGGCTGGGAAGAAGGGCTCTTGGCTTTATAGAGCTCCAGCTGCCAGTCCCACTGCCCAATGGCGTACGTTTGAAGATTCCTCCCAGAGTAAAGAGGTCAGGGCAGAAAGCTCTTGCTGCCATGGAGTATCCAGGCTGGCCCAACAAATGCACCAGAGAACCAAAGGTTGCAGGCTTGCTTGGCTGGGGAGAAGGGCTCTTGGCTTTATAGAGTTCTAGCTGCCAATTTGGCTGCCCAAATTCCGTACGTTTGAAGATTCCTCCCAGAGCAAAGGGGCCAGGACAGAAAGCTCTTGCTGCCATGGAGTACCCAGGCTGGCCCACCAAATCAAACCAAGAGCCAAAGGTTGCAGGCTTGCTTGGCTGGGGAGAAGGACTCTTGGCTTTATACAGCTCCAGCTGCCAGTCCCACTGCCCAAATGGTGTACGTTTGAAGATTCCTTCCAGAGCAAAGGGGTCTGGACAGAAAGCTCTTGCTGCCATGGAGTACCCAGGCTTGCGCACAAAATGCACCAGAGAGCCAAAGGTTGCAGGCTTGCATGGCTGGGGAGAAGGGCTCTTGGCTTTATACAGCTCCAGCTGCCAATCTTGCTGCCCAAATGGCGTACGTTTGAAGATTCCTTCCAGAGCAAAGGGGCCAGGACAGAAAGCTCTTGCTGCCATGGAGTACCCAGGCTGGTCCACAAAATGCACCAGAGAACCCAAGGTTGCAGGCTACCTTGGCTGGGAAGAAGGGCACCCTGCTTTATACAGCTCCAGCTGCCAATCCAACTGCCCAAATTCCGTACGTTTGAAGATTCCTTCCAGAGCAAAGAGGTCAGGACAGAAAGCTCTTGCTGCCATGGAGTATCCAGGCTGGCCCAACAAATGCACCCAAGAGCCAAAGGTTGCAGGCTTGCTTGGCTGGGGAGAAGGGCTCTTGGCTTTATAGAGTTCTAGCTGCCAATTTGGCTGCCCAAATTCCGTACGTTTGAAGATTCCTCCCAGAGCAAAGGGGCCAGGACAGAAAGCTCTTGCTGCCATGGAGTACTTAGGCTGCCCCACCAAATACACCAGAGAACCAAAGGTTGCAGGCTTGCTTGGCTGGGGAGAAGGGCTCTTGGCTTTATACAGCTCCAGCTGCCAGTCCCACTGCCCAAATGGCGTACGTTTGATGATTCCGCCCAGAGCAAAGGTGTCTGGACAGAAAGCTCTTGCTGCCATGGAGTACCCGGGCTGGCCCACAAAATGCACCAGAGAACCCAAGGTTGCAGGCTTGCTTGGCTGGGAAGAAGGGCACCTGGCTTTATAGAGCTCCAGTTGCCAATCCCACTGCCAAAATGGCGTACGTTTGAAGATTCCTTCCAGAGCAAAGAGGTCAGGACAGAAAGCTCTTGCTGCCATGGAGTACCCAGGCTGGCCCAACAAATGCACCCAAGAGCCAAAGGTTGCAGGCTTGCTTGGCTGGGGAGAAGGGCTCTTGGCTTTATAGAGTTCTAGCTGCCAATTTGGCTGCCCAAATTCCGTACGTTTGAAGATTCCTCCAAGAGCAAAGGGGCCAGGACAGAAAGCTCTTGCTGCCATGGAGTATCCAGGCTGGCCCGCCAAATGCACCAGAGAGCCAAAGGTTGCAGGCTTGCTTGGTTGGGGAGAAGGGCTCTTGGCTTTATAGAGCTCCAGCAGCCAGTCCCACTGCCCAATGGCGTACGTTTGAAGATTCCTTCCAGAGCAAAGGGGCCAGGACAGAAAGCTCTTGCTGCCATGGAGTACCCAGGCTGGCCCACAAAACGCACCAGAGAAGCCAAGGTTGCAGGCTTGCTTGGCTGGGAAGAAGGGCACCTGGCTTTATACAGCTCCAGCTGCCAGTCCCACTGCCCAAATGGCGTACGTTTGAAGATTCCTTCCAGAGCAAAGAGGTCAGGACAGAAAGCTCTTGCTGCCATCGAGTACCCAGGCTGGCCCACCAAATGCACCCAAGACCCAAAGGTTGCAGGCTTGCTTGGCTGGGGAGAAAGGCTCTTGGCTTTATAGAGCTCCAGCTGCCAATCTCACTGCCCAAATTCCGTACGTTTGAAGATTCCTCCCAGGGCAAAGAGGTCAGGACAGAAAGCTCTTGCTGCCATGGAATACTTAGGCTGCCCCACCAAATACACCAGAGAACCAAAGGTTGCAGGCTTGCTTGGCTGGGGAGAAGGGCTCTTGGCTTTATACAGCTCCAGCTGCCAATCTTGCTGCCCAAATTCCGTACGTTTGAAGATTCGTCTCAGAGCAAAGGGGCCAGGACAGAAACCTCTTGCTGCCATGGAGTACCCAGGCTGGCCCACCAAATGCACCCAAGAACCAAAGGTTGCAGGCTTGCTTGGCTGGGGAGAAGGACTCTTGGCTTTATACAGCTCCAGCTGCCAGTCCCACTGCCCAAATGGCGTACGTTTGAAGATTCCTCCCAGAGGAAAGGGGTCTGGACAGAAAGCTCTTGCTGCCATGGAGTACCCAGGCTGGTCCACAAAATGCACCTGAGAACCCAAGGTTGCAGGCTTGCTTGGCTGGGAAGAAGGGCACCTGGCTTTATACAGCTCCAGCTGCCAATCCCACTGCCCAAATTCCGTACGTTTGAAGATTACTTCCAGAGCAAAGAGGTCAGGACAGAAAGCTCTTGCTGCCATGGAGTACCCAGGCTGGCCCACCAAATGCACCAGAGAACCCAAGGTTGCAGGCTTGCTTGGCTGGGGAGAAGGGCTCTTGGCCTTATAGAGTTCCAGCTGCCAATCTTGCTGCCCAAATTCCGTACGTTTGAAGATTCCTCCCAGAGCAAAGGGGCCAGGACAGAAAGCTCTTGCTGCCATGGAGTACCCAGGCTTGCCCACCAAATCGACCTGAGAGCAAAAGGTTGCAGGCTACCTTGGCTGGGGAGAAGGGCACCTGGTTTTATACAGCTCCAGCTGCCAATCCCACTGCCCAAATGGCGTACGTTTGAAGATTCCTCCCAGAGCAAAGAGGTCAGGACAGAAAGCTCTTGCTGCCATGGAGTACCCAGGCTGGCCCAGCAAATGCACCAGAGAGCCAGAGGTTGCAGGCTTGCTTGGCTGGGAAGAAGGGCTCTTGGCTTTATACAGCTCCAGCTGCCAATCTTGCTGCCCAAATGGCGTACGTTTGAAGATTCCTCCCAGAGCAAAGAGGTCAGGACAGAAAGCTCTTGCTGGCATGGAGTACCCAGGCTGGCCCACCAAATGCACCAGAGAGCCAAAGGTTGTAGGCTTGCTTGGCTGGGGAGAAGGGCACCTGGCTTTATACAGCTCCAGCTGCCATTCCCACGTCCCAAATGTCGTACGTTTGAAGATTCCTCCCAGAGCAAAGGGGCCAGGACAGAAAGCTCTTGCTGCCATGGAGTACCCAGGCTGGCCCACCAAATCGACCCAAGAGCAAAAGGTTGCAGGCTACCTTGGCTGGGAAGAAGGGCACCTGGCTTTATACAGCTCTAACTGCCAGTCTTGCTGCCCAAATGGCGTACGTTTAAAAATTCCGCCCAGAGCAAAGGGGTCAGGACAGAAAGCTCTTGCTGCCATGGAGTATCCAGGCTGGCCCAACAAATGCACCAGAGAACCCAAGGTTTCAGGCTACCTTGGCTGGGAAGTAGGGCACCTGGCTTTATACAGCTCCAGCTGCCAATACCACTGCCCAAATTCCGTACGTTTGAAGATTCCTCCCAGAGCAAAGGGGTCAGGACAGAAAGCTCTTGCTGCCATGGAGTATCCAGGCTGGCCCACCAAATGCACCAGAGAACCAAAGGTTGCAGGCTTGCTTGGCTGGGGAGAAGGGCTCTTGGCTTTATAGAGTTCTAGCTGCCAATTTGGCTGCCCAAATTCCGTACGTTTGAAGATTCCTCCCAGAGCAAAGGGGCCAGGACAGAAACCTCTTGCTGCCATGGAGTATCCAGGCTGGCCCACCAAATGCACCAGAGAGCCAAAGGTTGCAGGCTTGCTTGGTTGGGGAGAAGGGCTCTTGGCTTTATAGAGCTCCAGCTGCCAGTCCCACGGCCCAATGGCGTACGTTTGAAGATTCCTTCCAGAGCAAAGGGGCCAGGACAGAAAGCTCTTGCTGCCATGGAGTACCCAGGCTGGCCCACCAAATCGACCCAAGAGCAAAAGGTTGCAGGCTACCTTGGCTGGGAAGAAGGTTACCTGGCTTTATACAGCTCCATCTGCCAATCCCACGGCCCAAATTCTGTATGTTTGAAGATTCCTCCCAGAGCAAAGGGGCCAGGACAGAAAGCTCTTGCTGCCATGGAGTACCCAGGCTGGCCCACCAAATCCACCCAGGAGCCAAAGGTTGCAGGCTTGCTTGGCTGGGGAGAATGGCTCTTGGCTTTATAGAGCTCCAGCTGCCCATCCCCCTGCCCAAATTCCGTACGTTTGAAGATTCCTCCCACAGTAAAGAGGTCAGGA
The DNA here is from genome assembly GCF_025592945.1 of Manacus candei. NCBI lineage: Eukaryota > Metazoa > Chordata > Aves > Passeriformes > Pipridae > Manacus > Manacus candei. The sequence continues at coordinate 27,746,939 of NW_026138071.1, read as the reverse complement.
CAGAAAGCTCTTGCTGCCATGGAGTACCCAGGCTGGTCCACCAAATGCACCAGAGAGCCAAAGGTTGCAGGCTTACTTGGCTGCGGAGAAGGGTTCTTGGCTTTATAGAGCTCCAGCTGCCAATCCCATTGCCCAAATGGCGTACGTTTGAAGATTCCTCCCAGAGCAAAGGGGCCAGGACAGAAACCTCTTGCTGCCATGGAGTACCCAGGCTGGCCCACCAAATGCACCCAAGAGCCAAAGGTTGCAGGCTTGCTTGGCTGGGGAGAAGGGCTCTTGGCTTTATACAGCTCCAGCTGCCAATCTTGCTGCCCAAATGGCGTACGTTTGAAGATTCCTTCCAGAGCAAAGGGGCCAGGACAGAAAGCTCTTGCTGCCATGGAGTACCCAGGCTGGCCCACCAAATCGACCCAAAAGCAAAAGGTTGCAGGCTACCTTGGCTGGGAAAAAGGGCACCTGGCTTTATACAGCTCCAGCTGCCATTGCCACGTTCCAAATGTCGTACATTTGAACATTCCTCCCTAAGCAAAGGGGTCAGGACAGAAAGCTCTTGCTGCCATGGAGTATCCAGGCTGGCCCACCAAATGCATTAGAGAACCAAAGGTTGCAGGCTTGATTGGCTGTGGAAAAGGGCTCTTGTCTTTATACAGTTCCAGCTGCCAATCTTCCTGCCCAAATTCCGTACGTTTGAAGATTCCTCCCAAGGCAAAGACGTCAGGACAGAAAGCTCTTGCTGCCATGGAGTACCCAGGCTGGCCCACCAAATCCACCCAAGAGCAAAAGGTTGCAGGCTACCTTGGCTGGGGAGAAGGGCACCTGGCTTTATAAAGCTCCAGCTGCCAATCCCACTGCCCAAATTCCGTACGTTTGAAGATTCCTCCCAGAGCAAAGGGGCCAGGACAGAAAGCTCTTGCTGCCATGGAGTACCCAGGCTGGCCCACCAAATCCACCGAAGAACCAAAGGTTGCAGGCTTGCTTGGCTGGGGAGAAGGGCTCTTGGCTTTAGAGAGCCCCAGCTGCCAATCCCACTGCCCAAATTCCGTACGTTTGAAGATTCCGCCCAGAGCAAAGGGGTCTGGACAGAAAGCTCTTACTGCCATGGAGTACCCAGGCTGGCCCACAAAATGCACCAAAGAGCAAAAGGTTGCAGGCTACCTTGGGTGGGAAGAAGGGCACCTGGCTTTATACAGCTCCAGCTGCAAATCCCACTGCCCAAATGGCGTACGTTTGAAGATTGCTTCCAGAGCAAAGAGGTCAGGACAGAAAGCTCTTGCTGCCATGGAGTATCCAGGCTGGCTCAACAAATGCACCAGAGAGCCAAAGGTTGCAGGCTTGCTTGGCTGGGGAGAAGGGCTCTTGGCTTTATACAGCTCCAGCTGCCAATCTTGCTGCCCAAATTCCGTACGTTTGAAGATTCCTCCCAGAGCAAAGGGGCCAGGACAGAAAGCTCTTGCTGCCATGGAGTACCCAGGCTGGCCCACCAAATGCACCAGAGAGCTAAAGGTTGCAGGAATGCTTGGCTGGGGAGAAGGGCACCTGGCTTTATACAGCTCCACCTGCCATTCCCACGTCCCAAATGTCGTACGTTTGAAGATTCCTCCCAGAGCAAAGAGGTCAGGACAGAAAGCTCTTGCTGCCATCGAGTACCCAGGCTGGCCCACCAAATCCACCTAAGAACCAAAGGTAGCAGGCTTGCTTCGCTGGGGAGAAGGGACCTTTGCTTTATACAGCTCCAGCTGCCAGTCCCACAGCCCGAATTCCGTACGTTTGAAGATTCCTCCCAGGGCAAAGGGGCCAAGACAGAAAGCTCTTGCTGCCATGGAGTACCCAGGCTGGCCCACCAAATTGACCCAAGAGCAAAAGGTTGCAGGCTACCTTGGCTGGGATGAAGGGCACCTGGCCTTATAAATCTCCAGCTGCCAATCCCACTGTCCAAATTCCGTACGTTTGAAGATTCCTCCCAGAGCAAAGGGGCCAGGACAGAAAGCTCTTGCTGCCATGGAGTACCCAGGCTGGCCCACCAAATCCACCCAAGAACCAAAGGTTGCAGGCTTGCTTGGCTGGGGAGAAGGGCTCTTGGCTTTATAGAGCTCCAGCTGCCAATCCCACTGCCCAATGGCGTACGTTTGAAGATTCGTCCCAGAGTAAAGAGGTCAGGACAGAAAGCTCTTGCTGCCATGGAGTATCCAGGCTGGCCCACCAAATCCACCCAAGAACCAAGGGTTGCAGGCTTGCTTCGCTGGGGAGAAGGGACCTTTGCTTTATACAGCTCCAGCTGCCAGTCCCACTGCCCGAATTCCTTTCGTTTGAAGATTCCTCCCAGAGCAAAGGGGCCAGGACAGAAAGCTCTTGCTGCCATGGAGTATCCAGGCTGGCCCACCAAATGCGCCAGAGAGCCAAAGGTTGCAGGCTTGCTTGGCTGGGAAGAAGGGCTCTTGGCTTTATAGAGCTCCAGCTGCCAATCCCACTGCCCAATGGCGTACGTTTGAAGATTCGTCCCAGAGTAAAGAGGTCAGGACAGAAAGCTCTTGCTGCCATGGAGTATCCAGGCTGGCCCAACAAATGCACCAGAGAACCAAAGGTTGCAGGCTTGCTGGGCTGGGGAGAAGGGCTCTTGGCTTTATAGAGTTCTAGCTGCCAATTTGGCTGCCCAAATTCCGTACGTTTGAAAATTCCTCCCAGAGCAAAGGGGCCAGGACAGAAAGCTCTTGCTGCCATGGAGTACCCAGGCTGGCCCACCAAATCAAACCAAGAGCCAAAGGTTGCAGGCTTCCTTGGCTGGGGAGAAGGACTCTTGGCTTTATACAGCTCCAGCTGCCAGTCCCACTGCCCAAATGGCGTACGTTTGAAGATTCCTTCCAGAGCAAAGGGGTCTGGACAGAAAGCTCTTGCTGGCATGGAGTACCCAGGCTGGTCCACAAAATGCACCAGAGAACCCAAGGTTGCAGGCTACCTTGGCTGGGAAGAAGGGCACCCTGCTTTATACAGCTCCAGCTGCCAATCCAACTGCCCAAATTCCGTACGTTTGAAGATTCCTTCCAGAGCAAAGAGGTCAGGACAGAAAGCTCTTGCTGCCATGGAGTATCCAGGCTGGCCCAACAAATGCACCAGAGAGCCAAAGGTTGCAGGCTTGCTTGGCTGGGGAGAAGGGCTCTTGGCTTTATACAGCTCCAGCTGCCAATCTTGCTGCCCAAATTCTGTACGTTTGAAGATTGCTCCCAGAGCAAAGAGGTCAGGACAGAAAGCTCTTGCTGCCATGGAGTACCCAGGCTGGCCCACCAAATGCACCCAAGAGCCAAAGGTTGCAGGCTTGCTTGGCTGGGGAGAAGGACTCTTGGCTTTATACAGATCCAGCTGCCAGTCCCACTGCCCAAATGGCGTACGTTTGATGATTCCGCCCAGAGCAAAGGGGTCTGGACAGAAAGCTCTTGCTGCCATGTAGTACCCGGGCCGGCCCACAAAATGCACCAGAGAACCCAAGGTTGCAGGCTTGCTTGGCTGGGAAGAAGGGCACCTGGCTTTATAGAGCTCCAGCTGCCAATCCCACTGCCAAAATGGCGTACGTTTGAAGATTCCTTCCAGAGCAAAGAGGTCAGGACAGAAAGCTCTTGCTGCAATGGAGTACCCAGGCTGGCCCACCAAATGCACCCAAGAGCCAAAGGTTGCAGGCTTTCTTGGCTGGGGAGAAGGGCTCTTGGCTTTATACAGCTCCAGCTGCCAATCTTGCTGCCCAAATGGCGTACGTTTGAAGATTCCTCCCAGAGCAAAGGGGCCAGGACAGAAAGCTCTTGCTGCCATGGAGTACCCAGTCTGGTCCACAAAATGCACCAGAGAACCCAAGTTTGCAGGCTACCTTGGCTGGGAAGAAGGGCACCCTGCTTTATACAGCTCCAGCTGCCAATCCAACTGCCCAAATTCCGTACGTTTGAAGATTCCTTCCAGAGCAAAGAGGTCAGGACAGAAAGCTCTTGCTGCCATGGAGTACCCAGGCTGGCCCACCAAATGCACCAGAGAGCCAGAGGTTGCAGGCTTGCTTGGCTGGGAAGAAGGGCTCTTGGCTTTATACAGCTCCAGCTGCCAATCTTGCTGCCTAAATGGCGTACGTTTGAAGATTCCTCCCAGAGCAAAGGGGCCAGGACAGAAAGCTCTTGCTGCCATGGAGTACCCAGGCTGGTCCACCAAATGCAACAGAGAGCCAAAGGTTGTAGGCTTGCTTGGTTGGGGAGAAGGGCACCTGGCTTTATACAGCTCCAGCTGCCATTCCCACGTCCCAAATGTCGTACGTTTGAAGATTCCTCCCTAAGCAAAGGGGCCAGGACAGAAAGCTCTTGCTGCCATGGAGTACCCAGGCTGGCCCACCAAATCGACCCAAGAGCAAAAGGTTGCAGGCTACCTTGGCTGGGAAGAAGGGCACCTGGCTTTATACAACTCTAACTGCCAGTCTTGCTGCCCAAATGGCGTACGTTTGAAAATTCCGCCCAGAGCAAAGGGGTCAGGACAGAAAGCTCTTGCTGCCATGGAGTATCCAGGCTGGCCCAACAAATGCACCAGAGAACCCAAGGTTTCAGGCTACCTTGGCTGGGAAGTAGGGCACCTGGCTTTATACAGCTCCAGCTGCCAATACCACTGCCCAAATTCCGTACGTTTGAAGATTCCTCCCAGAGCAAAGGGGTCAGGACAGAAAGCTCTTGCTGCCATGGAGTATCCAGGCTGGCCCAACAAATGCACCAGAGAACCAAAGGTTGCAGGCCTGCTTGGCTGGGGAGAAGGGCTCTTGGCTTTATAGAGTTCTAGCTGCCAATTTGGCTGCCCAAATTCCGTACGTTTGAAGATTCCTCCCAGAGCAAAGGGGCCAGGACAGAAACCTCTTGCTGCCATGGAGTATCCAGGCTGGCCCACCAAATGCACCAGAGAGCCAAAGGTTGCAGGCTTGCTTGGTTGGGGAGAAGGGCTCTTGGCTTTATAGAGCTCCCGCTGCCAGTCCCACGGCCCAATGGCGTACGTTTGAAGATTCCTTCCAGAGCAAAGGGGCCAGGACAGAAAGCTCTTGCTGCCATGGAGTACCCAGGCTGGCCCACCAAATCGACCCAAGAGCAAAAGGTTGCAGGCTACCTTGGCTGGGAAGAAGGTTACCTGGCTTTATACAGCTCCATCTGCCAATCCCACGGCCCAAATTCTGTATGTTTGAAGATTCCTCCCAGAGCAAAGGGGCCAGGACAGAAAGCTCTTGCTGCCATGGAGTACCCAGGCTGGCCCACCAAATCCACCCAGGAGCCAAAGGTTGCAGGCTTGCTTGGCTGGGGAGAATGGCTCTTGGCTTTATAGAGCTCCAGCTGCCCATCCCCCTGCCCAAATTCCGTACGTTTGAAGATTCCTCCCACAGTAAAGAGGTCAGGACAGAAAGCTCTTGCTGCCATGGAGTACCCAGGCTGGTCCACCAAATGCACCAGAGAGCCAAAGGTTGCAGGCTTACTTGGCTGCGGAGAAGGGTTCTTGGCTTTATAGAGCTCCAGCTGCCAATCCCATTGCCCAAAAGGCGTACGTTTGAAGATTCCTCCCAGAGCAAAGGGGCCAGGACAGAAAGCTCTTGCTGCCATGGAGTACCCAGGCTGGCCCACCAAATGCACCCAAGAGCCAAAGGTTGCAGGCTTGCTTGGCTGGGGAGAAGGGCTCTTGGCTTTATAGAGTTCTAGCTGCCAATCTTGCTGCCCAAATGGCGTACGTTTGAAGATTCCTTCCAGAGCAAAGGGGCCAGGACAGAAAGCTCTTGCTGCCATGGAGTACCCAGGCTGGCCCACCAAATCGACCCAAAAGCAAAAGGTTGCAGGCTACCTTGGCTGGGAAAAAGGGCACCTGGCTTTATACAGCTCCAGCTGCCATTGCCACGTTCCAAATGTCGTACATTTGAACATTCCTCCCTAAGCAAAGGGGTCAGGACAGAAAGCTCTTGCTGCCATGGAGTATCCAGGCTGGCCCACCAAATGCATTAGAGAACCAAAGGTTGCAGGCTTGATTGGCTGTGGAAAAGGGCTCTTGTCTTTATACAGTTCCAGCTGCCAATCTTCCTGCCCAAATTCCGTACGTTTGAAGATTCCTCCCAAGGCAAAGACGTCAGGACAGAAAGCTCTTGCTGCCATGGAGTACCCAGGCTGGCCCACCAAATCCACCCAAGAGCAAAAGGTTGCAGGCTACCTTGGCTGGGAAGAAGGGCACCTGGCTTTATAAAGCTCCAGCTGCCAATCCCACTGCCCAAATTCCGTACGTTTGAAGATTCCTCCCAGAGCAAAGGGGCCAGGACAGAAAGGTCTTCCCGCCATGGAGTACCCAGGCTGGCCCACCAAATGCACCAGAGCGCTAAAGGTTGCAGGCTTGCTTGGCTGGGGAGAAGGGCTCTTGGCTTTATAGAGCTCCAGCTGCCAATCTTGCTGCCCAAATGGCGTACGTTTGAAGATTCCTCCCAGAGCAAAGGGGCCAGGACAGAAAGCTCTTGCTGCCATGGAGTACCCAGGCTGGCCCACCAAATCCACCGAAGAACCAAAGGTTGCAGGCTTGCTTGGCTGGGGAGAAGGGCTCTTGGCTTTAGAGAGCCCCAGCTGCCAATCCCACTGCCCAAATTCCGTACGTTTGAAGATTCCGCCCAGAGCAAAGGGGTCTGGACAGAAAGCTCTTACTGCCATGGAGTACCCAGGCTGGCCCACAAAATGCACCAAAGAGCAAAAGGTTGCAGGCTACCTTGGGTGGGAAGAAGGGCACCTGGCTTTATACAGCTCCAGCTACCAATCCCACTGCCCAAATGGCGTACGTTTGAAGATTGCTTCCAGAGCAAAGAGGTCAGGACAGAAAGCTCTTGCTGCCATGGAGTATCCAGGCTGGCTCAACAAATGCACCAGAGAGCCAAAGGTTGCAGGCTTGCTTGGCTGGGGAGAAGGGCTCTTGGCTTTATACAGCTCCAGCTGCCAATCTTGCTGCCCAAATGGCGTACGTTTGAAGATTCCTCCCAGAGCAAAGAGGTCAGGACAGAAAGCTCTTGCTGCCATGGAGTACCCAGGCTGGCCCACCAAATGCACCATAGAGAGCTAAAGGTTGCAGCCTTGCTTTGCTGGGGAGAAGGGCACCTGGCTTTATACAGCTCCAGCTGCCAAACTTGCTGACCAAATGGGGTACGTTTGAAGATTCTTTCCAGAGCAAAGGGGCCAGGACAGAAAGCTCTTGCTGCCATGGAGTACCCAGGCTGGCCCACCAAATCCACCCGAGAGTCAAAGGTTGCAGGCTTGCTTGGCTGGGAAGAAGGGCTGTTGGCTTTATAGACCTCCAGCTGCCAGTCCCACTGCCCAATGGTGTACGTTTGAAGATTCCTTCCAGAGCAAAGGGGCCAGGACAGAAAGCTCTTGCTGCCATGGAGTACCCAGGCTGGCCCACCAAATCAAACCAAGAGCCAAAGGTTGCAGGCTTGCTTGGCTGGGGAGAAGGACTCTTGGCTTTATACAGCTCCAGCTGCCAGTCCCACTGCCCAAATGGCGTACGTTTGAAGATTCCTTCCAGAGCAAAGGGGTCTGGACAGAAAGCTCTTGCTGCCATGGAGTACCCAGGCTGGTCCACAAAATGCACCAGAGAACCCAAGGTTGCAGGCTACTTTGGCTGGGAAGAAGGGCACCCTGCTTTATACAGCTCCAGCTGCCAATCTTGCTGCCCAAATTCCGTACGCTTGAAGATTCCTTCCAGAGCAAAGAGGTCAGGACAGAAAGCTCTTGCTGCCATGGAGTATCCAGGCTGGCCCAACAAATCGACCCAAGAGCAAAAGGTTGCAGGCTACCTTGGCTGGGAAGAAGGTTACCTGGCTTTATACAGCTCCATCTGCCAATCCCACGGCCCAAATTCTGTATGTTTGAAGATTCCTCCCAGAGCAAATGGGCCAGGACAGAAAGCTCTTGCTGCCATGGAGTACCCAGGCTGGCCCACCAAATCCACCCAGGAGCCAAAGGTTGCAGGCTTGCTTGGCTGGGGAGAATGGCTCTTGGCTTTATAGAGCTCCAGCTGCCCATCCCCCTGCCCAAATTCCGTACGTTTGAAGATTCCTCCCACAGTAAAGAGGTCAGGACAGAAAGCTCTTGCTGCCATGGAGTACCCAGGCTGGTCCACCAAATGCACCAGAGAGCCAAAGGTTGCAGGCTTACTTGGCTGCGGAGAAGGGTTCTTGGCTTTATAGAGCTCCAGCTGCCAATCCCATTGCCCAAATGGCGTACGTTTGAAGATTCCTCCCAGAGCAAAGGGGCCAGGACAGAAACCTCTTGCTGCCATGGAGTACCCAGGCTGGCCCACCAAATGCACCCAAGAGCCAAAGGTTGCAGGCTTGCTTGGCTGGGGAGAAGGGCTCTTGGCTTTATACAGCTCCAGCTGCCAATCTTGCTGCCCAAATGGCGTACGTTTGAAGATTCCTTCCAGAGCAAAGGGGCCAGGACAGAAAGCTCTTGCTGCCATGGAGTACCCAGGCTGGCCCACCAAATCGACCCAAAAGCAAAAGGTTGCAGGCTACCTTGGCTGGGAAAAAGGGCACCTGGCTTTACACAGCTCCAGCTGCCATTGCCACGTTCCAAATGTCGTACATTTGAACATTCCTCCCTAAGCAAAGGGGTCAGGACAGAAAGCTCTTGCTGCCATGGAGTATCCAGGCTGGCCCACCAAATGCATTAGAGAACCAAAGGTTGCAGGCTTGATTGGCTGTGGAAAAGGGCTCTTGTCTTTATACAGTTCCAGCTGCCAATCTTCCTGCCCAAATTCCGTACGTTTGAAGATTCCTCCCAAGGCAAAGACGTCAGGACAGAAAGCTCTTGCTGCCATGGAGTACCCAGGCTGGCCCATCAAATCCACCCAAGAGCAAAAGGTTGCAGGCTACCTTGGCTGGGAAGAAGGGCACCTGGCTTTATAAAGCTCCAGCTGCCAATCCCACTGCCCAAATTCCGTACGTTTGAAGATTCCTCCCAGAGCAAAGGGGCCAGGACAGAAAGGTCTTCCCGCCATGGAGTACCCAGGCTGGCCCACCAAATGCACCAGAGAGCTAAAGGTTGCAGGCTTGCTTGGCTGGGGAGAAGGGCTCTTGGCTTTATAGAGCTCCAGCTGCCAATCTTGCTGCCCAAATGGCGTATGTTTGAAGATTCCTCCCAGAGCAAAGGGGCCAGGACAGAAAGCTCTTGCTGCCATGGAGTACCCAGGCTGGCCCACCAAATCCACCGAAGAACCAAAGGTTGCAGGCTTGCTTGGCTGGGGAGAAGGGCTCTTGGCTTTAGAGAGCCCCAGCTGCCAATCCCACTGCCCAAATTCCGTACGTTTGAAGATTCCGCCCAGAGCAAAGGGGTCTGGACAGAAAGCTCTTACTGCCATGGAGTATCCAGGCTGGCCCACAAAATGCACCAAAGAGCAAAAGGTTGCAGGCTACCTTGGGTGGGAAGAAGGGCACCTGGCTTTATACAGCTCCAGCTACAAATCCCACTGCCCAAATGGCGTACGTTTGAAGATTGCTTCCAGAGCAAAGAGGTCAGGACAGAAAGCTCTTGCTGCCATGAAGTACCCAGGCTGGCCCACCAAATGCACCATAGAGAGCTAAAGGTTGCAGCCTTGCTTGGCTGGGGAGAAGGGCACCTGGCTTTATACAGCTCCAGCTGCAAAACTTGCTGACCAAATGGCGTACGTTTGAAGATTCCTTCCAGAGCAAAGGGGTCTGGACAGAAAGCTCTTGCTGCCATGGAGTACCCAGGCTGGTCCACAAAATGCACCAGAGAACCCAAGGTTGCAGGCTACTTTGGCTGGGAAGAAGGGCACCCTGCTTTATACAGCTCCAGCTGCCAATCCAACTGCCCAAATTCCGTACGTTTGAAGATTCCTTCCAGAGCAAAGAGGTCAGGACAGAAAGCTCTTGCTGCCATGGAGTATCCAGGCTGGCCCAACAAATGCACCAGAGAGCCAAAGGTTGCAGGCTTGCTTGGCTGGGGAGAAGGGCTCTTGGCTTTATAGAGTTCTAGCTGCCAATTTGGCTGCCCAAATTCCGTACGTTTGAAGATTCCTCCCAGAGCAAAGGGGCCAGGACAGAAAGCTCTTGCTGCCATGGAGTACCCAGGCTGGCCCACCAAATCAAACCAAGAGCCAAAGGTTGCAGGCTTGCTTGGCTGGGGAGAAGGACTCTTGGCTTTATACAGCTCCAGCTGCCAGTCCCACTGCCCAAATGGCGTACGTTTGAAGATTCCTTCCAGAGCAAAGGGGCCAGGACAGAAAGCTCTTGCTGCCATGGAGTACCCAGGCTGGTCCACAAAATGCACCAGAGAACCCAAGGTTGCAGGCTACCTTGGCTGGGAAGAAGGGCACCTGGCTTTATACAGCTCCAGCTGCCAATCGAACTGCCCAAATGGCGTACGTTTGAAGATTCCTCCCAGAGCAAAGAGGTCAGGACAGAAAGCTCTTGCTGCCATGGAGTATCCAGGCTGGCCCAACAAATGCACCAGAGAGCCAAAGGTTGCAGGCTTGCTTGGCTGGGGAGAAGGGCTCTTGGCTTTATACAGCTCCAGCTGCCAATCTTGCTGCCCAAATGGCGTACGTTTGAATATTCCTCCCAGAGCAAAGGGGCCAGGACAGAAAGCTCTTGCTGCCATGGAGTACCCAGGCTGGCCCACCAAATCCACCCAAGAAACAAAGGTTGCAGGCTTGCTTGGCTGGGGAGAAGGACTCTTGGCTTTATACAGCTCCAGCTGCCAGTCCCACTGCCCAAATGGCGTACGTTTGATGATTCCGCCCAGAGCAAAGGGGCCAGGACAGAAAGCTCTTGCTGCCATGGAGTATCCAGGCTGGCCCACCAAATGCACCAGACAACCCAAGGTTGCAGGCTTGCTTGGCTGGGAAGAAGGGCACCTGGCTTTATACAGCTCCAGCTGCCAATCCCACTGCCCAAATGGCGTACGTTTGAAGATTCCTCCCAGAGCAAAGAGGTCCGGACAGAAAGCTCTTGCTGCCATGGAGTACCCGGGCTGGCCCACAAAATGCACCAGAGAACCCAAGGTTGCAGGCTTGCTTGGCTGGGAAGAAGGGCACCTGGCTTTATAGAGCTCCAGCTGCCAGTCCCACTGCCCAAATGGCGTACGTTTGAAGATTCCTTCCAGAGCAAAGGGGTCTGGACAGAAAGCTCTTGCTGCCATGGAGTACCCAGGCTGGTCCACAAAATGCACCAGAGAACCCAAGGTTGCAGGCTAGCTTGGCTGGGAAGAAGGGCACCTGGCTTTACACAGCTCCAGCTGCCAATCCCACTGCCCAAATTCCGTACGTTTGAAGATTCCTCCCAGGGCAAAGAGGCCAGGACAGAAAGCTCTTACTGCCATGGAGTACTTAGGCTGCCCCATTAAATACACCAGAGAACCAAAGTTTGCAGGCTTTCTTGGCTGGGGAGAAGGGCTCTTGGCTTTATACAGCTCCAGCTGCCAATCTTGCTGCCCAAATTCCGTACGTTTGAAGATTCCTCCCAGAGCAAAGGGGCCACGACAGAAAGCTCTTGCTGTCATGGAGTACCCAGGCTGGCCCACCAAATCAAACCAAGAGTCAAAGGTTGCAGGCTTGCTTGGCTGGGGAGAAGGACTCTTGGCTTTATACAGCTCCAGCTGCCAGTCCCACTGCCCAAATGGCGTACGTTTGAAGATTCCTCCCAGAGGAAAGGGGTCTGGACAGAAAGCTCTTGCTGCCATGGAGTACCCAGGCTGGTCCACAAAATGCACCTGAGAACCCAAGGTTGCAGGCTACCTTGGCTGGTAAGAAGGGCACCTGGCTTTATACAGCTCCAGCTGCCAATCCCACTGCCCAAATTCCGTACGTTTGAAGATTACTTCCAGAGCAAAGAGGTCAGGACAGAAAGCTCTTGCTGCCATGGAGTATCCAGGCTGGCCCAACAAATGCACCAGAGAACCAAAGGTTGCAGGCTTGCTTGGCTGGGGAGAAGGGCTCTTGGCTTTATAGAGTTCTAGCTGCCAATTTGGCTGCCCAAATGGCGTACGTTTGAAGATTCCTCCCAGAGCAAAGGGGCCAGGACAGAAAGCTCTTGCTGCCATGGAGTATCCAGGCTGGCCCAACAAATGCACCATAGAGCCAAAGGTTGCAGGCTTGCTTGGTTGGGGAGAAGGGCTCTTGGCTTTATAGAGCTCCAGCTGCCAGTCCCACTGCCCAATGGCGTACGTTTGAAGATTCCTTCCAGAGCAAAGGGGCCAGGACAGAAAGCTCTTGCTGCCATGGAGTACCCAGGCTGGCCCACAAAATGCACCAAAGAGCAAAAGGTTGCAGGCTACCTTGGGTGGGAAGAAGGGCACCTGGCTTTATACAGCTCCAGCTGCAAATCCCACTGCCCAAATGGCATACGTTTGAAGATTGCTTCCAGAGCAAAGAGGTCAGGACAGAAAGCTCTTGCTGCCATGGAGTATCCAGGCTGGCTCAACAAATGCACCAGAGAGCCAAAGGTTGCAGGTCTGCTTGGCTGGGGAGAAGGGCTCTTGGCTTTATACAGCTCCAGCTGCCACTCTTGCTGCCCAAATTCTGTACGTATGAAGATTCCTCCCAGAGCAAAGAGGTCTGGACAGAAAGCTCTTGCTGCCATGGAGTAACCACGCTGGCCCACCAAATGCACCATAGAGAGCTAAAGGTTGCAGCCTTGCTTGGCTGGGGAGAAGGGCACCTGGCTTTATACAGCTCCAGCTGCCAAACTTGCTGACCAAATGGGGTACGTTTGAAGATTCTTTCCAGAGCAAAGGGGCCAGGACAGAAAGCTCTTGCTGCCATGGAGTACCCAGGCTGGCCCACCAAATCCACCCGAGAGTCAAACGTTGCAGGCTTGCTTGGCTGGGGAGAAGGGCTGTTGGCTTTATAGACCTCCAGCTGCCAGTCCCACTGCCCAATGGTGTACGTTTGAAGATTCCTTCCAGAGCAAAGGGGCCAGGACAGAAAGCTCTTGCTGCCATGGAGTACCCAGGCTGGCCCACCAAATCAAACCAAGAGCCAAAGGTTGCAGGCTTGCTTGGCTGGGGAGAAGGACTCTTGGCTTTATACAGCTCCAGCTGCCAGTCCCACTGCCCAAATGGCGTACGTTTGAAGATTCCTTCCAGAGCAAAGGGGTCTGGACAGAAAGCTCTTGCTGCCATGGAGTACCCAGGCTGGTCCACAAAATGCACCAGAGAACCCAAGGTTGCAGGCTACCTTGGCAGGGAAGAAGGGCACCCTGCTTTATACAGCTCCAGCTGCCAATCCAACTGCCCAAATTCCGTACGTTTGAAGATTCCTTCCAGAGCAAAGAGGTCAGGACAGAAAGCTCTTGCTGCCATGGAGTATCCAGGCTGGCCCAACAAATGCACCAGAGAGCCAAAGGTTGCAGGCTTGCTTGGCTGGGGAGAAGGGCTCTTGGCTTTATAGAGTTCTAGCTGCCAATTTGGCTGCCCAAATTCCGTACGTTTGAAGATTCCTCCCAGAGCAAAGGGGCCAGGACAGAAAGCTCTTGCTGCCATGGAGTACCCAGGCTGGCCCACCAAATCAAACCAAGAGCCAAAGGTTGCAGGCTTGCTTGGCTGGGGAGAAGGACTCTTGGCTTTATACAGCTCCAGCTGCCAGTCCCACTGCCCAAATGGCGTACGTTTGAAGATTCCGCCCAGAGCAAAGGGGTCTGGACAGAAAGCTCTTGCTGCCATGGAGTACCCAGGCTGGTCCACAAAATGCACCAGAGAACCCAAGGTTGCAGGCTACCTTGGCAGGGAAGAAGGGCACCCTGCTTTATACAGCTCCAGCTGCCAATCCAACAGCCCAAATTCCGTACGTTTGAAGATTCCTTCCAGAGCAAAGAGGTCAGGACAGAAAGCTCTTGCTGCCATGGAGTATCCAGGCTGGCCCAACAAATGCACCAGAGAGCCAAAGGTTGCAGGCTTGCTTGGCTGGGGAGAAGGGCTCTTGGCTTTATAGAGTTCTAGCTGCCAATTTGGCTGCCCAAATTCCGTACGTTTGAAGATTCCTCCCAGAGCAAAGGGGCCAGGACAGAAAGCTCTTGCTGCCATGGAGTACCCAGGCTGGCCCACCAAATCAAACCAAGAGCCAAAGGTTGCAGGCTTGCTTGGCTGGGGAGAAGGACTCTTGGCTTTATACAGCTCCAGCTGCCAGTCCCACTGCCCAAATGGCGTACGTTTGAAGATTCCTTCCAGAGCAAAGGGGCCAGGACAGAAAGCTCTTGCTGCCATGGAGTACCCAGGCTGGTCCACAAAATGCACCAGAGAACCCAAGGTTGCAGGCTACCTTGGCTGGGAAGAAGGGCACCTGGCTTTATACAGCTCCAGCTGCCAATCCAACTGCCCAAATGGCGTACGTTTGAAGATTCCTCCCAGAGCAAAGAGGTCAGGACAGAAAGCTCTTGCTGCCATGGAGTATCCAGGCTGGCCCAACAAATGCACCAGAGAGCCAAAGGTTGCAGGCTTGCTTGGCTGGGGAGAAGGGCTCTTGGCTTTATACAGCTCCAGCTGCCAATCTTGCTGCCCAAATGGCGTACGTTTGAAGATTCCTCCCAGAGCAAAGGGGCCAGGACAGAAAGCTCTTGCTGCCATGGAGTACCTAGGCTGGCCCACCAAATGCACCCAAGAGCCAAAGGTTGCAGGCTTGCTTGGCTGGGGAGAAGGACTCTTGGCTTTATACAGCTCCAGCTGCCAGTCCCACTGCCCAAATGGCGTACGTTTGAAGATTCCTCCCAGAGCAAAGGGGTCTGGACAGAAAGCTCTTGCTGCCATGGAGTACCCAGGCTGGTCCACAAAATGCACCTGAGAACCCAAGGTTCAGGCTACCTTGGCTGGTAAGAAGGGCACCTGGCTTTATACAGCTCCAGCTGCCAATCCCACTGCCCAAATTCCGTACGTTTGAAGATTACTTCCAGAGCAAAGAGGTCAGGACAGAAAGCTCTTGCTGCCATGGAGTATCCAGGCTGGCCCAACAAATGCACCAGAGAACCAAAGGTTGCAGGCTTGCTTGGCTGCGGAGAAGGACTCTTGGCTTTATAGAGTTCTAGCTGCCAATTTGGCTGCCCAAATGGCGTACGTTTGAAGATTCCTCCCAGAGCAAAGGGGCCAGGACAGAAAGCTCTTGCTGCCATGGAGTACCCAGGCTGGCCCACAAAATGCACCAAAGAGCAAAAGGTTGCAGGCTACCTTGGGTGGGAAGAAGGGCACCTGGCTTTATACAGCTCCAGCTGCAAATCCCACTACCCAAATGGCGTACGTTTGAAGATTGCTTCCAGAGCAAAGAGGTCAGGACAGAAAGCTCTTGCTGCCATGGAGTATCCAGGCTGGCTCAACAAATGCACCAGAGAGCCAAAGGTTGCAGGCTTGCTTGGCTGGGGAGAAGGGCTCTTGGCTTTATACAGCTCCAGCTGCCACTCTTGCTGCCCAAATTCTGTACGTTTGAAGATTCCTCCCAGAGCAAAGAGGTCTGGACAGAAAGCTCTTGCTGCCATGGAGTACCCAGGCTGGCCCACCAAATGCACCATAGAGAGCTAAAGGTTGCAGCCTTGCTTGGTTGGGGAGAAGGGCACCTGGCTTTATACAGCTCCAGCTGCCAAACTTGCTGACCAAATGGCGTACGTTTGAAGATTCTTTCCAGAGCAAAGGGGCCAGGACAGAAAGCTCTTGCTGCCATGGAGTACCCAGGCTGGCCCACCAAATCCACCCGAGAGTCAAAGGTTGCAGGCTTGCTTGGCTGGGGAGAAGGGCTGTTGGCTTTATAGACCTCCAGCTGCCAGTCCCACTGCCCAATGGTGTACGTTTGAAGATTCCTTCCAGAGCAAAGGGGCCAGGACAGAAAGCTCTTGCTGCCATGGAGTACCCAGGCTGGCCCACCAAATCAAACCAAGAGCCAAAGGTTGCAGGCTTGCTTGGCTGGGGAGAAGGACTCTTGGCTTTATACAGCTCCAGCTGCCAGTCCCACTGCCCAAATGGCGTACGTTTGAAGATTCCTTCCAGAGCAAAGGGGTCTGGACAGAAAGCTCTTGCTGCCATGGAGTACCCAGGCTGGTCCACAAAATGCACCAGAGAACCCAAGGTTGCAGGCTACCTTGGCTGGGAAGAAGGGCACCGTGCTTTATACAGCTCCAGCTGCCAATCCAACTGCCCAAATTCCGTACGTTTGAAGATTACTTCCAGAGCAAAGAGGTCAGGACAGAAAGCTCTTGCTGCCATGGAGTATCCAGGCTGGCCCAACAAATGCACCAGAGAGCCAAAGGTTGCAGGCTTGCTTGGCTGGGGAGAAGGGCTCTTGGCTTTATAGAGTTCTAGCTGCCAATTTGGCTGCCCAAATTCCGTACGTTTGAAGATTCCTCCCAGAGCAAAGGGGCCAGGACAGAAAGCTCTTGCTGCCATGGAGTACCCAGGCTGGCCCACCAAATGCACCCAAGAGCCAAAGGTTGCAGGCTTGCTTGGCTGGGGAGAAGGGCTCTTGGCTTTATACAGCTCCAGCTGCCAATCTTGCTGCCCAAATGGCGTACGTTTGAGGATTCCTTCCAGAGCAAAGGGGCCAGGACAGAAAGCTCTTGCTGCCATGGAGTACCCAGGCTGGCCCACCAAATCGACCCAAAAGCAAAAGGTTGCAGGCTACCTTGGCTGGGAAGAAGGGCACCTGGCTTTATACAGCTCCAGCTGCCATTGCCACGTTCCAAATGTCGTACATTTGAACATTCCTCCCTAAGCAAAGGGGTCAGGACAGAAAGCTCTTGCTGCCATGGAGTATCCAGGCTGGCCCACCAAATGCATTAGAGAACCAAAGGTTGCAGGCTTGATTGGCTGTGGAAAAGGGCTCTTGTCTTTATACAGTTCCAGCTGCCAATCTTCCTGCCCAAATTCCGTACGTTTGAAGATTCCTCCCAAGGCAAAGACGTCAGGACAGAAAGCTCTTGCTGCCATGGAGTACCCAGGCTGGCCCACCAAATCCACCCAAGAGCAAAAGGTTGCAGGCTACCTTGGCTGGGAAGAAGGGCACCTGGCTTTATAAAGCTCCAGCTGCCAATCCCACTGCCCAAATTCCGTACGTTTGAAGATTCCTCCCAGAGCAAAGGGGCCAGGACAGAAAGCTCTTGCTGCCATGGAGTACCCAGGCTGGCCCACCAAATGCACCAGAGAGCTAAAGGTTGCAGGCTTGCTTGGCTGGGGAGAAGGGCTCTTGGCTTTATAGAGCTCCGGCTGCCAATCTTGCTGCCCAAATGGCGTATGTTTGAAGATTCCTCCCAGAGCAAAGGGGCCAGGACAGAAAGCTCTTGCTGCCATGGAGTACCCAGGCTGGCCCACCAAATCCACCGAAGAACCAAAGGTTGCAGGCTTGCTTGGCTGGGGAGAAGGGCTCTTGGCTTTAGAGAGCCCCAGCTGCCAATCCCACTGCCCAAATTCCGTACGTTTGAAGATTCCGCCCAGAGCAAAGGGGTCTGGACAGAAAGCTCTTACTGCCATGGAGTACCCAGGCTGGGCCACAAAATGCACCAAAGAGCAAAAGGTTTCAGGCTACCTTGGGTGGGAAGAAGGGCACCTGGCTTTATACAGCTCCAGCTGCAAATCCCACTGCCCAAATGGCGTACGTTTGAAGATTGCTTCCAGAGCAAAGAGGTCAGGACAGAAAGCTCTTGCTGCCATGGAGTATCCAGGCTGGCTCAACAAATGCACCAGAGAGCCAAAGGTTGCAGGCTTGCTTGGTTGGGGAGAAGGGCTCTTGGCTTTATACAGCTCCAGCTGCCAAACTTGCTGACCAAATGGGGTACGTTTGAAGATTCCTTCCAGAGCAAAGGGGCCAGGACAGAAAGCTCTTGCTGCCATGGAGTACCCAGGCTGGCCCACCAAATGCACCCGAGAGTCAAAGGTTGCAGGCTTGCTTGGCTGGGGAGAAGGGCTGTTGGCTTTATAGACCTCCAGCTGCCAGTCCCACTGCCCAATGGTGTACGTTTGAAGATTCCTTCCAGAGCAAAGGGGCCAGGACAGAAACCTCTTGCTGCCATGGAGTACCCAGGCTGGCCCACCAAATCAAACCAAGAGCCAAAGGTTGCAGGCTTGCTTGGCTGGGGAGAAGGACTCTTGGCTTTATACAGCTCCAGCTGCCAGTCCCACTGCCCAAATGGCGTACGTTTGAAGATTCCTTCCAGAGCAAAGGGGTCAGGACAGAAAGCTCTTGCTGCCATGGAGTACCCAGGCTGGTCCACAAAATGCACCAGAGAACCCAAGGTTGCAGGCTACCTTGGCTGGGAAGAAGGGCACCCTGCTTTATACAGCTCCAGCTGCCAATCCAACTGCCCAAATTCCGTACGTTTGAAGATTCCTTCCAGAGCAAAGAGGTCAGGACAGAAAGCTCTTGCTGCCATGGAGTATCCAGGCTGGCCCAACAAATGCACCAGAGAGCCAAAGGTTGCAGGCTTGCTTGGCTGGGGAGA
The DNA here is from genome assembly GCF_025592945.1 of Manacus candei. Taxonomy (NCBI): domain Eukaryota; kingdom Metazoa; phylum Chordata; class Aves; order Passeriformes; family Pipridae; genus Manacus; species Manacus candei. The sequence goes on along the minus strand of NW_026138071.1, from coordinate 27,728,491 downwards.
AGGGCTCTTGGCTTTATAGAGTTCTAGCTGCCAATTTGGCTGCCCAAATTCCGTACGTTTGAAGATTCCTCCCAGAGCAAAGGGGCCAGGACAGAAAGCTCTTGCTGCCATGGAGTACCCAGGCTGGCCCACCAAATCAAACCAAGAGCCAAAGGTTGCAGGCTTGCTTGGCTGGGGAGAAGGACTCTTGGCTTTATACAGCTCCAGCTGCCAGTCCCACTGCCCAAATGGCGTACGTTTGAAGATTCCTTCCAGAGCAAAGGGGCCAGGACAGAAAGCTCTTGCTGCCATGGAGTACCCAGGCTGGTCCACAAAATGCACCAGAGAACCCAAGGTTGCAGGCTACCTTGGCTGGGAAGAAGGGCACCCTGCTTTATACAGCTCCAGCTGCCAATCCAACTGCCCAAATTCCGTACGTTTGAAGATTCCTTCCAGAGCAAAGAGGTCAGGACAGAAAGCTCTTGCTGCCATGGAGTATCCAGGCTGGCCCAACAAATGCACCAGAGAACCAAAGGTTGCAGGCTTGCTTGGCTGGGGAGAAGGGCTCTTGGCTTTATAGAGTTCTAGCTGCCAATTTGGCTGCCCAAATTCCGTACGTTTGAAGATTCCTCCCAGAGCAAAGGGGCCAGGACAGAAAGCTCTTGCTGCCATGGAGTACCCAGGCTGGCCCACCAAATGCACCCAAGAGCCAAAGGTTGCAGGCTTGCTTGGCTGGGGAGAAGGGCTCTTGGCTTTATACAGCTCCAGCTGCCAATCTTGCTGCCCAAATGGCGTACGTTTGAGGATTCCTTCCAGAGCAAAGGGGTCAGGACAGAAAGCTCTTGCTGCCATGGAGTACCCAGGCTGGCCCACCAAATCGACCCAAAAGCAAAAGGTTGCAGGCTACCTTGGCTGGGAAGAAGGGCACCTGGCTTTATACAGCTCCAGCTGCCATTGCCACGTTCCAAATGTCGTACATTTGAACATTCCTCCCTAAGCAAAGGGGTCAGGACAGAAAGCTCTTGCTGCCATGGAGTATCCAGGCTGGCCCACCAAATGCATTAGAGAACCAAAGGTTGCAGGCTTGATTGGCTGTGGAAAAGGGCTCTTGTCTTTATACAGTTCCAGCTGCCAATCTTCCTGCCCAAATTCCGTACGTTTGAAGATTCCTCCCAAGGCAAAGACGTCAGGACAGAAAGCTCTTGCTGCCATGGAGTACCCAGGCTGGCCCACCAAATCCACCCAAGAGCAAAAGGTTGCAGGCTACCTTGGCTGGGAAGAAGGGCACCTGGCTTTATAAAGCTCCAGCTGCCAATCCCACTGCCCAAATTCCGTACGTTTGAAGATTCCTCCCAGAGCAAAGGGGCCAGGACAGAAAGGTCTTCCCGCCATGGAGTACCCAGGCTGGCCCACCAAATGCACCCAAGAGCCAAAGGTTGCAGGCTTGCTTGGCTGGGGAGAAGGACTCTTGGCTTTATACAGCTCCAGCTGCCAGTCCCACTGCCCAAATGGCGTACGTTTGAAGATTCCTCCCAGAGGAAAGGGGTCTGGACAGAAAGCTCTTGCTGCCATGGAGTACCCAGGCTGGTCCACAAAATGCACCTGAGAACCCAAGGTTGCAGGCTACCTTGGCTGGTAAGAAGGGCACCTGGGTTTATACAGCTCCAGCTGCCAATCCCACTGCTCAAATTCCGTACGTTTGAAGATTACTTCCAGAGCAAAGAGGTCAGGACAGAAAGCTCTTGCTGCCATGGAGTATCCAGGCTGGCCCAACAAATGCACCAGAGAACCAAAGGTTGCAGGCTTGCTTGGCTGGGGAGAAGGGCTCTTGGCTTTATAGAGTTCTAGCTGCCAATTTGGCTGCCCAAATGGCGTACGTTTGAAGATTCCTCCCAGAGCAAAGGGGCCAGGACAGAAAGCTCTTGCTGCCATGGAGTATCCAGGCTGGCCCACCAAATGCACCATAGAGCCAAAGGTTGCAGGCTTGCTTGGTTGGGGAGAAGGGCTCTTGGCTTTATAGAGCTCCAGCTGCCAGTCCCACTGCCCAATGGCGTACGTTTGAAGATTCCTTCCAGAGCAAAGGGGCCAGGACAGAAAGCTCTTGCTGCCATGGAGTACCCAGGCTGGCCCACAAAATGCACCAAAGAGCAAAAGGTTGCAGGCTACCTTGGGTGGGAAGAAGGGCACCTGGCTTTATACAGCTCCAGCTGCAAATCCCACTGCCCAAATGGCGTACGTTTGAAGATTGCTTCCAGAGCAAAGAGGTCAGGACAGAAAGCTCTTGCTGCCATGGAGTATCCAGGCTGGCTCAACAAATGCACCAGAGAGCCAAAGGTTGCAGGCTTGCTTGGCTGGGGAGAAGGGCTCTTGGCTTTATACAGCTCCAGCTGCCACTCTTGCTGCCCAAATTCTGTACGTTTGAAGATTCCTCCCAGAGCAAAGAGGTCTGGACAGAAAGCTCTTGCTGCCATGGAGTACCCAGGCTGGCCCACCAAATGCACCATAGAGAGCTAAAGGTTGCAGCCTTGCTTGGCTGGGGAGAAGGGCACCTGGCTTTATACAGCTCCAGCTGCCAAACTTGCTGACCAAATGGGGTACGTTTGAAGATTCTTTCCAGAGCAAAGGGGCCAGGACAGAAAGCTCTTGCTGCCATGGAGTACCCAGGCTGGCCCACCAAATCCACCCGAGAGTCAAAGGTTGCAGGCTTGCTTGGCTGGGGAGAAGGGCTGTTGGCTTTATAGACCTCCAGCTGCCAGTCCCACTGCCCAATGGTGTACGTTTGAAGATTCCTTCCAGAGCAAATGGGCCAGGACAGAAAGCTCTTGCTGCCATGGAGTACCCAGGCTGGCCCACCAAATCAAACCAAGAGCCAAAGGTTGCAGGCTTGCTTGGCTGGGGAGAAGGACTCTTGGCTTTATACAGCTCCAGCTGCCAGTCCCACTGCCCAAATGGCGTACGTTTGAAGATTCCTTCCAGAGCAAAGGGGTCTGGACAGAAAGCTCTTGCTGCCATGGAGTACCCAGGCTGGTCCACAAAATGCACCAGAGAACCCAAGGTTGCAGGCTACCTTGGCTGGGAAGAAGGGCACCCTGCTTTATACAGCTCCAGCTGCCAATCCAACTGCCCAAATGGCGTACGTTTGAAGATTCCTTCCAGAGCAAAGAGGTCAGGACAGAAAGCTCTTGCTGCCATGGAGTATCCAGGCTGGCCCAACAAATGCACCAGAGAGCCAAAGGTTGCAGGCTTGCTTGGCTGGGGAGAAGGGCTCTTGGCTTTATAGAGTTCTAGCTGCCAATTTGGCTGCCCAAATTCCGTACGTTTGAAGATTCCTCCCAGAGCAAAGGGGCCAGGACAGAAAGCTCTTGCTGCCATGGAGTACCCAGGCTGGTCCACAAAATGCACCAGAGAACCCAAGGTTGCAGGCTACCTTGGCTGGGAAGAAGGGCACCTGGCTTTATACAGCTCCAGCTGCCAATCCAACTGCCCAAATGGCGTACGTTTGAAGATTCCTCCCAGAGCAAAGGGGCCAGGACAGAAAGCTCTTGCTGCCATGGAGTACCCAGGCTGGCCCACCAAATCCACCCAAGAAACAAAGGTTGCAGGCTTGCTTGGCTGGGGAGAAGGACTCTTGGCTTTATACAGCTCCAGCTGCCAGTCCCACTGCCCAAATGGCGTACGTTTGATGATTCCGCCCAGAGCAAAGGGGTCTGGACAGAAAGCTCTTGCTGCCATGGAGTACCCAGGCTGGCCAACAAAATGCACCAGACAACCCAAGGTTGCAGGCTTGCTTGGCTGGGAAGAAGGGCACCTGGCTTTATACAGCTCCAGCTGCCAATCCCACTGCCCAAATGGCGTACGTTTGAAGATTCCTCCCAGAGCAAAGAGGTCCGGACAGAAAGCTCTTGCTGCCATGGAGTACCCGGGCTGGCCCACAAAATGCACCAGAGAACCCAAGGTTGCAGGCTTGCTTGGCTGGGAAGAAGGGCACCTGGCTTTATAGAGCTCCAGCTGCCAATCGCACTGCCAAAATGGCGTACGTTTGAAGATTCCTTCCAGAGCAAAGAGGTCAGGACAGAAAGCTCTTGCTGCCATGGAGTACCCAGGCTGGCCCACCAAATGCACCCAAGAGCCAAAGGTTGCAGGCTTGCTTGGCTGGGGAGAAGGGCTCTTGGCTTTATAGAGCTCCAGCTGCCAATCCCACTGCCCAAATTCCGTACGTTTGAAGATTCCTCCCAGGGCAAAGAGGTCAGGACAGAAAGCTCTTACTGCCATGGAGTACTTAGGCTGCCCCACCAAATACACCAGAGAACCAAAGGTTGCAGGCTTTCTTGGCTGGGGAGAAGGGCTCTTGGCTTTATACAGCTCCAGCTGCCATTCTTGCTGCCCAAATTCCGTACGTTTGAAGATTCCTCCCAGAGCAAAGGGGTCAGGACAGAAAGCTCTTGCTGCCATGGAGTACCCAGGCTGGCCCACCAAATGCACCCAAGAGCCAAAGGTTGCAGGCTTGCTTGGCTGGGGAGAAGGACTCTTGGCTTTATACAGCTCCAGCTGCCAGTCCCACTGCCCAAATGGCGTACGTTTGAAGATTCCTCCCAGAGGAAAGGGGTCTGGACAGAAAGCTCTTGCTGCCATGGAGTACCCAGGCTGGTCCACAAAATGCACCTGAGAACCCAAGGTTGCAGGCTACCTTGGCTGGTAAGAAGGGCACCTGGGTTTATACAGCTCCAGCTGCCAATCCCACTGCCCAAATTCCGTACGTTTGAAGATTACTTCCAGAGCAAAGAGGTCAGGACAGAAAGCTCTTGCTGCCATGGAGTATCCAGGCTGGCCCAACAAATGCACCAGAGAACCAAAGGTTGCAGGCTTGCTTGGCTGGGGAGAAGGGCTCTTGGCTTTATAGAGTTCTAGCTGCCAATTTGGCTGCCCAAATGGCGTACGTTTGAAGATTCCTCCCAGAGCAAAGGGGCCACGACAGAAAGCTCTTGCTGCCATGGAGTATCCAGGCTGGCCCACCAAATGCACCATAGAGCCAAAGGTTGCAGGCTTGCTTGGTTGGGGAGAAGGGCTCTTGGCTTTATAGAGCTCCAGCTGCCAGTCCCACTGCCCAATGGCGTACGTTTGAAGATTCCTTCCAGAGCAAAGGGGCCAGGACAGAAAGCTCTTGCTGCCATGGAGTACCCAGGCTGGCCCACAAAACGCACCAGAGAACCCAAGGTCGCAGGCTTGCTTGGCTGGGGAGAAGGACTCTTGGCTTTATACAGCTCCAGCTGCCAGTCCCACTGCCCAAATGGCGTACGTTTGAAGATTCCTTCCAGAGCAAAGGGGTCTGGACAGAAAGCTCTTGCTGCCATGGAGTACCCAGGCTGGTCCACAAAATGCACCAGAGAACCCAAGGTTGCAGGCTACTTTGGCTGGGAAGAAGGGCACCCTGCTTTATACAGCTCCAGCTGCCAATCTTGCTGCCCAAATTCCGTACGCTTGAAGATTCGTCTCAGAGCGAAGAGGTCTGGACAGAAAGCTCTTGCTGCCATGGAGTATCCAGGCTGGCCCCCCAAATCCACCCAAGAGCAAAAGGTTGCACGTTACCTTGGCTGGGAAGAAGGGTACGTGGCTTTATACAGCTCCAGCTGCCAATCCCACTGCCAAAATGGCGTACGTTTGAAGATTCCTCCCAGAGCAAAGGGGCCAGGACAGAAACCTCTTGCTGCCATGGAGTACCCAGGCTGGCCCACCAAATGCACCAGAGAGCCAAAGGTTGCACGCGTGCTTGGCTGGGGAGAACGGCTCTTGGCTTTATAGAGCTCCAGCTGCCAATCCCACTGCCCAAATGGCGTACGTTTGAAGATTCCTCCCAGAGCAAAGAGGTCAGGACAGAAAGCTCTTGCTGCCATGGAGTACCCAGGCTGGCCCACCAAATGCACCAGAGAGCTAAAGGTTGCAGGCTTGCTTGGCTGGGGAGAAGGGCTCTTGGCTTTATACAGCTCCAGCTGCCAATCTTGCTGCCCAAATGGCGTACGTTTGAAGATTCCTCCCAGAGCAAAGGGGCCAGGACAGAAAGCTCTTGCTGCCATGGAGTACCCAGGCTGGTCCACAAAATGCACCAGAGAACCCAAGTTTGCAGGCTACCTTGGCTGGGAAGAAGGGCACCCTGCTTTATACAGCTCCAGCTGCCAATCCAACTGCCCAAATTCCGTACGTTTGAAGATTCCTTCCAGAGCAAAGAGGTCAGGACAGAAAGCTCTTGCTGCCATGGAGTATCCAGGCTGGCCCAACAAATGCACCAGAGAGCCAAAGGTTGCAGGCTTGCTTGGCTGGGGAGAAGGGCTCTTGGCTTTATACAGCTCCAGCTGCCAATCTTGCTGCCCAAATTCTGTACGTTTGAAGATTCCTCCCAGAGCAAAGAGGTCAGGACAGAAAGCTCTTGCTGCCATGGAGTACCCAGGCTGGCCCACCAAATGCACCAGAGAGCCAGAGGTTGCAGGCTTGCTTGGCTGGGAAGAAGGGCTCTTGGCTTTATACACCTCCAGCTGCCAATCTTGCTGCCCAAATGGCGTACGTTTGAAGATTCCTCCCAGAGCAAAGGGGCCAGGACAGAAAGCTCTTGCTGCCATGGAGTACCCAGGCTGGTCCACCAAATGCAACAGAGAGCCAAAGGTTGTAGGCTTGCTTGGTTGGGGAGAAGGGCACCTGGCTTTATACAGCTCCAGCTGCCATTCCCACGTCCCAAATGTCGTACGTTTGAAGATTCCTCCCTAAGCAAAGGGGCCAGGACAGAAACCTCTTGCTGCCATGGAGTACCCAGGCTGGCCCACCAAATGCACCAGAGAGCTAAAGGTTGCAGGCATGCTTGGCTGGGGAGAAGGGCTCTTGGCTTTATACAGTTCCACCTGCCAATCTTGCTGCCCAAATTCCGTACGTTTGAAGATTCCTCCCAGAGCAAAGGGGCCAGGACAGAAAGCTCTTGCTGCCATGGAGTACCCAGGCTGGCCCACCAAATCGACCCAAGAGCAAAAGGTTGCAGGCTACCTTGGCTGGGAAGAAGGTTACCTGGCTTTATACAGCTCTATCTGCCAATCCCACGGCCCAAATTCTGTATGTTTGAAGATTCCTCCCAGAGCAAAGGGGCCAGGACAGAAAGCTCTTGCTGCCATGGAGTACCCAGGCTGGCCCACCAAATCCACCCAGGAGCCAAAGGTTGCAGGCTTGCTTGGCTGGGGAGAAGGGCTCTTGGCTTTATAGAGCTCCAGCTGCCCATCCCCCTGCCCAAATTCCGTACGTTTGAAGATTCCTCCCACAGTAAAGAGGTCAGGACAGAAAGCTCTTGCTGCCATGGAGTACCCAGGCTGGTCCACCAAATGCACCAGAGAGCCAAAGGCTGCAGGCTTACTTGGCTGCGGAGAAGGGTTCTTGGCTTTATAGAGCTCCAGCTGCCAATCCCATTGCCCAAATGGCGTACGTTTGAAGATTCCTCCCAGAGCAAAGGGGCCAGGACAGAAAGCTCTTGCTGCCATGGAGTACCCAGGCTGGCCCACCAAATGCACCCAAGAGCCAAAGGTTGCAGGCTTGCTTGGCTGGGGAGAAGGGCTCTTGGCTTTATACAGCTCCAGCTGCCAATCTTGCTGCCCAAATGGCGTACGTTTGAGGATTCCTCCCAGAGCAAAGGGGTCAGGACAGAAAGCTCTTGCTGCCATGGAGTACCCAGGCTGGCCCACCAAATCGACCCAAAAGCAAAAGGTTGCAGGCTACCTTGGCTGGGAAGAAGGGCACCTGGCTTTATACAGCTCCAGCTGCCATTGCCACGTTCCAAATGTCGTACATTTGAACATTCCTCCCTAAGCAAAGGGGTCAGGACAGAAAGCTCTTGCTGCCACGGAGTATCCAGGCTGGCCCACCAAATGCATTAGAGAACCAAAGGTTGCAGGCTTGATTGGCTGTGGAAAAGGGCTCTTGTCTTTATACAGTTCCAGCTGCCAATCTTCCTGCCCAAATTCCGTACGTTTGAAGATTCCTCCCAAGGCAAAGACGTCAGGACAGAAAGCTCTTGCTGCCATGGAGTACCCAGGCTGGCCCACCAAATCCACCCAAGAGCAAAAGGTTGCAGGCTACCTTGGCTGGGAAGAAGGGCACCTGGCTTTATAAAGCTCCAGCTGCCAATCCCACTGCCCAAATTCCGTACGTTTGAAGATTCCTCCCAGAGCAAAGGGGCCAGGACAGAAAGGTCTTCCCGCCATGGAGTACCCAGGCTGGCCCACCAAATGCACCAGAGAGCTAAAGGTTGCAGGCTTGCTTGGCTGGGGAGAAGGGCTCTTGGCTTTATAGAGCTCCAGCTGCCAATCTTGCTGCCCAAATGGCGTATGTTTGAAGATTCCTCCCAGAGCAAAGGGGCCAGGACAGAAAGCTCTTGCTGCCATGGAGTACCCAGGCTGGCCCATCAAATCCACCGAAGAACCAAAGGTTGCAGGCTTGCTTGGCTGGGGAGAAGGGCTCTTGGCTTTATACAGCTCCAGCTGCCAATCCCACTGCCCAAATGGCGTACGTTTGAAGATTCCTCCCAGAGCAAAGGGGTCTGGACAGAAAGCTCTTACTGCCATGGAGTACCCAGGCTGGCCCACAAAATGCACCAAAGAGCAAAAGGTTGCAGGCTACCTTGGGTGGGAAGAAGGGCACCTGGCTTTATACAGCTCCAGCTGCAAATCCCACTGCCCAAATGGCGTACGTTTGAAGATTGCTTCCAGAGCAAAGAGGTCAGGACAGAAAGCTCTTGCTGCCATGGAGTATCCAGGCTGGCTCAACAAATGCACCAGAGAGCCAAAGGTTGCAGGCTTGCTTGGCTGGGGAGAAGGGCTCTTGGCTTTATACAGCTCCAGCTGCCAATCTTGCTGCCCAAATTCTGTACGTTTGAAGATTCCTCCCAGAGCAAAGAGGTCTGGACAGAAAGCTCTTGCTGCCATGGAGTACCCAGGCTGGCCCACCAAATGCACCATAGAGAGCTAAAGGTTGCAGCCTTGCTTGGCTGGGGAGAAGGGCACCTGGCTTTATACAGCTCCAGCTGCCAAACTTGCTGACCAAATGGGGTACGTTTGAAGATTCTTTCCAGAGCAAAGGGGCCAGGACAGAAAGCTCTTGCTGCCATGGAGTACCCAGGCTGGCCCACCAAATCCACCCGAGAGTCAAAGGTTGCAGGCTTGCTTGGCTGGGGAGAAGGGCTGTTGGCTTTATAGACCTCCAGCTGCCAGTCCCACTGCCCAATGGTGTACGTTTGAAGATTCCTTCCAGAGCAAAGGGGCCAGGACAGAAAGCTCTTGCTGCCATGGAGTACCCAGGCTGGCCCACCAAATCAAACCAAGAGCCAAAGGTTGCAGGCTTGCTTGGCTGGGGAGAAGGACTCTTGGCTTTATACAGCTCCAGCTGCCAGTCCCACTGCCCAAATGGCGTACGTTTGAAGATTCCTTCCAGAGCAAAGGGGTCTGGACAGAAAGCTCTTGCTGCCATGGAGTACCCAGGCTGGTCCACAAAATGCACCAGAGAACCCAAGGTTGCAGGCTACCTTGGCTGGGAAGAAGGGCACCCTGCTTTATACAGCTCCAGCTGCCAATCCAACTGCCCAAATTCTGTACGTTTGAAGATTCCTTCCAGAGCAAAGAGGTCAGGACAGAAAGCTCTTGCTGCCATGGAGTATCCAGGCTGGCCCAACAAATGCACCAGAGAGCCAAAGGTTGCAGGCTTGCTTGGCTGGGGAGAAGGGCTCTTGGCTTTATAGAGTTCTAGCTGCCAATTTGGCTGCCCAAATTCCGTACGTTTGAAGATTCCTCCCAGAGCAAAGGGGCCAGGACAGAAAGCTCTTGCTGCCATGGAGTACCCAGGCTGGCCCACCAAATCAAACCAAGAGCCAAAGGTTGCAGGCTTGCTTGGCTGGGGAGAAGGACTCTTGGCTTTATACAGCTCCAGCTGCCAGTCCCACTGCCCAAATGGCGTACGTTTGAAGATTCCTTCCAGAGCAAAGGGGCCAGGACAGAAAGCTCTTGCTGCCATGGAGTACCCAGGCTGGTCCACAAAATGCACCAGAGAACCCAAGGTTGCAGGCTACCTTGGCTGGGAAGAAGGGCACCCTGCTTAATACAGCTCCAGCTGCCAATCCAACTGCCCAAATGGCGTACGTTTGAAGATTCCTCCCAGAGCAAAGAGGTCAGGACAGAAAGCTCTTGCTGCCATGGAGTATCCAGGCTGGCCCAACAAATGCACCAGAGAGCCAAAGGTTGCAGGCTTGCTTGGCCTGGGAGAAGGGCTCTTGGCTTTATACAGCTCCAGCTGCCAATCTTGCTGCCCAAATGGCGTACGTTTGAAGATTCCTCCCAGAGCAAAGGGGCCAGGACAGAAAGCTCTTGCTGCCATGGAGTACCCAGGCTGGCCCACCAAATCCACCCAAGAAACAAAGGTTGCAGGCTTGCTTGGCTGGGGAGAAGGACTCTTGGCTTTATACAGCTCCAGCTGCCAGTCCCACTGCCCAAATGGCGTACGTTTGATGATTCCGCCCAGAGCAAAGGGGTCTGGACAGAAAGCTCTTGCTGCCATGGAGTACCCAGGCTGGCCCACAAAATGCACCAGACAACCCAAGGTTGCAGGCTTGCTTGGATGGGAAGAAGGGCACCTGGCTTTATACAGCTCCAGCTGCCAATCCCACTGCCCAAATGGCGGACGTTTGAAGATTCCTCCCAGAGCAAAGAGATCCGGACAGAAAGCTCTTGCTGCCATGGAGTACCCAGGCTGGCCCACCAAATGCACCCAAGAGCCAAAGGTTGCAGGCTTGCTTGGCTGGGGAGAAGGGCTCTTGGCTATATAGAGCTCCAGCTGCCAGTCCCACTGCCCAATGGTGTACTTTTGAAGATTCCTTCCAGAGCAAAGGGGCCAGGACAGAAAGCTCTTGCTGCCATGGAGTACCCAGGCTGGCCCACCAAATGCACCCAAGAGCCAAAGGTTGCAGGCTTGCTTGGCTGGGGAGAAGGACTCTTGGCTTTATACAGCTCCAGCTGCCAATCTTGCTGCCCAAATTCCGTACGTTTGAAGATTCCTTCCAGAGCAAAGGGGCCAGGACAGAAAGCTCTTGCTGCCATGGAGTACCCAGGCTGGCCCACCAAATCGACCCAAGAGCAAAAGTTTGCAGGCTACCTTGGCTGGGGAGAAGGGCACCTGGCTTTATACAGCTCTAACTGCCAGTCTTGCTGCCGAAATGGCGTACGTTTGAAAATTCCGCCCAGAGCAAAGGGGTCAGGACAGAAAGCTCTTGCTGCCATGGAGTATCCAGGCTGGCCCAACAAATGCACCAGAGAACCCAAGGTTTCAGGCTACCTTGGCTGGGAAGTAGGGCACCTGGCTTTATAGAGCTCCATCTGCAAATCCCTCTGCCCAAATTCCGTACGTTTGAAGATTCCTCCCAGAGCAAAGGGGCCAGGACAGAAAGCTCTTGCTGCCATGGAGTACCCAGGCTGGCCCACCAAATCAAACCAAGAGCCAAAGGTTGCAGGCTTGGTTGGCTGGGGAGAAGGGCTCTTGGCTTTAGAGAGCTCCAGCTGCCAGTCCCACTGCCCAATGGCGTACGTTTGAAGATTCCTCCCAGAGCAAAGGGGCCAGGACAGAAAGCTCTTGCTGCCATGGAGTACCCAGGCTGGCCATCCAAATCGACCCAAGAGCATAAGGTTGCAGGCTACCTTGGGTGGGAAGAAGGTTACCTGGCTTTATACAGCTCCAGCTGCCAATCCCACTGCCCAAATTCCGTACGTTTGAAGATTCCTCCCAGAGCAAAGGGGCCAGGACAGAAAGCTCTTGCTGCCATGGAGTACCCAGGCTGGCCCACCAAATGCACCAGAGAACCAAAGGTTGCAGGCTTGCTTGGCTGGGGAGAAGGGCTCTTGGCTTTATACAGCTCCAGCTGCCAATCTTGCTGCCCAAATGGCGTACATTTGAAGATTCCTCCCAGAGCAAAGGGGCCAGGACAGAAAGCTCTTGCTGCCATGGAGTACCCAGGCTGGCCCACCAAATCCACCCAAGAGCCAAAGGTTGTAGGCTTGCTTGGCTGGGGAGAAGGGCTCTTGGCTTTAGAGAGCCCCAGCTGCCAATCTTGCTGCCCAAATGGCGTACGTTTGAAGATTCCTCCCAGAGCAAAGGGGCCAGGACAGAAAGCTCTTGCTGCCATGGAGTACCCAGGCTGGCCCACCAAATGCACCAGAGAGCTAAAGTTTGTAGGCTTGCTTGGCTGGGGAGAAGGGCTCTTGGCTTTATACAGCTCCAGCTGCCAATCTTGCTACCCTAATTCTGTACGTTTGAAGATTCCTCCCACAGCAAAGGGGTCAGGACAGAAAGCTCTTGCTGCCATGGAGTACCCAGGCTGGCCCACAAAATCCACCGAAGAACCAAAGGTTGCAGGCTTGCTTCGCTGGGGAGAAGGGACCTTTGCTTTATACAGCTCCAGCTGCCAGTCCCACTGCCCGAATTCCGTACGTTTGAAGATTACTCCCAGAGCAAAGGGGCCAGGACAGAAAGCTCTTGCTGCCATGGAGTACCCATGCTGGCCCACCAAATCCACCCAAGAGCAAAAGGTTGCAGGCTACCTTGGCTGGGAAGAAGGGAACCTGGCTTTATACAGCTCCAGCTGCCAAACCCACTGCCCAAATTCCGTACGTTTGAAGATTCCTCCCAGAGCAAAGGGGCCACGACAGAAAGCTCTTGCTGCCATGGAGTACCCAGGCTGGCCCACCAAATCCACCCAAGAGCCAAAGGTTGCAGGTTTGCTTGGCTGGGGAGAAGGGCTCTTGGCTTTAGAGAGCCCCAGATGCCAATCCCACTGCCAAAATGGCGTACATTTGAAGATTCCTCCCAGAGCAAAGAGGTCAGGACAGAAAGCTCTTGCTGCCATGGAGTATCCAGGCTGGCCCACCAAATCCACCCAAGAACCAAGGGTTGCAGGCTTGCTTGGCTGGGGAGAAGGGCTCCTGACTTTAGAGAGCTCCAGCTGCCAATCCCACGGCCCAAATGGCGTACGTTTGAAGATTCCTTCCAGGGCAAAGAGGTCAGGACAGAAAGCTCTTGCTGCCATGGTGTACTTAGGCTGGTCCACCAAATGCACCAGAGAACCAAAGGTTGCAGGCTTGCTTGGCTGGGGAGAAGGGACCTTTGCTTTATACAGCTCCAGCTGCCAATCTTGCTGCCCTAATTCTGTACGTTTGAAGATTTCTCCCAGAGCAATTGGGCCAGGACAGAAAGCTCTTGCTGCCATGGAGTACCCAGGCTGGCCCACCAAATGCACCAGAGAACCAAAGGTTGCAGGCTTGCTTGGCTGGGGAGAAGGGCTCTTGGCTTTAGAGAGCTCCAGCTGCCAATCCCACTATCCAAATTTCGTATGTTTGAAGATTCCTCCCAGAGCAAAGTGGTCAGGAGAGAAAGCTCTTGCTGCCATGGAATACCGAGGCTGGCCCACCAAATTCACCCAAGAACCAAAGGTTGCATGTTTGCTTGGCTGGGGAGAAGGGCTCTTGGCTTTATACAGCTCCAGCTGCCAGTCTTGCAGCCCAAATTCTGTACATTTGAAGATTCCTCCCACAGCAAAGGGGCCAGGACAGAAAGCTCTTGCTGCCATGGAGTACCCAGGCTGGCCCACAAAATCCACCGAAGAAGCAAAGGTTGCAACCTTGCTTGGCTGGGGAGAAGGGCTCTTGGCTTTATACAGCTCTAGCTGCCAATCTTGCTGCCCAAATTGCGTACGTTTGAAGATTCCTCCCAGAGCAAAGGGGCCAGGTCAGAAAGCTCTTGCTGCCATGGAGTACCCAGGCTGGCCCACCAAATCGACCCAAGAGCAAAAGGTTGCAGGCTACCTTGGGTGGGAAGAAGGTTACCTGGCTTTATACAGCTCCATCTGCAAATCCCACTGCCCAAATTCCGTACGTTTGAAGATTCCTCCCAGAGCAAAGGGGCCAGGACAGAAAGCTCTTGCTGCCATGGAGTACCCAGGCTGGCCCACCAAATCCACCCAAGAAACAAAGGTTGCAGGCTTGCTTGGATGGGGAGAAGGGCTCTTGGCTTTAGAGAGCTCCAGCTGCCAGTCCCACTGCCCAATGGCGTACGTTTGAAGATTCCTCCCAGAGCAAAGGGGCCAGGACAGAAAGCTCTTGCTGCCATGGAGTACCCAGGCTGGCCCACCAAATCGACCCAAGAGCAAAAGGTTGCAGGCTACCTTGGGTGGGAAGAAGGTTACCTGGCTTTATACAGCTCCATCTGCAAATCCCACTGCCCAAATTCCGTACGTTTGAAGATTCCTCCCAGAGCAAAGGGGCCAGGACAGAAAGCTCTTGCTGCCATGGAGTACCCAGGCTGGCCCACCAAATCCACCCAAGAAACAAAGGTTGCAGGATTGCTTGGATGGGGAGAAGGGCTCTTGGCTTTAGAGAGCTCCAGCTGCCAGTCCCACTGCCCAATGGCGTACGTTTGAAGATTCCTTCCAGAGCAAAGGGGTCAGGACAGAAAGCCCTTGCTGACATGGAGTACCCAGGCTGGCTCACCAAATGCACCAGAGAGCCAAAGGTTGCAGGCTTGCTTGGCTGGGGAGAAGGGCTCTTGGCTTTAGAGAGCCCTAGCTGCCAATCCCACTGCCCAAATGGCTTACGTTTGAAGACTGCTCCCAGAGCAAAGGGGTCTAGACAGAAAGCTCTTGCTGCCATGCAGTACTTAGGCTGGCCCACCAAATGCACCAGAGAACCAAAGGTTGCAGGCTTGCCTGGCTGGGGAGAAGGGCTCTTGGCTTTATACAGCTCCAGCTGCCAATCTTGCTACCCAAATGGCGTACGTTTGAAGATTCCTCCCAGAGCAAAGGGGCCAGGACAGAAAGCTCTTGCTGCCATGGAGTACCCAGGCTGGCCATCCAAATCGACCCAAGAGCAAAAGGTTGCAGGCTACCTTGGGTGGGAAGAAGGTTACCTGGCTTTATACAGCTCCAGCTGCCAATCCCACTGCCCAAATTCCGTACGTTTGAAGATTCGTCCCAGAGCAAAGGGGCCAGGACAGAAAGCTCTTGCTGCCATGGAGTACCCAGGCTGGTCCACCAAATGCACCAGAGAACCAAAGGTTGCAGGCTTGCTTGGCTGGGGAGAAGGGCTCTTGGCTTTATACAGCTCCAGCTGCCAATCTTGCTGCCCAAATGGCGTACATTTGAAGATTCCTCCCACAGCAAAGGGGCCAGGACAGAAAGCTCTTGCTGCCATGGAGTACCCAGGCTGGCCCACCAAATCCACCCAAGAGCCAAAGGTTGTAGGCTTGCTTGGCTGGGGAGAAGGGCTCTTGGCTTTAGAGAGCCCTAGCTGCCAATCTTGCTGCCCAAATGGCGTACGTTTGAAGATTCCTCCCAGAGCAAAGGGGCCAGGACAGAAAGCTCTTGCTGCCATGGAGTACCCAGGTTGGCCCACCAAATGCACCAGAGAGCTAAAGTTCGCAGGCTTGCTTGGCTGGGGAGAAGGGCTCTTGGCTTTATACAGCTCCAGCTGCCAATCTTGCTGCCCTAATTCTGTACGTTTGAAGATTCCTCCCAGAGCAAAGAGGTCTGGACAGAAAGCTCTTGCTGCCATGTAGTACCCAGGCTGGCCCACAAAATCCACCGAAGAACCAAAGGTTGCAGGCTTGCTTCGCTGGGGAGAAGGGACCTTTGCTTTATACAGCTCCAGCTGCCAGTCCCACTGCCCGAATTCCGTACGTTTGAAGATTACTCCCAGAGCAAAGGGGCCAGGACAGAAAGCTCTTGCTGCCATGGAGTACCCATGCTGGCCCACCAAATCCACCCAAGAGCAAAAGGTTGCAGGCTACCTTGGCTGGGAAGAAGGGCTCTTGGCTTTAGAGAGCCCCAGCTGCCAATCTTGCTGCCCAAATGGCGTACGTTTGAAGATTCCTCCCAGAGCAAAGGGGCCAGGACAGAAAGCTCTTGCTGCCATGGAGTACCCAGGCTGGCCCACCAAATGCACCCAAGAGCCAAAGGTTGCAGGTTTGCTTGGCTGGGGAGAAGGGCTCTTGGCTTTAGAGAGCCCCAGCTGCCAATCCCACTGCCAAAATGGCGTACATTTGAAGATTCCTCCCAGAGCAAAGAGGTCAGGACAGAAAGCTCTTGCTGCCATGGAGTATCCAGGCTGGCCCACCAAATCCACCCAAGAACCAAGGGTTGCAGGCTTGCTTGGCTGGGGAGAAGGGCTCCTGGCTTTATAGAGCTCCAGCTGCCAATCTTGCTGCCCAAATGGCGTACGTTTGAAGATTCCTTCCAGGGCAAAGAGGTCAGGACAGAAAGCTCTTGCTGCCATGGTGTACTTAGGCTGGTCCACCAAATGCACCAGAGAACCAAAGGTTGCAGGCTTGCTTGGCTGGGGAGAAGGGACCTTTGCTTTATACAGCTCCAGCTGCCAATCTTGCTGCCCTAATTCTGTACGTTTGAAGATTTCTCCCAGAGCAATTGGGCCAGGACAGAAAGCTCTTGCTGCCATGGAGTACCCAGGCTGGCCCACCAAATGCACCAGAGAACCAAAGGTTGCAGGCTTGCTTGGCTGGGGAGAAGGGCTCTTGGCTTTAGAGAGCTCCAGCTGCCAATCCCACTGCCCGAATTCCGTACGTTTTAAGATTCCTCCCAGAGCAAAGGGGCCAGGACAGAAAGCTCTTGCTGCCATGGAGTACCCAGGCTGGCCCACTAAATGCACCCAAGAGCCCAAGGTTGCAGGCTTGCTTCGCTGGTGAGAAGGGACGTATGCTTTATACAGCTCCACCTGCCAATCCCACTGCCCAAATTCCGTACGTTTGAAGATTCCTCCCAGAGCAAAGGGGCCAGGACAGAAAGCTCTTGCTGCCATGGAGTACCCAGGCTGGCCCAAAAAATGCACCAGAGAATCCCAGGTTGCAGGATTGCTTGCCTGGGAAGAAGGGCACCTGGCTTTATACAGCTCCAGCTGCCAATCTTGCTGCCCAAATGGCGTACGTTTGAAGATTCCTCCCAGGGCAAAGAGGTCAGGACAGAAAGCTCTTGCTGCCATGGAGTACTTAGGCTGGCCCACTAAATGCACCAGAGAACCAAAGGTTGCAGGCTTGCTTGGCTGGGGAGAAGGGCTCTTGGCTTTATACAGCTCCAGCTGCCAATCCCACTGCCCGAATTCCGTACGTTTGAAGATTACTCCCAGAGCAAAGGGGCCAGGACAGAAAGCTCTTGCTGCCATGGAGTACCCAGGCTGGCCCACCAAATGCACCAGAGAGCTAAAGTTTGCAGGCTTGCTTGGCTGGGGAGAAGGGCTCTTGGCTTTATACAGCTCCAGCTGCCAATCTTGCTGCCCAAATGGCGTACGTTTGAAGATTCCTCCCACAGCAAAGGGGCCAGGACAGAAAGCTCTTGCTGCCATGGAGTATCCAGGCTGGCCCACAAAATCCACCGAAGAACCAAAGGTTGCAGGCTTGCTTGGCTGGGGAGAAGGGACCTTTGCTTTATACAGCTCCAGCTGCCAGTCCCACTGCCCGAATTCCGTACGTTTGAAGATTACTCCCAGAGCAAAGGGGCCAGGACAGAAAGCTCTTGCTGCCATGGAGTACCCATGCTGGCCCACCAAATCCACCCAAGAGCAAAAGGTTGCAGGCTACCTTGGCTGGGAAGAAGGGCACCTGGCTTTATACAGCTCTAGCTGCCAATCCCACTGCCCAAATTCCGTACGTTTGAAGATTCCTCCCAGAGCAAAGGGGCCACGACAGAAAGCTCTTGCTGCCATGGAGTACCCAGGCTGGCCCACCCAATGCACCAGAGAGCCAAAGGTTGCAGGCTTGCTTGGCTGGGGAGAAGGGCTCTTGGCTTTATACAGCTCCAGCTGCCAATCTTGCTGCCCAAATGGCGTACGTTTGAAGATTCCTCCCAGAGCAAAGGGGCCAGGACAGAAAGCTCTTGCTGCCATGGAGTACCCACGCTGGCCCACCAAATCCACCCAAGAGCCAAAGGTTGCAGGTTTGCTTGGCTGGGGAGAAGGGCTCTTGGCTTTAGAGAGCCCCAGCTGCCAATCCCACTGCCAAAATGGCGTACATTTGAAGATTCCTCCCAGAGCAAAGAGGTCAGGACAGAAAGCTCTTGCTGCCATGGAGTATCCAGGTTGGCCCACAAAATCCACCCAAGAACCAAGGGTTGCAGGCTTGCTTGGCTGGGGAGAAGGGCTCTTGACTTTAGAGAGCTCCAGCTGCCAATCCCACGGCCCAAATGGCGTACGTTTGAAGATTCCTTCCAGGGCAAAGAGGTCAGGACAGAAAGCTCTTGCTGCCATGGTGTACTTAGGCTGGTCCACCAAATGCACCAGAGAACCAAAGGTTGCAGGCTTGCTTGGCTGGGGAGAAGGGACCTTTGCTTTATACAGCTCCAGCTGCCAATCTTGCTGCCCTAATTCTGTACGTTTGAAGATTTCTCCCAGAGCAATTGGGCCAGGACAGAAAGCTCTTGCTGCCATGGAGTACCCAGGCTGGCTCACCAAATGCACCAGAGAACCAAAGGTTGCAGGCTTGCTTGGCTGGGGAGAAGGGCTCTTGGCTTTAGAGAGCTCCAGCTGCCAATCCCACTATCCAAATTTCGTATGTTTGAAGATTCCTCCCAGAGCAAAGAGGTCAGGAGAGAAAGCTCTTGCTGCCATGGAATACCGAGGCTGGCCCACCAAATCCACCCAAGAACCAAAGGTTGCAGGCTTGCTTGGCTGGGGAGAAGGGCTCTTGGCTTTAGAGAGCCCCAGCTGCCAATCCCACTGCCAAAATGGCGTACATTTGAAGATTCCTCCCAGAGCAAAGAGGTCAGGACAGAAAGCTCTTGCTGCCATGGAGTATCCAGGCTGGCCCACCAAATCCACCCAAGAACCAAGGGTTGCAGGCTTGCTTGGCTGGGGAGAAGGGCTCCTGACTTTAGAGAGCTCCAGCTGCCAATCCCACTATCCAAATTTCGTATTTTTGAAGATTCCTCCCAGAGCAAAGAGGTCAGGAGAGAAAGCTCTTGCTGCCATGGAATACCGAGGCTGGCCCACCAAATCCACCCAAGAACCAAAGGTTGCAGGTTTGCTTGGCTGGGGAGAAGGGCTCTTGACTTTATACAGCTCCACCTGCCAGTCTTGCTGCCCAAATTCTGTACGTTTGAAGATTCCTCCCAGAGCAAAGGGGCCAGGACAGAAAGCTCTTGCTGCCATGGAGTACCCAGGCTGGCCCATAAAATCCACCGAAAAACCAAAGGTTGCAGGCTTGCTTGGCTGGGGAGAAAGGCTCTTGGCTTTATACAGCTCCAGCTGCCAATCTTGCTGCCAAATGGCGTACGTTTGAAGATTCTTCCCAGAGCAAAGGGGCCAGGACAGAAAGCTCTTGCTGCCATGGAGTACCCAGGCTGGCCCACCAAATCGACCCAAGAGCCAAAGGTTGCAGGCTTGCTTGGCTGGGGAGAAGGGCTCCTGGCTTTATACAGCTCCAGCTGCCAATCCCACTGCCCAAATTCTGTACGTTTGAAGATTCCTTCCAGAGCAAAGGGGTCAGGACAGAAAGCTCTTGCTGCCATGGAGTACCCAGGCTGGCCCACCAAATCGACCCAAGAGCAAAAGGTTGCAGGCTACCTTGGCTGGGAAGAAGGGCTCTTGGTTTTATACAGTTCCAGCTGCCAATCCCACTGCTCAAATACCGTACGTTTGAAGATTGCTCCCAGAGCAAAGGGGCCAGGACAGAAAGCTCTTGCTGCCATGGAGTACCCAGGCTGGCCAACAAAATGCACCAGAGAACCCAAGGCTGCAGGCTTGCATGGCTGGGAAGAAGGGCACCTAGCTTTATACAGCTCCAGCTGCCAATCCCACTGCCAAAATTGCGTACGTTTGAAGACTCCTCCCAGAGCAAAGAGGTGAGGACAGAAAGCTCTTACTGCCATGGAGTACTTAGGCTGGCCCACTAAATGCACCAGAGAACCAAAGGTTGCAGGCTTGCTTGGCTGGGGAGAAGGGCTCTTGGCTTTATACAGCTCCAGCTGCCAATCCCACTGCCCGAATTCCGTACGTTTGAAGATTGTTCCCAGAGCAAAGGGGCCAGGACAGAAAGCTCTTGCTGCCATGGAGTACCCTGGCTGGCTCACCAAATCGACCCAAGAGCAAAAGGTTGCAGGCTACCTTGGCTGGGAAGAAGGGCACCTGGCTTTATACAGCTCCAGCTGCCAATCCCACTGCCCAAATTCCGTACGTTTGAAGATTACTCCCAGAGCAAAGAGGTCAGGACAGAAAGCTCTTGCTGCCATGGAGTATCCAGGCTGGCCCAACAAATCCACCCAAGAACCAAGGGTTGCAGGCTTGCTTCGCTGGGGAGAAGGGACCTTTGCTTTATACAGCTCCAGCTGCCCATCTTGCTGCCCTAATTCTGTACGTTTGAAGATTTCTCCCAGAGCAATTGGGCCAGGACAGAAAGCTCTTGCTGCCATGGAGTACCCAGGCTGGCCCACCAAATGCACCAGAGAACCAAAGGTTTCAGGCTTGCTTGGCTGGGGAGAAGGGCTCTTGGCTTTATACAGCTCCAGCTGCCAATCTTGCTGCCCCAATGGCGTACGTTTGAAGATTCCTCCCAGAGCAAAGGGGCCAGGACAGAAAGCTCTTGCTGCCATGGAGTACCCAGGCTGGCCCATAAAATCCACCGAAAAACCAAAGGTTGCAGGCTTGCTTGGCTGGGGAGAAGGGCTCTTGGCTTTATAGAGCTCCAGCTGCCAATCCCACTGCCCAAAGTCCGTACGTTTGAAGATTCCTCCCAGAGCAAAGGGGCCAGGACAGAAAGCTCTTGCTGCCATGGAGTACCCAGGCTGGCCCACCAAATGCACCAGAGAACAAAAGTTTGCAGGCTTGCTTGGCTGGGGAGAAGGGCTCTTGGCTTTATACAGCTCCAGCTGCCAATCTTGCTGCCCAAATTCTGTACGTTTGAAGATTCCTCCCAGAGCAAAGGGGCCAGGACAGAAAGCTCTTGCTGCCATGGAGTACCCAGGCTGGCCCACCAAATGCACCAGAGAACAAAAGTTTGCAGGCTTGCTTGGCTGGGGAGAAGGGCTCTTGGCTTTATACAGCTCCAGTTGCCAATCTTGCTGCCCAAATTCCGTACGTTTTAAGATTTCTCCCAGAGCAAAGGGGCCAGGACAGAAAGCTCTTGCTGCCATGGAGTACCCAGGCTGGCCCAAAAAATGCACCAGAGAATCCAAGGTTGCAGGATTGCTTGCCTGGGAAGAAGGGCACCTGGCTTTATACAGCTCCAGCTACCAATCTTGCTGCCCAAATGGCGTACGATTGAAGATTCCTCCCAGGGCAAAGAGGTCAGGACAGAAAGCTCTTGCTGCCATGGAGTACTTAGGCTGGCCCACTAAATGCACCAGAGAACCAAAGGTTGCAGGCTTGCTTGCCTGGGAGAAGGGCTCTTGGCTTTATACAGCTCCAGCTGCCAATCCCACTGCCCGAATTCCGTACGTTTGAAGATTTCTCCCAGAGCAAAGGGGCCAGGACAGAAAGCTCTTGCTGCCATGGAGTACCCAGGCTGGCCCACCAAATACACCCAAGAGCCAAAGGTTGCAGGCTTGCTTGGCTGGGGAGAAGGGCTCTTGGCTTTATAGAGCTCCAGCTGCCAATCTTGCTGCCCAAATTCCGTACATTTGAAGATTCCTCCCAGGGCAAAGAGGTCAGGACAGAAAGCTCTTGCTGCCATGGAGTACCCTGGCTGGCTCACCAAATCCACCCAAGAGCCAAAGGTTGCAGGCTTGCTTGGCTGGGGAGAATGACTGTTGGCTTTATACAGCTCCAGTTGCCAGTCCCACTTCCCGAATTCCGTACGTTTGAAGATTCCTCCCAGAGCAAAGGGGCCAGGACAGAAAGCTCTTGCTGCCATGGAGTACCCAGGCTGGCCCACCAAATCAAACCAAGAGCCAAAGTTTGTAGGCTTGGTTGGCTGTGGAGAAGGGCTCTTTGCTTTATACAGCTCCAGCTGCCAGTCCCACTGCCCAAATGTCGTACGTTTGAAGATTCCTCCCAGAGTAAGGGGGCCAGGACAGAAACCCCTTGCTGTCATGGAGTACTTAGGCTGGCCCACCAAATGCACCATAGAGCCAAAGTTTGCAGGCTTCCTAGGCTGGAAAAATGGCTCTTGGCTTTATACAACTCCAGCTGCCAATCTTGTTGCCCAAATTCTGTACGTTTGAAGACTCCTCCCAGAGCAAAGAGGTCAGGACAGAAACCCCTTGCTGCCATGGAGTACCCAGGCTGGCCCACCAAATGCACCAGAGAACCAAAGGTTGCAGGCTTGCTTGGCTGGGGAGAAAGGCACCTGGTTTATGCAGCTCCAGCTGCCAATCCCACTGCCCAAATTCCGTACGTTTGAAGATTCCTCCCAGAGCAAAGAGGTCAGGACAGAAACCTCTTGCTGCCATGGAGTACCCAGGCTGGCCCACCAAATTCACCAGAGAGCTAAAGGTTGCAGGCTTGCTTGCCTGCGGAGAAGGGCTCTTGGCTTTATACAGCTCCAGCTGCCAATCTTGCTGCCCAAATGGCGTACGTTTGAAGATTCCTCCCAGAGCAAAGGGGCCAGGACAGAAAGCTCTTGCTGCCATGGAGTACCCAGGCTGGTCCACAAAATGCACCAGAGAACCCAAGTTTTCAGGCTACCTTGGCTGGGAAGAAGGGCACCCTGCTTTATACAGCTCCAGCTGCCAATCCAACTGCCCAAATTCCGTACGTTTGAAGATTCCTTCCAGAGCAAAGAGGTCAGGACAGAAAGCTCTTGCTGCCATGGAGTATCCAGGCTGGCCCAACAAATGCACCAGAGAGCCAAAGGTTGCAGGCTTGCTTGGCTGGGGAGAAGGGCTCTTGGCTTTATACAGCTCCAGCTGCCAATCTTGCTGCCCAAATTCTGTACGTTTGAAGATTCCTCCCAGAGCAAAGAGGTCAGGACAGAAAGCTCTTGCTGCCATGGAGTACCCAGGCTGACCCACCAAATGCACCAGAGAGCCAGAGGTTGCAGGCTTGCTTGGCTGGGAAGAAGGGCTCTTGGCTTTATACAGCTCCAGCTGCCAATCTTGCTGCCCAAATGGCGTACGTTTGAAGATTCCTCCCAGAGCAAAGGGGCCAGGACAGAAAGCTCTTGCTGCCATGGAGTACCCAGGCTGGTCCACCAAATGCAACAGAGAGCCAAAGGTTGTAGGCTTGCTTGGTTGGGGAGAAGGGCACCTGGCTTTATACAGCTCCAGCTGCCATTCCCACGTCCCAAATGTCGTACGTTTGAAGATTCCTCCCTAAGCAAAGGGGCCAGGACAGAAACCTCTTGCTGCCATGGAGTACCCAGGCTGGCCCACCAAATGCACCAGAGAGCTAAAGGTTGCAGGCATGCTTGGCTGGGGAGAAGGGCTCTTGGCTTTATACAGTTCCACCTGCCAATCTTGCTGCCCAAATTCCGTACGTTTGAAGATTCCTCCCAGAGCAAAGGGGCCAGGACAGAAAGCTCTTGCTGCCATGGAGTACCCAGGCTGGCCCACCAAATCGACCCAAGAGCAAAAGGTTGCAGGCTACCTTGGCTGGGAAGAAGGGCACCTGGCTTTATACAGCTCTAACTGCCAGTCTTGCTGCCGAAATGGCGTACGTTTGAAAATTCCGCCCAGAGCAAAGGGGTCAGGACAGAAAGCTCTTGCTGCCATGGAGTATCCAGGCTGGCCCAACAAATGCACCAGAGAACCAAAGGTTGCAGGCTTGCTTGGCTGGGGAGAAGGGCTCTTGGCTTTATAGAGTTCTAGCTGCCAATTTGGCTGCCCAAATTCCGTACGTTTGAAGATTCCTCCCAGAACAAAGGGGCCACGAGAGAAAGCTCTTGCTGCCATGGAGTACCCAGGCTGGCCCACCAAATGCACCAGAGAGCCAAAGGTTGCAGGCTTGCTTGGTTGGGGAGAAGGGCTCTTGGCTTTATAGAGCTCCAGCTGCCAGTCCCACGGCCCAATGGCGTACGTTTGAAGATTCCTTCCAGAGCAAAGGGGCCAGGACAGAAAGCTCTTGCTGCCATGGAGTACCCAGGCTGGCCCACCAAATCGACCCAAGAGCAAAAGGTTGCAGGCTACCTTGGCTGGGAAGAAGGTAACCTGGCTTTATACAGCTCCATCTGCCAATCCCACGGCCCAAATTCTGTATGTTTGAAGATTCCTCCCAGAGCAAAGGGGCCAGGACAGAAAGCTCGTGCTGCCATGGAGTACCCAGGCTGGCCCACCAAATCCACCCAGGAGCCAAAGGTTGCAGGCTTGCTTGGCTGGGGAGAATGGCTCTTGGCTTTATAGAGCTCCAGCTGCCCATCCCCCTGCCCAAATTCCGTACGTTTGAAGATTCCTCCCACAGTAAAGAGGTCAGGACAGAAAGCTCTTGCTGCCATGGAGTACCCAGGCTGGTCCACCAAATGCACCAGAGAGCCAAAGGCTGCAGGCTTACTTGGCTGCGGAGAAGGGTTCTTGGCTTTATAGAGCTCCAGCTGCCAATCCCATTGCCCAAATGGCGTACGTTTGAAGATTCCTCCCAGAGCAAAGGGGCCAGGACAGAAAGCTCTTGCTGCCATGGAGTACCCAGGCTGGCCCACCAAATGCACCCAAGAGCCAACGGTTGCAGGCTTGCTTGGCTGGGGAGAAGGGCTCTTGGCTTTATACAGCTCCAGCTGCCAATCTTGCTGCCCAAATGGCGTACGTTTTAGGATTCCTTCCAGAGCAAAGGGGCCAGGACAGAAAGCTCTTGCTGCCATGGAGTACCCAGGCTGGCCCACCAAATCGACCCAAAAGCAAAAGGTTGCAGGCTACCTTGGCTGGGAAGAAGGGCACCTGGCTTTATACAGCTCCAGCTGACATTGCCACGTTCCAAATGTCGTACATTTGAACATTCCTCCCTAAGCAAAGGGGTCAGGACAGAAAGCTCTTGCTGCCATGGAGTATCCAGGCTGGCCCACCAAATGCATTAGAGAACCAAAGGTTGCAGGCTTGATTGGCTGTGGAAAAGGGCTCTTGTCTTTATACAGTTCCAGCTGCCAATCTTCCTGCCCAAATTCCGTACGTTTGAAGATTCCTCCCAAGGCAAAGACGTCAGGACAGAAAGCTCTTGCTGCCATGGAGTACCCAGGCTGGCCCACCAAATCCACCCAAGAGCAAAAGGTTGCAGGCTACCTTGGCTGGGAAGAAGGGCACCTGGCTTTATAAAGCTCCAGCTGCCAATCCCACTGCCCAAATTCCGTACGTTTGAAGATTCCTCCCAGAGCAAAGGGGCCAGGACAGAAAGGTCTTCCCGCCATGGAGTACCCAGGCTGGCCCACCAAATGCACCAGAGAGCTAAAGGTTGCAGGCTTGCTTGGCTGGGGAGAAGGGCTCTTGGCTTTATAGAGCTCCAGCTGCCAATCTTGCTGCCCAAATGGCGTATGTTTGAAGATTCCTCCCAGAGCAAAGGGGCCAGGACAGAAAGCTCTTGCTGCCATGGAGTACCCAGGCTGGCCCACCAAATCCACCGAAGAACCAAAGGTTGCAGGCTTGCTTGGCTGGGGAGAAGGGCTCTTGGCTTTAGAGAGCCCCAGCTGCCAATCCCACTGCCCAAATTCCGTACGTTTGAAGATTCCGCCCAGAGCAAAGGGGTCTGGACAGAAAGCTCTTACTGCCATGGAGTACCCAGGCTGGCCCACAAAATGCACCAAAGAGCAAAAGGTTGCAGGCTACCTTGGGTGGGAAGAAGGGCACCTGGCTTTATACAGCTCCAGCTGCAAATCCCACTGCCCAAATGGCGTACGTTTGAAGATTGCTTCCAGAGCAAAGAGGTCAGGACAGAAAGCTCTTGCTGCCATGGAGTATCCAGGCTGGCTCAACAAATGCACCAGAGAGCCAAAGGTTGCAGGCTTGCTTGGCTGGGGAGAAGGGCTCTTGGCTTTATACAGCTCCAGCTGCCAATCTTGCTGCCCAAATTCTGTACGTTTGAAGATTCCTCCCAGAGCAAAGAGGTCTGGACAGAAAGCTCTTGCTGCCATGGAGTACCCAGGCTGGCCCACCAAATGCACCATAGAGAGCTAAAGGTTGCAGCCTTGCTTGGCTGGGGAGAAGGGCACCTGGCTTTATACAGCTCCAGCTGCCAAACTTGCTGACCAAATGGGGTACGTTTGAAGATTCTTTCCAGAGCAAAGGGGCCAGGACAGAAAGCTCTTGCTGCCATGGAGTACCCAGGCTGGCCCACCAAATCCACCCGAGAGTCAAAGGTTGCAGGCTTGCTTGGCTGGGGAGAAGGGCTGTTGGCTTTATAGACCTCCAGCTGCCAGTCCCACTGCCCAATGGTGTACGTTTGAAGATTCCTTCCAGAGCAAAGGGGCCAGGACAGAAAGCTCTTGCTGCCATGGAGTACCCAGGCTGGCCCACCAAATCAAACCAAGAGCCAAAGGTTGCAGGCTTGCTTGGCTGGGGAGAAGGACTCTTGGCTTTATACAGCTCCAGCTGCCAGTCCCACTGCCCAAATGGCGTACGTTTGAAGATTCCTTCCAGAGCAAAGGGGTCTGGACAGAAAGCTCTTGCTGC
This sequence comes from Manacus candei, assembly GCF_025592945.1. NCBI lineage: Eukaryota > Metazoa > Chordata > Aves > Passeriformes > Pipridae > Manacus > Manacus candei. Next base: position 27,701,931 of record NW_026138071.1, on the reverse strand, counting down.
CATGGAGTACCCAGGCTGGTCCACAAAATGCACCAGAGAACCCAAGGTTGCAGGCTACCTTGGCTGGGAAGAAGGGCACCCTGCTTAATACAGCTCCAGCTGCCAATCCAACTGCCCAAATGGCGTACGTTTGAAGATTCCTCCCAGAGCAAAGAGGTCAGGACAGAAAGCTCTTGCTGCCATGGAGTATCCAGGCTGGCCCAACAAATGCACCAGAGAGCCAAAGGTTGCAGGCTTGCTTGGCTGGGGAGAAGGGCTCTTGGCTTTATACAGCTCCAGCTGCCAATCTTGCTGCCCAAATGGCGTACGTTTGAAGATTCCTCCCAGAGCAAAGGGGCCAGGACAGAAAGCTCTTGCTGCCATGGAGTACCCAGGCTGGCCCACCAAATCCACCCAAGAAACAAAGGTTGCAGGCTTGCTTGGCTGGGGAGAAGGACTCTTGGCTTTATACAGCTCCAGCTGCCAGTCCCACTGCCCAAATGGCGTACGTTTGATGATTCCGCCCAGAGCAAAGGGGTCTGGACAGAAAGCTCTTGCTGCCATGGAGTACCCAGGCTGGCCCACAAAATGCACCAGACAACCCAAGGTTGCAGGCTTGCTTGGCTGGGAAGAAGGGCACCTGGCTTTATACAGCTCCAGCTGCCAATCCCACTGCCCAAATGGCGTACGTTTGAAGATTCCTCCCAGAGCAAAGAGGTCCGGACAGAAAGCTCTTGCTGCCATGGAGTACCCAGGCTGGCCCACCAAATGCACCCAAGAGCCAAAGGTTGCAGGCTTGCTTGGCTGGGGAGAAGGGCTCTTGGCTATATAGAGCTCCAGCTGCCAGTCCCACTGCCCAATGGTGTACGTTTGAAGATTCCTTCCAGAGCAAAGGGGTCACGACAGAAAGCTCTTGCTGCCATGGAGTACCCAGGCTGGCCCACCAAATGCACCCAAGAGCCAAAGGTTGCAGGCTTGCTTGGCTGGGGAGAAGGACTCTTGGCTTTATACAGCTCCAGCTGCCAATCTTGCTGCCCAAATTCCGTACGTTTGAAGATTCCTCCCAGAGCAAAGGGGCCAGGACAGAAAGCTCTTGCTGCCATGGAGTACCCAGGCTGGCCCACCAAATCGACCCAAGAGCAAAAGGTTGCAGGCTACCTTGGCTGGGAAGAAGGGCACCTGGCTTTATACAGCTCTAACTGCCAGTCTTGCTGCCGAAATGGCGTACGTTTGAAAATTCCGCCCAGAGCAAAGGGGTCAGGACAGAAAGCTCTTGCTGCCATGGAGTATCCAGGCTGGCCCAACAAATGCACCAGAGAACCCAAGTTTTCAGGCTACCTTGGCTGGGAAGTAGGGCACCTGGCTTTATACAGCTCCAGCTGCCAATACCACTGCCCAAATTCCGTACGTTTGAAGATTCCTCCCAGAGCAAAGGGGTCAGGACAGAAAGCTCTTGCTGCCATGGAGTATCCAGGCTGGCCCAACAAATGCACCAGAGAACCAAAGGTTGCAGGCTTGCTTGGCTGGGGAGAAGGGCTCTTGGCTTTATAGAGTTCTAGCTGCCAATTTGGCTGCCCAAATTCCGTACGTTTGAAGATTCCTCCCAGAGCAAAGGGGCCACGAGAGAAAGCTCTTGCTGCCATGGAGTACCCAGGCTGGCCCACCAAATGCACCAGAGAGCCAAAGGTTGCAGGCTTGCTTGGTTGGGGAGAAGGGCTCTTGGCTTTATAGAGCTCCAGCTGCCAGTCCCACGGCCCAATGGCGTACGTTTGAAGATTCCTTCCAGAGCAAAGGGGCCAGGACAGAAAGCTCTTGCTGCCATGGAGTACCCAGGCTGGCCCACCAAATCGACCCAAGAGCAAAAGGTTGCAGGGTACCTTGGCTGGGAAGAAGGTTACCTGGCTTTATACAGCTCTATCTGCCAATCCCAGGGCCCAAATTCTGTATGTTTGAAGATTCCTCCCAGAGCAAAGGGGCCAGGACAGAAAGCTCTTGCTGCCATGGAGTACCCAGGCTGGCCCACCAAATCCACCCAGGAGCCAAAGGTTGCAGGCTTGCTTGGCTGGGGAGAAGGGCTCTTGGTTTTATAGAGCTCCAGCTGCCCATCCCCCTGCCCAAATTCCGTACGTTTGAAGATTCCTCCCACAGTAAAGAGGTCAGGACAGAAAGCTCTTGCTGCCATGGAGTACCCAGGCTGGTCCACCAAATGCACCAGAGAGCCAAAGGCTGCAGGCTTACTTGGCTGCGGAGAAGGGTTCTTGGCTTTATAGAGTTCTAGCTGCCAATCCCATTGCCCAAATGGCGTACGTTTGAAGATTCCTCCCAGAGCAAAGGGGCCAGGACAGAAAGCTCTTGCTGCCATGGAGTACCCAGGCTGGCCCACCAAATGCACCCAAGAGCTAAAGGTTGCAGGCTTGCTTGGCTGGGGAGAAGGGCTCTTGGCTTTATACAGCTCCAGCTGCCAATCTTGCTGCCAAAATGGCGTACGTTTGAGGATTCCTTCCAGAGCAAAGGGGCCAGGACAGAAAGCTCTTGCTGCCATGGAGTACCCAGGCTGGCCCACCAAATCGACCCAAAAGCAAAAGGTTGCAGGCTACCTTGGCTGGGAAGAAGGGCACCTGGCTTTATACAGCTCCAGCTGCCATTGCCACGTTCCAAATGTCGTACATTTGAACATTCCTCCCTAAGCAAAGGGGTCAGGACAGAAAGCTCTTGCTGCCACGGAGTATCCAGGCTGGCCCACCAAATGCATTAGAGAACCAAAGGTTGCAGGCTTGATTGGCTGTGGAAAAGGGCTCTTGTCTTTATACAGTTCCAGCTGCCAATCTTCCTGCCCAAATTCCGTACGTTTGAAGATTCCTCCCAAGGCAAAGACGTCAGGACAGAAAGCTCTTGCTGCCATGGAGTACCCAGGCTGGCCCACCAAATCCACCCAAGAGCAAAAGGTTGCAGGCTACCTTGGCTGGGAAGAAGGGCACCTGGCTTTATAAAGCTCCAGCTGCCAATCCCACTGCCCAAATTCCGTACGTTTGAAGATTCCTCCCAGAGCAAAGGGGCCAGGACAGAAAGGTCTTCCCGCCATGGAGTACCCAGGCTGGCCCACCAAATGCACCAGAGAGCTAAAGGTTGCAGGCTTGCTTGGCTGGGGAGAAGGGCTCTTGGCTTTATAGAGCTCCAGCTGCCAATCTTGCTGCCCAAATGGCGTATGTTTGAAGATTCCTCCCAGAGCAAAGGGGCCAGGACAGAAAGCTCTTGCTGCCATGGAGTACCCAGGCTGGCCCACCAAATCCACCGAAGAACCAAAGGTTGCAGGCTTGCTTGGCTGGGGAGAAGGGCTCTTGGCTTTAGAGAGCCCCAGCTGCCAATCCCACTGCCCAAATTCCGTACGTTTGAAGATTCCGCCCAGAGCAAAGGGGTCTGGACAGAAAGCTCTTACTGCCATGGAGTACCCAGGCTGGCCCACAAAATGCACCAAAGAGCAAAAGGTTGCAGGCTACCTTGGGTGGGAAGAAGGGCACCTGGCTTTATACAGCTCCAGCTGCAAATCCCACTGCCCAAATGGCGTACGTTTGAAGATTGCTTCCAGAGCAAAGAGGTCAGGACAGAAAGCTCTTGCTGCCATGGAGTATCCAGGCTGGCTCAACAAATGCACCAGAGAGCCAAAGGTTGCAGGCTTGCTTGGCTGGGGAGAAGGGCTCTTGGCTTTATACAGCTCCAGCTGCCAATCTTGCTGCCCAAATTCTGTACGTTTGAAGATTCCTCCCAGAGCAAAGAGGTCTGGACAGAAAGCTCTTGCTGCCATGGAGTACCCAGGCTGGCCCACCAAATGCACCATAGAGAGCTAAAGGTTGCAGCCTTGCTTGGCTGGGGAGAAGGGCACCTGGCTTTATACAGCTCCAGCTGCCAAACTTGCTGACCAAATGGGGTACGTTTGAAGATTCTTTCCAGAGCAAAGGGGCCAGGACAGAAAGCTCTTGCTGCCATGGAGTACCCAGGCTGGCCCACCAAATCCACCCGAGAGTCAAAGGTTGCAGGCTTGCTTGGCTGGGGAGAAGGGCTGTTGGCTTTATAGACCTCCAGCTGCCAGTCCCACTGCCCAATGGTGTACGTTTGAAGATTCCTTCCAGAGCAAAGGGGCCAGGACAGAAAGCTCTTGCTGCCATGGAGTACCCAGGCTGGCCCACCAAATCAAACCAAGAGCCAAAGGTTGCAGGCTTGCTTGGCTGGGGAGAAGGACTCTTGGCTTTATACAGCTCCAGCTGCCAGTCCCACTGCCCAAATGGCGTACGTTTGAAGATTCCTTCCAGAGCAAAGGGGTCTGGACAGAAAGCTCTTGCTGCCATGGAGTACCCAGGCTGGTCCACAAAATGCACCAGAGAACCCAAGGTTGCAGGCTACCTTGGCTGGGAAGAAGGGCACCCTGCTTAATACAGCTCCAGCTGCCAATCCAACTGCCCAAATGGCGTACGTTTGAAGATTCCTCCCAGAGCAAAGAGGTCAGGACAGAAAGCTCTTGCTGCCATGGAGTATCCAGGCTGGCCCAACAAATGCACCAGAGAGCCAAAGGTTGCAGGCTTGCTTGGCCTGGGAGAAGGGCTCTTGGCTTTATACAGCTCCAGCTGCCAATCTTGCTGCCCAAATGGCGTACGTTTGAAGATTCCTCCCAGAGCAAAGGGGCCAGGACAGAAAGCTCTTGCTGCCATGGAGTACCCAGGCTGGCCCACCAAATCCACCCAAGAAACAAAGGTTGCAGGCTTGCTTGGCTTGGGAGAAGGACTCTTGGCTTTATACAGCTCCAGCTGCCAGTCCCACTGCCCAAATGGCGTACGTTTGATGATTCCGCCCAGAGCAAAGGGGTCTGGACAGAAAGCTCTTGCTGCCATGGAGTACCCAGGCTGGCCCACAAAATGCACCAGACAACCCAAGGTTGCAGGCTTGCTTGGATGGGAAGAAGGGCACCTGGCTTTATACAGCTCCAGCTGCCAATCCCACTGCCCAAATGGCGTACGTTTGAAGATTCCTCCCAGAGCAAAGAGGTCCGGACAGAAAGCTCTTGCTGCCATGGAGTACCCAGGCTGGCCCACCAAATGCACCCAAGAGCCAAAGGCTGCAGGCTTGCGTGGCTGGGGAGAAGGGCTCTTGGCTATATAGAGCTCCAGCTGCCAGTCCCACTGCCCAATGGTGTACTTTTGAAGATTCCTTCCAGAGCAAAGGGGCCAGGACAGAAAGCTCTTGCTGCCATGGAGTACCCAGGCTGGCCCACCAAATGCACCCAAGAGCCAAAGGTTGCAGGCTTGCTTGGCTGGGGAGAAGGACTCTTGGCTTTATACAGCTCCAGCTGCCAATCTTGCTGCCCAAATTCCGTACGTTTGAAGATTCCTTCCAGAGCAAAGGGGCCAGGACAGAAAGCTCTTGCTGCCATGGAGTACCCAGGCTGGCCCACCAAATCGACCCAAGAGCAAAAGGTTGCAGGCTACCTTGGCTGGGGAGAAGGGCACCTGGCTTTATACAGCTCTAACTGCCAGTCTTGCTGCCGAAATGGCGTACGTTTGAAAATTCCGCCCAGAGCAAAGGGGTCAGGACAGAAAGCTCTTGCTGCCATGGAGTATCCAGGCTGGCCCAACAAATGCACCAGAGAACCCAAGGTTTCAGGCTACCTTGGCTGGGAAGTAGGGCACCTGGCTTTATAGAGCTCCAGCTGCCAATCCCACTGCCCAAATTCCGTACGTTTGAAGATTCCTCCCAGAGCAAAGGGGCCAGGACAGAAAGCTCTTGCTGCCATGGAGTACCCAGGCTGGCCCACCAAATCGACCCAAGAGCAAAAGGTTGCAGGCTACCTTGGCTGGGAAGAAGGTTACCTGGCTTTATACAGCTCCATCTGCAAATCCCTCTGCCCAAATTCCTTACGTTTGAAGATTCCTCCCAGAGCAAAGGGGCCAGGACAGAAAGCTCTTGCTGCCATGGAGTACCCAGGCTGGCCCACCAAATGCACCCAAGAGCCAAAGGTTGCAGGCTTGCTTGGCTGGGGAGAAGGGCTCTTGGCTTTAGAGAGCTCCAGCTGCCAGTCCCACTGCCCAATGGCGTACGTTTGAAGATTCCTCCCAGAGCAAAGGGGCCAGGACAGAAAGCTCTTGCTGCCATGGAGTACCCAGGCTGGCCATCCAAATCGACCCAAGAGCAAAAGGTTGCAGGCTACCTTGGGTGGGAAGAAGGTTACCTGGCTTTATACAGCTCCAGCTGCCAATCCCACTGCCCAAATTCCGTACGTTTGAAGATTCCTCCCAGAGCAAAGGGGCCAGGACAGAAAGCTCTTGCTGCCATGGAGTACCCAGGCTGGCCCACCAAATGCACCAGAGAACCAAAGGTTGCAGGCTTGCTTGGCTGGGGAGAAGGGCTCTTGGCTTTATACAGCTCCAGCTGCCAATCTTGCTGCCCAAATGGCGTACATTTGAAGATTCCTCCCACAGCAAAGGGGCCAGGACAGAAAGCTCTTGCTGCCATGGAGTACCCAGGCTGGCCCACCAAATCCACCCAAGAGCCAAAGGTTGTAGGCTTGCTTGGCTGGGGAGAAGGGCTCTTGGCTTTAGAGAGCCCCAGCTGCCAATCTTGCTGCCCAAATGGCGTACGTTTGAAGATTCCTCCCAGAGCAAAGGGGCCAGGACAGAAAGCTCTTGCTGCCATGGAGTACCCAGGCTGGCCCACCAAATGCACCAGAGAGCTAAAGTTTGTAGGCTTGCTTGGCTGGGGAGAAGGGCTCTTGGCTTTATACAGCTCCAGCTGCCAATCTTGCTACCCTAATTCTGTACGTTTGAAGATTCCTCCCACAGCAAAGGGGTCAGGACAGAAAGCTCTTGCTGCCATGGAGTACCCAGGCTGGCCCACAAAATCCACCGAAGAACCAAAGGTTGCAGGCTTGCTTCGCTGGGGAGAAGGGACCTTTGCTTTATACAGCTCCAGCTGCCAGTCCCACTGCCCGAATTCCGTACGTTTGAAGATTACTCCCAGAGCAAAGGGGCCAGGACAGAAAGCTCTTGCTGCCATGGAGTACCCATGCTGGCCCACCAAATCCACCCAAGAGCAAAAGGTTGCAGGCTACCTTGGCTGGGAAGAAGGGAACCTGGCTTTATACAGCTCCAGCTGCCAAACCCACTGCCCAAATTCCGTACGTTTGAAGATTCCTCCCAGAGCAAAGGGGTCAGGACAGAAAGCTCTTGCTGCCATGGAGTATCCAGGCTGGCCCAACAAATGCACCAGAGAACCAAAGGTTGCAGGCTTGCTTGGCTGGGGAGAAGGGCTCTTGGCTTTATAGAGTTCTAGCTGCCAATTTGGCTGCCCAAATTCCGTACGTTTGAAGATTCCTCCCAGAGCAAAGGGGCCACGAGAGAAAGCTCTTGCTGCCATGGAGTACCCAGGCTGGCCCACCAAATGCACCAGAGAGCCAAAGGTTGCAGGCTTGCTTGGTTGGGGAGAAGGGCTCTTGGCTTTATAGAGCTCCAGCTGCCAGTCCCACGGCCCAATGGCGTACGTTTGAAGATTCCTTCCAGAGCAAAGGGGCCAGGACAGAAAGCTCTTGCTGCCATGGAGTACCCAGGCTGGCCCACCAAATCGACCCAAGAGCAAAAGGTTGCAGGCTACCTTGGCTGGGAAGAAGGTTACCTGGCTTTATACAGCTCTATCTGCCAATCCCACGGCCCAAATTCTGTATGTTTGAAGATTCCTCCCAGAGCAAAGGGGCCAGGACAGAAAGCTCTTGCTGCCATGGAGTACCCAGGCTGGCCCACCAAATCCACCCAGGAGCCAAAGGTTGCAGGCTTGCTTGGCTGGGGAGAAGGGCTCTTGGCTTTATAGAGCTCCAGCTGCCCATCCCCCTGCCCAAATTCCGTACGTTTGAAGATTCCTCCCACAGTAAAGAGGTCAGGACAGAAAGCTCTTGCTGCCATGGAGTACCCAGGCTGGTCCACCAAATGCACCAGAGAGCCAAAGGCTGCAGGCTTACTTGGCTGCGGAGAAGGGTTCTTGGCTTTATAGAGCTCCAGCTGCCAATCCCATTGCCCAAATGGCGTACGTTTGAAGATTCCTCCCAGAGCAAAGGGGCCAGGACAGAAAGCTCTTGCTGCCATGGAGTACCCAGGCTGGCCCACCAAATGCACCCAAGAGCTAAAGGTTGCAGGCTTGCTTGGCTGGGGAGAAGGGCTCTTGGCTTTATACAGCTCCAGCTGCCAATCTTGCTGCCCAAATGGCGTACGTTTGAGGATTCCTTCCAGAGCAAAGGGGCCAGGACAGAAAGCTCTTGCTGCCATGGAGTACCCAGGCTGGCCCACCAAATCGACCCAAAAGCAAAAGGTTGCAGGCTACCTTGGCTGGGAAGAAGGGCACCTGGCTTTATACAGCTCCAGCTGCCATTGCCACGTTCCAAATGTCGTACATTTGAACATTCCTCCCTAAGCAAAGGGGTCAGGACAGAAAGCTCTTGCTGCCACGGAGTATCCAGGCTGGCCCACCAAATGCATTAGAGAACCAAAGGTTGCAGGCTTGATTGGCTGTGGAAAAGGGCTCTTGTCTTTATACAGTTCCAGCTGCCAATCTTCCTGCCCAAATTCCGTACGTTTGAAGATTCCTCCCAAGGCAAAGACGTCAGGACAGAAAGCTCTTGCTGCCATGGAGTACCCAGGCTGGCCCACCAAATCCACCCAAGAGCAAAAGGTTGCAGGCTACCTTGGCTGGGAAGAAGGGCACCTGGCTTTATAAAGCTCCAGCTGCCAATCCCACTGCCCAAATTCCGTACGTTTGAAGATTCCTCCCAGAGCAAAGGGGCCAGGACAGAAAGGTCTTCCCGCCATGGAGTACCCAGGCTGGCCCACCAAATGCACCAGAGAGCTAAAGGTTGCAGGCTTGCTTGGCTGGGGAGAAGGGCTCTTGGCTTTATAGAGCTCCAGCTGCCAATCTTGCTGCCCAAATGGCGTATGTTTGAAGATTCCTCCCAGAGCAAAGGGGCCAGGACAGAAAGCTCTTGCTGCCATGGAGTACCCAGGCTGGCCCACCAAATCCACCGAAGAACCAAAGGTTGCAGGCTTGCTTGGCTGGGGAGAAGGGCTCTTGGCTTTAGAGAGCCCCAGCTGCCAATCCCACTGCCCAAATTCCGTACGTTTGAAGATTCCGCCCAGAGCAAAGGGGTCTGGACAGAAAGCTCTTACTGCCATGGAGTACCCAGGCTGGCCCACAAAATGCACCAAAGAGCAAAAGGTTGCAGGCTACCTTGGGTGGGAAGAAGGGCACCTGGCTTTATACAGCTCCAGCTGCAAATCCCACTGCCCAAATGGCGTACGTTTGAAGATTGCTTCCAGAGCAAAGAGGTCAGGACAGAAAGCTCTTGCTGCCATGGAGTATCCAGGCTGGCTCAACAAATGCACCAGAGAGCCAAAGGTTGCAGGCTTGCTTGGCTGGGGAGAAGGGCTCTTGGCTTTATACAGCTCCAGCTGCCAATCTTGCTGCCCAAATTCTGTACGTTTGAAGATTCCTCCCAGAGCAAAGAGGTCTGGACAGAAAGCTCTTGCTGCCATGGAGTACCCAGGCTGGCCCACCAAATGCACCATAGAGAGCTAAAGGTTGCAGCCTTGCTTGGCTGGGGAGAAGGGCACCTGGCTTTATACAGCTCCAGCTGCCAAACTTGCTGACCAAATGGGGTACGTTTGAAGATTCTTTCCAGAGCAAAGGGGCCAGGACAGAAAGCTCTTGCTGCCATGGAGTACCCAGGCTGGCCCACCAAATCCACCCGAGAGTCAAAGGTTGCAGGCTTGCTTGGCTGGGGAGAAGGGCTGTTGGCTTTATAGACCTCCAGCTGCCAGTCCCACTGCCCAATGGTGTACGTTTGAAGATTCCTTCCAGAGCAAAGGGGCCAGGACAGAAAGCTCTTGCTGCCATGGAGTACCCAGGCTGGCCCACCAAATCAAACCAAGAGCCAAAGGTTGCAGGCTTGCTTGGCTGGGGAGAAGGACTCTTGGCTTTATACAGCTCCAGCTGCCAGTCCCACTGCCCAAATGGCGTACGTTTGAAGATTCCTTCCAGAGCAAAGGGGCCAGGACAGAAAGCTCTTGCTGCCATGGAGTACCCAGGCTGGTCCACAAAATGCACCAGAGAACCCAAGGTTGCAGGCTACCTTGGCTGGGAAGAAGGGCACCCTGCTTAATACAGCTCCAGCTGCCAATCCAACTGCCCAAATGGCGTACGTTTGAAGATTCCTCCCAGAGCAAAGAGGTCAGGACAGAAAGCTCTTGCTGCCATGGAGTATCCAGGCTGGCCCAACAAATGCACCAGAGAGCCAAAGGTTGCAGGCTTGCTTGGCCTGGGAGAAGGGCTCTTGGCTTTATACAGCTCCAGCTGCCAATCTTGCTGCCCAAATGGCGTACGTTTGAAGATTCCTCCCAGAGCAAAGGGGCCAGGACAGAAAGCTCTTGCTGCCATGGAGTACCCAGGCTGGCCCACCAAATCCACCCAAGAAACAAAGGTTGCAGGCTTGCTTGGCTGGGGAGAAGGACTCTTGGCTTTATACAGCTCCAGCTGCCAGTCCCACTGCCCAAATGGCGTACGTTTGATGATTCCGCCCAGAGCAAAGGGGTCTGGACAGAAAGCTCTTGCTGCCATGGAGTACCCAGGCTGGCCCACAAAATGCACCAGACAACCCAAGGTTGCAGGCTTGCTTGGATGGGAAGAAGGGCACCTGGCTTTATACAGCTCCAGCTGCCAATCCCACTGCCCAAATGGCGTACGTTTGAAGATTCCTCCCAGAGCAAAGAGGTCCGGACAGAAAGCTCTTGCTGCCATGGAGTACCCAGGCTGGCCCACCAAATGCACCCAAGAGCCAAAGGTTGCAGGCTTGCGTGGCTGGGGAGAAGGGCTCTTGGCTATATAGAGCTCCAGCTGCCAGTCCCACTGCCCAATGGTGTACTTTTGAAGATTCCTTCCAGAGCAAAGGGGCCAGGACAGAAAGCTCTTGCTGCCATGGAGTACCCAGGCTGGCCCACCAAATGCACCCAAGAGCCAAAGGTTGCAGGCTTGCTTGGCTGGGGAGAAGGACTCTTGGCTTTATACAGCTCCAGCTGCCAATCTTGCTGCCCAAATTCCGTACGTTTGAAGATTCCTTCCAGAGCAAAGGGGCCAGGACAGAAAGCTCTTGCTGCCATGGAGTACCCAGGCTGGCCCACCAAATCGACCCAAGAGCAAAAGGTTGCAGGCTACCTTGGCTGGGGAGAAGGGCACCTGGCTTTATACAGCTCTAACTGCCAGTCTTGCTGCCGAAATGGCGTACGTTTGAAAATTCCGCCCAGAGCAAAGGGGTCAGGACAGAAAGCTCTTGCTGCCATGGAGTATCCAGGCTGGCCCAACAAATGCACCAGAGAACCCAAGGTTTCAGGCTACCTTGGCTGGGAAGTAGGGCACCTGGCTTTATAGAGCTCCAGCTGCCAATCCCACTGCCCAAATTCCGTACGTTTGAAGATTCCTCCCAGAGCAAAGGGGCCAGGACAGAAAGCTCTTGCTGCCATGGAGTACCCAGGCTGGCCCACCAAATCGACCCAAGAGCAAAAGGTTGCAGGCTACCTTGGCTGGGAAGAAGGTTACCTGGCTTTATACAGCTCCATCTGCAAATCCCTCTGCCCAAATTCCTTACGTTTGAAGATTCCTCCCAGAGCAAAGGGGCCAGGACAGAAAGCTCTTGCTGCCATGGAGTACCCAGGCTGGCCCACCAAATGCACCCAAGAGCCAAAGGTTGCAGGCTTGCTTGGCTGGGGAGAAGGGCTCTTGGCTTTAGAGAGCTCCAGCTGCCAGTCCCACTGCCCAATGGCGTACGTTTGAAGATTCCTCCCAGAGCAAAGGGGCCAGGACAGAAAGCTCTTGCTGCCATGGAGTACCCAGGCTGGCCATCCAAATCGACCCAAGAGCAAAAGGTTGCAGGCTACCTTGGGTGGGAAGAAGGTTACCTGGCTTTATACAGCTCCAGCTGCCAATCCCACTGCCCAAATTCCGTACGTTTGAAGATTCCTCCCAGAGCAAAGGGGCCAGGACAGAAAGCTCTTGCTGCCATGGAGTACCCAGGCTGGCCCACCAAATGCACCAGAGAACCAAAGGTTGCAGGCTTGCTTGGCTGGGGAGAAGGGCTCTTGGCTTTATACAGCTCCAGCTGCCAATCTTGCTGCCCAAATGGCGTACATTTGAAGATTCCTCCCAGAGCAAAGGGGCCAGGACAGAAAGCTCTTGCTGCCATGGAGTACCCAGGCTGGCCCACCAAATCCACCCAAGAGCCAAAGGTTGTAGGCTTGCTTGGCTGGGGAGAAGGGCTCTTGGCTTTAGAGAGCCCCAGCTGCCAATCTTGCTGCCCAAATGGCGTACGTTTGAAGATTCCTCCCAGAGCAAAGGGGCCAGGACAGAAAGCTCTTGCTGCCATGGAGTACCCAGGCTGGCCCACCAAATGCACCAGAGAGCTAAAGTTTGTAGGCTTGCTTGGCTGGGGAGAAGGGCTCTTGGCTTTATACAGCTCCAGCTGCCAATCTTGCTACCCTAATTCTGTACGTTTGAAGATTCCTCCCACAGCAAAGGGGTCAGGACAGAAAGCTCTTGCTGCCATGGAGTACCCAGGCTGGCCCACAAAATCCACCGAAGAACCAAAGGTTGCAGGCTTGCTTCGCTGGGGAGAAGGGACCTTTGCTTTATACAGCTCCAGCTGCCAGTCCCACTGCCCGAATTCCGTACGTTTGAAGATTACTCCCAGAGCAAAGGGGCCAGGACAGAAAGCTCTTGCTGCCATAGAGTACCCATGCTGGCCCACCAAATCCACCCAAGAGCAAAAGGTTGCAGGCTACCTTGGCTGGGAAGAAGGGAACCTGGCTTTATACAGCTCCAGCTGCCAAACCCACTGCCCAAATTCCGTACGTTTGAAGATTCCTCCCAGAGCAAAGGGGCCACGACAGAAAGCTCTTGCTGCCATGGAGTACCCAGGCTGGCCCACCAAATCCACCCAAGAGCCAAAGGTTGCAGGTTTGCTTGGCTGGGGAGAAGGGCTCTTGGCTTTAGAGAGCCCCAGATGCCAATCCCACTGCCAAAATGGCGTACATTTGAAGATTCCTCCCAGAGCAAAGAGGTCAGGACAGAAAGCTCTTGCTGCCATGGAGTATCCAGGCTGGCCCACCAAATCCACCCAAGAACCAAGGGTTGCAGGCTTGCTTGGCTGGGGAGAAGGGCTCCTGACTTTAGAGAGCTCCAGCTGCCAATCCCACGGCCCAAATGGCGTACGTTTGAAGATTCCTTCCAGGGCAAAGAGGTCAGGACAGAAAGCTCTTGCTGCCATGGTGTACTTAGGCTGGTCCACCAAATGCACCAGAGAACCAAAGGTTGCAGGCTTGCTTGGCTGGGGAGAAGGGACCTTTGCTTTATACAGCTCCAGCTGCCAATCTTGCTGCCCTAATTCTGTACGTTTGAAGATTTCTCCCAGAGCAATTGGGCCAGGACAGAAAGCTCTTGCTGCCATGGAGTACCCAGGCTGGCCCACCAAATGCACCAGAGAACCAAAGGTTGCAGGCTTGCTTGGCTGGGGAGAAGGGCTCTTGGCTTTAGAGAGCTCCAGCTGCCAATCCCACTATCCAAATTTCGTATGTTTGAAGATTCCTCCCAGAGCAAAGAGGTCAGGAGAGAAAGCTCTTGCTGCCATGGAATACCGAGGCTGGCCCACCAAATTCACCCAAGAACCAAAGGTTGCATGTTTGCTTGGCTGGGGAGAAGGGCTCTTGGCTTTATACAGCTCCAGCTGCCAATCTTGCTGCCCAAATGGCGTACGTTTGAAGATTCCTCCCAGAGCAAAGGGGCCAGGTCAGAAAGCTCTTGCTGCCATGGAGTACCCAGGCTGGCCCACCAAATCGACCCAAGAGCAAAAGGTTGCAGGCTACCTTGGATGGGAAGAAGGTTACCTGGCTTTATACAGCTCCATCTGCAAATCCCACTGCCCAAATTCCGTACGTTTGAAGATTCCTCCCAGAGCAAAGGGGCCAGGACAGAAAGCTCTTGCTGCCATGGAGTACCCAGGCTGGCCCACCAAATCCACCCAAGAAACAAAGGTTGCAGGCTTGCTTGGATGGGGAGAAGGGCTCTTGGCTTTAGAGAGCTCCAGCTGCCAGTCCCACTGCCCAATGGCGTACGTTTGAAGATTCCTCCCAGAGCAAAGGGGCCAGGACAGAAAGCTCTTGCTGCCATGGAGTACCCAGGCTGGCCCACCAAATCGACCCAAGAGCAAAAGGTTGCAGGCTACCTTGGGTGGGAAGAAGGTTACCTGGCTTTATACAGCTCCATCTGCAAATCCCACTGCCCAAATTCCGTACGTTTGAAGATTCCTCCCAGAGCAAAGGGGCCAGGACAGAAAGCTCTTGCTGCCATGGAGTACCCAGGCTGGCCCACCAAATCCACCCAAGAAACAAAGGTTGCAGGCTTGCTTGGATGGGGAGAAGGGCTCTTGGCTTTAGAGAGCTCCAGCTGCCAGTCCCACTGCCCAATGGCGTACGTTTGAAGATTCCTTCCAGAGCAAAGGGGTCAGGACAGAAAGCCCTTGCTGACATGAAGTACCCAGGCTGGCTCACCAAATGCACCAGAGAGCCAAAGGTTGCAGGCTTGCTTGGCTGGGGAGAAGGGCTCTTGGCTTTAGAGAGCCCTAGCTGCCAATCCCACTGCCCAAATGGCTTACGTTTGAAGACTGCTCCCAGAGCAAAGGGGTCTAGACAGAAAGCTCTTGCTGCCATGCAGTACTTAGGCTGGCCCACCAAATGCACCAGAGAACCAAAGGTTGCAGGCTTGCCTGGCTGGGGAGAAGGGCTCTTGGCTTTATACAGCTCCAGCTGCCAATCTTGCTACCCAAATGGCGTACGTTTGAAGATTCCTCCCAGAGCAAAGGGGCCAGGACAGAAAGCTCTTGCTGCCATGGAGTACCCAGGCTGGCCCACAAAATCCACCGAAGAACCAAAGGTTGCAGGCTTGCTTGGCTGGGGAGAAGGGACCTTTGCTTTATACAGCTCCAGCTGCCAGTCCCACTGCCCGAATTCCGTACGTTTGAAGATTACTCCCAGAGCAAAGGGGCCAGGACAGAAAGCTCTTGCTGCCATGGAGTACCCATGCTGGCCCACCAAATCCACCCAAGAGCAAAAGGTTGCAGGCTACCTTGGCTGGGAAGAAGGGCACCTGGCTTTATACAGCTCCAGCTGCCAATCCCACTGCCCAAATTCCGTACGTTTGAAGATTCCTCCCAGAGCAAAGGGGCCACGACAGAAAGCTCTTGCTGCCATGGAGTACCCAGGCTGGCCCACCCAATGCACCAGAGAGCCAAAGGTTGCAGGCTTGCTTGGCTGGGGAGAAGGGCTCTTGGCTTTATACAGCTCCAGCTGCCAATCTTGCTGCCCAAATGGCGTACGTTTGAAGATTCCTCCCAGAGCAAAGGGGTCAGGACAGAAAGCTCTTGCTGCCATGGAGTACCCAGGCTGGCCCACCAAATCCACCCAAGAGCCAAAGGTTGCAGGTTTGCTTGGCTGGGGAGAAGGGCTCTTGGCTTTAGAGAGCCCCAGCTGCCAATCCCACTGCCAAAATGGCGTACATTTGAAGATTCCTCCCAGAGCAAAGAGGTCAGGACAGAAAGCTCTTGCTGCCATGGAGTATCCAGGTTGGCCCACAAAATCCACCCAAGAACCAAGGGTTGCAGGCTTGCTTGGCTGGGGAGAAGGGCTCTTGACTTTAGAGAGCTCCAGCTGCCAATCCCACGGCCCAAATGGCGTACGTTTGAAGATTCCTTCCAGGGCAAAGAGGTCAGGACAGAAAGCTCTTGCTGCCATGGTGTACTTAGGCTGGTCCACCAAATGCACCAGAGAACCAAAGGTTGCAGGCTTGCTTGGCTGGGGAGAAGGGACCTTTGCTTTATACAGCTCCAGCTGCCAATCTTGCTGCCCTAATTCTGTACGTTTGAAGATTTCTCCCAGAGCAATTGGGCCAGGACAGAAAGCTCTTGCTGCCATGGAGTACCCAGGCTGGCCCACCAAATCCACCCAAGAACCAAGGGTTGCAGGCTTGCTTGGCTGGGGAGAAGGGCTCCTGACTTTAGAGAGCTCCAGCTGCCAATCCCACTGCCAAAATGGCGTACATTTGAAGATTCCTCCCAGAGCAAAGAGGTCAGGAGAGAAAGCTCTTGCTGCCATGGAATACCGAGGCTGGCCCACCAAATGCACCAGAGAACGAAAGGTTGCAGGCTTGCTTGGCTGGGGAGAAGGGCTCTTGGCTTTAGAGAGCCCCAGCTGCCAATCCCACTGCCAAAATGGCGTACATTTGAAGATTCCTCCCAGAGCAAAGAGGTCAGGACAGAAAGCTCTTGCTGCCATGGAGTATCCAGGCTGGCCCACCAAATCCACCCAAGAACCAAGGGTTGCAGGCTTGCTTGGCTGGGGAGAAGGGCTCCTGACTTTAGAGAGCTCCAGCTGCCAATCCCACTATCCAAATTTCGTATGTTTGAAGATTCCTCCCAGAGCAAAGAGGTCAGGAGAGAAAGCTCTTGCTGCCATGGAATACCGAGGCTGGCCCACCAAATCCACCCAAGAACCAAAGGTTGCAGGTTTGCTTGGCTGGGGAGAAGGGCTCTTGACTTTATACAGCTCCACCTGCCAGTCTTGCTGCCCAAATTCTGTACGTTTGAAGATTCCTCCCAGAGCAAAGGGGCCAGGACAGAAAGCTCTTGCTGCCATGGAGTACCCAGGCTGGCCCATAAAATCCACCGAAAAACCAAAGGTTGCAGGCTTGCTTGGCTGGGGAGAAAGGCTCTTGGCTTTATACAGCTCCAGCTGCCAATCTTGCTGCCAAATGGCGTACGTTTGAAGATTCTTCCCAGAGCAAAGGGGCCAGGACAGAAAGCTCTTGCTGCCATGGAGTACCCAGGCTGGCCCACCAAATGCACCAGAGAACCAAAGGTTGCAGGCTTGCTTGGCTGGGGAGAAGGGCTCTTGGCTTTATACAGCTCCAGCTGCCAATCTTGCTGCCCAAATTCCGTACGTTTGAAGATTCCTCCCAGAGCAAAGGGGCCAGGACAGAAAGCTCTTGCTGCCATGGAGTACCCAGGCTGGCCCACCAAATCGACCCAAGAGCCAAAGGTTGCAGGCTTGCTTGGCTGGGGAGAAGGGCTCCTGGCTTTATACAGCTCCAGCTGCCAATCCCACTGCCCAAATTCTGTACGTTTGAAGATTCCTTCCAGAGCAAAGGGGTCAGGACAGAAAGCTCTTGCTGCCATGGAGTACCCAGGCTGGCCCACCAAATCGACCCAAGAGCAAAAGGTTGCAGGCTACCTTGGCTGGGAAGAAGGGCTCTTGGTTTTATACAGTTCCAGCTGCCAATCCCACTGCTCAAATACCGTACGTTTGAAGATTGCTCCCAGAGCAAAGGGGCCAGGACAGAAAGTTCTTGCTGCCATGGAGTACCCAGGCTGGCCAACAAAATGCACCAGAGAACCCAAGGCTGCAGGCTTGCATGGCTGGGAAGAAGGGCACCTGGCTTTATACAGCTCCAGCTGCCAATCCCACTGCCAAAATTGCGTACGTTTGAAGACTCCTCCCAGAGCAAAGAGGTGAGGACAGAAAGCTCTTACTGCCATGGAGTACTTAGGCTGGCCCACTAAATTCACCCGAGAACCAAAGGTTGCATGTTTGCTTGGCTGGGGAGAAGGGCTCTTGGCTTTATACAGCTCCAGCTGCCAATCTTGCTGCCCCAATGGCGTACGTTTGAAGATTCCTCCCAGACCAAAGGGGCCAGGACAGAAAGCTCTTGCTGCCATGGAGTACCCAGGCTGGCCCATAAAATCCACCGAAAAACCAAAGGTTGCAGGCTTGCTTGGCTGGGGAGAAGGGCTCTTGGCTTTATAGAGCTCCAGCTGCCAATCCCACTGCCCAAAGTCCGTACGTTTGAAGATTACTCCCAGAGCAAAGAGGTCAGGACAGAAAGCTCTTGCTGCCATGGAGTATCCAGGCTGGCCCAACAAATCCACCCAAGAACCAAGGGTTGCAGGCTTGCTTCGCTGGGGAGAAGGGACCTTTGCTTTATACAGCTCCAGCTGCCCATCTTGCTGCCCTAATTCTGTACGTTTGAAGATTTCTCCCAGAGCAATTGGGCCAGGACAGAAAGCTCTTGCTGCCATGGAGTACCCAGGCTGGCCCACCAAATGCACCAGAGAACCAAAGGTTGCAGGCTTGCTTGGCTGGGGAGAAGGGCTCTTGGCTTTATACAGCTCCAGCTGCCAATCTTGCTGCCCCAATGGCGTACGTTTGAAGATTCCTCCCAGACCAAAGGGGCCAGGACAGAAAGCTCTTGCTGCCATGGAGTACCCAGGCTGGCCCATAAAATCCACCGAAAAACCAAAGGTTGCAGGCTTGCTTGGCTGGGGATAAGGGCTCTTGGCTTTATAGAGCTCCAGCTGCCAATCCCACTGCCCAAAGTCCGTACGTTTGAAGATTCCTCCCAGAGCAAAGGGGCCAGGACAGAAAGCTCTTGCTGCCATGGAGTACCCAGGCTGGCCCACCAAATGCACCAGAGAACAAAAGTTTGCAGGCTTGCTTGGCTGGGGAGAAGGGCTCTTGGCTTTATACAGCTCCAGCTGCCAATCTTGCTGCCCAAATTCTGTACGTTTGAAGATTCCTCCCAGAGCAAAGGGGCCAGGACAGAAAGCTCTTGCTGCCATGGAGTACCCAGGCTGGCCCACCAAATGCACCAGAGAACAAAAGTTTGCAGGCTTGCTTGGCTGGGGAGAAGGGCTCTTGGCTTTATACAGCTCCAGTTGCCAATCTTGCTGCCCAAATTCCGTACGTTTTAAGATTCCTCCCAGAGCAAAGGGGCCAGGACAGAAAGCTCTTGCTGCCATGGAGTACCCAGGCTGGTCCAAAAAATGCACCAGAGAATCCAAGGTTGCAGGATTGCTTGCCTGGGAAGAAGGGCACCTGGCTTTATACAGCTCCAGCTACCAATCTTGCTGCCCAAATGGCGTACGATTGAAGATTCCTCCCAGGGCAAAGAGGTCAGGACAGAAAGCTCTTGCTGCCATGGAGTACTTAGGCTGGCCCACTAAATGCACCAGAGAACCAAAGGTTGCAGGCTTGCTTGCCTGGGAGAAGGGCTCTTGGCTTTATACAGCTCCAGCTGCCAATCCCACTGCCCAACTGGCGTACGTTTGAAGATTCCTCCCAGAGCAAAGGGGCCAGGACAGAAAGCTCTTGCTGCCATGGAGTACCCAGGCTGGCCAACAAAATGCACCAGAGAACCCAAGGCTGCAGGCTTGCTTGGCTGGGAAGAAGGGCACCTGGCTTTATACAGCTCCAGCTGCCAATCTTGCTGCCAAAATTGCGTACGTTTGAAGACTCCTCCCAGAGCAAAGAGGTGAGGACAGAAAGCTCTTGCTGCCATGGAGTACCCAGGCTGGCCCACCAAATCGACCCAAGAGCAAAAGGTTGCAGGCTACCTTAGCTGGGAAGAAGGGCACCTGGATTTATACAGCTCCAGCTGCCAATCCCACTGCCCAAATTCTGTACGTTTGAAGATTCCTCCCAGAGCAAAGGGGCCAGGACAGAAAGCTCTTGCTGCCATGGAGTACCCAGGCTGGCCCACCAAATGCACCCAAGAGCCCACGGTTGCAGGCTTGCTTCGCTGGGGAGAAGGGACCTATGCTTTATACAGCTCCACCTGCAAATCCCACTGCCCAAATTCCGTACGTTTTAAGATTCCTCCCAGAGCAAAGGGGCCAGGACAGAAAGCTCTTGCTGCCATGGAGTACCCAGGCTGGCCCAAAAAATGCACCAGAGAATCCAAGGTTGCAGGATTGCT
The DNA here is from genome assembly GCF_025592945.1 of Manacus candei. Lineage (NCBI taxonomy): Eukaryota > Metazoa > Chordata > Aves > Passeriformes > Pipridae > Manacus > Manacus candei. The sequence goes on along the minus strand of NW_026138071.1, from coordinate 27,682,080 downwards.
TGCCTGGGAAGAAGGGCACCTGGCTTTATACAGCTCCAGCTACCAATCTTGCTGCCCAAATGGCGTACGATTGAAGATTCCTCCCAGGGCAAAGAGGTCAGGACAGAAAGCTCTTGCTGCCATGGAGTACTTAGGCTGGCCCACTAAATGCACCAGAGAACCAAAGGTTGCAGGCTTGCTTGCCTGGGAGAAGGGCTCTTGGCTTTATACAGCTCCAGCTGCAAATCCCACTGCCCGAATTCCGTACGTTTGAAGATTTCTCCCAGAGCAAAGGGGCCAGGACAGAAAGCTCTTGCTGCCATGGAGTACCCAGGCTGGCCCACCAAATGCACCCAAGAGCCAAAGGTTGCAGGCTTGCTTGGCTGGGGAGAAGGGTTCTTGTCTTTATAGAGCTCCAGCTGCCAATCTTGCTGCCCAAATTCCGTACATTTGAAGATTCCTCCCAGGGCAAAGAGGTCAGGACAGAAAGCTCTTGCTGCCATGTAGTACCCTGGCTGGCTCACCAAATCCACCCAAGAGCCAAAGGTTGCAGGCTTGCTTGGCTGGGGAGAATGACTGTTGGCTTTATACAGCTCCAGTTGCCAGTCCCACTTCCCGAATTCCGTACGTTTGAAGATTCCTCCCAGAGCAAAGGGGCCAGGACAGAAAGCTCTTGCTGCCATGGAGTACCCAGGCTGGCCCACCAAATCGACCCAAGAGCCAAAGTTTGTAGGCTTGGTTGGCTGTGGAGAAGGGCTCTTTGCTTTATACAGCTCCAGCTGCCAGTCCCACTGCCCAAATGTCGTACGTTTGAAGATTCCTCCCAGAGTAAGGGGGCCAGGACAGAAAACCCTTGCTGTCATGGAGTACTTAGGCTGGCCCACCAAATGCACCATAGAGCCAAAGTTTGCAGGCTTCCTAGGCTGGAAAAAGGGCTCTTGGCTTTATACAACTCCAGCTGCCAATCTTGTTGCCCAAATTCCGTACGTTTGAAGACTCCTCCCAGAGCAAAGAGGTCAGGACAGAAACCCCTTGCTGCCATGGAGTACCCAGGCTGGCCCACCAAATGCACCAGAGAACCAAAGGTTGCAGGCTTGCTTGGCTGGGGAGAAGGGCACCTGGTTTATGCAGCTCCAGCTGCCAATCCCACTGCCCAAATTCCGTACGTTTGAAGACTCCTCCCAGAGCAAAGAGGTCAGGACAGAAAGCTCTTGCTGCCATGGAGTACCCAGGCTGGCCCACCAAATGCACCAGAGACTCAAAGGTTGCAGGCTTGCTTGGCTGGGGAGAAGGACTCCTTGCTTTATAGAGCTGCAGCTGCCAGTCCCCCCTTTGGTCAGCCCCGCCCTCATTGCCAGCCCGCCCCCCCCAAACCGAATACAAATGAGTTTTCCTCGAAGGGAAAAGGTGCCAGCACAGAAACCTCAGACTGCCCACGGAGTGCCCTGGCTGCGCCACACACTGCACCTGAAAGGCAAAGTTCATAAGCTTTCTATCATGGGAAACAGGGCTGCTGCCTCCTGTTTGGTCAACCCTGCCCCGCCATTTAGGGCTCGCCCCTCCCAAACCCGATTCAATGAGGATCCCTCACAGGGACAAAGTGCCAGCACAGAAAGCCCTGGCTGCCCACGGAGTGCCCAGGTTGCACCACACACTGCACCTGAAAGACAAAGCTCACAAGCTTTCTGTCCTGGGAAACAGGGCTGCTGTCCCCCTTTGGTCAGCCCCGCCCGCCATTGCCGGCCACCCGATCCAAACCCGTTACAAATGAGGATTCCTTGCAGGAAAAAAGGTGCCAGCACAAGAAGCTCTGGCTGCCCACCTTATACCAAAAGTGGGCCATTAGCTGAATTTGAGAGAGACACAGTAAAGCTTTTCTTTCCATTATTGAACTGCACCCCGTCTATTGATGAAGGGCTCCACTTAAACTCTCAGTCCTATTCCAGAAAAACCGTTTGCCGCAGACCTACCTTATAGGCCACCAAAGACAGTTGGGAAGGAGGGTGGTTCTTCTGTTTTACTCCCTCTGCCTGGACAACCTGCTCTTCAAAGTGCCCTGCCTTACTAACATGCCACACGTCTCTTCTCCTACTCCAATTTATAGCATCCACAAACCACCTGGACTCCACCCCCTGGGGAGCTGATTATGCCTCGCAAGGCAGCTGGGCTGAGCCGGGCTGAGCTGAGAGCAGTTTGTCCCTGCAGTTTAAATCCCCCACAAACGCCCTCAGCTGCATTCAATGATGAGATGATTAGAGCTTGCAGTGCATCTCCGTTCACCAACGTTGAACTGAAAGGAGCTCCTCCATGAAGTAAAAATCTCCGGGGAAGAACCTTGTCTCCTGGTTACCTCACAAGGTCCTTAGGTGAAGATGAGCTGATGTGGCCTGCTCGAATACCAGGAAACAGACCAGTTACTCGCTACAGAGTGCCCAGGCTGTGCCACACACTGCACCTGAAAGCCAAAGCTCACAAGCTTTCTGTCCTGGGAAACAGGGCTGCTGTCCCCCCTTTGGTCAGCCCGGTCCACCATTGCCAGCTCGCCCCCCAAAACCCGATACAAATGAGGATCCCCAGCAGGGAAAAGGTGCCAGCACAGAAACCTCTGGCTGCCCACAGAGTGCCCAGGCTGCGCCACACACTGCACCTGAAAGCCAAAGCTCACAACCTTTCTGTCCTGGCAAACAGGGCTGCTGTCCCCCCTTTGGTCAGCCCCGCCCGAATTGCCGGCTCGCCCTCCCCAAACCCGATACAAATGACGATTCCTCGAAGGGAAAAGGTGCCAGCACAGAAAGCCCTGGCTGCCCACGGAGTGCCCAGGCTGCGCCACACACTGCACCTGAAAGCCCAACCGGTCAAGCTTTCTGTCCTGGCAAACAGGGCTGCTGTCCCCCCTTTGGTCAGCCCCGCCTGGCATTGCCGGCTCGCCCCCCCCAAACCCAATACAAATGAGGATCCCTCAAAGGCACAAGGTGCCAGCACAGAAAGCCCTGGCTGCCCACGGAGTGCCCAGGTTGCGCCACACACTGCACCTGAAAGCCAAAGCTCACAAGCTTTCTGTTCTGGGAAACAGGGCTGCTGTCCCCCCTTTGGTCAGTCCCGCCCACCATTGCCGGCTCGCCCCCCCCAAACCCAGTACAAATGAGGATTCCTCGCAGGGAAAAGGTGCCAGCACAGAAAGCCCTGGCTGCCCACGGAGTGCCCAGGCTGCACCACACACTGCACCTGAAAGCCAAACTTAACAAGCTTTCTGTCCTGGGAAACAGGGCTGCTGTCCCCCTTTGGTCAGCCCCGCCCGCTATTGCCGGCCACCCCATCCAAACCCGTTACAAATGAGGATTCCTCTCAGGGAAAAGGTGCCAGCACAGAAAGCCCTGGCTGCCCACGGAGTGCCCAGGCTGCACCACTGTCATGGTTTGAGATAGCCCCAAAATCCAATTCCCTAGCTCCATTCCCCCCTCCCACATCTCAAACCTAATGTGAGATGGGTTTTTCCAGACAAAACACACCAGACTCAAAGTGGGGGAAAGGGAATATATTACAATGACTGTACAAATAAATACCATATCATATTATACACATGATCACAAACTATCTCTACCATGACATGTGTATTTACAATGATCAGATCTCTTCTCCCCTCCAAATAAAAGTCCAGGAGGGAAAGAAGGACAGATCCCTTCCAGTCTTTAAGCAGCAGCATCTTCTGAGGCAGCAGTCTGTCTATCTTCTCCACATGCAGCAGCTGATAGCTGGCTTTCTGCCAGCACTCACGAGGGAGGTATTCAAGCTTCTCTCGGCCCCATCGCCTCCAACCGAGGGGTCTTCCGTGGGCTTCGTAACCCCAGACAAGGTCGTATCACCACGTCATATCACGAAGACACAGGGGGGTCTTCGTGACGGTCTGGTATCTCTTGCAGGGCCTCTGTGCCCTGTCTCTCAGGCTGCCACCGTGGCAGCAGTGCAAGGGGAGAGCCAAGGTCAACTCCCCCCGCATTCCTCTGGCCGTCCCAGTCCAGCTCCGGGACGTCTTTTGAGCTTCTTAGCTCCTCTCTCTCTCCCGTGCTGCATGTCTAAAACTCTTCTCCTAAATAGGAGTCCATCTCCCTCTTCTCCAAGAGGGTCTCAAAGGAGTTTTGGGGGGTTGGTACAGTCTTACCCCCAGAACTCTGTCTCTCAGGCTGCTGGTTCTCTTTTTCTCAGCTCTCCTTCCAGGAGTCCTTTCTCTGGTGCTGCATGTTGCTTCTGCTGCTCCCCTGGTTCAGGTTCTTATCTCTGGCTCTCTGCCACCGTTTCTTTGGTCAGTGCTGGCTGCTGCTCTGTGCCCATGGAGAAAACATCTCCCGGCATAACCACAGGCACCTAGCCCAGCTTTATGCTGTTCCAGGTCCCCGCAGCCCCCCAGCCAGGGGCTGGGAGGCCCAGAGGGCCCAAGGGGCTCCGAGCCCCTTCCTCGTGGCTCTACAACATGGCCACCTCTCCAACAACAACCCAACTACAACTCGTCTTTTCCGGTGAGCTTGTGGGATGTTGACATTTTTGCAGGAGCGCCCATTGGGCAGAACTTCAAAACTTCCAGGGGTTTCCACCCCTTGGGGTCTACCACTTTTTTTTTTTTTTTTTAGCCTCTGGGGGAAAAAACAAAGTCCAAACCACTACAGAAATCAAGACAAATTTTCCCAGAGACAGGCATCATCAGATCACTTCTTGTAAAAGGTCTAAACTATGCCCAGTAGAAGTTTTTTTACCTACTCAAACAGTGGCTTTGATGTGAAGGTACTGGTGAAAGACATTAATCCTGTGGGATGCCAACCATTTTGTTTTAATCAAGGGTTTGGAACTTGAAATGTTGGGTGACTCTTGGAAAGAGCCTGATATCACAGTATAGGCAAATCTCAGCTCCTATGCCTTTGAATTTCTCTTCCTAAATGATGTTCTTGTTCCTAAATTTCTAATGAAAACGTGTAGATGATGAAGGCATTTGTGGCAGCCTGAAATTTAACATCACTTGTTATAGCTTTGCTTTTGGTCAGGTATCCCTTCACTCTACTGCTTTCCTTAATTAATTTACTATGGTTTTTCAAGGGCCTGTCTTTACCAAAGTACTACTCAGATTATTTAACTTCATATCCCTTAAACTGTGTGCAATCAGGTGTTATGATGTTAAGTATCCTACATCTGGCAAAAGCAGAGTGTACAGAAGAAATTGTCTCTCCCACCAGTTTATCTTCTAATAAAGAAGAAAAGGAGCATCAGAGAACTGTGTTTATTGCATTAAAATAAATTCTTTTTTTTTCCAGTCATCATAAACAGATGTATGCTTTGTCTCAGGGGAGTAATACTTGTTAGGTCACCAAAGCCATTCTCTTTTAATTGGTGTCATATGAAGACAAAACTTAGCATCAGTTGCCCACTGTTCATTTGAAGCAAGCATAGCAACAATTAAAAAGTGCAATTCCTCCAAGAGTGAGATTTATGTATCAAAATTACATTTACCTCTGGACTTCAGCATAATTTTTTCCATTGCTTTAGGACTGCATCTACAACTACTAAGTGATTCAGAGGTTTATATTTAACTTTAACTTTAAATCATGCGTTTATACTGAAAAATAAACTATTTCTAGGATTTGCTGGGTTGTCTTTGAATTTGGTTATGTCTAATTTACATTGGCTTTCTCTAAATAAGGGTATAAAATCTCCTATAACTGAACACACAGTTTCATCCTCTATTTGATCAGAGTATCCCCTTGTTTTTGTTAGAGCCTAGGAACAGAAACCACTGATCATGACTTTTGACTAAGAATACTCTTCTGTGCAGCAGCTATCAGCTACCAGTTCTGTGCTTACTAAATAAATATTAATCGACATGGTCTTTAAACTTATTTAGCTTTCCACACTCTTTATTCCTATTTGTAGTACTGTCTGGACACGATATATATAAAATATCTCACATTTTAAAGTTCTGCTACAAATACTGCAATACAGATTACCACGTCAAAATCTTAGAGGCATTTTCCAGGTACAAGTTACATATAATATATATTTGTGTGTATATATATATATTTTTGTGTGTGTATAATATACATAGATATAATATGTGTATATATATATAATATATATGTGTGTATATATATATATGTATATATATGTGTGTGTGTGTTAATGAGGACCCTGGTTCTATAGTGATCTGTAATAACATTTCCTATGTTCATTTCTCAGATGAATGTCTGACTTTTGCCATGCTTAGTTGTGGTTTGTTTTCATTTACTTTTAGCTTAAGTGGTATTGAGGTATTCCCAAAATTTGGGCAGGTGAAAAAACAGCTAAACAAAGATTGATGAGAAAAATAAAATCATACTGTGAATGAATAAAAACAAAGGATTATTGTAAAGGCTTCTTGCAAATTCGCCTATCCTTGTTAATTGTGTATGGAAAACTGAAGATTTTAAATGAGTGTAATTCAAGCTTTGGAGAACACGAGAGCATCTGGGAATATATGTTTGATAGCTGAAGAATCAACTGGAAAAACAGGTTTAAGTGGTTGTATGTATGAAACACTGTATTAGGAAATAAGATTAGAGGTCTCCCTCTGTTTGAAGTGGATTTATCAGATGAAATATTGTTCACTGACATAAGCAGTGATAAAATTGTGATCAAACTGCATCTCTTCAACTTACCAGGTTTTAGAAAAAGCGGTGATATGAAGCTACCTACCTATCAAGGACATGATGAAACTTTCCAGTTAAGTGTGTTTAGGGAGAAAGTGGGTATGACTTTATTCCAGGACACAAGTGGGATTACACTGATGAAAAATGGTGTCCTATTGACTTGTCAGAGACTCGTGTGAGTGAGATCACCACCTGCCTCAGGCATGGTAATGAGGCATAAAAACTTGTCTTGTAATATTATTTATTTATGAAGAAAAGCAGGGAAGTGAAAAACAATACATGGCCCTAATGCAGTAAAGTAAGTAATGCACTGTTTTGAACAGTATTCACCCGTGACATGATACTCAGCAGATGGCATTTTTGATGCAGGAGGCATCAAAAGATGTTTCCTGCCTTTGACAAAGTTCAGCTCAATCATTCCCAGCCAGACACGGTGTCCTTGAGGCTGGCATTCTTTGAGGCATGATTTTCTCTTGGGAATAAATCTGGGCCTGCAGAGTTTAATTCCATGCCCTGTGTCGCACATTTGTCACTGTGTTCATTTCTGGTTGGCAGCAGTGCTGCTGCACAGCAGATCTGGGGTGGTCAGGCAGCACCTTCCTGAACAGCAATCGTGGCACGTTTGGGTTCTGCTGGGACAGATGTCCTTTGTGAGCATTTATGTCTCTCTGTTTGGAACATTTTTCCAATACTTTCACTTCAGGAACGCTGGTAGAAAACCTCTGATGTGAGCTGCAAACTCTGCAGTTCAAGGAAATTGTGAGTCATTGCCCCCAGCTGTCCACTGCAATACGTCAGGAAGACTGAATGCAGACACCCACAAATGCTGTCATTGGCTCTCTGGGAAAGGGTTAACTTCACTGGTCTCAAAAACTCAAGAGCTGGCAGAAGACTCAAGAGGGAGGATGGACCTTGGTCTCTCATTATTTGAACTAAAATATAAAAGCCACAGAATATCTTCCCTTCTTTCAAAGAACTTATCGAATTAATGAAACTATGATTCTCCCATGCACTCTAAAGTTTCTTTCTTTACAGCTATTTCATTTTTTTTCCCCTTAAAATCAAGAAAACATCTGAGCAGAATGTGCTTATTAAAAATCAAGCTGTCTGAAATATTTGACAGAGTTCAAAATTGCAGAACTTCCTCTGTCTGAAGAGGTACATTCATCAGAGCTGAATGCTCCATTGATCCTTGTTCAAAAGGCACAAAAGAAGTCGAGTGCCAGTTACTTAGAGACTGGAATTGATCAATCCCACATATAATTATCCTTTGAAAACAAAAATGAGAAGAAAGTGAGCCTTTGATATCACCTTCTGGGCTGCACAGGGGCTTATAAGTAATAATGGAATTTTCTTTAAAAGTTGGTATCTTATGGCACAGAGAAGAACAGGCACAGTAAATCAGGAGTCCTGCTAGCTCAATAGTAGCTCCAAAAGCAGAAGGACCTCCCCAGGTAATGATCTGTGTTGTTAAAGACCATCAGACTCCATTTGTTTTGGATCTCCCTTTAGAAAGTTTCATTTCGTGTCTTGGGGTTTTTGCATCTGAAAGGAAAGTCAGAGTTGTTTCCTATTCGCCTTCTCGTACTTCTTTTGCTGAAAAAATAAAATACACGTGTTGTTCAGGCATAATTAAAATGAATTTAAATTTTAATTTAGACCTGCGGGTGCTGTTCCACAGTATTTCTGCTTATTCACCCCCCTACAGGCATGACCTTGGCCACGAAATACATAGAGGAACTCTTAGAGAAATTCACTGATGAGGAAAACTTGCAGCACTTCATTGCTAAGGTTACCTCGTGTCATAGCTCATTTCTGTAAGCCAAGCCTTGCTGCCTGTGATAATGAGAAAAGAGGTTTGCAATCCATAGGGAATGCCAGTTCCTTCAGTGGCTCCCAAGAGCAGTGCTGTGCTGAGGAAAGGCAAAGCTCCTTCAGCATTTTCAGGCAACCTCAGCTGGTTTTGGTAGGGTAGCAGATAAATTTTGTCCCGTTGACTGGAATAAAAGGAAAGGTTTCTCACGCTGTTCAGTCTTTTTGTTAGAGATTAATCTGTGCAGAGAGAGAGAGAGAGAAGCAAAATCTGAGTCACACAGTGAAATACAGGTTTGTGAGGGAGCCTCAAGTAATCTACACTTTAGGGTTCCTGCACCTTTTTTATGTTCAGAGCCAGTGTAAAAAGGCAGCTTCAGGAAGCATCAGGGTAGCTCAGGCCCAGCCACACTTTTGCCATGTCAAGGTATGACTGGTTTATGTATATTTTCTAGCCCTAAACCCGCTCCACTGAATGACTTATAGTTATATCTAATTTTAGGCAGATAAGCTCCACTCAAACTGTTGATAGCACTGTACACACTTGTTGAACAGGAAAGCTTCCCATGAGAGAGCTCACTCGGTTTCAAGGGTTATTGTAATAATTTATCTCTAATCATAATCATATTTCACAGACTTGAGAGGTGGTAGGAATCTTGTGGGATACCCGCTGCTGAACTTGGAGAAAATAACAAAAGCTCTGTGATACACAGAAATATTTTCAAAATAGATTGAAACCGACTACTTGAGAGCACAATTTTTTTACCTTTTGTCTTTCAAAGCGGGTGAATAGCTCGTTTTTATTGTCACTGGCTATCCAAAAGGACATCTGGTGTGCTGAGATGTCAATGCAATCCGACAGTGCACTCCAAAGAGAGTTGGTCGCTGTGTCTTCCTGTGATATGGAAGGGGAAATTGGAACAAACTTGTTTTCTAGTGCTTTTCTAAAATAATGTATTTTCTGGCACAGTGTTAGAGGAAGTATGATTTAAGACATCAGCATCTTGCAAGGATTCAGCCTGAGAATTAAAATATATTTTACTTAATACCCCAGTTTATACATTGAGATAGCATGGTAAAAGATTAGTGAAAGAGGATTGAAAAGAGGTTAATTTTACTACAGGCACAGCTTGGATTGCTAACAATAAATATGATTGATGAGGACTGGCTCATAAAGAAGTAGAGCTGTAGTCAGCACAGACCTTGCAAAATAACTTCTAGTTTTTCTCAAGAGGGAAATAGCTTTTTTTTGTCCTACTTCAGCCAATGGGACTCTGAAAGCTTTATGATAAAAGTCTTTCATATACTAACTTTCTCTTCACAATATTCTTGTTTCAACTCAAACAGAGGTTTATAAGAATAAACACTGAAAACAAATTTTGAAGCACTGTTGAATGATTCATTAGGGTACATACATTAATTTTTAACTCCATGTCCATTTCTCGAGAGCGCTGAACCACAAATATTATAAATAGGCAATAATTTGTGTGAAAGGGAAATGTACAGTGTAAATAACGATTACCTCCTGACAGTTCAGAGCTGTATTACAATAGATGTGCCTAAAGATGCCATCCCTGAGGAATGGCTGCTCCAGGAAACATTAGAAAGGCATCTTCTCCTTGGATCCTGCCAAAGAGCACCTGCAGGGAACAGGACTGAAAATGTAAACCTGTACTTCGCTTTTGCATTCCCCAGATCTCTACATTCTCCACAGACTGGTTTAAAATCCAGAAGTTAGTGTTGTCCTCTTAAGAAACCTTACTGAAACCTTGCTGAAATTCAAAAACCTTTTCTAGTCTGTGGAGAAGGAAGAGAACCATCCCTGTCAATTTGTGATTTATTCATGCCAAGGAAAGCAATTCGCCAGTAATAGCTCTCCATACACACACAAACCCAGCTACTATAAGCAGAAAAAATAAAAATAGAAACAAAGTGCCATCAACTGAGGGCACAGGCCAAGAACCAGATAGTTATTTAAAAAAAATTATGAAGGCAAAAGCAAATCATTTTTTAAAAATCATTACAATATTTTGATCGGGATAATTACTTGTATGTGTTTGTAAATATCTGCTTTACATTATGCATTTTACTTGTAGACTGATACATCCACTCTATTTGGAGTCTCTTTTTTTGCTAATTTTAGGTGCTAATACTCAGGATGTTTTGCAAGTGTTCTGCAGAATGTCTTCTGTACGTAAAGAGAAACATATTCCATTTTTTATTTTGGCCCAGTATATGCAGAACTGCACAACTGATTAGAGGCACAGTAATCATATCACACTTTCTTTACCTTTGTCTGAGGTCTCTGATTTTTAATAATGTTAATGAACCTTGAATCACGACTGTCTTACTAAAACCAGACAAAGTACAAACGCAGCACAAAACTTTCCAGATTACTGAAGAAAAGGTCAGAGACTAAGACAACAAACTGATGGCCTGATTTCTATCACAGTAATAAGATTTACCTTTTATTTCCTCACCAGTCCCTAAAAAGCAGTTTGCAGCCTCAAGCTGACACTGCAGCACACAGCCCAGAGTGGTGATCTCAGCAGGTGGAGTTCCATGTTGAATTAGAGGTGTAGCACAAGTGGGTGCACGTGAACTCTGAGATAAAACCAGGTCACCACGTTAGCCCAGCAGTGGCCTCAGGTGACACACTGGCTGATGGCTTGGGCCAAGAGCTGCAATAGCACTCCTAGAGCAGTCTGTGGTTAGGGTGATCCCAACACCAGTTCAGACTTAAGTGTGAGAGATGCAAAAGAAATGTAAAAAAAAAAAAAAAAAGCTTAAGAGACCCCAATATTTCCTTGTCAGTTCACAGAACTTAACTCTGGCAATGGGCTTGGCATCCAAACAGACTGAGAAAAGAAAATACAGTGTTTGCCAACAACACAGTCTATAGAACAAGCAAGGACACAGGTAGAATACGGTGAATAAATACAGAAACCTGAGTTTACCTTTAAGCAGTTGCTCTAACAAGTTAAGACTAGACTTAATTTAAAGCTGAACAAGGGTAAAAATGGATTTTGTGTAAGCAGGAAGCTGAATGGCTGTACATAGCTGAAGTACCCTCTTGTAAAAGCTATGAAAAGAATCCCAAACGTTGACTACTATTATATTATCCAGATGGCAACCTACAAGGAGATCAGATAGGAAAACTCTGGGATTTGGCTCTAGAGAAAACAAAAAGATTACAAAAAATGGATTTTAGCGGTCATTCAACTTCAGTGAAAGATATAGAAGTCACAGAATCAAAACCCTGAAAGATCAGCTTCCACAACAGCTGATGAGAATCTGTGGTGAAACATTTGCAGACTGTTTCTCAAAGGGACATATAGTGTGTACAGTAGGACTGAACAATGCTGCTGACAGGCCATGAACATTAAATTCTAGCACTGCAAAAGAAGCACTCAGGGACACACTTTTTTTCTGACCCTGTTAGGGAGTTCAAGCCCAGAAAAGCAGCATAGCTGGTCCAGAGTCTGGTGAAAACTGGTATGTGCCATTGAAACAAGTGTCCCATTTTGAGGGCTCAGAGAAATATTTTATACCAGTATTTATAAGGATTAGTTTGTACAAACTATCTGCTTTGTCCTGAGCTTCTGGAAAAAGAGGCAGAGAACTAAAAAGCTTCAAGCCTGAGAAAAGCCCGAAATCTTCATGTTCATCTGCAACACACGAGTACCAAAACGCTGCCCTGAACTGGCTCATTGTCACAGCCAGGCACTTCTGCACTTTGGAGCTTTGTTTATTTTAAGGCAGCCACAGGTTGACTCTATAAGTCTGCCTAGTTATACTGTAGTCTGTGCCATTTCAGAGGAAACTTGTTTCTACTCTGCCATAAGAACTGCAAAATTGTTAGAGATGTAAATGCCTCACGCTAGGGAGAGATGTTACATCAGTTTGAGCTGCTGACAACACATACAAAATCCCCACACTTTCCATGCCACTGAAACCTCTCCAACAACAGGCAAGTTCCTATTACTGAAGTAGGTCAGACCTCTGAGAAATGTTCAGAAAGAGAAGGAAACAGGTTGTCCAGGGAAGCTGTGGCAGCCCCATCTCTGGAAGTGCCCAGGACCAGGTTGGATGGGACACTGAGCAATCTGGGATAGCGCCCTTACAGGCAGGAGGGTTGGAAAGAAATGATCTTTAAAGTCCTGTCAAGTTCAGGCCATTCTATGATTCTATGAAACAAGGCTGGTTAGAATAAAAATACAACCAACTCACCCATGTATAAATAGCAGCTGCTTTCCTAAGAGACTTACTTCTGAAAATGTCCAGGCCTGTGGTATTCTTAATTGTGTTTGTTCAGACATGAGCAGGTTCATTCCAGTTTTCTGAAAGTGGTCCCCGAGTTAAACCAAGAAATGTAACACCTCTTAATTCAGGAGTCAGAGAGCAGCACTTGCACACTGTTAACAAGAGAAAACAAATCTGAAAGGAAACAAAAAAAATCTATCAAATTCACAAGGGGAAATTTCTGTTGACTATTGTGGAAATTGGACAAGTACAATATAACAAAAATACTCCAATGTGCTGTCTTTATTCTTTCCTGTGATTATGAAAACAGCCTTTCCGGGCAGTTGCAAAAGGTTGTGTTCACACTGTCTGTCTGAAGGGCAAAGCCTGGTGTGTGAGCCAGATCTCACTTCTCGAGCTGAGCTGTTCCCAAGGAGTTAATGGAGAGCATGTGTCCAGGTCTAGCCTAAGCATGCACAACCACATATGGGTTTCTAAGATTAAGATTTGCACATGAATTCAAACTTAAACAAAGAAACAAAATACAAATAATTGGAATTTTTGACCTACAAAACCTGTGCAAATAGCTACATACAGAAAACTCACAGTCTGTAGTATATAGAACTGCTATGATAAAGGCAATTTATGATTTAAAATAGATAGTTCAGGGTAAAAAAACCTCCCAGCACCTAACTGGAAAACACAGTTGCATATAGGAAACATAGGCTGTTTTAAATGTATTTCAATGCAAACAAAACATACACACCCAATTGAATTCCAGAATCCTTGCTGAAATGACCCTTTCAGTTCCAAAACACTGGCCCTGTGGGACAACGCTGCTTTTTTCCTCCCATAAAGTCTATTGTTATTATTTTAATTGTTGGTTCTTAAAGCTAACTCAGAAAGTGATGCATTTTGTCTTGTTTGCATTCTGAAAAAAATTCGAACCATTTATATACCAAGAATAAAATGTCTGTTCTTCAAATTAAAATCATGTGATTGCAGACTCAGCCCTGTGCTCTCTGCATGGAAATCTCTCACTGAAGCAAGTCCCTCTGTTTATTTGGCAGCAAAAGCTAGATAGGATTATACCCACATTGCTTTTGGAAATGAGTCTGCAATCTTTCTGCATGAAATAAATGAGAATTCCAATCTTTCTGTTTATATGGCTCTGTTTTTTCCCACTTTCTTAACTAAATAGGGCCATGCAGGCGAGTTGGATGATATATTGCTGCACTTAAGCTTTCAAAATCCTTCACAATTTTTTTTCCTTACTTTTAAAGAGCAGATTTTTCTCCCAGAGATGTGTTAGCAGCTTTCCCAGAAGTCATAATAGTTATCTGCTTGTAATAGATTAAAAGGTTTTTGCTATAGAGCAGAAGTTTTAAGGGAGAGGTTTTGTGTTTTGGAAATTTGAGATGCCTCTGTACAGTTTGTGACACCAGTGCAATATGCTTCCTAGAAATTCTGTGGCTAACTGTGCCAGATATTGTGATCCATCTGAACCCATTCACAAATAAATGTTTTCAGCAGTTTAAAAAACACCCTTTCAACTTGGAATACCATGATTATATCCCATGCAGTTTTCCAGATAAATAACAGTCTTTCTACGTAGCATTTTAAACAGAAATATGTGTAAAAGTATAAAGTGGGTACAATAAAAAAAAAAAAGGGAAGTTATTAACCAAAGTTCAAAATGAGACTATTTGTGAATAAAATACATAAAATTGCCTTTTTTTACCTTAGATGAACTCAAACATAAGCTCATTTTTACTGCAACATTGAGAGCTTGGAAAAATCTCCTAGGGAAATAGTCCATAATAATAAAATCCTCTCTCCCAGCCCCCTTCTTGAATGACCTGCTGGCATGTCTCTCTGCTGTCTGCTGAGTCCCAATCTTCTGAACAATACCTGAGGTTTCCCAGACAGCTCAGAAAACTGAACGTGAGAGAAGAATTTAATTTAATGTTCTTGTCATCACACTGCAGCAGAAGTGCCTCACAATGAAATAATGCACAGCTCTCACTTCACTACCTACCCCATAACTCCAAGCCTCTGCTGGAAATCATCAGGGCCCCAAAACAGTCAGGTATCACTTTTAATGTATGTGCAGTCACATTCCAAACAAATAGCTGTGCTCAAGGGACAAGCTAAAAATTCCTCTGAATCAAAGTATCCAAATCTGTACTTAAAGTCCACTTTGGACTGCAGAAGAGATATTCCTTGAAAAGGTTGTCTACACAGCCCACCACCTGTGTTCAGACGTTCAACCTTCCTCCAAAACCACCACTCTTTCTTTTTGCAGGGAGCTCAGGGCAGTACCAAGGGCAAGACTCTCCTTTTTTATGGCACAGCAGTACTGTGCTGCAAACAGAATTAACAGTTGAAATTTTTCAGTCAGTCTAACTGTATTATTGCCAATTCCTGTCACAGCAACCACATAAATTCAGCAAGCACGAGGGGATCTGGGACCACAACAAGCCCAGTGTGCAAACAACAGACCCAGTTGGTTCAGAGTTTGGATCTCAGGCGAACCTTGAACTATAATTTCACGTCAGATCAACTTTTCATTTGTCAAAAGACACATTGTAGCTCCCCATGACGTGGTTAAAAATATTCTGTAAAATCTTAGTATTCACTAGGAACATTAAAATAATTGTAAACTGTTCACAAATTACTTTGTTTGTAATTTTAAAACTTTGTTTTAAACATTTAAGCATTTAAGATCTATGGCCTTGCATATAACCATTCCCACTTTATGGTGCTTTCTTTATGGTTCTAAAGACTATTTCTCACACAAAGAATATCTTTGAAACAGAAAGTTCCCAAGTCAGGTCTAATGCTTTCAGGCTGATTTGCAGTGGTGTTCAACACGTGGCATTTTCACTGTGATTGGTACAAGCACAGGACCAGTGACTCAGATCATTAAATTTCACTGGTTATAATCTAGGAAAATTCTGATCTACTTTATCTGAGAAAAGACTTACCAGTTTCCTATTCTCTGTATTTCTTTCAAGAGACATTAAGATGATATGGATAATTCTGGCACAGAGAAAAGAATAACCATATTGACATTTATTCCAGCAAATCACTACCTCAAATATCTGCAATTAAATCTTTAGATTTACCAGGTTAATTGTACTTTCTTGAAAAGTGATTGTTTCCCCTTTGTGCTTAGATATGATGCTAAGAAACAAAGTGATATCTGTGCATGTGCTCACTGACTCAATATGCCATATATTCATTTTCCTTTTGTTAATTCACAGTGATGATACACCATTCCTTTACTGACAGGTGATATTATTAAATATTTAGCTCACATAGTAGATAATTGGAGTATTTCTGCTCTATGTGTTAATTTACTCATGCTGGTGATTCATGCTGATCCACATGAGAAAAACTGTAACTAAATTCACACTTTAAGCCACAGGAATCAGAAGCTGAATCTGAAAAAAGAAATTGCCAACTAACCCACACAGTTGCAGAGAGATGGAACAAAGGCACCTAAGCAATTCATCACATTGGCTTCATGCACATTTTAATTTTTTGTGCACTTCCACTTGGGATGCACGGTACATTGTTGGACTGCATCATGTTGTTTCCTTTTTTTCAAATTCTAACTCTTTAAAAAAATAGTGTATTGCTTAAATTGAAAGTTAACTTAGACGTTTGAAATTGAAGATTTTTGGGGACTGATTTAGAATTCTGCATATGACCAACATTTCATCCAACTTGTGCTGCTTGGAACATCCATACAGTAGCAAAGACTTCATGTGCTATTAATCCATGAAAAAATCAGGCTATTGCTTAGAGGAAAGAGCTAGTCTAACAATATATAAATTCTTAAATGAGTTGGTTTTCTTTAATACTGTGTAACAAACCAAAATCAAATTCTCCTACTTCCACATTCACTCATTTTCTTTAGGGTCCCTGTGTTATATTATAGCTTGAACATAGCTCAGAAAGCTGTCTCTAAACAGTATTAAAAAATTGAATGGATCTTAATACTATAAAACTGCAAACCAAAAACCTCATGCTACACATAGTCCAGCACACTCTGTATGGCACAGATGAATTTGAGTGTTATATACCTAAAACTGGCATCCATTCTCTTCAACCAGAGCATGGCCTATTTCATGGTCAACTATAATAAGTGTAGCAAGAAAAATAAACACTGTAAGAACACTCCAGGCATTTATTCTTCATAGTAGGAAGGCAAATCTTTATCTGTTCAGCATATTGTTTTAAAACTGGAGGCCTAACACTTTAGGCAGGTGCCACAGTCTCTCTGCAAGGGCTCATAACTCCTGACAATGACACAGCAAAGTCTCTTCACTTCATACACATTTTCATGGTAGTTGAAGAGATGACTGCAGTTTTAGGTTTTGTTTAGTTTTCATCTTATCTTTTTTTCAGGAAGAACAGCTATATTACATGTATTAACATTTATAGGTTAGTATTTTTTTCCTATTTCTCGTCATTTGCAGAAAAACAATACTGATATTTGAGTTATATTTATATGCAGCTTACACTAAAGCTACATTGGCATGAGGGCTGTGGCAACCTTCCATATGAGGCCAAGATTCATGGAGTTGCAGCCATGTAGCAGCAAAAGACTGACTCTTTGGGGGGAATTGGAATTAGGAAAATGCAAAACAAACCTTTTCCTAGAATTCTTCAGTAATACCATCCACAAGTTGACTATTTATAAGTTGGTCTATATTTTTCTATATTATTTGGAAGTGTCTGTGATACCCTCTTGCTGTTCAGACACTGGAAATATTGATCTCACATAAATGACCTGGTGAAAACATGATTTAACAGATGACTTTCCACAGGAATGCTGTGAGTACCTCATATAGCAGGTTAGCTGTCCCTCTGTGTATCAGTGGTGCAAAACAAAAGATAAACTGTTTCTTCCTTTTTCTCTCTCTGTTGAACAGATATCAGTTCAGTGTTAGTCTGGGTTTCTTTCAGACTGAAAGAGAAACCAAAACCTGTTTTAATTCTTTGGTCATCTGCCCCGTGGAGGGTATTTTCATCCTTTTCACACACATTCTGCAGTCATGGCTTGTGAACACTGTTAATCAACACAACAACCATCTGCCACTTTATTTTCATCAGCAGGCTGATATATTTGTTCATATATTGATTTTTTTTCTTCAAGTTAACATCCTTCTATCCAGCAATCATGAACCTGATGTTTCAAATTTAAATAACTGCAGAGTCATTAATCAAAAAGTAATGTGCGATAGTAATTTACAGAGAACACAAATATAAGCTTGAACATTTATACACCTCTGTGAACTACAAAGTGAGGATACAGCACTCATTATCAAAGATTTTTAATTTAATTTGTGATAAAACAGTAAACAATGAAACAAACAGCTGCAGGTGCAGCTGCTGCTTGGTAGCCACTTCAGTTTGCCTCTCCCTAACATGTATATGAGATCACGTCTGTAACTTATAAATTACACAAAAAGATACATTAAAAAAAGGGAGAAGTCGTGTAGTTGTGGAGGGGGAAGGAGAGAGAGAGAGATGTGTCGTGGGAAGACTGGAATTACTTACCAATAAATTGTCATTTGAAAAACAGCAGGTGATGAAAGGTAATAAAAATTGCAGTGAATACAAATGCTGGGGATACATGGGAAGTGTCTGTCCTGCAATGTAATGACAATTAACTCCAAGGTAAATGTGTCCAAACTGGATTCCCCCATTTTCATAACATTCTTTAAGATGATAATGCTCTCAAGAAATGGAAAAAAACCAGAGAACTCGAGTGTTGAAATAAGCAAGTGGTTTAGTGGTTTCAAGCTTAGCTGCTTAAAAGCACTATCAGTTGTATTCATAGCCTCTATTTGGGGGATGTTACTTATTCATTCTTCAAACAATTGCATGAGATTTGATATAAACCATATACAAGCATTTTTAGAATTCCATACACAGGAATGCTTAATTCTGGGTTTTCAGTGGATTTCAATGTGGTTTTTACAGTTTTTTCATAAAATCTATACATTCCAGAAAAAAAAAATCAAATAAATTTTAAAAAACCTGTTAAAATGCTTCACAAACATCAGCTATTCATTGGGATTAAAGATTCACTTGTGAGCCCATCTTTTAGCAAACTGAAGCAACGCCACGGGGTCATTAATCTGCCACAGTGGTGGCCCCATCCCATCCCAACCACTGTGCAGCACAATGCTTACAAAAAAAGTTCTGCAGTTTGCAGATTTGGGTTGCCTTTAAGCTGTATTACCACTGATTCCGAAAAATCTGATATAAAGCTCACAGCCTTTGGGATCTTTGAGCAGCAAAGGTGTTTATTGACAGCGCCGGGAGCAAGCGTGGTTTGCACCCCAAAGGTTTCACACAAAATCAGCAGTTTTTATACAATTTTCACATATGATTAAATGCATATTCATGTGATTCCAACGTCTATCTATACATATTAAGAACAGGGGGAGTATAGGTGGAGCTCAGGCGGGGTTTGGGGTGGTGCTTCTCTTGGCCCTCAATTTTGGTGGTACCTCCCCTCTTCCTCCCGTGGGTTTGGGGGCTTCATCTCATCTTCCTCAGCTTGACCTTCCTTCTTTTCTATTGGAGAAAGCCTTGGCTCTAGGCCTGTTTCTCCTATTCAAATGTCTAGTTTACCTAATTTATTACTCTGTGTGTACTACTCCTATTCTTTCTATAATAAGCCCTTTGGTGCAGCGAGAAGAACAAAACATGATATTATCCAGTGCTCCTAAAATGTTCTTCTAGGAAAACAGGTACTGGGGTTTCTTAGCAGGCCAAGATATCTCAGTTAACTCCTTTAGGCCTGGCTCCTGTTTCACCACTGTGCACAATTGGAGATAAAATATGACATCTTTAGAAAGCCAGATTATAAAGATCAGTTCAGTTTAAGGTCAACTGGAAATATTTTACCACATGTTTAAGCTCCTCAGATAAACAAGCAGCAGCTCAAAGCAAATATAATGGTTAAATGAACAGCTTTGGGATGAGATATGTCAGAACCTGAGTGAAGTATTAATGTGCTGGAGACAACACTCTCCATATGTTCCATATGTCCAAGCACAACAGCATACCAAGACACCACAAATGTCAAGGAACTAGGATAATATAAAAATCTGTAAGTAGACAATTATGTAGTATCAGACAGCTGAAAACCCTTTGATTTGTTCTAACTAGGAAACTCTTAATTCTGAGGAAAACAGAACACTCCAAGTCCATCTGAAGCAGGAAAGCTGTAATGCATAACTGAAGGAAAATCGGTGTAAGCTTGAGTGTAAAAAAGAAATCTGTTCGGGAAAAAGGTATTCCCTTGCTTTCCTCTTTCTGAAGGAAAGTAAAGCTTCCTAGACAGGGTGTGAGATTGAATCATAAAATAAGGGGAAAAAAAATAGAAAAATACTTGTTGTAATAACTTTTGCATAGCACCCAGCTGCTTTTGGTTTTAGAGGACTGACTGACTTGCTCTTGACTCTCTGTTACAAGTTTGTTGATTGTTCCCTTTGGAAGTAGAACTGCTTTTTTGATTAAAATAAAGTAAAACAGCTTTTGCATGTTTTGTACTACAGTTGTTCTAAAAATCCCCAAACAGCAAACTATTTTTGATAATTCTAATTCAAATTGACGCAGGGATCCAAAAAAGTATGTATATTACAGCAATTAATAGTTGCACATAGTTCTACACAAGCACAGCTGTCAGAACTACAATTCCCTCTGTGCTAAGGAAAAATATATGAGTAGGACCTGCAAAAATTAAAATTATTTTAATAATTAGTGACAGTGATAAAATGTAGAACTAAGGTTATGTTCTACAGTTGCAAGCCATAAAATCAAGCCATAAATGTAACTGTATTAATTCCCTGTTTCTTTTTTAGCCTAAAATAGTGTAAAAGCATGGAAGTAACTGCCTAAAGGAGAATGCATGCATGAAATAATGCATTATTTAGGTCATGAATTTCTTTCTACAAATTTGTATGCTGATGGTATTAGATTCAAGAGTCAATCTAAGCTGGAAAACAGAGGTCAGGTTTTTTTGGCATGAGTTTCATACTTCATACTTTTTATTTTTCTGTCCAATATACAATACACACAGTCTTGCATCATCAGCTTCCAGTAATCATCTTTTCATCCTTTACCTCAGTCTTTTTTTTTTTTCTTGGAACACTTGTTATAGTATTAGAGGTTTCTAAGTCAAAACAACACATCAATAGCTTCCTACCTCAGAATATTTGTTAGCTACCTGTTATCTAATCCTACACTCAGTTTGATAGATTTATTAAAATGTTTTTTTCAAAGAGCAGTTTCATTGCACTTTTGGTATTCTGGAGTGGATATTGTCTATCTCTCCTATATCCTTATTATGACAATTAATTTCCGTTTTTCTCCGATATGCTTATTTTCATTTCCAGCATTATCCCGTCTCCATCCTCGTGCTCCATGTTATCATCCTTACTGCAAACTGAGTTAATGCATTCCTTTAGTTCAGGTGCAATATCTTGATCAGCTCCAATCTCATCCTTACTGTCAAAGCACGAGCACACCATTTTATCTTATGGCGAAAATACCATTTTATCTTATGATGAAAATACCACTTTTATCCGTTTTAATTTCCCTCCTAAAATATAATTGTGTTTGTCTTTTGACAATTATTGGTTAAGTCTCACGGTCCCTCACCTTTAAGATACAGCTTTCTGGGACATACATCTTTCTCTGTGGGCTGCTTGTAATTTCCCTTATATCCTTTCTGAGACAGCAATTTTCCCTTCAGGGGTGCCCTCCCACTCCCTTCTGGAATACAATACCAAATGTCATCAATGCTGCATCTTCATAGCTACATCTTCGTTGTTTCATACTGAAATAGTACCTCTCCCCTGCCTATAAGAGGCCAATAAATCTGAAATATTGTGCACCTGATGCTGTGGCTGACTCTTTTTTCTGGCTGAAATCCTGTGCCTTGCTCCCTCCAGGTATCTTGCAGCTATTTTGCTGTAACAGGCAGTTTATCTTAAAACTGAATCAGCCTTTGCTGCTGCACGGAATGTAACTTTTCGGTTTGAGCTGATGGTCTTTCCGACGGGTTTGTTGCTTGATTAAATTCCCAAGACAAAATAAGTTAGCATACACAAGATATTTCACTGTGAGAAGCTCCAGAATTAAGGGAAATTTTTGTGAGCATAATTCAGATTGCACTGAATTTAGATTTTACTGCAAGTACCTTTAGGTCCTAGATCTCATTTCAGTATTTATTCTACTTTTGTCCAAGTACAAAACATTGACTAGCACAGAAGGCAAAATATCTTCTGGGTTTTGTTGGTTTTGGGTTGTTTTGTTTGGGTTTTTTTCCATTTCTACTTTTAACTTTAGGGTTGTGACTTAAGTGCAATTCTGCACCACTAAAGAAAATATTGCCCATACGTTTTTAAAACAAATAGCAAAGGAAACTGCCTAAATAAATATCCAAGGGCATTTCCAAAATAAATGTCACATGAGTAAACACAGGAAGATCCTGTGATTTTCTCTAAAGGTCCATCATGTTGAACAATGACCCCCTAGGAACTGTCAGTTCTACTGATCTCAAACCAAAGTACAACACTGTTCCCTTCTTCCACTCCCCTGCCACCCTTGTCACTGCACTAACAGAGAAACCTGATTTTCAGATTACACCTTTCTGAAACACTTCTCTTCGAGGTAAATTATTAGTGTTTTGTCTCCTATTTTGATTTTTGCCATAGTAAATCTTTATAACTTCAGATGCAAGCAGAGATGCCTTCACTGAGGAGCTGCACCGTGGGAAATGAGATGTAAATAACCAACCAAAGATACAGCTACAATTACTTGTGTTTCTTACAGTTTGTAATCCTGTATTGCTAACAGAACATCTGACAGTAAAGCTAATTAGAAACAACCTGCCATTATTATATTATCTTTAAAGAGAGGAAAAGACCAACAGAAAGAGAAGTGGGGAATTCCACAGCAGAGATTTCTAGGCTGTTGCAAAGCTCAGCTTTGAGGGATCAGAATCTCTTTAAGCTTTTGGCCATAATTAATAAAGATCCCCCAGCCAGGCAGAATGCCTGCAGCACTGGCACCCTCCTGCCAGCTCTCACTGCTCCAAGCCCCCTGCACCTGTTCAGCCCCTCCCTTGCCACTCACTTTCTAATTTCAGCCCCAACAATATTTAGAAATTGTGTTAGACAGAGAATTCCAGGGTGCCCTTCTCCTGTTTATCAGAAACAAATGAACTGCTGTCTGGTCTTGAACATAAAATTTAACTGTAAAAGTTAATTTCTAAAATCCTACTCATTTTAAAAGAAGTCTCATAAAATAGTGAACAGGGAGCCTCAGATTAGAGAAATCCTGCAGCAATTTTTATATATGGAAATATCATCCATGTGCAGTCTGTAATTAAAAAAAAAAGTCTGTGGTTTATTGTTCTTTTTAGCCTTTATAAAATATCTTTGCATTTTCATTTAGCTTTTATTCCTCCAAGAATATATTCTTCCTAGGGCCTCAGAAGGAAGTTAAAGGTTTGCTGTTATGCAGGAAGTAATTAAAAAGTTGCTAAACAGGAAAACCTGTAGAAAGAGAAATGCCCAGAAAACCCATAGGAGGAAAGAGGAATACCTCCTTTCAAAACTTTTTATCTTTGTACAATCTCCTTTACAATTTTCTATATTTTGAGAGTTATTTTTTTGCCAATAGTGCTCTTATAAGATTTAATTTTAGAATGGCATACTGAGAATCCCATACCTCACCACGTAAAATCATCCTCACCACATATTTGTACATATATATATATATATATATCTGTGTATATTTCAATATATTTTCTAGTGTTGGTAATATATATTTATTTATCATCTTTGTGTGAATTAGAGAGGAATGCTGTTTTCTAGCAGGCTTGCACAAAAGTAACAAACTTTAAAACAGAAGTCCCTCTTTAAAAGGCATTTGTGTCTTAGGAAAGATATTCCCAAACCAGTGTTAGGTATCTTAGCATCTATAGATGCTTTATTTAGGTGGAAAAGCCAGAAGTTACTTGCACATCATTTACTTTCCCATCAATCTGACAACATCCACAGATGAGGCATGTAGTGGAAAACCCAAGGGCACCACAATAGATGCAAAAATCCTTCTGGATTAGTTAATTTAATGCACATCAGCAGTTTAAACTAAGCTCACTGACTTTATGTACAGCTAAGTCACATCTACCACCTGTAAAATGAATTTTTCAACCTCTGCTAGAGGTCCCGAGGCATAATCTGAACCCAGGGAAGAAAAACATAAGATGAAAACATTCTAAATCCAGATTTTGGATGTTTGTATAATCACCTTTTCACTTACAAATCACCTCTCCCCCTCCATTCTGCCCCAAAGTGCTGAAGGTGTGTTGGATGCCCAGACCTCATAAAGTTGAAAGTTAAGAACTCCCTCACTATTAAAAGTTCTCCATCACTTTAAACCCGGCACTTTTAACAACAACTAAACCCCAAAGCGTTATTTAGTCCGTGAGAGACAAGGACACGATCCCAGGAAGGGGTGATTTAATGAATCACTGTAGAATGAAGCTGCAGTAATAATCCTGTGTTTTTACAGCTCCATCACTGCTGGCTCTGGCTGGGAATTGTGAGTTGGAGGTGATTTTTCAGGAGTCTTCAGGGGTAGAGTGCACAAGAATTAAATCTCCAGCTGTTGTTGCCAACTAAAGGTTTTTATCAGTCCCAGGCATTGAAAAGATATCCTTTTAATATGATATTGCTGCAAAGTCTTCAACAGTTAAGGAGAATATTACACTGAAGACTTTTTTCTGCTACAAAACTCATGAATAAAACAAGAGTAGAATGACAAGCATGTTAAATCAATATTATAATTAACAGGGGCCAATTAGAGAGGTTTTGCCTATCAGCTTCAAACATTTTTTTTCTATCAAATAAAGACCTTCCCAGTGACAGAATTTTCAATACCAAAGATCTAAATAGAAAAATCCTATAATACAAAGTTTGCCTTGCTTTTTAAAGCTTTTTTTTTTGTTTACAATATACTGCAGCTCAGATACCGTAACACCTTTTCTTTAAAATATCATAGATTTTTTTTTTTTAAAAAAAGCATTTTAACAGGTTTTTTAAAATTTATTTGATTTTATTTTTTTTCTAGAATGTATAGATTTTATGAAAAACCTGTAAAACCCACATTAAAATCCACTGAAAACCCAGAATTAAGCATTCCTGTGTATGGAATTGTAAAAATGCTTGTATATGGTTTATATCAAATCTTATTTCATGCAATTGTTTGAAGAATGAATAAGTAACATCCCCCAAATAGAGGCTATGAATACAACTGATAGTGCTTTTGAGCAGCTAAGCTTGAAACCACTAAACCCCTCAGTATTACTTGCTTATTTCAACATTTGAGTTCTCTATTGTTTCTTCATTTCTTGAGAGCATTATGAATATAATGAATATTATGAATATTAAGAATATTATGAATATTATGAATATTAAGAATATTATTAATATTATGAAAATGGAGGGATCCAGTTTAGACACATTTACCTTGGAGTTAAATTATTATTACATTCAGGGTGGCTTTTTTTTCACTAACTTAAAAAAATGCAAAGGCAATGAAACTGAAGAAATGAAAGGGTGCAGCCCATAAATAAACACCAGTTTCTTCTTTAAGCCTTGAGGATATTTCCAGGAGCACAGAATTATTTTCAGGTTTTACTTCCCTACAGTGTATTTCCACCGTTCTGGCAACCAGAATCACATTAACAGATTTTCAGCAGACACCAACTGTTCCACCTCCACTGACAACACAACTGTTCATAGGGGCACCCAAGACTCTTAAAATGGAAAAACACTGAATTTCATTGCCTGTCTCCTGCAGCCTGACCTTCACTTAGTGTGCAGAGGTGCCAAAATCATATAATACACCATATGACGTGTTGCTTTCTCTCTTAATTTGTAATTAAGTCACACTTTGAAAAGCTCATAGAGTTTTGATAAAGTTATACCACTCTTCTTCCTTCTCAAATTTAAGATCTACTTCCCTTTTAGGCTCTTCTGGTCTTTTCATCCAATTCCAGTGTCAACTTCTACATTTTAGCAGGAGGATTGTCTTCCAAGGACCTCAACTAAAGACATTTACTGCTCATATTTGGATGACTAGTTCATTAATATTCCTATGTCCTTCACAGAAAGTCGTTTTTATGTTCTAATCATCTTTCCAGAGGCCAGAAACATAAACCAGGTCATTATGAGTTAATTCAAATAAATGTCCAGTGACTTTCTAATTTTCATTTCACACTTGACAGCCTCACTGTCTGTTTTTGGCAACAGTTCTACTGAAATACCCTTATTAGATATTTTAGGGAGGTTTTTTCATCTTTCTGAAGCCATGCCTAATCAAGAGGGCTGCAGCATGAAGACATGTCACCATTTCACAGGAAAATGCCTGGGAGTTGGAATTATCTTCCATTTAAAGATCTCTGCTCTAAAACTTCTCTGGGATTTGCAGTGAAGAAATGCAGGACAGAAGAATTTCAATAAACATTTAGGCTTAAATTTCATTTCAAGTGTGCTGTGAGTTGTGTTTATTCGTAATGTTATGCTAAGGAGCAACATCATTTTGAAAAAAAAAGGAGTGTATTTATGACTTGCATAGAAAGCATAGACCATATAAGGATTTTCAGGCTCCAAGTTTTGGTACCTACTGAAAAAAATGGTCTTGGAATTGGTCTTGGTCTTCTGGAATTAGTACCTGAGGAAAGGATTAGTGCACTCTGCCACTAGAGTATTTTATTTTCCTTCTGTTAAGCTGAACAGTAAAAACTCCTTTCCTAAAAGGATCTTAGTGATTAATGACTGCTATAGTCCTAAAACAATCATATGTTATTCTATTCAGAAAGAATAGAATTTTATTTTGGTGGTGTTGCTCCTCTAGAATCCTTATAATTAAAGTATATCTAATGAGCTCTTTCTTGATTTTGGTTCACTAAATTACAACTGACAGAGAAATTTCCAGTTTTGAGGTACACTTCGAGCTTTACCTCCAGGTTTAGGATTTTTTGCTTGTTTGTGAGTTGTTTCTGTTTGTTTATTTGTTTGTTTTTCTCTCCTAATCTCACTACAGGCTGGAGAGATGCAAAGGGTTATTTCGTGGAGCTGTGCATATCTGATATTTCCACCTTCTGCTCTCTGGGTGCACCTCCAGAGTTCACAGGTTATCTCAGCAATTTGGTGCACTGCCACATTTTAAATAGTGAGATAAACTAGGAAAATCAAGGAAGTGTGTACTCCAGCTTTGTTGTTTTCCACCACAAGTGAATCAAATTCTGTGAACTATCCCCAATGGATGGATACAGACACAGTTTAACAAGTCACACCCAAATCCTCATGAATAAGATTTATTGTACCTACTAAACTATCAAAATTAGGATGTTTGAACGAGGTACTCACAGTCCCTCTTGGCCATGGATAGAACTAGTGCTTTCAGATTGAGAATTTAAACCCAAAATTGTTTTGAATGTTTAGACAACTTCTTCTAATCTAAACATAATCTTACATTCCTCTGAGAGCTGTATAGAAATATAGTGTTTATGTCAAATATAACTCATTTCATTCCTTTATATATCCTTTATTTTATAACATTCCTACCCAAGTTACTTCTAAAACAAAGGAACATAATTTGTTTTCATTAATTCTATCCTTACACTCCCAGGTAAACCTTTAATTATTCAGTGATGCCTGTCATCCTGTTTGGTTTCAGACTCATCCAATTAAGAATGGTGGTTTGCAACTGAGGCTCCTTGAGGATTTTATTTTCCCTGAACACAAGGGGGGATTCTGTTGTATCTAGAAATCATCATATTGTCTCAATAAGCCAAATTCCTGATTTATTACATAATGATACCCAAGTAGGCCGTTCACACAAATTTAATTACTGCTTACAAGCATAACATGAATCAGTGTATTGGTTTATTATTATTCTACTGTCTGTATTTTTTCCTGTTTAAGCAAACATTACACTGCTAAATTTTTTACAGACACTCTTGTGGGATAAAGTTCCGCTTAAGCTCTACATAATTATTTCACTATCAGCTTTACATTCTGTGTTTTTTTCCCATTTTCATTTGTTTCTTATAATCTTTTATAGTCCTTGCTTTCTAGATTGCTGTATTCCAACCACTGTCATGTTTCTGTGGAAAAAAAGGGGTTTCAGTATTTTCAAATTTTTAAATCTTTCCTCTATTCTCTATAATCCTTTTTTCCCCCTATTGTTTGAAATCTCTGAAATAAGATTTCATTATTAATTCATAATTAATTTCAACATTATTCTGAAAAATACTTTGACAAGAATGGGTTCACTGATTCATACAAACTTCTTGCAGTGTAGCCTCAAGGGCAGATATATAAATGAACAATACTAACATGAAGGTTTTTGATATAAAAGTTTGGACACAACTATTGCTAATATTGTGTGTTAATACTCTATTATTCAGATTTAGATTCAAGATCAGAAGCAGAAGAATTGAAAACTCACTTGAAAAGACTTCAAGATGGAAGTATGCAGCTGTCAAAAGAAATACTCCCAGTTCTGTTTATCGTCCAATTCTGTCCTCCCCCTCTCATCTAATCATTATAAAATTAAGGATCCAGGCTTCAATGATGAATTAACCCTATAAGTGGAATTCTAATTAAAACCCATGGAATAATAGCAGATTATGCTTTGAGGTTTCTTCTCTCCACACAGTATAATGTTTTGTGAAGTTTAGTTTATTTTGAAGTCATGCTTTGTTTCTGATCAATGATGGCATATTCAAAGACTAGGATATAAATCAAGGTCACAACATCAACAGCCCATGTTTTACACCTGAGCATACTTTAAGAAAATAAATTTCAAATCCCATTTTTTCTCCCTTGCCAGTTTACACAGACCATCTGTAAGACTTTACAGAAATATTATCCTCAGCAAAAGAATTCGAATGAAGAGAGAGGTGGGGATTTTTTGCAACTAGGAAGGTATACAAGATATGAGAATCAGAGAAAATAGCTTTTTAAGTGGCAGAGAGCAAATGTGATCACCCATTATGATTTGCTTTCTATCCACATATTTGCTTTACTATTTTTTTTTGTTTGGATTAACTACCATATTTGATATCTCTCTTGAAATTTAAGCCTTCTCATGGAATTTCTAATTTTTACATAAAGCAGCTATTCCAAGTTTCTCTACAGCATTCATATTTCATTTCAAACCTAGCACAGAGTTTCCAAGTATATATTCCTAATTTCAGAGGGATGCATAAAGCCATATATATCTTAGAACCCACTCTGCTTTAATTTAGATATTCTTTTGCCTATGTAGTATATCCAACAGTGATGTTCAGGAAAAAAATGAAATGGCCATAAAAGATCAATGTACTTTAGAAGCAATGGGAACCAAGTGACATAAAAATAAAAATAAATCAATGATTTACACTTTTGAGATACAGACACTGAGCTTTATGGTCAATAAAACTCTATAACTTCATGTCTTTGAAAACTGTTCTGTTAAATTAAGGAAATGTACCATAGTGAATATTTCTCTACATGTGACTAATGAAGAGCAAGTTGCTCTGCTGAGTAAAGGTTCTCTTTTCTGCTACCTTGTGATAAGTGCTTGCTGGCTTCTTTAAATAAAAGGTTGGGGTTTGGGTTCCATTAGTCTTCCCTGTGAAGGATAAGGCTGCAGCACAACACTGGGCATTTAGTCCTCAAGATATCAAGATTTCCATCAAGGAGATTTAAAGCAAAGGGTGTATTCACAAGAGGTTTGTTTATGTGTAAACAGTCTTGAAATAATTTAGTATACATAGAAGCCTTATTTATTGTGAGGTTTATCACCATAAAACCTTTAGGCTCTCTTTCATGCCTCTAGAATGTGGAAGCTCCCTTCCTCCTGTGAAAAACTTGTTCTCCGAGGATAAGTAATTTTCAGGAAAATTCTATGCTCATTTTATTCCAGGCTGAGGAACCAGATGGCTTAGGTCTACTTCCTTATAAAAGTCTCAATTCTTTGATGCTTATTACTCATTAGGTTTAGTCCAGCAAAAGCAGTACCATTAACTAGTACTGAAATGAGGAATGGCTCGAGACAATGCAGCTTGTGGAAGGATTCCTACTGTTGTGCTGCTAAAAAATTCATTTGACTCTTCATTAATTAAAGACAGCACGTATCTTCTTGTAAACTACCATGACAATACAACGAAATGCTGTCTGGGACAAATAACAGCATAATACTGAATTTTTAAAGTACCTCTTGTGAGAGCACTGTGGCAGGGAATGTAAACTGTGATGGAGCTGCCATATGGTGAGCTTGTAGTGCCAGCATTAACTGAATCCCCCAAACCAGCATTTTGCTTTTAAACAGTGGGAAAAAAAAGAAAAGCTGCTTGTATGGAGAAAAAAAACAAAGCCAACACCAAGTCATGTCAGAACTGATCACAGTATAAGTTATCTATACTGATATCAAATATATCAAATCTCCTTTTCTGAGGAGTCTATCTTTGCAGGTGTTTTCTGTCCTGAGTGTGAGGTATGTACAGATGCTGTCAGGCAGGGAAGGATTACAATACTCGAGTCTCCAGTGCTTTTGCTTTGCCTCCAGCACTTTCTGCTCCGTTGCTTCCCCTTCCCCAGCTGACCAAACATCCCCTCAGCAGCTCTTCTGCAGAGGACTCCCCTGGGCCCCAACCCTGTGGTTTCCCTCCCTCTGCTGTGGGCACATTCTGCAAGGTCATAAGCAGAGACATATTCAGCCTCTATCCAGCAATGTCACAATCACCAGATCTAGAGAAAAGCATCAATTATATCTCTGCATATTATGGAAAGCACTGTTGTCCTGGAATGGGTCCTGTGCTGCATGGCAACATTTGTGTCCCAGCACAGCACTCAGCTTCTGGGATATGTGCCCTCTGCAAACATCTGGCTGCAAAACAAGAGAGCTGGTCATTACCCTTAAGCCTAACTGAGCAGAACAAGGTCCCTCTGAGCTTTTCTGGCCATGCAAGATATTTAGATGACCCTGTGAAGGCCTGACCTTGCTGTCCCACTGAGTCACACAGAAGAATTTCATTGACTCTGGTGGGGTTTTATGCAGCTCTTGATAAAATCATAGATTTGTTTATTTGAAAGTGCATCTGTGCTATGAACTATCCCTAAATACATCTGCCACTGTAAACACTGAAGCCAGAAATATTTGTAGTATTTCTTAAGCCTCAGAGTGAACAGCTGGATTTAATTTTCTTCATGATAGAGTAGAATATACCAGAACATCTTTGGCATTTTGAAGAGAAGGGCAACACAGGACCTCTGACTTAGAAGAGAGCTCCTCCCAAAATCAATGCTTGCTTCAGATACGTCCAGAAAAGAATCAGTTGCTGTTTCTAATTTTCCCCAAATCAAAAGGCTACGGAGGACAACAATTCCAAGTCTTTTAAAAATGAAAATTACTCTACTCTGATATCTTTCACCTGTCTGATACATATTAAGAATCCTCTATTGCAAAAAACTTAAGATACACATTACAGGATGATTTATACACATCCATTATAAGAAAGTCAGATTTA
Organism: Manacus candei; assembly: GCF_025592945.1. NCBI lineage: Eukaryota > Metazoa > Chordata > Aves > Passeriformes > Pipridae > Manacus > Manacus candei. The sequence continues at coordinate 27,650,760 of NW_026138071.1, read as the reverse complement.
CAGGGACAATGAAGACAGTGTTATCTGCTCCAGAAAACAAGAAACTAGAAAAAAGCCTATTAGGACACACATTCAACATACAACAGACACTGTGAAACAGCTCACAAATTCGTACATTTTAGTCAACCAGAGAAATGTTGGATATTCAATTCCAGAGACTCCATTCATACAATTTTTATCAGCTTTGCGTGCATATCAATGTGTGGAAAAACATACCAAAAAGAGAAATATTTCTCTTTCAAATAATAATTTCTGGAGGAGGGAGGAAGACTGAGACTTCTTGAATAATAAAAAATAAATAATAAATAAATAATAATAAAAAAAAAAACCTTTCAAAAATTTTCTGAACTGTTTTCCATAACTTAAAGATCATGAATTACGGTTCAGTTTGGATACCCATTACCAAGTTTCATGAGTCCACTAAACTGGAACATTAAGTACCTTGAGAAAAGCCAGTCCAATGACATTTCTGTTTCAGCATGAGGCTGAGTCAGAAATTAGGTAGAATTAGGTGATTTAACTGAATATTTTAGAATTTTAAGGAAGTGTTGGTTTGGCACAAGGGGATCCTGTATTACAGGAAGTGTTTCATGCGTCTGTATTTGTTCCAAAGATTTTTCTGTACACTACATCCATATTGTTAATGCAAAATCAGCCCTGGGACTGCCTGGAGGCACTGGAAATGAAATCAATTCCATTTTATTCAGAGGAAGTAAATAAGTAGAGGTAAAGCTTTAGAAAACCTACTGTTGTGGGTAGGTTCAAGAGAAGTAGAAATGTCCTAAATATAAGAAGATTTTTGCCATCCGTCAGACACTTGTGAGCTTGTGTCCCTCACAAACATTGGCTTTTTCTTTCACGTAAGCAGTGACCATTAGGAGAAAATAATTTTTTTCCTCCAGATTTCTTTCCTTTTGATGTGGGCATTCCCCTCCAAAGAGTCTGTTCAAGGGTATTTTCAGCTTCATGGTCTCAGAGGTCGGTGACAGATGAACATATCCAGCCCCAGGGTAGAGACTTCTGCTCCCACAGTACCAAACAGTTGGGGTAAGCAGTAATTTTCAAACTGTGTCTCAAAAGCCCTTTAGGGAGTAGAGAAGACATCAAGCAGCATTACAAAGGAAACAAATGCAAATAAAAAGCAGAAACAACTGAAAGCAGTGACTCAGCTCCCTGGATTAGGGCTAAGAGGGGTGCAGCCTCCCTGTGCTGGATATCTCTCTGAGGCAGGAGCTGCTGATTTCATTTACATGCTGGTGATTTTTTGGGGGTGTTTTCTAGGTCAGGGGATTAAATGTGTATCGTGGCAGCCAGAAATCACACCTGGTTGTGGTTCTGCTGGGCTAAAAATACTGGTGTCATGACTCTAAACACTGCGTGGAGACAGGTAAGCCAAGTGCTAGACATTTGGAAAGGGTGTGAAATCCTGGTGTAAAGGAAACAAGTGGCCTGTAGGGTGGTACCAAAAACAGGAACTGCTTTGCTTTTCATGGATATAGAAGAGGGCAGAGGCTCAGTTTGATCATCAAAGCCCCTCGACTGTCACAGCCCCTTTGCTGTCTGTGTTTGCACGGCCACAGAACTTGCCTGCTTGGCCTTGTGGGCTCTCTATCAACTAAGGAGAAAAACTGAGCTTTGAGGTAATCGGGTTCAGCATTTTTGTCAGAGTTGGGCAACGTTTGGGGGTCTAGGAAAACAAGGAATAAGTCAGCCAAAATGAAAACAGAAAAATCAGGCGTCGGAGAGACACGATCCTGGAGGAAGATAGGGAGGAACAGAATTTATGAAGCTGGAAGTAGAAATTATGCTTTTTTTACCCATATCTGATAAGCTGTTTTCTTTTCAGGATTCATAACTCGCATGGGCTTCGAGGGAATGACAAATAGAGGCAATGCTTGGAAACCAAAACTGAAAAAAAGAGTTCTGTGAACTCCTTAACTGGAAACTCTTGGGTATAGGACCCCTATAATCTGAACACTCTTACAGAAGCTTATTTCTTGCAGGAAAATAAGCTGCAATTCATAATTTTTTTCCAAATGCGTAAAACAGTCAGCAAATTTCCCAAAGTGCATATTTATTTTACAAAAATCAGAAAACTGTAGAGTGAAATCAATCAGGTATCAATCTTATTATATTTTAGGTGTTTCCACCACTGAGAATAATGGGCTTCCAGTTGTTAGGGTTGTTTTTCTTTGGAGTGTTGAGGAAAACATCTGTATATAGAGTAAGTGATGAACACATTCTGATGCTGGAATGCTCCACATTCTTATTGAAGTTATAGAAATAATAAGATTCACAAAACTGATTCTGGCACAACGTAAACAACAGTTTTGTGTTAAGAATGGGTTTTCATGACCTGTTTTTCACTGGGTGTGTGCATGCACTCAGATATACACACCAGCACTTAAGGCTCTGATACATATTTATTTTTAATTACTTTGATACAGCTCTGAATGTTACAGAGCTGGGTAAGAAACTGCAAATACTTGCCAAATCCCAGTGATTTAATCAGGAAGGAGGTTCAGTCTCTGAATCAAGGGTAAGACTATAAACACAGCATCTTCTTGATTTTAATAAAGAGAAATAAATAAGCTCCTACTCAAGTTGTGTGCGAGCTTATAGTATATATTACTTTTCTCTAAACTACACCTCATTTTTGAGCATGGAAGTTTTTGGCTTAATGTTTCTTTTTTTAAGTTCAAATTAAATCGCTTTCAGGAATAGACAGAAATTAGACAAAATATTTTAAAAGACGGTTCTTTCATTTTTATCCATTGATAGCGAAACATCATGAAAAAAAAGCAAATGAAACTCATATTTCTATCAATGGGAACTACTCAGCATTCCAAAACAAGGGGAGAAAAGTGGAGAACACCATCAGGAGCTGTACATTTGTGATTAATACTGAAATATCAAATCAAATTTCTACCTTAATTCTACTAAATTCACGGTGTCACTCTGGAATCAAGCTCTGTATCTGGTTTCCCTGCAGTCAGTGGCTAAACACCAAAACAAGTTCAGACTGAGAGCAATTTAAAAAGTAAAGTTCATCTCTCTTGTAAAATGCAAAGTTCATTTCTCATAATTCAAATGGCTACACACAAGGCACCAGCCCTGTGCTTTTTGCAGGCCAGGAACAGATGTAAAAGATTCCATGGGCTGACTCCATTAATCATAACTGCTGAAGAAATGAAAACCCTGTGCTTGGATATTCTGCTGCCCTTTCCTGCATTTATTCTTTTGACAATTGTTTTTTCTGGAGAAACCATTTATAAAGCTCTAATTATTCACGGTTCCTTACATCAAGTGAGCCTGAGGCTTCTAAGTGCCCACAGCTTTTTATCATTTCACGATACCCATCGCGCCGTTTCACGAGGACAAAAAGCTGAAGAGCCAGAAAGTCAGAAGCTGAACTTTCTGGACCCTAAAGTACATAAAAAAAATTGGAGGACTGCTGCAAAACCAGTACCTAAATACTCCCAAGAAAGCGGTGTAAACTGTTTATTTTCCTCCTAGTCAGATCAATCCTCTTGACCCACCTGCAGGGTGACCAGTTTCCCCACCAGTTTATCAATGAGAATGTATTCAAGTATTCAGAGACTCCAAGTGTCATTACACTGCCATCTGAAGATGATAATTGTGACTAAGGAAAGCTTTTGCTTACACTAACTGGGGCAGGGGAGGAATTCAGCCCCAGAGAGCTGCCTGCAAATGCCTCCACAATGCAGAAAATCATCAAGAACCCTACAGCAACATTTCCAATAGGGTGAAGCAGTTTTCTCAAGAGCTTGAAAGCCCCTCTGTCACAATGCTATCCCTTCACTGACATCTATTAAAATAATATGCTATACCATCTCTTGTCTTAAATATTATTTATTATGAAGCTAAGGCTCTGCCAGGTGCCTTAAGGCTATTTTCAGCCTAATTTTTTAAGCAATTTCTAAAGCAATATGTGTGGGAGAAATGTCCCTAGGATATCAATACATAAAGAAAACAAACAGCACCTTCTTCAACCCAGCTCAGCATAGAGGCAGAATTCTTGGACCTTTGTGCTCCTCACGCTCGCCAGAGGCCAGGAGATGTTGGTTTGAACCCCACTAGCAGGTGTAGGAGCCAGGTCTCCTCTGCTCTGGAACAGTGCTTTAATCCCAAACATTCCTCCAACAGCATCTTCTTCAGCAGCAAACAGGTCAAAAACATCTTCTTTGGGAGAAAAGAGGTAAGTCTTCGGGTCAGAGAATCTTGTAAGAGGTGGAGGCTGTTTTCTTGACACTGGAGAGGAGCTGAAATCTCAGAGGGGCACTGACTTTCAAGCACCTCTGTATCCTTGCACAGATAGATCCAAGGAACCTTCTCTGGCCCCTTGTGACCCCATCCTGAGGTGCCATGCCCTCCACTGGACACTGTGCAACAAATAGGCTGAACAGATTGTGTTAGGGAGGCTTGTTACTCATCCTGTTTCAGTAAGGTCATTTTCGCACACTGAAAAATTATCATTAGGTAATTTAGATGCATTAACTCTTGGCTGTAACTTCAATGTGTCTGAAATGGAATGGCTAGTATGCTCTATCTGAAGGGACTATTAACTCAGATTAAAGAGGGAACTTGGCAGGTACAGCACATACACAAGATGAATTTTTATTTTGAGGCTAAGAGCAACAGTGAAAATTCTCATTTGCCCAAAGGTGATCCTATCGGATGACATAATGTCAGATAGCATTAAATAGCAGCTGAATATTATCTAACACTATTTCACCACACTTGCATAGCAGCAACTGAAATGATAGAAACAGACTCATCACCTAAATGGGAACACACTGGAGTTATCTGAGAGTGTGAACAGGTGTCCTTGAGTGTAATTAGCTCTTCACAGCCCTTTTGTTCCTTTAGACTGATCTGCCTAGAATTATCAACTTAGAATGGCATATTGCTGCTGAATAGATCCCCCTACATCTGCCATGCCCATCGACCCCAAATCATTCTCAGTTTTGGGAACCAGCTTGAGAATTAAGAAAAAAAAAAACAACAAAATAACACGTTCTTCAAATATTTCTTAGCCTTGTTTAGAATCATAGAATCAGCTGGGTTGGGAAGGACCTCGGAGATCATCAAGTCCAACCCTTGATCCAACCCCGCCGTGGTTCCCAGCCCATGGCACTGATGCCACATCCAGTCTCACCTTAAACACCTCCAGGGACGGAGAATCCACCCCCTCCCTGGGCAGCCCATTCCAATGGCTGATCACTCTCTCTGGAAAGAATTTCTTTCTAATATCTAACCTAACCCTCCCCTGGCACAGCTTAAGACCCAACCCTCTTGTCTTACTAATAGTTGTCTGGGAGAAGAGACCAACCCCCACCTGGCTCCCCCCTCCTTTCAGGGAGTTGCAGAGAGTGAGGAGGTCTCCCCTGAGCCTCCTCTTCTCCAGGCTGAACAACCCCAGCTCCCTCAGCCTCTCCTCCCAGCACTTGTGCTCCAGTCCCTTCCCCAGCCTTCTTTCCTCTAACAGGCTGGCTGGCAACTTAGGCTGAATTTTCTAATGGTTTCTACTTTTCACACCTAAGATAGTTAGGAACACACTTCACATCCCATTCTCCCCACCATTCTTTTTAACCTATTTTGAAAGAGAGCAATCAAAGCATCATATAGCAGATGTAGCTGAATATTCAAAGTCTTGAACAGAGTGGGAAGAACAAAAAATAAATCTCAATTTATGGCCAAAATCTAGTTTTCCATCTACACTCAATTCTCTTCCCATTTCAACCTTTATGTGAATAGAAAGAGGGTTCATTTTAAAACATTTAAAGAGAGAGACACAAACCCCTTGACTTTTTTTCCTGGATTTAACTCTGATAAGCCTATTATGTATTGGCAAGCTAAGAGCCAAGCCACAATTCCAATATGCCTTTTGAAGCTACAGATAAATGTGCTTCGATTTAAATCTTTAGGTCAAGGTGCCTTTAGAGATAGTATTTAAACTTTTGTCCCCTCCCTGCTACCCCTACTCCACATAAAAAACATAAAACACAAACCAAAGAAGAACTGATTTGTAAATTTCCTTTAGTAAACATCAACCTACTTTCCAAGAGAAAAACAAAAGTGTGTATAAATTCTACTACAAGAGATCTGTCAGGGAAGGGAGAGTTCTTCTCTACCACAGGATGAGATAGCAATGAGATTAAATTTAGAAATATAAGGCAGATATATTCATCTGACTTCTGCCAACGTGGCTGGTGCTGAAAATAGAAATATTATTTTGTTTTGATTTCTTAATTTCAAAATATTTTGGTATTAATTTTACTCAGATTTAACACCCTGGTAAAGAAGATACTGGAGATTTGGCTCTCTTCTTTGTGCTGTGACCATGGTTTTGATCACAGTGAATTTATCATGAACTGTTGGGGAATTCAGAGCAAACTCTCCAAGGTAAATGTGCCAGGCTTCAGAAATGGAAATCAGACTTCAAGTCTGTTCGGTTCCATTGAGAAAACTGGATAATAAGAGCCTGGTTAGTCCATACAGACTATAGATTTTATGCCACTCGAAGAATTTCCACTTTCTGCTGTTACAGTTCCTTGGGAAGATTCCCTGTTTGTAGCTGTGGTTGCTAAACCTTGAGTTCCACAAAAAACCCCCCCAAAATCAACTGTAATCCAGCCCATAAAGGAGAAGGCAAATCATCTACTGTTTTCAAGTAGCTATAAAACAGTGTGTGTTAGCAACTCAGAAAGTCATTAAATAAACTTGTTCCCGGGCTTGAATTCCTCAAGGTCCCATTTAAAAGAAATTAGGAGCTTTTTATATGCAGAAAACTCCAAAGTGCATGCTAAAATAATGTCTCAAAAATTATATAAATTTAGGAGCAGTTGGTTGACTAGAACAGCTTTGCCAACAACGCATTTATAAATGTATTGGTTGTTATTAGGAAGTACTGGAGCTATTACAGAAGTATACAAATGCATTGATAAATCATAGCAATTACACAGTGTTTTACATCTTTACAGTCCCCAAATATATTTCATCATTAGACTTTTATTGTTTAGTTAGGTGTTTTCCTCCCACTGTTGTGCCAAGCCTCACAACTGGCTACTCCCTCAGACTCATCCACCTCCTTCCAGCTGTTCCTCAATTAAGTCACTCTCTCATTTAAATCTCAGTGACATCTCCTTGCTTGTTGCCTCAGCCTACAAACTCAGCCCATCTGCTGTAAGGGAATCTTCCACAAAAATTCTCAGGATGACAAAAAGATAAAGTTTCCTGGGAATTCTCTGCCTTTATCAGAAAATACCGATTCACTCAATCAAGTAATTTTCAGAGCATACAAGTTATATGGGAGAGACATTTTCAGGCTGGGATAGAAGTTTCTTTTTAAAGCAGGAAACTTCAAAATCTTAAAAATTATGAGCCAATTTCAGATTGCAAACTATTAAACTTCCTTAGGAGAAATTAAAAAAAAACAAAACAAACCTCTTGTACTGATGCCTAAACTGAGTTCCTTCAAAACTTTCTGAAGGCTAAATCTTTGTTTCTACAACATAAAAAGACCAGTTTTTTTAATTAATTTTCCTAAGTATTCCTTTAACATAAAAGATTAAAAAAAAGATGAGTAGGTTTCTGCTGACAAGAATGAAAAATTATGTTGTTTGGCCTTTATTTACAACAGGTAATCTCTCAGACAGATGAATTCTAGAGGTGACATTCACTCAAGTAATACTTGGTTCTGTGAACAGGATTTTCCTTGGAATCCCTGTGCAAGCAGTAGGTCAACAAACACATATTTCTCAGATATTTCTCATTTCAAATGGCTTTGGCAGAGTTGTCAGAGAACCATAGCTCCATAGAACCACATTCTGGAAAAGATAAACCTTGTCTTGTCCACATTCTTAACCCCTTAGAGAAAACAACACTTGTTTTGAAACTATTTCACGTGAAAAATCACTACATGAATACAAGAACCCTTGATTTCAACTGCATGAGACATTTGGATTAGTCTACATAGGGAATTGCTCTGTGTCAGCAAGGAAGACACGGTATAAATCTAGAGGAAAGCTCACTGAATTTCTAAACTATGCTTGAGACAGAATAGGGTCAGTGCATAGGCCTCTGACAAAATGAATTTGGCTAAGAAAGCAGAAAATCTCCCAAGGGATCAGCATAAACAAACCTGACCAAATCAGCTGTTATCTTCACAACTCTTCTGGGTTTTTTTCCAGTAAAGATTCTTGGCAACCAAAACGATACAAATCCAAACAGAATCGCTTATGAACAGCTGTGACATATTTCTTTACCTAGAATAGAAGTTGAAATGGAAATCCTCTTCAGTATATAGAATGGCCAATATGAGATGAAATGCTGATGACAGAGGTTTTCAAACTCAATGGGAAAAAACACGCATATTCTGTAAGTCTCACTGCCATTTAAGTAGTTTCTCTGTGCCTTCTGCATTTATAACTGTGATTGTGGAAGTAGCTCCAAATTTGGCAACTAGCTGACTTGGAATAAAGGATAAAAATGTCTTGTTTTACAGCAGAACTTCTTTGTGTACAGACTACACAGGTCAACCAACATGTGAAATGGAAAATAAATCTCCACAAACTAAAACACTGAGATACCCATAGCTATATACCACCCCATCATCCTTTTTTCCTCAGAAAAATCTGGAAGGTACTGAAATATAGACCAAAGCTTGAATTTGGTATGATTTTCATCACAATTGTGAATTCATTCTGTTACATGCAACAGCAAGATTCCTGTTAAGCATAACGGGACCGTTTCGAGGAACCTGAAGAAATAGGATCCCATCTCCCCCCTTTTTGAGAATTGCTCACCTGTAAACCTAGACCAGATTCTCACAAGGAGGCCTACCCAGAACAATCTTCTTTGAATCTGTAGGACTGAAGACTTCTCAGGGATGCAGAACTCCTGCAAAACCTCTCCTGGGATTCCCATCATGAGCTGTAGATGCTGCACTTCTCTCACCTTATTTTGTTATATCTGTTTGATCAGTTGATGACCCAAATGCTACAAAACTTCCTGTCATATGCTGATAACAGCTTTTGATATATAGAAAAATAACTTTGCAGAGCCACAGTAGCACCTAAAAGTTTTAAATGGTGGTGGATGTTGTCCCCTTAAGCCAATAAAACCTTATGGGTGAGATCCCTTGCTTCCCCCTCCCTGACCCAACAGCAAACACTTCCATTACTCCACTGATTTGCCAGTTCAAATATGAGGAAAAACAACCCAAATCCCTGCAGTTAGTAAATGCTGACATCATCAAACCCATCATCCTTTTATCTCATGGAAAAGAACACTGAACAAGCCTTGTTCCATTATTACAAAGTGCCCAAGTTCATAATTGTTGTCTAACAAATTTCCTGTCCTACTTTTAGCTATAAGGTATCTATTACTTATTGCAATTTAAGTGAACTACTCTCCCTGCCTGCTGCTACATCAGTCTTCCAGCTAAATTATGCCTTTGCTTAATTTAAAGAACTCCACTGATAGCAGGTGCTAGGATAAGGAGGGTTATTCATCCTAGAGAGACAAGACTGGCTGAGAAATTGCAAAAGATACAAAAAAGTTAAATGCAGTCAACCGAGTAAAGTGTGTGTGGGGGGGAAGGCTGAAAAAGAAGGGAGGGTAGAAAGCCAGACAAGGACTAGAGGACTGAAAAAGCACCTGTTCAGTGCTTTTCTGACCCACTCCATGCAGTGTTTCTCTTCCAAGTGCCAGCTGCCCAAGGCTTCATATTTTCACAATTCCAAGACTCCTCTTAGGTGCAGACACTTGGAGAGAGCTGAAGTGAGAAGTCAGTATCAGATCATGAAAATACAGACCCCACATCTCTAAGGGTTGCTGAACACCAGGATGTGCCTTTACTGCCCACAGAAAATGGCAGATGCTTTCATCTCATACTAACTTGCTTTAGTTTTAGACATACTAGACCATATCTACTGACTTTTGGAGTCTGCTTAGGGAGATAATATTGCTGACAAGTTGAATAATAATCTAGATAATTAAATGACAAATAGGATGGGAACATGCAAGTCTGAGTTGATATGGGTCAGGCTGGATTTCTCTGATTTTAGAATGAATGCCATAAGCTGAATAAATCATCTATATCAGCACTATTCCCCATCAGAGACATCAAAACTCATTAATCCTTGTTAAGTAAAAAACCCCTTCGCTGTCAATTCCTCTCTTGTGTTGAAAAGCAAGTTCAGCAAAAGTGTTATTGAACCTCCATGCACCTGTGCAACAGATGCAGTAGGAATTCTACCATATATTGGAAAATGAAGTGACCTTTGGGACAGCTGAGGTCAAGAAAAAAAGCATACATAGAAAAATATTAAAAAGTCCTTTAGATGATGGATATTTTTTCCTATTCACGTTATCTTGATAAATGATAACCTACATGCTGTTCTTGATTTGTGCAATAGTGTTCTCAATGACATACGTGTCCTATCTGACAAAATCTGTGATCAAATGATGTTGGCCTCAACCCAGAGCTTTTCCTTGATCTTCCTGAAGCCTGAAGCCTGCTCCTTTTCTGTTTAACTTAGTATAAAGTCCAGCACTGCATTTCAGCTGTCAGCAACAACTGAGCAAGACAGAAAAAGGCAACTGCTGGTGCAAAGCTAAAGCTGCTTTTACAGCCCTGCTGGACAGAGCAGCAGAGAGAAGGGTGCCTGGGAGGAACAAACTGTTCAGCCCCGTGCTGGAACAGGGAAGTATTGACAGACCAGACAAAACAAGGCTTGGTGTCTCAGTGGACACATTAAACAGGACTGTGTGGGACCTGGGTCAGCATTCCCACACAAAGCACAGAAATTCTCAAGGCCAAGTCAGCTTTGCATTAAACAAGGCAGAGACACTCAGAAGATCAGAAATATTTAATAATCTGAGCAATGTCTCCCAGAAACTAATATTTAGTGTTTTCCTAAGCCTGAATTTCTGATGATTTTTGTGTTATTCCACCATCTTCTCTGACCTGGAACCTTTTGGCAATAACAAAGTGCAAAATACTTGAAATAATGAGCAGTATAGAAAAGGAAGTGATGCTGGCTGATGTTTGCATGTGAATTTAATTGAACATGAAGACATCAGTAGAATCACAAAGCTCTTTCATCAGTATCATTTTGCTGAGAGAAAAGTAAGAAGTTTTCTGACAGAAGATTCCATGTAGCCAACAGAAACCTAAATAGCAGTGTTTGTTCACCTGAAACAGCATTTAAGAGACCTGTCAGCTTGACACACAAATGTTTTGGTTATAAATACCTCAGGAAATGAGAGAAATGTGGAAGTGTCAATAGACTTTACTGTGAAATTATGAGCTTATCTACTGTGCTTTCAACTCCTTTGCTTTCCATAACAAAACTGTTTATGAAGAAAATTGTCTTAAAGAGCTGATAAGAAGCATTGAAACCACTTGAAATTTAACTCTGCATAGTAAAGAATGGCAGCCTTAAATTTCTTACCATGATGTAAATTTTTGTTGCTTTAGATTTTTTCCTTCCATAGAATATTCTTGCCAGTGTTCACAAAGTTTATAATAATGGTTTAAAAAAGCTGTTTTTCTGAGTTTCGACTTCTGGGGTTTTTTTGCTACATTTCAATAAAAAGAATGATTTTTTTTTCTATCATAAATAAAAAGAAATAAAGAAAAATATATAGGGAGAATAAAAAGGGTCATTTGAAACCTGCCAGGAGCAATGTCCAATAAAAGCTTAACATTTATGTTGTAAAATTCTTTTAAAACACTTGAATGTGTTTAAATGGCTAAGGGATGCAGAGGTGAACAACCAAAATTGTGCTTCTCGAGTGAAATGAGGCACTTACCAGAGAGAATTTTTGCAATAGAAAGACAATTACTTTTTTTTATATCCTTCTTGGAGCAATAACATTACTCTAATAAACCTGAACACAGAAAACACTTGCTTTATCCTTTATTCCCTATTGAATTTAATTCACTACATTCTGGCTTAAAGTAACTAAAAAAGAAGGAGTTTTCACGTACAAGTTTTCAAACAAATTACTTGTTCTGTGAAAGGAAATTTTCATAATGGCAGTAGTAAACACTTTGGTCCATAAAAGCTTTCCAGGTCTCCACCTATCAGTAAAATGCAGTTGGAATTTTAAGGGAAACTTCTGACAATTTTTTTTTTTAGCTTCCACAGTACTTTACAGTGAAGTTCTCCGTTATGCATTTTTTACTGTATAAATATTTGATATAAAACCAAATCACGTATATATATATGTGCCTGCTCCCCTTGAATTTATATTTTTGACAGAAGATGAATGACCTTTTTTTCCTAGTTTCATCTTTTATTTTTATTTTTAAAGAGAATACATTGAAATAGCCTGGCTCCATCTATTTTCCTCCCTGTGAGATAGGAAATCACTGGCACTCACATCTGGAAACACAAGACAAAATGAAAGTTTTGTGATGCAAAAAAAAAAAACCCACAGGGAATGCACATTTCCAGCCAAGCAGATTTTTCAATGCAATTAATTATTAGAAATAAATACAGAGTTTGAAGCATGGTTCATTTCTTTTTAAGTTGATTTCTAGTAAGAAATAGGAAACACATTATGAGTATACTGAACTGAGAAAGAAATGGAGTTTTAACTTTTTAATATCTTCTTATGCTCCTGAATTTCCAGAAATGGTCCAACAGCAATTGCATTGTTCTGCAATTTTGTGCAGTCTGTCCCTCTAGGCATTAGTCTGTGCAGTTAAAATGACAGATGAGTTGCCAAATTCTTGACATTCCTTCAGCTGAGGTTTTGATTTGGGACATGAGGGACGCTGACCAAGTGACAGGACAAAGTTGGGTATTAACAGTAGGTTTGGAAGTGTTAGCAGGTCAATTAGGACCTGATCCATCAGCCATTTTTGGGGAAAACAGTTCTGTGTGTTCCCAGAAACCTGAGTTTGAGGTTACACTCTGTTATGCTGTCAAATATATCTTTAATCTTTTCTCTTTTATTTTTTTCACCCTTCTGTGACGGAAACCCTGAAGAATTCAAGTTTGCTGTTGTTGTTGTTTTGGTTTTTTTTTTGTTTTAAGAAAAAAAATACAGAGGAACACAGAAAGTTATTTCTTAAGCACCATCTGACATTAGTTCAAATTGCCAAAAGTGATTGAGGTTGGGGCTTAGAAGCCTGGATCTAAATAGAAGAAGCTGAATTGTGGCTGAAAATCATTATCTGCAAAATATGAAAAGGTCTGAGCAGCTTGTGCAGCTGGGCTGACCACATTACTCAAACCCTAAAATATTTAGCAGTGTCCCAGAATATTTCTCATGGCATCTATAAAAGGAGATTGAAACAAGCAACTACTGTTGACTGCTATACCATGAAGTCCTACATGGAATAAAGCCATCTGGTACCTGCATATTCAGTTAATAGCTCAGCTTCCTATGTAAAGTCTTCACTTTGTTATTTATAGATCATAAGCCAGCAAGATACACCCATGCTATATACACACTCGTAAATAAAACTAAAAATTGAAAAGTGAGGGTACACTGCCCTTTGGCAGCCTCTAAAAATAATGAAAATTGACACAACACACTTGAGAGTTTTGTCAAAGTCACATTCTGCAATGCCACTGTTCTCCTGCAGTCACACACACGGACATGGACTGAAAATGGAGCCTTTGTATTTTATTATTTTTTTTTAAATTTTATTTTTCATGAAGCATTTTCTATTTTTGTATTTGAGATGGTCAATTAAGGAAAAAACCCAGATAGCTGGTGGTCACTGACCAAAGACTAAGGCACAGATGAAAAGCTTTGTGTTATTTATTTTCTTCTTTTAGAGTTTCAAGCTTTCAGTCAGCTATGGAAATGGCATTCATCAGCACTGGGCATCCATCAGTAAGTCTTCTAGTGATTTCTTCATTCCTTTTACCACATGAAACCACTCAGAAGAGGCTTTTACTTTTTTCACTCTGATTTATTTTATCTCTCTTTAATTGTTGTTTAAACAAAAACATGTTCTGCTTTTTGTTAAATATTAAAAAGCTGAAATGCTCTGACTTATTTAAAGATTTCCCTGTTTAGCCAAAGGGTTTTGCCTGGACAAAGTGCAGATTTTCCTTTTTCTCAAGAATGATAACATTGCAATTTCTTCTGCTTTTCCGAAAATATGAAAAAGTAAGAGTCAATAAAAATTATTCTTTGATGAAAGTCATTGAAAAGACTTAGGAATTGACAGAAGAATTATTTCATGATCTCTGCTTTTGTTGCCAATTGAAGCAATAGTAACTGCTCTCCTGAAAATCCATAAGCAAGTAAAGTTACTGAGATTAATTTATTAAATCATATAAGTATACATGACAACTTGTTTTCTAGAACAGCTCCCTAAAAATTACAAAAATCTGCACGGATTTTTAACCGACAATAATTTGCTAATGAGAAATTGTTTTGAGTAGGAAAAAACTTAAACACTTGGAAGCCTTCAGGGTGACAGTCACAAACATTTTAAAGAAGACACGTAACACCACCTCAGCAGCACTGTCTTTAATACCCCAGGATATGGAAACATGGAAGGGCTGCTCTATTTGTGGATTTTAGTAAACTTTTTTGTCAGTTTTGAACGACAGAGAACTAAAGTTATTCAAGGGCTATAACTGGGGACAAAGACCTGTCCTCCAAACATTTCTGTGCTTATAAATATGCTAATCTTGCTGTGCTTTGCAGCTTTTCCTTTACAGCTCCTGACGTGCTTTGATGTGCTGTCCATTTAGCTGGTTCAGATAATATTTTAAACAGGAACTTAAGAGCCCCAGACAACACTGTCACTGTCTTCAAAAAGAAGCTTTTACTGCTGTAACCACAGTTTAATAACCATGCCAGGGAGAGACGAGTTCAAAGCAGAGATGGGGAACTTGGGACCCCAGTAACATCTGGTGCCTTTCTCACAGGTTACAGAAGTTAAATTGCACAGTTCTTCGGAGAGTCACTTCTGTTTGCTTCAATATCCAAAGATAATGCAAGCCACGGAGAATGACAGAAAGGTCAGGGATCCTGATAAATCAAATATTTAGAACAGTCTATATCTTTCTACAGTACCTCTCAGCTCTTGGGCAGAAAATAGCAAGACATTTTTTCAGCTCCAAGGGTCTTTTGGACTAAATACCCCTGCCACCAAATTTATTCCAGCATGAATATTTACAACACCTGGATGTCTGAAAGCCACCAGCCTTCAGAATAGGTAAATAAATCTTGGTAACTTAACAAATTATATGGCATGGTGGTTTTATATTTCTTCAGTGAGAATCAGATCTGATCCAGGGACTTCTGCAGAGAGAGGGATCCTTTCCTTTGAGTTCAGGGAACTTTGGATTAGGCTCTTGATTTAAATTTTAACTTTCTTATTTTTGACTAACATCCAGTATTTAGAATTTTCCATGCTGTGTAGGAATCACATAACAAGTATGATTCAAATGTATCATAGGAAAAGCAGTCCCCTCCCTTCAGAGACAATGGTTAAAAAAAAAAAGAGAATATTATTTTCTAAGTTACCATTGCCAAAACCCATGAACTATACAAATTGTCTCAGTCAGCTCAAACCCAACCTAGTACATTTATCTTTTTCCCAAGGAAAGAAAATTAATAACATCTGGTTTTTTCTACTTCTCCAATTGTGCTTTCTCTCTTCTCTCACTAAGGTAAATCAGAGTTGATAAGAAAATCAGACAACAGAGAGAAAAGCAAGAAGTTCTTCGTGTTTCCCTCATTTCCAGGTTGGAGAATGTATTATTTTCATACAGCCTCCTTCCCCATTTGTGGGCCTCTCCTACCAGAGCAAACATTCAGCTTCAGGCTCTCAAACAGGCCCCAGGAGAAGGACTGTGGATGATTCTCAGACTCCTTCCTTTCTTGCAACAGACAAAAGCCCATTTATTTTTCCAATCAGTCCTTATAGCAGTACTTGCATAACATTGCATTTTTGCTTCATTGACTCTCAGCTGGCACCAAGGAGCATCCTCCTTTTTCCTGGCCAGTTCCAAAGCTAAATCAGTCATGCTCTCTCCAAATTAGCCTGCTCAAGTCTAGTTGGTTGATTCTTATGTTTCTAAACTTCCATCTACAGAGAAATTTCACCTCTGGGAATTCAACTGGCCAAGGATTATTCCTCATTAATTTCTGTTTCTGATTTTAAAGGTATCACAGAAATTAGGTCTTCATAGGGAGATTCCTCCCTTAAGCCACAGACCAGTAAATGCCCTGTGTTTTCATCACATCCTGACAACACCAATCCTTTGAGGTGCATACTATTGTGCAATTAAAATCTAGTTAATAGCCTCTCTCTGATTACAGTTCTGGACTGGGACCCTGAGTTGTGAAATCCTTGTCTAGAATTAGACAATTAGAATTGTCTTGAAGAATTAGAGATCTTATGAAAAAAAAAAACAACTTCAAATATTTTCTAAAAGCCTTTAAACTACACTTTCATATACAAAGTTATTATAAGATATGAGCTACAGTATGAAGAGCTTGAGAAATGAACCCTTTCCAACTTCTCTCTTTTTTTTTTTTCCCATTTTCAGTCACAGTGACTCTAGAGGTTTTTGAAAACCTGGGAACTGGGATGACATGGGAGTCAAGGATTTATTCTCACACATACAATAGTTGACACACAGCATGATTAATGTAGATCCAATGGAATATCTACTTTATTTTATGCTTCTACCTATTTTCACAAACCAAAAGGTACTATATATTTAAAGTGATTTTAATTGTTGAAGTGTTCTCCTTGTTTATTTAGAAGGTAAATGAATTAGAATTCAGGTTTCTTTCATTTTTCTTTACAGTTTCAGTTCAAAAACTGCAGTGCCACTTGGAATTCCTGCAGTAATCCATGAAGAGTATAACAGAAAGGGCAAAATAGGAGCTAACAGAAATTGGTTTAACTCTAATTAAATCAATGGCTCATTCAATGAAACACCACCAGGAGGCATTCAGCTCAGCTGGAAAAAGGAGTTCACAAAACAAACCTAGCCTGGGGAATTCCTCACTACTAGAAAAGACTTATAGAAATACATGGTGAACTAGAGAATTTTTTTTTAATGAGAAGCCTGAAATACTGTTTTCAAACGAATCCAGGATTCATTTACATATCTCAAGTATGCTGCTGTACAAGAACAGCTACAGATTCCCTTTGTCCTCATTGTGCTCCACGTTGTTATCCTTAAATTTGATCTCACGTTGATCAATGTGAGGCACGAGAGTGATCAAAGGCATCAGGATGCCTCAAGGACAGACTTTATGGAAATCCAGGGAGATAGGTTTGAGTAAATTTTATTCGTATCGCTTCATGTTCTTTACATTTTTTTCCAGGCAAGAAGGAAGATTCACACACCCCTGGCTGCAGAGAGAAGCAAAACCCTGGCACCCAAACTCCCTGTCTTCTATACGGGAATGGCACTTTGTCATTGACTTGTAAAACCACAGCAGTGACTAATTTCTCTATTTTCTTCTGATTTATTGTGCAGAAACATTTTGATTGCTGACACCTAAGGTGACAGTATTTTGTCATAAATTTTTCTCCATTTTGTAAGAACAACATATAGTGTATATATATATATAAATATGTATATATATATGTATATATACATATAGTGTATATATATATATATAAATGTGGGCCCATTCCTACAAGGGTGAATCACCCTGTTCAACAGAGTTCAGATATTTTTATCAAAACTGTTCAAAGCACTTAATTCTATTCTTATGTTAACCAGAAGCAGACCTGTTCAGGATAGGTATGTATTTGACTTCCTTTAGGCTGTGAGTTTTATGCTTTGAAAATGTATTCACTGTCTTTTCCAAGCATTCCCAGCCATCTGATATTCCAGGGGCATTTTGCTTTCTCATGGTGCAATATGTCAATGCCAAAAGACCATCATTAAAATGACATGAATTTAAATAGTTTGTTACATCCTAAAAGCTACAAGTCTTTTCTGTATACTATTGCCATACAACTGTATGGCTGCTAGTTTGTTCTCATTTCTTTAGGAAGTTGAGGGAAAAAAAGTAAAACATGGGAAATTAAAGAAGCAGAATGGTACTGAGTAAAATGAGATCATTACAACTATTGATATTAAAAGGTAATAAACCCTTTTGCCATCACAGGTAGAGAGAGATTCAGCCTTGAAAGAGAAACAAACACTTAACAAAGAAAACAAAAGTTTCTATATTTATAGGGCTGAAACAATACCAGAGGCAAACATAACACAAAATAAAGTTTGACACCACCTCACAAGACTATCCAAAACCTTATTTTGACAGTCCAAGCTGTTCGCAAAACTTTTAAGAAAAGTATAATTTCAGGACTTTCTCTATCCCTCCCCCCTCTCAATTTTAAAAAAACCACCTAAATTAATTTTTTAAAAAGTATTAAATAACTGTATAACTAGAAATTAAAATTAAGATCCATTCACAGTTCTCATCTTGACTCTCAAATATATTTAGCTTCCCATGATCAAAAATAGAGATCCAGCTTACCTGTGTGGGAAATATCCCTCTTTTTAAATTTAGAAAGATGGCATAAACTCGGGGAACAAAGAAACAAGGAAGAATTTATTCAACGTGTTGGGTCTTTCTTGCACTGAGTTTCCAGGGAAAAAGACACTTTTGGTTTAAATTCCATACATTTTATAGTTTCACAAAATCCCCACCCTTTTCAGATAAGTTTAGTGTATTCACAATTGGCAGCTGGGCATCCTCTTTCAAAAATGATAGATCTTCCATTGTTCTTAGCCCAGAGAGAGAAGAAACTCTTGTGTACAAAAATTCTCATGTGGTCCCGAAAAATTCTAGTTTTTAGGAACTTTTATATTTCCTTTATCCGGTCGAAAAAGTCCCTGATACCCACTCCCAGTCTGGAACTTGAATATCTTACAACTTCATGATACATCTATAAAAACCCTATTTTTATTTCTCATAGCAAGATAAATCATCTATAAATTAAAAGGAAGAAAAAAAAAAAACAAATATGTGCCTCAAAACACATGGAAAAAAGAAAATCTAAACCTCAGCATAGCTGACCCTGCAATGGACAGCAATAGAGGGAACCCCCAGGAATTCCATCCTGCTAAATGACAGCACATTTCACTCCCTTGTACACAGTCCTGTACAAAGCACTGGACATTTGGCAGAACAGCAGGCAGAGCATGGAATATAACCATTGATCTTAACTAGAGCAGCAAAGTTCAGAGCAGTGACTATTCCCTGCTCTCTCCACCATTATTTCCTGCTGAACACACTCTACCCTTTTTTACAACAGTAACTGTATGAATATCTTAAATCATTCACCGAAGACCTCTCTGAACAGTCTCTGCTATTTAGAAAAGATAGAGTTTTGACTATTTTCTAGGGAAAAAAAGCCCTGTAAGTGGCCTAGGGCGCAGTTCATTGCTTCTATGCATCCAACACGATGGGGTGCTTAAGGAGAAATGGAGTGGGCACATTAGTTCTATGATGTCCTAAAGGCAGGAATGTCAGAGAGGTGAGATTTTTTTCCAGAGAAAGTTTCACAGTAAGACCACGACCTCTATAAAATGGGATTTTAAGCCCCTACTGAAAATGCATCCGCTGTCCAAAAAGAAAATAACACAAATGAAGAAATTCCCGTGGGCTGTTTATTGATATGGGATTTTCCCTAACAGTTAATCTCCCTGAAAGGCTGTTCCAGCAGTGGTAATGACTAAAGCAGCTCTCCACACACATTAACTGTTGGGATAACAGTACAAATTCAGTTGATAAATGCTAACACTTAACTTGCTATTTTCTGCCTCCACAGAAGACTTAATTACGTCTCTAAGTATCTGAAGTAGTAAATAACCATTTTAAATGGGGCACTGCTTCAAATTCACCCTTTGTCATTAGTTTTGGGGATTATTCTTTTTTTATTTTTTAATAAGCCCCTCGTTTTGTAGCTAAAAGTGAAATCATTGTTCACTGCAAGCGAGAAGTGTGTCCCTGTGATTGATCTGATGTGAAAACAAGAGGGAAATACCTTGAAATGATACTGAGATATTGTTCACTCCCTGTCCTCATGAAGTCCCTATCATGTGCTCTTAAGAGCAGCCAGTGTTATTTCATAGTTTGGTTACTTTATTAGGTTCTTTCAAGCTCAAAAGGTAAATATATGAGCACAGCTACACAATTCTGCCAACTCTTCAAAAACTGTTCTGTAAACCAGAAAGAAAAATCGGGAGTGTGTGACCTCCCCATAATCAAAGCATTTAAGTGAAAAGAAGGTACTAATAACAAACATTCATGTGATATGATGAAGGGGAATGCACAGAATGCCAGGTGGATCAGCTAGACAACTAATCAAAATTTGCAGTCACATGCATAAGCATTAAAAACAATGAACCATTAAACGTAGTTACCTTGATATTCCTACTGATCTCAACACTTCTCTAATCAGAGAACTCAAAGATTACTCACCCTGCTTAATTCTGCAAGGGTTACTTCTTGTCTGGCTAACATACATCAGCAGAATAGATAAGACAACATTTGTATCAGACTCAAGCATTTCTTAATTCTCAATCTCAGTCACAATGGTGTTGAGGACAACTCAAGTGACTTGGTTGAGTCACTTGATTTTTGTTTTGATTCCAGAAGTGCCACAGCATAGCCTAAATGGCAACAGTTCTATCCTAAATTGCCACTGAAAGCAATGACAGTACAAAATGCATTTATGACTGAAGAGTAGTAGAGGTGCCAAGTGTCCATTTAGCACATTTATCATCCAAAAAAAAATTGATTTTGATTCTCTGATTGAAAATATTTCCTTAAGTGACCTGGCCAGTTGAGGGAATCGTATTTTAAATACTTCCTGATAGAAGATTAGGAAAGAGATTCAGGCACAGAACTTAAGTATACAGTTTAATGTTTCCCTTTCTCTGAGGAAACCAGTAAAAAGGAAAGTGAAGGAATACTTTCCAAACTGACTGTTTCAGGGATCTCAGTTTGAGCTGCCAAGCTACACATTTTGATTCATTAGGCATGTTGAAAAATAATTGATTCCACACAATTCCATTTTTTCCAGGGGACCATTCTGAGGAGGAGGATACTCACATTTTGTAACAAAGAGAAAGCAGACTGTACCCCAACAGACTAAAGAGGCTAAAAAGTGAATATTTATTAGAGAGAACTGAAAGAGCTTAAAAGCATTTTCTCTGAATTGTTTTATCTGAAAAAAGAATGAAAAACCTCAATAAAGTTGAATCTTTCAGTGAGAGAATCCACACAATCCCCCAGCCACTTGCCATGTTACACTGACACATTGCTGGTGGGGACAACATCTCTGTTGGTAGCACTAAAATCTTTATTGACTGTCCCGTTGTGAATCCCCAGAGCCATTCCTGCTTTATTTCTGTCCACCACATTTATTTCAAAAAACACCTCCCTTTTGAGATAAAATCAATCTGTAAATAAAAGATTATACAAAAACTGTTAATGGTGCATTGCCTTATGAGCCCTTACTGGGTTTTCTCATGGAAAAGTGAACACTGTTCCCATGGAGTGAACAAAATTAACCTAGGAATTGTGGGTTAATATGTGTGTTTTTCTTCTGACACCTTTATAATAGCTAGATAAAAACTCAGCAGCATATGGTAACATATCATCATATCATTTAAATACCTCATTATAGTAATTCTTCTAACTTTGTTAAGAGAATGTTTTCAGATGTTGGCTCAGCTCCTCTTTTTCTCTTCATTACCAAATGCAGCAAGGAAAGGGAAATAATTCAAAACCAGGACACCACGCTGTTAGACATTCCCCTCTCATGAAAGTTTCCTGATAAGTTCTCTTCTACCTCACTTCTGCAGTCAAGACATAACCAAGAACATAACCAAGAACATGACCAAGCTTACTTTCAAAGGACCAGATCTGATTTCTACATTTTGCAAGTGCTGAAGGGCTCTTTGTCTCCAAGTTTTGCTTTCTGCACTAAACAAAAAGCCTTCACCCCTGCTTACAGATACACTGCAGAATGCATTCCATATTGCAAAAGTTTATCATGTATTAGAAGAAGCCAGTCATAGTTCTTCTACCAAAATACAAGTTAGTGAAATATTATTGCTCATTAGTGGTACACTGCAGCTGTGAAGTTGCAGTTCATGAGTGTAGAAAAAAAAAATTGACTCGTTATATGCCAACCTACAAAAGGTGTGGAGATAAAAATGACTAAGGCTCGGGGATTTCCAGGTTGTTAAAAACTAAAAGAACATCAAAATTTAGTTATGAAATTTAAAATGAAGTAAATCTCTTTTTATAGGGTAAATTTCAAGAGTGCTAAAAAATGTTGTGGCTTTAGAATAGGGGTAGAAATATCGACAGAAGTAAAATCTACCTGGGACTTAAACAAAGTGGGGGGCTCTCATTTGCAGAATGCTGGGAAGATGTTTGGGAAGGAATTCATCCCTGTGCTTCCCTGTCCTGCAAACAGCTTTGTGCCCCAAGACAAAGCAATGTTAACTGCACAGCTTCTTACACTCATGCAAAACCTGCCACTCCCTAAACCAGCAGAATGGGTGCTGGGTTAGGAAAGAGTTTAAGGCACACAGAGACAGCCACTGCAGAAGTTTGCTCCCCTTACCTGTCACACATCAAAATACCTGCTGAGGTCACTTAAATCTGGATGGACTTAGATTTAAATGTTTCCATAAAGAAATGTTCTGATTACACCCAGTTTATAGCCTTCTAACAGAGTAAAAGAACTAAGGACCCTTCTCAGAATTTTGCCAACTTTCAGGAAAGAAAGGTATTATCACAGCATGTTCTGCAAAATTCCATGCAGGCACCATCAAATGAGGACATAGTACCACCAGTTTGAGGTATGTGCCCATTTGCAGGTGAGGGTTTCTTGCTGGAGAGGCATTTCAGCATTTAAAGATGGGGTTTTTTTGAGACTGTATTTCATTTTTCATAAACCAATATAAAAAATCACAGCTGTGCAATCTGTACCTAACAATCTAAGTGAAGGGAATTGAAGTGGGGGTTCATATTTAGTAATCTATAGCTTATCTATAGATCATCCAATTAGAAAAGAATAGGTTTTGAGATGAAGAAAGAAAAAAAAAAAGGTAATGACAAGTGAAATCATAGACTCCACTAATACGATCAGGACCAGAATCACATGATTTCTTTATTTAAAGAAGAGAAACAGAAATGAGAAATGAGTTAGGAGCCTTTTTCAAGTACTACTCAAGTAAGCCAGTTTAGGGCTGAAAGGCTGATGTTCTGGCCTGGGTCAATAAAGCTGTTGCTATCAACTGATTGTTTGCTGGCTCCTGGCAAGGAGCCCGAGAGCCTCCTCCCTGGTGCTGGTGAGCAGTGAATGCCTGCACAGAGCACACAGCTCTCATGGCAAGGGCCATCATCTGCCTTGCTCCTTCCAGACTGGGCTGGAAAGCAGAATGGACTCAGGAGCTGGATCTTGTGTGATCTGGGGACTATTAATCACCGTGAGCTGAAATATTGTTCACCAACATGCCTGTGGCTGGGCTGTGATTGTGTGGAAGAGGGAGCCGTGGGAGGCTGAGTGGAAGTGGCCACAGGACACCTGCTGGGTTCTGCAGCCTTCCAGCTCCCATTGCTGACACACTCAGGAAGCTTTAAGGGCAGATTCCTGTTCTGCACTGGAATGTTAGTGACCTGTGGTGACAAGGATGAGCGTGCAAATTAATGGCCAGGTTCAAACACCCGTGGTTAAAATTATTCGGTGAAGAAGCTGTTATATTTTAGCTCCTTGCTGACTTTCAGAAGAACTGGAAAGACTCAAGACAGATAGAAGTGTGCAGACATAAATAAGAGGCTGGTTGTATGTATTACAGCTGAGCATTTGTCATGGTAGACTCAGAGTTTCATCTGCCTATAGGCTTGAATTAATATTTCAAATAATTTCCTTGTTCCATCAGCACTTTTCTGCATTTTCCACTGTTCCACATTTAATATGGTAGTGCCAGTCTGAAGGAAAAGCTGCAGCTAATTTGCCTAGTGACCCTTATGGATGAAACAAATTATTCTATTTACTTGAGCAGCATTCTGATCCAACAGCAATTTTCTCAGCACAGCAATTTCACTGCAGAGAAATATTTTCAGTCAACATTTAGTCATTCACACAAGTGTTATGAAACACTGCTAGTAATACCAGTCAGCCTTATCTTAACAACAGTCCAATCTTATATTAAAAAATGAGTATGTTATGGGGAAAGTCAGGGAAAAAATAACAGACAAATATTTCTGACAATCTAAGACATCTGTAAACTGAATAAGATTCCACAGAGTTAGCTTGGAGTCTTTTGGAAAGAAAAATATTAAAACCATTGTACTTTTTTTATATTTGAGGCTTGAGTATTTTCTGCAGTGACATGCAGATAACATTCATTCATCCAAAATCTTGTCATTACAAAACAAGATAAAGGATTAGTGAAAAAAAGGCTTTAATATTTCACTTAATTTACCCTCATGAAAGCAAAAATAACATTGTTATATTGGAAGGGATCTATACAACAACACATTTGTGAAATAGATTTAATTGTATAATCACAATAAAAGGGGAAATTCAAGGACAACTACCTGAATGTTAGTCCTCCTCATTAGAAACAGTTTGTGGGAAATAGGTATCACGAAAACACTGTTTGAATATTACAATTTTTTTTGTTGTGCTGAACTAGATTCCTGATACTGTTGGATAGCTCTCTCTCATAATTTGCTATTTGACTACTCTCTCTGTGTTTTGGTTTACATTTTAAAAGGATAAGAATAATTCATGATGTGGATGTACAACTTATACTTAAAATTGCCTGCTCTCTTTCACAAGCTGGTTGTTTGATTAAAACCTTCACATATTACCATATTAAAACTCTGTTAGAGTTTTAATATACAGGCTTTTTTCCCCCCTAGAGTCTGTTTTAAACAAATAAGTGTAGGCTGAAATAAACATGGCTTAAATTGAGTTTAGAATTCACCTGCACTTAGACTGAAATAAAATTATCCCTAAATTAAATAAAAATGAAATTCATATGCAAGCACAGTCGTGTGTACGCAGTGCACATGAAAACAAGGCAAAAACCTTTTACCAGAATATCACTTACTGCTGCTAAAATGCAACTGTGTGTCTGAACTGTGCAATGCTTTTATGAAACTCTATCTTCTCCCACCCTGGCTCTCCACATCCCTCCAGTCTGCACAAAAACATCACACTAAATCAGAGAGATGACACTCTAAAAACCATCCTTCTGATTCCTGCTGTTAGTTTGTCACTTTAATCATCTCTGACACCAGATTCTAGTGCCAACCTATACACTGAGCACATGAATAGCTGAAAATTACTTGTGGGATGGGAAAATACCAGCAATAAGTAAGGGGAAAATTCTGATTTCATCTACCTCTAAATGACAGGTATTTGCAAGGTTGTCCTGGAGGGTATATTCATCTCTTTTGAGATGTATTAACTTGCATCACAAAACACTGCCAACATTTATTACTGGACAGAAGACTATCATTTAAAGCTCTATAGACTACTGAAACTGTACTTTCTGTTTGGTCACTGTTTGACAATTATTACAAAGGTTTTACAGATGCCTTTGTGTTTAAGCTTTCCATGGGTTGGTCATGTCATCTGTACAGTTGGATCCCAGAGAGGTGGTGTACATACACAGCAGTCCCCTATCACATGAACATTTCTAAACTCCTTAGAAATCTCAGAGCCTTGATGGTAATTTAATACACTCTTGGTGTTAATCATTAAGCAGTCACAATGGTAAAACAATTCTTTACTGCCAAAATAGCTGTAGCATGTACACTAAAAGTATTTGCACATGCAGACTTCACCTGTATATACCAATATTTTCTTCTAACTACAATTCTATTTTAATATTCCTTCAAAGGTTCCAGAATGTGACTGATAAGTCTGGAGAACAACCCAGCAACACTTTTAGAGCTCTTCAGTGTGAAAGTGTTATGGAAACCCAGTCTAATATTGTTTATAGTAATATGATTATTAATTTGAACAGCAGATAGTAATCCAATTTGTGCTCTAAAGGAAAACTGTTTGCATGATATAGAAGTACTTGAAAGCACATACTTAAAAGAGCTGATGCCAGGAGAATTTCAAATTAAACTATCTTAATATAATATTGGTATATCACACCATTTCATGGGATTTAATATCAGACTTTCCTCTCAGAATGCTAAGTCAAATATTGTTGCATACACCTTACCAATTTATTTGTATGTACTATTTGATTTTAAGTATTTAATTTCACTTTCTTCACCCCAACATGAGATTCCAAAGATCCTTTGCCAGTAATCTCCATTATTCACATACTCAACATGGGCATCTAATATTAATGAAATTAAATATTGAATTGCATTTTGTTTCATTTAATCTATATTACCATTTTCTGTAGGTCGTATGTACATATATAAACATGCCAGACTAAGTGAAAAATAGCTGCTGGAAAATATTTAGTTCTTTTTTCCCTTCCTTACTCAAGTATTCATTATGTAGCAGACATCACTACACTGCCTTTTCATTGTCTTTAGCAAACCTTCAAACGCAAACACTTTCAGAAAATAACTTATAAGTGGAAAGGTGAACTTGATTAACTTATATACAAGACTAAAGTATTGTAAATCTTTCTTGTGCAGCTCTACAGTACACAAGAAGTCACACAAGCTCTTCAGTTAGAAAGCACAGGACAAACTGACAATAATAAAGAAGATTTTGCAGTTCTGTTTTACTGTTTTAGTTCACAGTTCCTGCACTTCAGTAGTTTACAGTTCGCTTGGGGTCCAAGTGAAGGAAATGATGGAGAGTTTCTTTTAAAATCAGCTTAGAAGCTAAGGACTATTATCATCATCAGCAGCAGCCAACAGCAGGAATGACTATTAACTATTCATAGGAAAGAAGAAAAATAAGGCATTCTCAATCAAACACCTGTTAATTGTTTTAGAATAAGTTTGGATGGTAATCATGGCAAAAATCCAGAGTTCTCTTCTTAGTCTGATGGTGGTGTCTCTACTAGAATGTTCAGGAGAGGAATAGTTGTGAACTTCCTGCTGTGTTATATATTAAAAGTCAGCAAACCTAATAAAATTACCCAATGCAATGAAAAGGATAATTTTGGTCCGTGGGAGTTAATTTTCTTCTCCTGTTGAGCAGCAATTAAGTAAAATAATTTTTTTTTTCCTAAGAAGAGCCCCATTTTCTTGAAATTTCCTACATGCTTGGGGGTGGGGGAAATAATTTTTCATTCAAATAACCCATTTTTAGTTCGACAGCTTGAAGACCTGACTTGCAACTAATTTTTAATTTGCCCATGTGAAATTTGCCATTTGGGACAATTTAGAGTTAGTGAATTCTTTAGGCACTCCTAACAAACTTTTTCTTTTTCCCCTCATAGTCCGTGTCTATAGTTTTTAATTCTTTGGGGTTTTTATGGACAATTCTGTTCTTTGCTTATGTGATTTATTTCTACCACCTAAAATAGTCTCATTGAAAAGCTTTTCATTTGGGATTCAGTTTGGCCCAGATGGATTCTCTCTTTTTACCCATTGTTTTTTCTCCCTCCATGCTTTCTCCTTTGCAATGTTGGACTGCTTGGGCTGATCATTCATGAAAGCCATCAGGCACATGACCCTGTCACTTTGAAAAGGGTCCTACAACAGTTTCTGAGGTAACCATAACGAGAACAGGCTAGCAAAGGATTTCAGCATTATGCAGTTACAAAAACTGAAGCGAAATTTGAAATGCTCGACCCAGTCACAAAGGAAAAAAACCTAAATCCCAACCTCCTTACAAATCTAGTCAACTTTGTCGTGTCAAATATTGAATTTATAGGTGGTAAGTTGGTTCTGCCTTTAGAGCAAGATGAGAAGGAAGGTGCACTCAGTGCTGTTGTAGTTTGCCCAGTGACTCATTGAGTCCTCAGTAATCCAGAGGCTGATGATTGTAAGGTATCATCAGACTTTTTTCATTATCTAATCTTCTTTCTTTATCATTGTTGTCATAGCTAAGAGAAGATGTGGTGATACAATGATATTAATAACCATAAAAGCAAACTGTTAGATTCAAAGAGCTGTTTGATTCCCGCAGAGCTGTCCAACAGGAATGACACACTGATGCTGTGCAAATGCACAGCGGATAATTAAGGGAATATTTTATCTAATCTATTTAATCATGAAAGTGAAGACTTTATATATAAAGCAAAGTCATAACTTGATATCCTCTCCCACAAAGTGCTAAGCAAAAAGAGCGGTTTTTACGTGTATCCTTCACAGTTAAGAGCAGGCAATTCATCCAGTTAAAAACTGGAAACTTTCTTTTCCTGCACTTCGGGCTCACAGCTGACATAGATAATCTACATGGAAACAGAGATTACTTTTCCCAGTCTTTAAAGATCCACCCATTTATAAAAGGAAAAGTTGATGACACAACAGCAGAAAAAGCTTAACAATCACAGCTTAATGCTGTACCTGAAAACAAATCACAGATTTTAAAAAGGATTTTGATAAATAAAGTTAAACTCTCAGGTTTGAATAAAAGGTATAGGAATTTATTGACTAGATTGATAGGTAGCACTAGAATCTATAGCCTTAAAACCAATGAATTTTTTTTAAATATCAAAAGAAATCCAATTCAGCATGTGTTTGAGAGAACTAGTCTATCAACAGAAATCACTGAAGTTCAGTTTGGAGCCATAAACACTGGAACATACACAAGCTAATTACACAGCATTAATGTTCAAAACTTCTTTTAAAAACAGGGAATCTTGTACATCTTCATCCTTTACAGCATGATTCAAATTCAATTCTACCATAACATTGTCTTTTACTGG
Source organism: Manacus candei (assembly GCF_025592945.1). Lineage (NCBI taxonomy): Eukaryota > Metazoa > Chordata > Aves > Passeriformes > Pipridae > Manacus > Manacus candei. The sequence continues at coordinate 27,621,889 of NW_026138071.1, read as the reverse complement.
TTTGGGAACTGCTATTAATTAAAGATTCAAAGAAATATAAGTCCTTATTAAAATGTATTCAAGATCTAAGCTTCAATTCACATTTCTTTCACAATTACTCAACTGATCTCAGTGGCACTATCTAAATTTACACTGTGTAATTAAGATTAATTCCAGACTCCTACTGGTGCCAAATTAACAGTCTGGAGAGGAACAAAAAGTTTCTATTTGTCTAACAGAGAGAGCACAGAAAACTACTCACTGTGGTTGATCTTGGATTTGATCCTTGTTCCTCACTCTTGTCCAAGAGACTTGCTCTAAAGTCAGGGGATAAAACTGCATCCTCACTGAGGTCAGTGAAGCCTGAATTTTTCATGAAGTGCTTTACTTTCAACTGATGAAACCTCCAGGCAGCATGAAGCTAATAAAGGTTCGACCAGTTGCAACTGTATCTTCACTACTTTTGGTCCACAACTAAATATAAAAACGTTTTGCAAAGGCAGGAAGTTCTGCTGAAAAGTAAGCAGTGAGCTGCTTCTGATTGGAGCCAAAATCAGAATAAATTGCTCACAGCAAACAGGCCTGTAACACTAAAGCAGTTAACTCTGGAACCTTCATAACAATAATGCTCTCTAACGAGAACAATTGCTTTTCATTCACTACCTTTATACTACAGGACTGGTTCATATTTTTGCCACTTCCTCTTGCTAAAAAGTCACTGGTAACATGAGGGTTATTCCGTAGCCTCTTTGGATTTCATCAAAAAAGATTTCTTGGAGCGATCCAATGCATTCCATCTCCCAGCAACTGGGTTAACAATTACTTAAGTAACTTAAAATACTGCTCCATAAGTCTGTAACTGGGACAGGGGAAAACATTCGTATTCTGGGTGCCACCAAGGGTCCTTTGCCTCACAGTGACACTCCTGCAAAGGCTGTAATGGCACAATTACATCCTGGCGCCTCTGCATTGCCGGAAATAATGTGACACGATTGCTTTGCATTTGCTCCTTTGTTGCAGCAATGACAATAGAACTACTACTCTGGATGCAAATGAGGTGGTAAAGACAAACAGCACTACTTAACCTCCCTAAAAAACTTCTCCTGCTTCCCTGCATCCCCTTTGCCTTAGAAGTGAACCAGACTCTTTATAAAAACATAACACTGCTGAATGCAGTTGAAAAAAACGGTTGACTTGGGAATTAATCTCTCTTGTTGTGACACGGGTGTTACTGTTTGGTCAAACCGAGGTGGTGAACAGAACAAGGGAACTAAAAAGTGGGAAATTTCAAAGTATAGCCTGTAGGATTGATTCTTTAATTAAAGAGAGCAGTGCAGGAAACTGAGGCACAAACTGCACGAGTCACTTGAATTGCCAAAGCATTCCTGTCACATTAGATACTCCAGAGAAGAAACTTGATAAAGCTCAAGGGCATAAAAGGGTATACTCTATGAAGACCACCTAAATCTTATCGACAGAATATCACATTACATGTGCTGCACACAAGAAATGAAGCATCAATAATCTCTAATCCACGTAAAAGACTTGGGGTGAAAGTGGTTTTAGGCAGACTAATTTGATAAAACTAGGCTGGATAGTCAACTTTTTAAAAGCCACACAGGAGTTCTGGATTTTCATTTCTATTTAGATAAGTGGTATCTCTGCACTGCACTCAATAAAGTTTTGCCTAACTGCAAAAAAAAAAAAAAAAAATAAAAATCAAGTCAATCTGAGAAGAGAGGGAACATAATGTGGTCAGACAACAGAAGGGCAATAAAAAGATACAGCAGCAGAACAGACAGGCAAGATCTGGGTGGCACAAACACCAGTTAGAATACTTCTTCTCTCAGACCAATGCTGTAGCTGTTTTTTACAACTTCAGGTAGGAAATAAGATGTTTGACCTTGATAAGAAGTAACTAGAGCATAGAGCAACCTTTCCTGGAATAAAAATTTACAGTAACAGCCTGAGAGGTGTCTCAGGAAGGAGGCCCTGGCAGGCAGTCCCAGGGGTGCAGCACCACTCAACACCAATACTGTGGTGCTGTGGCATCACGAAGCACAAACTGGGCAATATCACAGTAGAAAATGTAATAGCTAACAGGCTGGATTACTCTGTCTGCCAACACAGCAAATACATGTCTGGTCTCATGAAGAAGTCTTTAAAGTGACCTCCAGCCTGGGCCAGAAGATTTGGTAGCCATCAGTCTCTCTGTGATCCTCTCTACTCTGCCCTTGTAATGCCCCATCTGGAGAACTGTGTACAGTTCTGGTTTCCCCAACATAAAAAGGAGATGGAACTGTTGGAATAAGTCCAGAGAAAGGCCACAAAAGTGATAAGAGGACTGGATGACCTCTCTTACAAAGACAAGCTGAGATAATTGGGGCTGTTCAGCCTGGAAAAGAGAAGGTTGCATGGACACCTCATAGCAACCCTCCAGTATCTACAGGGAAGCTGGAGAAGGACTCTTCCTCAGGAGGTACAGTGATAGGACAAGGAGTAATGGGTACAAATGGAAAGAGGGGAAATTTGGGTTAGATATTAGATTTTTTCCTTTGAGGGTGGTCACCCAGGTAGGTTTTGGATGCCCCAACCCTGGCAGTGTTCAAAGCCAGGTTGGATAGGGGCTTGAGCAACCTGGTCTAGTGGGAGTATCCCTGCCCACAATGGGGGTTTGGGACTAGATGATCTTTGAGGTTCATTCCGACCCCTTAACATTCTATGATACTTATGAGTAGTAAATAATGCCACAAAACAAGATAATGGTCGAGCAGAGAGATGAAAATCCAACTTTCCAACCTACCCCCCAGGGCTATCAAAATAGAGCAGCTCAATATGCCCATGAGGCAGAGAATTACTTTCCCCTGAAACTGCAAAATTCATTAGGAACCAAGATAAGAATCAGAACAGTACAAAGTCCACAACCCGAACAGCTCAGTGGGTTGAACTACTCTATGTATTGAAAAAGACATTGTCTTCAGGGCCAAAATGGAATAGTCACGGGGATCTCCTGCAGGAAGCCCTTCTGCATTGAAGATTAAAAAAGGATGAACAAACAGAGCATTCAGGTTACCTCTGCAGTAGATGCTGAGCAAACAGTGGCATTAATAGACTTGTGTTATATTTGCCCTGTATTTCCCCTTGTTCCTTATTAAAGTCGCTTAATGACAGCAGTTCATTTCAGCCTTCATCTGCTAGAGAAATACTGATTATTTTTGTATTTATTTCCCAAATTGAATCCAGAAGCTGTGAAAGATGCAAGATTGATTTCCCTGTGTCTGCCAGCTGCTGAGAAAACAGCAGGACTACAGCCAACCCCGAGGACTAATTCCACTGCTTATTACTGCTGATAAACCCCCCGAGCACAGCCCTCTGTTCTCCCTGCCACAAGTCAATCACAGGAGTCAGAAGGCACTTTGCTCTTTACTAGAATAATAGCCCAGCAATTATGAGCTCGCTTCACCTCTCTCTACATGTCCCATTTTTCCCCTGGATGCTCCTTGTACAGGCTGCAGCCCGGCAGCTTTCACGTCTTCATTTCCGTTCCTAGGAAGGCGAACGGCAATCCCAGGAGACATGTTTTATTTCAAACTGCTGCTCTGTCAGGAAAACCCGTCTCTCACTGTCCCTGTGAAGGCCTTTCTATTCTCATTTGTAATGAGAATGCATCACCTCTACCTGTTAACCAGCACCTGATTAGCTGCTTACAGACCACGACACCTCAATAACCACTGCGGTGAAATGCAGCCTGCGTGGCCAGGAACCAACGAGCAACTTGATCTATTGGTTGCACACGTTTCCTATGTGAACTTTAGGCAAATGCAAAGACCATAGAATGATCTCTCTCAGATACATTCACCTAAGACAGTAGAAAAACACGATTTTGTTACACCAAGGACTTTTCAGGGACTCACTGGTGTTTACAGGGCAGTTCATGACCTGAACTAGTTGTTGAAGAAATCTTGCCTGGTTGCCAAATTTTACATCTCTATTCATCACTGTTGTGATGTAACATGTTTGGAAATGAGCTTACTGGTGTCTTTAAACCCCAGCTGCCAGTAAATTTCAGCTGTATGTTCATGGAGTCTTTAAAAGATTTTTACTGACTCAGAAAAAGTGGGAAAAATGTATTTTAGAGAAATAGAGAAATAGAATGACTGAAGAGACACAAAAGTCAGAGAATTCCAAATAAAAGACCACATTAAAACTATTGTGTGTTGAGATCATAATCTGTAAATATATAAATAATGCAAATGTATTTCTATATTCAAGCATTTAGATGGTTACATAGGATCATCTGAACAATCCTAAGTAGAAATGTCAATAGATATTGTTGAAAGGAAAAAATTAAATTGTTCTACTTACATTTTCTTTTCTTGCTTTTTTTTTTTTTTTTGATATTCATACCTTTGTTAATTTTTGTTTTATAGCCAGACTTTTCCCCTCCTTTTACTTCAAGACTTTTTCACTTCAGTGAACCAGCTGATGGTCTGACTGGCAAGAAGCTGAACATTTTTGTCACCTTCTGTCACACAATCTAGGTCAGTGGCTCAAGATCCAAAGCAATAACATTACAGGTGCTGTAGCATTTCCATATCACTCCTCCACAATAAAACTGAAAGCACATTTTGATTTCTGAGCTCACAAATGGCACGTGCCAATTATCTGTCCAACCACAAAGAGCCAGTAACCCGTGGTGTCCTAAATAAAATCTCAACCCTCCACCACAGGCACCAGCACTGGAAAGGAGAAACACAGCACTGGCAGGTGACAGGGGTCAGTGGCAGTGCAGTCCCACAGCCACAACTGGCAAGCATTCTTTGATTCTGCCACCCTTACAAATGCCACCATCTGATTTTGTTCCACAGAGGGTGCTCCCAAAAGCCCCGTGAGGAGTTAGCCTTGACAGAATGAATAAAGAGGATGAAGCTCCAGGTGTCAAGTCCTCAGGGTACTGCAACCACTAAGAATTAAACTAGATCCTCAGATTTGACTGCTCAAAGGCTCCACAGGCTCCTGTAGAGGTCAGATGGACTATCACACTTAAGAATTCTGGCTAAAATGAGCCTAAGCATAATTGCTGCTGGTGGAATGCCAATGTCAACCACAGCTATCACTGCACTGAGGAATCTTGTGTGCAAATGGCCTTGAAACAGTAGGACACAGAGGAACTCCCTAACAGACAGGTTTAATAGCTCAGGAACAGCAAAACAGATATTAAGACTATGCTACTTGTGTGAAATGTCATAAATATAGCTTAGACCCATTAGACAGAAATATTGCTTGCCTACAGGATCACACAGTAATCCAAGGTATGGCTGCACTTTCAGCTGAAGAGGCTTTTGTATCCTTTTATTGATTCGAAAATTGCCTGCCACATGCCCGGGAAAAAACCAATTTATAGTCTACAGTAGTCTGGATAAACAAGTATGATTAATTTCAGGGATAAATAAATACATTTGTACCCAATCCCTCCCCTTCCCTTCACCTCTTGCTTTCCCATTTGGTGGTACTGTGATGATGATGCTACACAGCACATGGAAATCTTCCTGTAACACTGCTTTGATCTGTCTCCCTTGCTAAATTTAAAACTAAGTCAAGAAATGGGTTTGCTCACTGTGCTGAGGAAGAGGAAAATCGTTAATACCCCCCCCCCCAGCAGAAATTAAACTTTGCAACTCATCATTAAATTGCTTCAGGGAGAGTCTTAGTAACAAAAAGACTCCTCTCGTAAGATAACTTTATATTTGTAGGCACCACGAGAGTCTGATTGGAAAGATTATATTCTTTTCTCTCTACTCCAAAGTAGCAAGTTATAATAACACAATTATTTCTTGGTTTAGAGCAGCCTGCACAAGCTGAGGCAAAATATGATTCTCCCATCTTGTTTTACAAGGATTTATGTACACTTTGAATATCACTTATACAGAAATATATCTTCAAAACTGAACTGTGCTTTCCAACACTGAGAAGTAATACAGTAATCTTCAGAAAAACAAATAAGCAAGCATGCTGCTATTGTGTCAACAGGTATTCATTTGAATTCCTATCTGAACTTTAATTACTTACTTGTGGGGTGTGTATATATATATATTTATATGTATATGTATATTTATTTATATTTATATTTATATTTATATTTATATTTATATTTGCTCTTCCTGGTATCCCATTCTCTACTCCAGCTGGGGTTTGATTGAAAACTCCACTCTCAGATCAACTTCAAGCCAGCAAAATATTTAAATTAACCATGTCTGCTGGAAGTTTCACTAATTCACTTAAATGAAAAACACCCTCCTGAATTAGTGCCTAGCTATCTGGGCACTAATTAAAGTGTTATACTTTAAAACCACCACGTAACACAAGGTTGATTTTGAAAGGATGAGTGGTTATGGTGTGTTTATCAAGCCATCTTTGCTGTGGGTTGCTAACAAGTTTTTCGCCACCTTTCACATAAAAATATTATTTTAATTATGAATCATCATCTGATTTAAAAGTTTCTTTTAACTGGCAAATATTGGCAGCAATTCCCTCCTGCAGTTTGACTCAGACAGTGAGTCAGGGCCTCCCCTGGGGGATTTAACAATTGCATAATTCCATTTAGACCGACCACCACCCGCAGCACCTGGATGGCAAGTTACTGGAAGTCTTTCCATCCTTATAAATAATGCAACATTTTAATGTTGCCAATTTTGACATGCACATAATTTACTGCTCCCTAAAGGCAACAGAAATGTCTCTCCTCTACCGAATGCATAATATTAATTTTTATAATGACAATTTTGAGAATTATCTCAGGGCAGAGGGATGACTAAAATTCTTCTCTTACCTGCTGATATAACACTTTTATAAATACAATGGAAATTTTCAGTAAGTGGGCAATGTCTGATTTAGAACAGTAGACTTGTTTAAGGACAAATACGCAAATAGACAGAAATCAAAAATTCAGCAAAGTGAAATCAAATTAGTCATGTGTTTATTGTCACCTTTGACTACTTGACTAAACTTAAAAAAAACCCACTCCCTTATAAGTACTCATTTGCACCTCCAAGTGCATTTGTTTTCAAAGAATTTTCAGTGGCATGTTTGGGAGTGCCTGCCTTTGACATCCCAGATTAGCCAAGAGATTTTTAGTAGAATAAATAGCAATGATTCCCTGCAGGGTTTTTTGCTTTTGGAGTTTTTCTTTTTGTTATTAAATTGGTATACATCGACTCAGAGATCTGAAGAGACCCTTGAAAAATCTAGATGACAAATTAAGTTCAACAGATTCATTACATGATAAAAAAATTTTAATGAATGTAGTAGGTTTGTGTTGGTACCATGTAGTAAATTTGAGAGGATTACACACACATACTAAATTATAGGGAATGGAGCAGTATAAGATTTTCATTAAGAATTAACAAATGGGGGCATGATTAGTTTTCAATATGCAACCTGAGAAATGTGAAAACAAATCTGATCTTGATAAACCATTGTTTCAGGCTTCTTATCCACTACAAAAGACTTCAAGTTGTTATTCACTCTTGGAAATCCTGACCATGAATTGACTATCCTCTCTTTCATTAAGAGGATTCATCTTATTTCCTTTATTTGCTGGGGAAGGGGGAAATTTAATGGGTAATTATTTTGACTCTGAAGCTAAATTACTCTCATCAATGTTCTGCTTCATCTCAGTGAACACAAAGTTCTTGTGCAACTTGACCCAAACGTGCTCAAGTTGTTTCAAAACCTGAATTTTTACCCTCATGTTATATCATGATATGACCTTTAATATGAGCAGTTAAATCTTAAAATAAACTCTAAGTTTTGTTACTGTTTATAGAAAATTTTCTAGAAGCCAAGGAGGCACATTTCCAGTAAGCTAAAATGACAGTCTAGTACTTCTTGGGTAAAGAACAAAGAACTACTTGAAATTTCATTAATTAAAAGAAATTACCAAGCTTTATAAAACAGTCTTTTTTTTCCCCCAGCAAATTACTGTTTGACCTCCTATGAACCCTGACAAGCTCTCTGAATATATGCTTTTTTTTTAGAAAACGTCACTGCTATTGAATTTCTGACGCAGGTGTATTGTAATATTATTTTCCTTAAATTCCTTTCATTTTCTCACTTTTAACAGAGCAGTCTACCTTTTTCCTTTATTTGTAGAGAATGCCAGAAGTTAGTCTTTTAGGACTGGGGCTAGGGAGGAAACAGAGAGTGAAAGTGAGAATTAAACAAAGATAGTCAGTAATGCTTTTTAAACACAGAGCCTTGGCCTTTATAATATTTACTGAGAAATAAATGACTGTTTAAAAGTTTTGATAGGATAAATCTCACAATATTGACAGTTTTAGAGGTCCAAATACTGAGGGTATTTCAGCTTAGCTAAGCTGCTTTTATATATGTATTTATGTTTTCATGAAGATTGGTGGGTATAGTAACCTACTGTTTTTCAACAGTAAAATATGAGAAAGGATGCTGTTTGCAGGACACACAAAGCCTTCTTCCAAGCTTCAAGGTAATTAAGAGTTTTCAGTTCTGTTCTGATTTTCTGTATAAAAACTAGTGAGAACAGTCTTGCCACACTCTGTCCATGTTTAAGCCTCCTGGAGTTGGGGTTTGTCAGACCAAAAGGGGCAGTGTTCCTCCTGTGCGAAATCCTGATCCTGCTTCTGGCAGGTGGATCACCACACTCAGGCCAATTATATGCCACTAATTCCAACAACAAAAGCACATTTCAAACACCAGGTAACCTCTTCAGGCATCGAGCAGAAAAAAACTGAAAGAGTATCAAGAGATTAAAAATATATATATAAGCTCCTTCTATCTATTTCTCAAAAGGAAGATCTACAGGACACTTAGTTGCTTTCTTACAGTATCATTGCAATGCAATTAGGCACAGGCTACACCTTAAATGGGAGTGAACTCACCCATGGTCCAAACAAAATTGTCTCATAATGTTTAAAATCAAAATCAATGCACCATTAATTTATGGCTCACAGGTATAGAGACCTTGAAATAACCTCAGCAAAGAAGTGTCGAAGACAGCCTTCGTTATAAAAGGTGCCAAGAGAAAATTTTTAGGAGCAGTAAGAGAGGTCAAGGCAATTAATTCTACTAGACTTTGTTCCCTGATTGATATCACCCAGAAATAAAGTGACTCAGCACACCAGCATTGCTGTTTGTACATCCTTCTGCGCACCAAGAGATCACAAGTTGCTTATGAAAATGCATCTTTGAAGTCCTTCATTTAGGATTAGCATCCACCACAAGCCCAGCTGTCCATTTGGGCAGGTTTTACCACTCCTTCAATTAAATGTCCTTTCTCCAATGGAAAATGCAATCAATGCCAATCAATTATTGGGTCAGAGCAGAGGAGGGGGGCCAAAGGCAGCCCTGGCTCAGGCTAAGGAGAGTGTTCTTCATTTCTGTGATTTGTACAGCCCTGCTCCAAATCCTCTCCTGACAGATCATTTATAAGCGTTTCTCTTTGCAATTATGTTCCCGACTTGTTCGCTGAAATTGATTTTAAAACTAAATAATGACTTTAGACAAAGTCATGGATTTCTGCACTATGAGTGATACAGAGAGAGCCAGCTGAATGGAATGCATTAATGAATTTGGGACCTGCTTTGAACAAATTACACATATTGTTACAAGGAAGATTTACAGCAATAGCAGATCTAATTAAGTGCTTCATAAAGCAAAACATTGGGCAGATGTCAAACTGATAAATCATGTTTTATTTTGTTACTTTGATGAGTTTTTACTTCTCTTAAGAAATATCTTCACCCCACATGACTGTATTGAGCTATCCAATGGCTTTTAACATCCGAAATCTGCAATCTCTCATTTTGCAATTTTGTATAGAGTGAATTCAGCTCAGTTAAACAAAATTCTTGAAGTAGTGTCAGATCATGATGTTGTTTATGTTTTAGCTGGTACTACTCCATGCACAATCACGATAACCATCTTTTCTAAAAGGAGAATTGCAACCATTGAAAATATTTACAAAAACTTTTAATTAAAAATAGGAATGAAAATTAGAGACTACACCAATGACTAGACAGATAATTTTTTTGCAATTATTTTATGAGTGAGCAAGTCAGCATTTTCCCACCTCTAGAATTTACCATATCTTAATAAGTATATTTTTATATATTTAGAAAGTATCTCTATGTGTGTTCATGTGCCACGGGGAGGATCAATAAGGAATGAAAAATATAAAGCTGTCATCAGGAGAGGGTTTTACAGCATGGCTGGGGAAGCTGAATGTCTCTTTGCTACTTGAGCAACATTCAAGACACTGGTCAGGACCAGGCAAAATACAGGAAGGAAAGAATGTGCAGCTCGTGTGAGCCTGCAGCAATTAGATTGGTTTTTAATCTTTGCACACCTCTGTTAGAAGGACATAGGCAAACTGGACTTGGATAACAAAAGAAAGAAAATTATGGAGAGGCTAATTAATGTCTTAACTGAAAAAAAGATTATTTATTTATGTGATCACAAAACTGTGACTTGATAGCCACCTGTAAAGGTCTGCAGATGTAAACACCTGCTGGAAGGCATAAAAAGTGCCTTAGGAGGGGATAAATTGGAGTAAATTAATGAAGCAGAAAAACAGAAAACATAGGTTATCAGAACAAGAAAAAGTATGACTACAGATCCCTCAAAATAACTTTTTTACCTAGAAGGATTAAGTTTCTCAGTGCTGGATAGTTGAACTGAGCTGTAAAAGTAATACTATTCCTTTTCAGCTCGATGGTAAACATAAGGAATGTATTTTTCTGAGGTTATCTATTGGCAAAGTTAGCATCTCACTTGCATTAACTTTAAAATGAGTCTCCCACTGCCTGGGCTGTGACTTTCCGTTCAGGAAAACCTTCAAAGAAGGTACCCAAGAAACAGGCTGCTGGCTCAGGAACAAGAAAAATATTAAAAGGATTTAATGATTCAAATTATATTGTAGGGACGAGAGTTTGCATTCAGAGTAAAGATGTCTTCTAAAAGAGCAAAGTCAATAGGACTATAAACCTGTACCCTGTCCATTCCAACATTGATTTGGTGCAGCAGCAGAGAGAAAAGGGAGCTTCTGAAAGCATCGTGAAAGCAAGAGTCAGCAGATCTCACAAAGACAAATATGAGGTTTAAGTAGAACACCGGTGATCTGCATCATTGATTTTTCTTCCAGCATCTGCATATCCCGAAGGACAGTCCAAGTCATGAAAGAAAAAAGTATGCTAAAGAAAAGAAAGGACCAGTTAGGTGCTGACAGAAAGGACAAGTTAGTTACCCTGCAACTGGGAAACAAAGCACAAATGCCTTGTTCTACCAGAAGTAGGTAAGAAAGAGTTGATGTTTTCAGAACACTGAAACATTCAGTCACGTCCCCCTGTACACTGGAGGACAAGACAGCAGCACCAGTCTGGTGTTGATCAAGGCACTAATCAGGCTAGAAATACTTCAGTGATGTCAGGGAGGCTGTGATCACCTTTCTGTGCTGAGAGCAACACCCAGGCTGCCTGGGCTGACACTGAGGGCTCATCCCTCTGGCTGCGAGTTTCCCTTTCAGTGCAAAGTGTAGTTGAATGCATTGGGAGTCTACTTGAGTCATTAGGGAGGCCCTGATCTTGTACAGAGCCTGCATAATATGTGGAAATCAGGATCTGCATTAATCAAAATGAATTAGTGTAAATGAAAACAAGGCTCCAGCAGCTGAACTGCCACACGTGTGAGTGTCCTGTCGGGCACTCCATTACCTCTGAGGGGAACACTGAGCTTTGTGGGCAGAGGGAGCCAGGCACGTCCTGCACGTCTGCAGCCATTTCTAACCACGATTAACAGCACAGAGATTAACAGCAGACGGAAATTCAGCATCACATTTACATTTTATGAGCTACCTCGAAGCTTTGATAGGGCTGCAAGTGATGGGGAAACTAAGTAGGACTCGGATCAGAAAGTGGAAAAAAGAAACCATGTTCCATACCCCTGTTTCCTCCAGATCACATCTCTCTGTTTTGCTTTCAGGTGGTGGAGAATTTGTCTTTTCTGCCCCATTTCATTATTGCTGTATGTGCTGGCTTAAAGGTAAACCGGCAGGGGAAATGAACCCAACTCAAAGCAGAGATTAGGGAATTGGATTCTGGGGATCTCAAACCATGACAAAGTCAGAATAACAATTTAATAAAATAATACAATAGGTACAATTATACAGACAAACAGTTGGTTTTAACCCACAAAACCCAAATGTATAACCCAGCACCCTGGGGCATGAACAGAGTGGTGTTGGTTGGGCCCCCTGAGTCCAAAGGAAAAGGAGAGGGAAAAACCTGTTGTAATCTAGTCAAGAGTGGTGATTGCAGTCTGGTTGAGGGTGGTGCTCTTAGTCTGGTTGAGAGTTGTGGCCACAGTCCTTCTCTGGATCCCACAAGTGGTTAAAAAAGTCCCAAGACTCCAAGATTATATATATCCTCCAGTTCAGGCAGGAATGCCCAGTACCTCCGTCAGAGGTTATAGAATGCACAGTTTTGGGTTACACCCATACAGTGATGAACTGGTCCCAGCTGTTCTAACTAGGGCATTGTAGAAACACAAAACAGGAGGCAGTTCTACACATTTCTTACACAGGCAAACTTTGTCTGGGCTTCTTCCTCTTCCAGTGTGAGCTCAGCCGAGCTGCAGTGGAAGAGCAGGCACCACTTGCATCCCAGATGCAACGAGGCCCAGTGTGGCCCACAGTCTGAGAGATGTTCAGTTGAGTTTTGAGTTATTCAATGGCACTTTTCAGCCCAAATTTTAAGAAGTAAAAGCTTGTTTATTTTGCAGTTATGCTTCCCTTTGCCTCACGTCTTCTACCATCTACATGAAGATGAACAAACTGAAGATTTTGGGGCTGGGCATAACCTACAGACATACTGGGGGCCTGGCACTAGAAATCTGACAGTTACAGAGTTCCACAAATGCTCTCTTATGTGCTTATCAAGTTATTTAATCAAATTGATTTCCCTCATTTTAAAACAGATAAATGGACATCTTTATTTGTATTCAAAGCTTTTTTGTGATTCATTGGAGAAAGACCACAACTCTAGCCAGATAAAGGCATGAAACAACTGAACTTTACAGTAAAGACAAAAAGCCATTTAGAATTCCCACTCCATAGGATTCAGTAATATTCAGTAGGATTGAAAAAGATTTAGACAGATACATTACTTGGAGTTTTAGTCTAAGTAATTCTGACTCCACAGTTAAACAGATTAGGTCAATGAAAAATGATCAGTTTTGGATCAGCTCTATTACAAGAGAAGGTGGTAAAAACCCTACATGAATTCCGTAGGAATTTTAAGCAAGGAGAAATACTGTGACCTGACACTGAGAGCCACACTTCAAGACATAGTCACTAAAGAAAAGAACCAAACTTTACTTATTAAGAAAACCCCAAATTTCCCCTCTTAACTCAGGATGTTTTGTTTTGGTTTGTTTTTTTTTACTACATATTCTGGAATTTAGAGGAAACGGATTTCTCTAATTCTTTGACCAGGATGCAAAACCTTTTTGAAAACTGCTAATTCCTCTCCAACATCCTTTTACCTCACAATCTTACAGGATTCAGTCTCCTATTGGTAAGCAGCTATAGAAATAACTTATTCCTTTGATACTTCTGTACTTTCTAGAAACACATAGAAGAGAGCAAAGAAACCCAGCTCATTTTGATGACTTTTCATAAAGCACCCCGTGTTATTATTGTTTCTATTTTATTCTGAAGAATAAGAAAAGTCCTATTAATTTCACCACAAAAAGCATTATTATTTGTAAGGTTTTGCTGTTGGTGGTAAAAAGTTACGAGGCTTCAGTAGTTTCACTCCTCCCCTGATTCTGAAGGTGTCAGGTCTGCTACAGCTCACGAAATCAAGGGAAAGAGAATCTGGAAGTGACAGTTTGCATTCAAACCAGATGATAACTCTTAGCAGCACATATTTTGTTTTAAGAAAGCGTTTTGCAGGGTTTGTCATAATGATCTTTTGAAGACTTTACGGTCGTTGATGCTCTTTTGGAAACCAGGATTGAAATCCAGACGGGAGCTTTACGGAACAGCAGCTACAGGTTTCTTGGAATCAGCCTCCCTCAACAAGCAAGGAAGTGTTCCTGGGGTTCCCAGATACTTTTTAGGGTTGTAAAGGAGGCAACTTGCATTGAGTGAGTTGTGAGGGGGCAAATGTTAATCTCATTTTATCTAGAGTTTCACTCAGGAAATTATTGCTCTTTTTTTGGCAGTTGACAGTGCCAAACAGATACGGGTGACTAATGGTGAAGGTCGCTTGCTGAATGCTGTTCCTTTCTGAAGGAGATGTTCATTTCTCATCTGCCACGGATGGAATTAGAAAATTTTGTACAGCAGGCAGAATTTTAAGAAACGATAGATTTTTCTTTTTGTAAAGGGGGTTTTCTCTTTTTTTTTGTTCTGTAATTGTAAATGTACAGTCACAAACACATTTTCTCAAACTTAAATATAAGCACAGCTAATGAATTAATACAATGGCTTGAGTGTCAATGAATTCAGTCTTTGGTTATACTGATTTGTTTGGAGGAAACATCTTCCTCACCTCAGTCTACTTTACTTCTCTCTTGATAAGAAGAAAGGAAGTTTTATACAGATACGATCATTATTAAAATTTTTCTAGTGAAATTTTTACAATTGTACATTCACATAAATTTGCAGTTGGATTTCAGCAAACTCTTAAAATCATTCTAATTTCTTCAGTTAAAGGCTGGCTTGAAAATACAATTTGTCAACAGTCAAAAAACCGAGTATGACAAACCTAAGGTAGTATTGGTAATTCCAAGTGTCATATTTTATCCCCAGCCAGCAACTAAACACAAACAGAAAATAAAATACAGCAGAAAAGACCTGAGGATTAATTGGATCTCAGTTTGTAGTTACCCACTGCTGTCCTTTCCTCAGAATGGGTTCCACTGTTATAAGCTAACCCACAAGCACACAGAATTTGACAGAGCTCTGTTTTCCATGGCTTATACTTCTGTGGAACTATTGAAGCAGGAACATATTATCCCATGGGAAAGATATTATCAAAGATTAGAAAAATGCCTCAGAAGAAAGCAGTAAAGGCTGCTGTGATTTACCAGTAACCTCTATTGATAAAGTTGCTCATCCTTTGTAACTGTGAAATAGAAAAGTACCCTTTGAGACTGTGTAACACCTTAAAATTTCCCAAACACTGAAACAAAACCACCAGCATGAACACAATTTTCCAACCACTACGTGCAAAAAAAAAAAAAAAAAAAGATTGAGGAAACCAATTCTATATTGTCTTGATACAGTTCATCCTATGAGTCATACTTTAGATGGCTCATAAAATTTTGTATTAAATGTCATAAGCATTTAATATTATAATACATTTATTTTTATCATAAATACACTCTTAAATATTTCTTTAATAATGTAATGTCACTAATGTTCCTGAAATGAAATTCAGAGTTTTAAAAAACCACATTATGGATATTTGAAAAACACCATTGTTTCCACACTTCCAGTGACTCAGAAAGAAATCCTGTGTGAATAGGAGCTAACTCCATAGGATTGGGATTTTAGCCTGAGAGAATGAAGGAAACAAAGAAAAATGTGGAACTTGGGGTACCTCAGCTTGTTCTAGTATCTATTTCTGGATTCCTGGTTCTTAAATGCAGAGAATTTTACTTGGAACATTCCAGCTTCCACCTGGATTTTAAGTATAAATTTTCTCTTTCATCATCTGTAGGGTTTCACAAATCCTGACAACTCATCCCATAATTAACAATTGGATCTCACTTGCCTTTTGCTTTTTTGGCTTTGCTGAGTTGACAGCTTTTAAACTGGCTCTGCAGGGCAGCTCGAGGCTCCAGGGGAGAGAACACAGACAAAGGAAAAAAAAATAACTGAACAAGCAAAACAAGAATCAGGTGGGAGAAACACAGCAGTGAGAGCAAGAGCATGGGAGAAAGAAAAATAAGCTCTTCAATCAAATCTGGTGGCTTCCAGGTTCACTTTTCTTCACAGTAGAGGACAGAAAGCACTTCATGGTGCAAATGTCCACAAGTGAATTTAAAATAAGTGATAAAGCTTCCTCTTCCATAGAAGTTATAAATTCCCTTCATCCCTGTAACAGCTACATTGCTATTTATAGAAATGCTCTAAGCAGTAAAGTGCAAGTTTGAAAGAAGCAGCCTGGTGCATATTTTGATGAGGTGGGGACTGGAAAAATTGAATACCATGAACTCACAGCAGCTAATTCCAATTCCAACTAGATCCTAGCTCTCATTAAAATACAAACTGACAAAATAATTCAGTGCTGCTGTGACACAACGAGATTGAGGTTGAGAGTGTTAAAATGGCTGCAGGACCCTAGCAGTAACGTTTACAATTAAATCTAAAGGAAGATTTTTTTGGGGGAAAAGTGTCTTTTTCTTTGAAAAAAAGAAAAAGGTAGAAAAATACATCAGAGGAGAAAAAGTTCCATTGCTAAACAAACTCTCAAATCCAAAAGAGAAAGAAGGAGCTGACAGCCCTCCTCTTCATCAATATTTCACTCTCTGGTCACCCACCACACACCACTGAGTTGGTTTCAGTCCCTGCCTTGCTCTAGTGGAATTTTAATCTGCACCCAAGACCAGTGTGCTGCCTGGAGCAAGTCACCACAAAATACCTAATTCCAGTCTTTCTTCTTGATATCATCTTATTAGACAGAAAAAGTTGAATATTTATTGGAGAAATAAGTAGCATTCCAGCTCTTGAGGAAGGTCACAGGTCTGTGCTCTGTTTATATTTACACTGTCTGTATTCACAGCATCCTTTGGTCATAAGTAAAGTTTTAAAACAAATCTTTCGCAGTAAAGCCATAATAGAGTATTTTCATTTTTAAAAGTATTTGATTGTCCAAAAAGGTCTTTGCCTATTTTATTCAGATTTTACCTACTTTCAAGTATTTCAGCATTGCTGCTTGTATAAAATAAGACTTAACATCTGAAGAATATGTTTCTTCTGGATTGTTGGCGAAAATTTTGGAACCCATAGTAGACCATAACAGAACTTTAAAGCACAGCATTTGTTTGGTGAAAGCGTGACGAAAGCGACACGTAATTCTTAATTGCAAATTTATTAAAACACATTTCCTTTAGCTGTCCTCCATCTATACTAATAATTCACTTTAATGACCCAGTCATCGATACCAATGGCAGCTGAATCATTAAAGCTAAAAGATGGACATAAAGTCCACATCAGCACGGGCTTCATTCGAGGTGCTGTGAAAGCAAAGTGTAAGTTTTACAGGGAAACTGCAAATGGAAGGCAAATTGATGCCATTCAGAGTAGTCCCTGAAACTTTTTTGACTTTATTTGTTAAACAGCTATCCAGTTCTGTTGTTATTATACTGCACCAACAACTTAAATTTGTCTCTGTCATGTTTTAAACAGCACCTGGAATGCAGTTATATGCCTCATGATACGTTAGCAGCAAAGGGGAATTCATTTGATATTTTTAACTTGTCCTTATAGGGTATTACAAGGGCAGGATACTTGAAGGAAAAAGGAAATAAAAAAAAAAAAAGTGCCACAAAATTCAAAATTCTCATGTTAAAATTGAAGAAATTAACACAGACCACCATTAGTATCATAGCAAGCATACATAATCACATATAATCAACAATATTATACTGTATAGCCCCAACTCTAGGTAAAATGTTTAAGAATTAATATTTCATTCTACTTGTGCCAGATAACTTCTTTGTATAAACAAAGCCATGGAAAGGAAGACAACTTCCTTAGCTTCAAGGAACCAAATGGACTATCACACCCTCCATGATCTTTAAGAGAAAAATGGAAGTGTATCAACTAAAATCAATGTCTTTGAAACCCAGCATATAACCAATGACATTTTATGGCATCAATTTGGATTTTCTTTGATTTTTGTTCCCCTACCTTTGGCAGTTACAGGCAGACTTTCCACAATACAGGTACAAGCAAGGTCATCCTGGCTGCTCCAGATTCAGGAAGTCTCTAGATAAGCAAGAAAAAGCAACAGAACACATCTCTGGATTAAAAAACCTTAATTATTCTTCTCATGACTGATGGTGGTGGTTTCAGTTCTGCGGAAACTTTGAGGAGGTAATGTAAGATCTAGCACCAGCTAAGCAAAAAACTTGGGTGACACACTTCAACATGTTCTGAACTTCAGAGAGAGTCTCAGAAATCAGCCTAATTCCTGAGGTGTGCTGCACAGTTCACAAGCCAGGCAAGAGTCTCGAGAGCACAGACCTAAGGGTCCAATTGTCTCATGGAATAATCTACCTACCTCCAGATAATCATGACCAGCTGCTTATAACAACCTCTACAACACTGATGGACCCCCCTGCCAATATGCCAGAGCCCTTAGCCTGAATCTATAATCACATATTAAAATAAAGGATGAGCACCCATCTGCTGTAGCAGCACATACAAAGTGTGTCGTATCAGAATAATTATATTTGTTATCTGAATCTTCTGCAGCCTGGTTTTCAAACCATGGAAGGCACCTCTAAGCAGCACGATGAACAATCTACCTGCATTTGTGGTTTGGAAAGGAGAGGAAAAAGGACTTTTTCCCTACCTCACAACATGGTATCTTAAGGAGAGCTTCAGTGGAGGGAGCCTTAGGCAAAGAACTGAGGAGTGCTAATGACCCTGTGGGATGTTGGGTTACTCACACAGTTATATTAACACTGTTAACCTGACAGACCCACTCTAACAGCTGCATCATCATTTACTGGCTGATCAAGCAAGAGCCCAGCTCCTGTAGGAAACAACTGAAAGATGTTGCAAACACTGAGTATTCAGACAAATCACATCAATTCCCCCTGTGGTAAAAACAACCCTCGTAGGCAGCAATATTGAATGCAAAGCTGGAAGCTTTGGAAAGTCTTCTCTGCCCTTTCTTATCCCTCCCACTAATTAATCTCGGTGGGATTTTGTAAAATGGTGAGAACAGTAGCTGTAAAATAGGATTTAGCAATCAGACATTTTGAAATTGGTGCGAGTTACTCCCCCAGCCACTGCAATTTAAGAAACCCCAATCTCGTTAAGAAACCATTAACGCAAACCAGTGACATCAGGATGTCACAGCCTGGAAACCAAGTCTCTTCAGAAGCACAGAGTGGCTCCTGCCATGGTTTGAAACCCCAAAAAATCCAATTTCCAAGTCCAAGCCCCCCTCCCACCCTTTAGAGGCTCAGTTGTGGTTATAAAAAAGACTAATGAATTTTTTTTCATCTGGTATAGGTTTGTCATAACTTCAGTATCTCTTTGTGGATTAACAAGTAAATGTTGGCCAAAAGTGACTGTAAAATCTATTGACAAAACTCTACAAAGTCAATTTTAAGTAATGAAACAAGAAATCTACCTCTCCAGGGGAGACTGCCCTGGAATCCAATCACTTCACCCATAGGTCCCCCAGCTCCCAGGGGGGGCAATTTTCAAACCATGACAGCTCCACAGATAGGGGTGAAGGTAGTGGAAATTGTTTGGGGTTTTTTGGGGGGCAGGTCTGCTTTCAAGCAGGTGCTCAGTGTTTCTTTTTTGAAGCAGAGTTAGTGAAAGACAGAATATTACATCTGTACTGCAGCCTGACTGTGGAATAAAAGGAGAGGCTTGTGCAGTTACGCTTAACTTAATGCAGAACTGAACTAATGTAGATTAGAATGAAAGATATGGGCATGATTTATTCCATGGGCATGATTTATTCAGGGATTTTTGTCTCCCTTCCTCTCCCCCATTAAATCACTTTCTTACTAGTTGCTGTCATCAGAGCCATTAGCTCATTTTAGGAAGAATTCCCATGCCCACAGCTAGGGAAAGCATTGGTTAGGCAATCACTTTCCATTATTTACATTGCAGGACAAACAACATCAATATATAAGTATAAATATATAATTTTAATATATGTACAAAATAAATTTGACATTATTTTCCAGCTTTTTTTAGAGCTCACTAAATCAAATGTATTGTCTTTTGATTGAAATACCTAGAATTAAAGTAAGAGGCTTTTTGCAGCGTTTTTATTTCTTTGGAACAGGTGGTGGATCATGCAGGATCAGCACCATAAAACGTGGGGAAGTCACACCTACAGCAATAAAAACTAGGGGGGAAAAGAATCTAAAGGAACTTGGTGCAAAAAGGCCAGAAACACAACGGAAAGATATTGATGAATTACATTAAAATTACTTTTTCCAGTCTCCTTTCCTTCCATTTTGACATTGGAGAACACTGTGTAGTTGCAAATCATACCTACAGGTAAATACAGAGACAGGGAGTCTCAGGAGTCTGTAAATAACTAACAGTGGACAGAAAAGCAGATTATAGCAGAATTCTCCTCAGGCACAATCTCAATTGTGCTAGCATTTTAAACTAAAGTTTAAACTAACACTTTAGAGGTTCAGTTGTGGTTATAAAAAAGGCTAATGATTTTTTTTCATCCTGATACAGGTTTGTCATAACTTCAGTATCTCTTCGTGGATTGACAAGTAAATGTTGGCCAAAACTGACTGTAAAATCTATTGACAACACTCTACAAAGTCAGTTTTAAATAATGAAACCAGAAATCTACCAACAGGTTTAAGTCAAAACACTGTTTATAATCCTAAATAGTACATGGCACAACCTTGATTTCATTTCAAGCCAAAGTAGCTGTTTCACTGACAAAACATTTTAGTCTGTTGGCAACCATTTAAAACCTACTATTTACTTATATTTGCGACTGAACTACAGCCCTTCTGGAATACATTTGAGTAGAGACAAATGTATATGTTTAAATCCGAGCTTCCAAAATACCGCAAGATTGAGCTTTTGATTTAGAAAGTGCTTTAAAAGGCATTTCATCCCCCCAGCTCTGCACAGGTAGCTGTGCCAGTGCTGACAAGCAGGCATGGATGACACCTCTCCAAAACCCAAGCAACAGTTCTGATTCTTCCATCTAATCAAAATGATGAATTTCAGAATTTAGAGTGAATAATTGTGAAGCTCAGGGTTTATGTTTTTAAGTGTCTTCTCTTTCATTTTGCCACTGTGGGATTTGCAGTCAACCAGAAGAGTAAATTGGTCTTTATTTAGGAGCAATGTCAGACTTCATACTGAAATACCAGCCTTCAGCTCTTTATACTGCAATTTATACTTGTAACATCAGTCTAGGGAAAGGATAGGAATGCTTTTCAGCAGCTTTTTGCACTGGTTAAACTGACTTCTACATGGGTTTTAATAACAAGGAAATAAATATTAACCATTGAAAGCTCTTGATCCGCATACCTGCACATCTATATCCTTATAATTATGGTCATTTTACTGTAAGTTTATTATGTTTTTGCAGCATTTTTGTTTATACAAAAGCCAAGTCTCTCCTGACTTGGGTTTGTAGCTGCAAGGACAAAAAATGTTTGTGTTAAGGGTCTTTACAAAAGACAAAGATCCCCTCCTGTGCTTCACATCACAATTCTCTTACACCATTATGGAGCTCTCAGTGCCTTATCTACTTCAATTATAATATCAGAATCCAATTTTATTAGGTCTTGTGATTTTATTAGTGCCCTTTAAATTAGTGTCTGCTTGCAGTTCCCCCAGGCTGAAATTACTAAGTGGCAATGGTATTTTTGCTTTCTTTATATAAGAAAAAAAATGAGCTGGCTGGGCTGTTTTGCCATTGAACAGCTTTGTTACTTTTTCATGTTTCACACTTCATACTCGTGATGCTGCAGACAAGATGAAACAAAACTGATTGAAATACATGCATACTACAAATACATAGTTCTCTGTCCCAACAGCCTTATTCTGGGGGACACAACATGAATAAAATCACACACAAACAGCACTTGGACAGATGAGACAGCTCAGTTCTATGCAGGGGCTTCTATAAATTTTTTCCTGCCTGACTCTGACGTGTGTTGTGTGAAAGGCACAACATTGGATGTGTTTGGCAGGGCAATTAAAAGGAAAAGTCAATAATATTGCACAAATCAGCACTCCATCACATAGCCTGATCCTACCAACAAAGGCAAGTAAATACTCTCTGGTACAGTATTTGAGGAAGAGAGGTGCACATTTATTGTTAACTAGAACAATCCTGTGTTCATCAGAGTGAAAACCCATCCACTTCATCATCATATTTTCCCAGGCGACAGGGAGACCAACTCAGTCAATAGTAATGCACAAAAATTATGAAGTCTATAATTAATTTTTTGTTCGTGGCTAAGAATCTTCTAGTTTTGAATAATAAAATACCATACTCCTGTAAACAGGACAAATTATAGACATGACAAGAATTGTAAGCTAAAGATGCAAAATCTCCACCCACCACTCAAACATTCTTTCAGCTTGTCCAACCTCAGGCAGCTTCTAAAACCATTTAATATAATTTTGCAATTAATGGTATTTGTCCAAACTACCCTATAGACAAAACCATGCTGTATAGTATTCTACACTTCATCTTCCCAGGCCAAAAATGGCATCACACATCATTTATACTGTTCTCCTGAGTCCCCTTACTCTGCCTTCACCAATATAAAACAAATGGCAATAAGCTCCATCAAAAATCTATACGTAGTCTGCTAAAGTAATAAATAGTTTTTTACATTCTTCTGCGTGTTTTTTCATTATACCTGCCGTTGGGGACAACTTTTGCCATACAAATTTAGGGGCACATTAGTTATAATAATTCTGTTTTGTGTTTTATCTCTGCAGGAACACTGTCAGGAGCTGTTCCAATCATCTGTGTGCACTAAAAGCCTTATGCTTTTAACCCATCTTATTTGCCTACGAATAGTTTTTAGCAAGATAACCACAGGCTCCTTTTTAACAGCACATTAACATCTAATGTGTGTTTTTGGACTCAGGGCCTGCATGTTTGCTCTAAAGTGAGATTATGACATTAAGATTTGGGAAGAACTCCACATTGCTGTCAGTAGGAAATACTTAAACATGACAGACATGGCAGGGAATCAGTCATAACCTTACCTAGGTTTCCTTCCTGTGTAAGGCATTCAATGATATGCTTAAAATATGTGCTGCTTGCTCCCACTTGCTCTGAAGAGAGTAGTTTCTAAAGTTCAAAAGGAAATATTTTCACCTATGCTAAGAGCATGACCCTCCCCAGACTAGGTAACACTAACAGTATCCTAAAAGTGGGGTTTTTTTCTTTTATTTCAGTCAAAATGAAACAGGAGCAAACACCTGCTGTTTATAACATTAAACTAGGTTAACTTTAAACTAGGTTCTCTTGCCTGAAGGAGAGAGGTGACCAATTCAAGCTGGCAGATCCAGGTTAGGGGGCTTTTCCCAGGGACTGTCTAAGCAGGAGCAAGGGCTGTTCTTCCACTGACACCGTTGTTGGCAGAGTATCTGTGTCCACGGGGGGAGCAGATTTAGCCTACAAAGCAAGGATGTAGGCAGGTTAAATGTTATGATAAATATGTGCAGCTTAGTTCCCTTTCAGAGGTAGGAAGTATAGCTGGAAAACTACAGATGGTTAAGTCTAAATCTACTTATTCATACATATTTTGCAAATATTGACAACAATCCCAGTTGTTACCAATTGATTTTGCAGTCAGAAGGTACCATTTGCTGAAAACAGTCCTTAAGTAAAATACTATATAAAACATGGAATATAAATTAATAAATAACATAAAATTTGTGAAGGTTGACTAAGTTAGGCCGAAGAACTCTCATAACAAAATTTCTGACATGCTAGCTTTTTTTTTCCCCTCCCTGAAATAGTACTACAACGTCAATTAAATAGAGTATTTCAGCTGGAAAAAAAATGAGACTTGAAAATAAATTCAATCATCGATGAAACTCATTTTGCCTAATGTTGTCTCCCAAAAATTTAACAGGAATTGCCTGTTGCAGTCATAAAAATAAAAAAGTTTAACTCCGTTAAGGTAGAGTTACAACTGTTTGCAAACAGACAGTAATTATGGACCTGCCAAACCCAACTGATTTGAATAGAAGTGAATTACTCAGCCTTTCTAATCCTAATTTTGGTAGACAAGTACAACATATCATTACAAAATATCACATCAGTAAACTTATGACCATGGAAAAATAGCTGGATACATTGGGGCAATTGAAAGCAATTCCATTCAAATAACATTTTAAGTGCAAATCTGGGCCTGAAGGCAAGAGAATTAAAACACGGATGACATGCTGTGCATT
Source organism: Manacus candei (assembly GCF_025592945.1). Lineage (NCBI taxonomy): Eukaryota > Metazoa > Chordata > Aves > Passeriformes > Pipridae > Manacus > Manacus candei. Next base: position 27,597,705 of record NW_026138071.1, on the reverse strand, counting down.
TCCTCTAGACTTTTTTTTTTTAATGTATGTCCATACTGATTAAAATGAGTATTTGGTGAAGTTACTGTACTGGAACAATAAATACCAGCAATGTAACAGTACCAAATCCCATTCTGATTTGTCACATCTTTAAAAAGCCAAGTTTCCTATGAAGTGACTGTAGAAATTTAAAAACTATCAGGGAACAACAGTGGAAAAATACTTGTTTTCACAAGTAATGGATTTAATACTTATTTTCTTCTATTTTAAAAAGACCTTTAGTAGTAAATCAATGACAGTCACATTTAAGAAAATAAACTTGTTCCTCAAATACACATTTCTAGTGTAACAGCAGAAGCTGATATCCTGATTTTTATTGCATGAACACTTCCATTATCAGCCCAAGCTGACTGAAAACGTAAATGCCTCCCTAATGCCTATTTTCAAGTTCAGTGTGCTCCCCTTGTCTTCCTTTAATCTCTTTTTCTGCGACCACAAGATTTCAGTGTTTGTCTCACAGAACCCACGTGGCAGCAGGTCAGTGCATGTGAACATTAAGTTCCTATAGGAGTAAGATCTAAATAATATTTTGCCTTGTGCAGCTGAAACAAGTTTAACAAAATTCTATGTGAAAGCACAGCTATTTGCAATTCTGATGCAAAGGTGTTTTTTACTGAACAACCTACAGCAGTTATATGAATTATGACTTATTAATTCGTTTTCTTAACTCATTTATCATTTATATCAAACAAGTCCTAACTGTCTTTTTTTTTGCACCGTTCCCAGAAATGGGAGAAAATGGGATAATCAGTCTTGAAGCAATAGTGGGGGAAATTAATATCTTCCTTGCACATATATTTCCTAATAGCTTTTTATTCAGCAGTGATAAAAAATATTTCATTTTAACTGCACTTCTCAATTTTATTGTGTCCAACTTCCCAATGCCCTAGAAAGTTATTTTTTCAGTGAAAAGGCAGGTTTTGTACAAGCAGAAAAAATCTAGCAATGTACCTATGCTGTTTGTTGACACCATCTTTTCTCCTCCAACTGTGTAAATTATGAAGCAAATGCTTTCATTTAGTTTGCTTCAACATGTTTCTAAAGATTCTAATTCTGCTTTTGCTATCCTTGAGGGAAGACAGTGATCTTCACTCCCAAAACCACGAAGTGATATTGTTTTATGTGGTAAAACACCAAAGGAGTGTTGTTCCCTTAAATTGTAAGCACTGAAAACACACATTTGCAGCCTTCAAACAGCAACATACCAATCATTTTACAGGCAGCAGATGACAAGACATCTGACTTGGTGTTATCTTTCATGTACTTTGATGTTTTGAAAATTAGGCCTAAGCCCTTCTACCAAAAACGTGTCCATCTTTTCCTGCCTCTGGTGGTTTGAGTTTCAGATGTGCCAAGGAGCTGCAGAATTTTCTGACAGTGACTGATGGAAGTGCTGAGCACCTCTGACAGTCAATGTGCCCATTGCTTTTCTGTTGTTTTTCTTACCATAGAGTGTTTTTATGGCTTTTATTTTTGCACAGCTCATCTCTTCATAGTTTAATGATGCATTTCTTGTATTTCTCACGAGAGTTTTGGTTCAACATTTAATCTATTCCCAATTTGTCTGCGAACCTCTGTCTAACTTTAGGTTCTTAGTTATGGATTTTTCTATGTTCTTACAAAATACAGATTCTATAGAAAATATTTATGATGTCTAGAACTGTAAGTTGCAGCCGTTGAACTAGAGGAAATCCAACACAACCTCATCCAAACAATAAAAACTCCAGACTCCAACCAATTGCTGAAACTCAGCCAGGTCCCAGGACTGCCTCCTTCTGCAGGTGGAGGACAATTAGCTATGAGCTCCTCAAAGGGGGAGCTGCACAAACTCTGTCACTCCAAACCAGCTTAGACTTACTGGTACTGCACCTGCTGAGCAGAGACAACTCACTAAATCATTCCTCCTTCACACTTTCCAGGCATGTTTGAGAGGGAAAAATATTTGCTGTAATTAAAGATTTGAGAACTGCAGCAATGCTGATGGGAAGAGACAGACAGTGAAGAGCAGGCAGCAACAGGTTCATCCAAACCTTTACTGTTCTCAGTTTATGGTCAAGCCACTCCTGCTGTTGCTATCAAAACTGCAGGGTCTGGCTGAAAACTGGGATGCTACCCCAGAAGTGTTTATTTATGCTCAGTCCTCCTATTTATGCACAATCCCTCTATTTATGCACAGTCTCTCTACTCTTCCCTCAGTAGAAATGCAGAAACCAACACTAGCCCACCTCAGTACAAAGCAATGAGTTATACAAAGAGCTCCACCCTCAAGTATTCCAAGTTTCCTACATCAAAATCACACCCTTCAGCCATTCAGGACACAGGCAGAGAAATAAACTTCCTTGATGTGTCAAGGATCTCATTATTAAAAGGAGGGAGCATTATAAAAATGGCATAAGCAGTTCTTAAGATTAGGGAATCACACTGATGAAGCCTGAAATGGAAATTAAGGTGACACAAAACAAGCAACTTTCAGGAGCCCCATTGCAATCACATCATGTCCTGAAAACATCCAACTGAGGAGTGAGAAAGTGGCAGCAGCATTTTCAGAGTTTAAATCCAATTTTTCCACATGAAGTGAAACTAAACCAGGAATAAAACGAAGTCATGGTTGAAAGAGGTAATTTGTAAAGCAACATTACAGCTGGCGCATTTAGAGTTGAATTTTTTTTCTGTAAAATATGCCAAACTGTTAAAGAACAAGTTAAATGCACCTGAATACACCTGAAGGAATATTTTTATTAACAATTTGACAATAGATGTTGCAACGTGAAACAATTGTAACAGAGCCAGGTACTCTCCTGAGCCTCTGTGCTCGACCCAAGCCTTTGTTAAATACCTGCAACGTGATATTGCTGCAGTGCTGAAACCATAAGGACTGAAAGTGATACAGAGATAGTAATTCTAGAGCAAGTTTTCATCCTGGGTGAGGATGGCAGCTTGATCACACAAAGCTAAAAGAATGCTTACCAAAGCCAACAAATAGAAATTTGAAGTTACCCAGAACACTGTCCTAGGGCTACAGAGGACACATGTATGATGTAGGAGGCTTTATTTGCCCATAACTTAAGAAAAAAAGTCTGTACTTCTATCATCCTATCTGTGCATTTGAAAGAATTACAAGTTCCATGCTTATTTGGGATGGAAAATCCGAGTAACTGATAAGAACACATTTCATTTTTATTCTTGACACCTCTTGAGTATTTTAGAGCACATAATGTATTACTTAATTACATCATTAACGTTCATGGAATAATCAATATCAGAGTGATAAAGCAGCAGAGCACATATAAACCAGCCAAATCATCCTGTGTTTTTAGAAATAATTTGATAATGAAAGCAAAATTTATTTTTATTCTGAAGCTGACCGGGAAGCGATGTCATAGAACCCAGAACCCAAAGAGATTGAAATAACAAATTTTTAGTACGTAATACAAGCTATCCAAATTTGCTAGGTTGCTGCAGAAAAAAAGGACCTAAAAATGGCCTGGAACTTGAGAAGGAAGGACAAAATTACGACAGGAAAAGGAAAGAAAAATACATTAAATATCTCACTAAAAAGTTAAAGTACTTCCTCCATTATACCACTTTTGAAAGGGGCAAGGATAAGAAGAAGATTAATATCACATCAAAATCAATAATTATGTATCCTCCATCTAGACAAAGTGCTTGATCTTAACAGCACCTGTGCTGATTAACTCCTGTGCATAATTGAGACAGAAAGACAGCATTCTCCAGGCAGTGCCAATAAAACCAGCAAGGGAAAACTGCAGGCAACTGAGGTGATTGATCCCAGAACCAAATCTGTTCACAGGCAAATCCACACTGAATCACTTCTGGGTTCTATTTTATGCTAGTTCCTCTGTAAGTAAATGGAAAAGTAATAGACATTAAACATTTCCATTTCACAGTACTGAGCGTTCACCCATCACCCATGAAGCTCATTCCTCATCCCTTGGGCTTCAATTGCAGCAGTGCCTGCTTAATAAATGAGCACTAATTATTCAGAATTAGGAAGAAATGTAGTACTTGGCACCTGTTCTTCTCTTTCACGAGTATTCAAGGCTGTATAACAACAGTCTGCTAGAGAGAATAGCAAGGAAGAGGGTCATTACAACACATAAATAAACAACACAGAGAAACTACAGTGCTAGTAACTGTATCTCTAGGACTGATTCCACTGATTTTTCTTGAAGAAAAACAGTCCCAGAGCTAGAAAAATATCCTTAGAAGTCGTGTTATACAGAAATCAACAAAATGTTTGCTGCTCCTTTGAGTAACTTTTCCATAAAATGTGCAAATATACATATTGTATCTCTCAGGCAATTTTTGTATGGAACATCAAATTGAACACTTTGAATTAGAAATTGTTTAATTTTTATGCTATTTCTTTGTGTTATTTAAAATCAAATTATCTTCAATATTAAGATGTAGCTAATAAGACAACTAGAGTCAGCACCATCTGACAAGTATCACAATAGCCCAACACCACTGAGGCTCCCCATGCTCTGCACAGCAAAAAATATGCTGAAAAGATAATAAAATGTTGTTTCAGAATGCTTTTTAATGAAGGAAACCTCATAGCTTCTAATAGTTCTTAACAGCTTCCCTGTATTGTTTTATTTCTGCATAATTTCTCACAACGAGCTTATAATGTTCTTAATTTAAATATTTCACATTTGCAGATGGCTAATCTGCACTCAGACTAAATAATAAAAAAAAGCTGAACTTTTCAGATTATCTACTTTGAATCAAATCACTCATACACCATCTTTCTTAACAGTGAATACAGAGCATATTTAGTAAGGTGTTACTCCTCCCTGTAAGGGATAGTTTTACCTCAAAGAATTTTAAAAAGATTATTAGCTTTGGAGACTGAAAAAGGAATTCAGATTCTCTCTCTCATGTTTTTCTCCTCAAGAGGGTCATATTTTGCAAGTGGACAGGTTAATTCACACACACAGTTGTGCCCCAAGCCTACACCAGGCAGGAATTGATCTGACAAAACCCGTCTGAACCAATTTACAGACTCAGATCCAAGAGCACCTAGTTATTACTCCCTTCTAAAGCAGTGACTAGTTATAAAGCAAGAGGCTCCTAAACTATAAATCTCTGGAAAATTCCAGTGTTGCCTCTAGAAAGAAAGGAAATGACTTTATGTTTTACTCCTTATACCTCTTCTCCAAACATCTGCTGTTGCTCGTGTCAGAGGCTGGATATTGGGCAAAATAGACCCAGTATGACCCTTGTCACGTTACTAATCATCCAACTTGCTTTCTCTTCACTTTTTTAATATTAATTTTTACTTCAGTTTAAAGTGGAAGACGAATTTCATTTCTACAACAAGAATATTTCTACTTTTGCTGCCTTTTTCTGCTAACACAGTGTATTCACACACGCACAAAAATATAAGTTCAAAACAAAAAACTGGGCAAAATGTTTCATTAAAACACTACCACTATTCAAATTTTATCCAATTTCCCTCTGAACAGACACTGATCTCACAACCAGTCAAAAGTAATGCTTTTTTTCCCAATGCTTGCCAGTTCAATTGAATTATATTGTCTCCAGAGTTTCTTTCAATCACAGAGGGCTTTTTAAATTTTTATTCTAGTCTTTGTTTTCAATCACTCCATCCTTTCCTTTCAATCATTCTCCTTTTCTCACTTTTTCACTTTATTTTTTTCCATCTGTTCCTACTCCTAACAAACGTTTTCAAATCAGCTTTTCCTCAGCAAATCTCCAGAATACTGTTGGGTGTATAAACCACAGTAGCCCTTACCTGAAAAATCAGATTTCTGTCTGATTTTAGGCATCCTCAGAAGGGTTTTATTCACACAGCAATAAATTCTGGCTTCAAACAAAACTATACATCTCCATTTTTCCCCAATTTCTACAGTGTGAATAGAGAGGTGTTGGACCAGGTGACCTTTAAAAGTCCCTTCTAACCAAACCATGATCCTGTAAATGCCATTGAAGCTTTGGGTCTCACTGCACAATCATACACAGGCAAATGAGACTATGGTCAGAATTAATTCAGTCATGGCTATAGATGGAAACATTAATTCATAATGCTGATCTAAGAAAAAATTTATGTATTAAAGAAAAAACTTGTGTATTTTATTTCTGGGCACTGCAGTTTGCCTGCTTGAGAAGGGAAAAAGAAAAAAAAAAGGCAGAATAATTCAGATTAGACTGATATTTTCTAAGGCAATTAATAAATCCATGCAGAGTGCTGACAGCAGTTACAGGCAGATAAAAAATAGCAGCACATAAAGGGAATGCTTTCTTCACACATGTCACAGCAAACAATGTCTTTTCCTATTTTCCTGTAACACACTGCTGTCTCCCATATGGCATAATGGCACACAACTGCTTTGTTACTTTAGTCAAACTCCTTTCCTATTCCTACTCCCAGGTTTTTCTTACTTTTATCCAACCAGGAGTTACATCAGTGCCCTGAACACAGAGTAGTATAAGCAAACAAGAAGATTTCTGTAGCACCAAATGCCCAAATACTTAGAAACTTTAGTTTTTAGCATTTTAGTCTTTGGTATTTTAAATTCAAAGAAACAGCTGGAAACATTTTCAAAGTCACAAGCTGCCAAAATACAGTACTTTCTCATTTAAGCACCTCTTCATATGACTGCTGAGGAGGCTCATCAGACAACAGGCTACACTGTAAATCCTATTGCTCTCAAGAGGACTGGAGCTCCATGACTAGTTTAGATGTCTCTTACACTGATTAAAATTACCATTTAAAATATACACACAGGGAATATTTTCTAAAAACTAATAGTTAGGGTAAGGCTTTGTCTCGGTTTGCAATTCAGAGTTGCACTGATGAAGTTGCACCTGCTCGATTCAAATCACATACACTGCTCAGCAGGTTTTGACTTCATCAGAATTTCTGATCTGGGCAATTTCCCTACAGAAGTGTTATTTTGCCTGATTAGTGTTTGGGATGTTCTGATGGCATTCACTCCATCTGCACTAGAGGAATAAGAGGGTTTGGCTGCCCTTGCATCTGCAGCTCTAGTGGTAGCCAGTGCTCATCATTACTCTGGCTCCTAAAAGGTAACCAAATGACTCATGAGTTCTTCCCAACCCATCCAGGATTTACACTGAATTCCAGACTTGTAGAGGCAATTGAAATTTTAGAAAAATGCAGTCCAAGTGCTGTAACCTCATTTAAAACCTGCCATTGCATCTTTCCAACATCATGTCTGCAGTGCATTCCCCCCGTGCTTTCAGCAGTGCAGTCGGGGTTGTGTAAACACAACTCCTACAGCAGAGGATATGGGCCAGAACAGGGATAAAACTACCTTGGGGGAGCCACAAAACCTACTGTGGAAAAATGATACAAGTGTCACATCGCTGGGACAGCACAGGGCATAATGAGTCTGCTGCTCTCCTGTCTTCCCTGATGTCTGGCAAATTCCAACACATCTTCACCTCTCAGATTCTTGGTGAGAGATCATAACATAAGAAACTCGACCAGGATCATTTTATGACTTTGTAACGCCCAGGTGGTCTCCATTTTTCAATCTGTATTCGTGTGAAAATATTACTCTGAGTGGCATTTTATATTTGTTTTTACTTTTCTCCTTCTGGATATTAACTAGAATTGCTTCCTTCTCTCCATGATGTCTATTTTGGCCAGTGCAAAAGCAGAACTCAGTGGTGGGGTGAGGAGTGCAGGGGGAGGTTGACTAAAATACAGCAACACGAAGGGTTCTGCTAAACCTTAGAAGTGTAAATCAATTCATACCATACCCCAATGAGAAAGACATGTATTATCCCATTTTATGGCAATCTGAGACACAATATAAGTGATTTGCCCAAAGCCAGAGCTGTCAGATTGAGGATTAGAGGTCCTGGCTCCATTCTCTTCTATTTACTGCTCTGACTTACGTCATAGTTGCAAAAAGAAATAGTATTAAAAACCAAATAAATAAAAGAATTTTTGGTGTCAGACTATAATGTATGTTTTGCCCTGTGAAAGAAAATGATCAAAAATGATTAAGTATCAACTGAGATTTTGGCAGTTGATAATTTTGGGGTTTTTTTTACAAAGGGTGCAAAACAAAACTGCCAAATACCTAAATTCAGTGTAAAAATACCTTAAAATCAGATTAACGTTTTTATGTAGAGGTGTGAGGCAACTTAGAATACTGAAAGACTAGAAAATCACGTGCAAAATGGAAAATTGGTTAAGATTTTACAAGTCCCATGAAAGCAAAGTTGGATATTTCTGACGTGCCCACTCCCTGTGTCACTCAGAATTTGCTATTTGTTACCAGTGGTGCAAACCTTACTTGATGCTAGGAGAGAAAACTAAAATGCAAGTACCCCAAGAAGATTTTTACTGGGTTTCTTTGAACCATGTTTCCTCTTCAAGAAAGCCCTGGCAGGGATCAGGGCACCTATTTTGTTGCCATGTTATTTTTAGTATCTCTTTATAATTTCTAAACAACCTTTCAGTAAGTGAATAATTCAGTTTCATGATATTTCTCCCATAAAATTCTTTTTAGAGATCTGAGAAAGCAAACCAAAGATGTAACATCACCACCCAGAGCAGGGGACACCAGTACTGAATACAGTGTGCTAAGCTAACAATGATCTGATTCTATCCCCATTTTCCTCTCCCCCTCTATTTCTCTTCCCCCAACTCTCTCTTGTTTTTGTCTGACAGACTAAGGAACAGCTCCTATCAGAAGCTGCAGCCTTACAGAAAACAGAAGGAATTTTGCCAATAAAGTTCAATAAAAATAAAGCAAATAAAGTGGAAAATTTCCACAAAGTTTACTTAAAATTTTAGGTACAAAAAGTTCCTTTTTTTTTTTCGGTAGAAGCCACTGCATACTAAATCTTACCTTCTGGAAGCTTCTCTTTTACTTGTTCCTTACCTCAGTTAGAACTTATTCTGCATAATCAGACCTATTTTCTGTCACAAACTCAAGGAAGATGGTTCCCCAGCTTAGGAGCACAGCAGCATTCTCACTTCATTCAATCAGTAAGAGGGAACAAGAATTGCACAGAATGAAAGAATCAAGCAGCACAAGAATAAGAGGAAAAAGATAAGAGGGAAGAGCAAACCTAGAAATCAAACACACATGTTGTGTTGTTCCTTTTTCAGTATGCACATATGAAAATAAAAATTCTTTTTCCAAATAAGTTTATCTTGCTTTCATTAAACAAATTTCTTTAAATTAAGAAATAAAAGGGGCTGGAGTGTTTCTTTGTTTTATTTTTTGCAGCTGCTGAGTCTCTTAACTCCAACCTTCTTCCCAAAGAAAAAAGAAGATAACAACTAAAAGTTATGGTTTTTAACTGCCTCGGGAACAATTTTATCTGCAAACAAAACAGCCTGCAATAAACTTGGAAGTATGACACGCTGGTGACTGAACAGCATTCCGAGGGCAGAAAATGGGGGCTCCATTTTGCATTTACAAGGTACATTCTGAAGGAATCATTGGAAACATTTTGTTGCATCTTGCAAAGAAACCGTTCATCAACATAAACAACTCAGCAGCAAAAAACGTTAAGTTCCTGCTTAATTTCAAGAGATGTGAGAAGGAAAAGGGGATTTTCTTCCATGAGATTACACATGCCATTGCTCCCACAGATGGGAGAGCTTCCAAGAGACCGGCTGTTACACAGACTGTTTTCAACCCGGTTGCACTCCTGCCATAACAGCAAATTCATTTGAAATCACCTCTTCAAATCAGAACTTCTGGAAACTAGATTCCCCTTAACTCACAGAAAAGCCAGATTCAAATTGTTGCAGGAGATAACATAGGCATTCTGGGGAAAATATAGTCTGTTCCAAAGAAACTGGCAGGCAGTGCCTTTTGTGTTTAAGGAGCAGCACCAAATATGAAAAGAGCACCTGCCAACACTTTGTGTAGTGCAGTCTGTGTTCCAATACCTACATAGCTCGGACATTTAGTGCTCTGCTTCAGCAGCATTTGGAAAATAACCTTTCCAAAATTAATTCTGTCTTTCAAGTACAGCTTTCCCAGGACTTCTAAGTCGGCAAGTTTGGCAAAAGAAATGAAAACTTCTTTCCTTTCATTTGTAAAGCAGAAAAGCATTTTTTAGCAGAGTCAGGGATATGAAGCCAGGCAAACATTCCACAGAGCTGCAGAACACCTCACTTGGGAATATGGTCATAGACCAATAAGTCTAGCATGTTATTTAACTGAAAGGAGTCAAAGCAACGAAACAACTTCATGAAAAGGTCCTGAAATCATTGGAGAGACTAAAATGAAAATATTTTCGTGTGTGGGGTTTTTTTGTGATGTTTTCAATTTTTTTTGTGGGATAGAGGTTGAGAAATGTGAAGTTAAATGTACTTCCATCTATCATAATGGTTATAAGTGCTGCTTTAAGGCCAAACACAGGGAAGCTTACAAAGCATGACAGGACATCAGATCAATTTGGAGGTCACTGTCCATGAAAGAGCAATCAGTGTGCCAAAGAACATGCTTTTTGTTCTCATAGCATCTTACTTGTCTCCCTACAGGGAAATGTGCTCAAGCACAAACAGAGACAACCCCCTTCCTTCTGTGCATTTATATATTTCTTTGAAAGCCACAGTTAAATCATTCCTGTCTCACTTGATTTTTGTCAGCATCATCTTTAAGCTGGGTGCTGCTTATACCATAAACCACTCAGGCAATAAAATCACAGGGAATGAATTTTTTGTTGCATTAACATCTGTTCTTCCCTTCCTTAGTTTAATGCTACCTCCAAACTACAGACTTTTGTGTTGCTACCACAGTGGTTTTATGAGTCATAAATTAAAAGTCTTCACATTTTATGTTGAAAATGAAAACAACTTTACAGAGGTTCTTCAGTACTCCCATATATCAAATAAAGATTTCTGGAACATTTTGAAGGGAGCAGGTTTGTAATAAATACTGTAAATGTTTTAAGATAGAAGAATTCCCTTTATTATTCGATATTCATAAGGTAGGATTTCAGGGAATCCAGTGTTGTTTTTTTTTAAAGACTATTTTGTTAAAAAATTAATTAGGATTACAAAATTTCATCAGTCCCTGTCTAGAGATATTCAAATATCTTTACTGAGATTGGAATAGCAAGTCAGCTTCTTTTATTTCGTATCAGTGCCTGGAAGTAGAGTTGTTGTGGGTTTATTAGTAATAATTGTTCTGCCTGCAGAAGAGTAGCCCAACAATCCCACATCTTCAAACATAGCTGGGTCAAGTCTGAGGAAAAAGGCATCAAGAAGCCAAAATAAGAGATAAACAGTCAAGAACGCTGCCCAAAAGCCATTTAATGTCAGCAAAAGGAAACACCTGAAGGAAGAGCTTGACAAGAGACATCTGCAATGCAACTTTTGGAGGTTTTTTTGAAACTCTTGAAAATCTAGCCAGTGACTTGAGCTGTCTTAATTAGGTTGAACAGTTTGGAATGCTGGCAGGTATTGTGATATTCTTCCAGATATCACAATAGACATCAATGTTGAAAACAACTGTCTGTTCTGTAAGCTAATGGCCCAACAATAAAAATACTCTTTAAAAATATATTCCTAATGCATAAGGATTTTAGACCGAAATAGCGACTTGCTATTGGTATTGATACCCCATACTTGAAGAAAAAAGAAAAAAATCCTGACATCTATTTATATTGGCTAATTCTATAAATAACAAAGGAAGAACATGCCAGGTCAGAAAAAAATATTTCAAAGTAGAATGATCTTTGGGTAACAGGGATCTCTGAGTCAGGCTGTCACAGTATTACCCAGTTCCTAGAAATGCTTGTGAGAAGACCAGACAAAAAGAGGTCTGGTCTCTCCAACAGCTCCAGCTTTCTCAGAAAATTGTGCCTTTTCTAGTGGGATATTGTGCCTTTTTCCTGGGATATCTGTTACATTAAATCCTTCCATGGAGCAAAACTTAGGAGTAATTTCTATTAAACCATTATATTTCTACAAACTGCAGAAAGTAGCACAGTAACTATATTCCATTTTCCAGCTAACATCTACAGTGTTTTATGAAGAGATAAGGGCTAAATGCACTCATAAGTGCAGCTTCATGACTTCTATTTCAATATTCACACAAAAGTAGTAGGGGATTCCGAGTTTTAAGTGTCCTTATTGGATAACTAAGAAAGAATAAGCAGAAACCTGAGGTACTGTCCATAAAAGAAGGGATTTCCTTGGTCATTCTCTGTACATAATCATGGCCATAATTGTCAGATATAGATGGAAAAATAAGTGCTTAAAATATTTTGGTCTTTAACCAGCAGCACCTGGAAATCAATTCCTCAGTCCACAAGCTTCAGACATGATTTTCTTCAGTGCCTCCTCAAAAAATTGACTCCCCTCAGCTGAACAAGAAAAATCCCAAACCTACAACAAAAGTAACCTCTCAGTTAACTTATGTCTGCTCAACTATTTCTGGAGACCTTAATTTTTAAGCAACAGGACATTACCTATAAAGGTATCAAGGGTCTGGATCATATCTAAATAATCACATAACTAAAACTAGTTTTTGCTGGAGTTCTGAAGCAGGGTGTGAATCAAGGCTGGTAATGAACTACAGATTAAACCCTAGAGCAATTTAAGCATCTTGCACCCAAAGCATAATTTTCAATGCTGTCTGCTAAATCCTGATTGAATTTGAACATCAGATAACTAAGGAGTTTTTAGCTAAAGCAATGTAAGTTTATTTTATGGACTTATTTAAACTCTCAGTTTGGTGCATTTTTTTATCCTAAAATCAGAGGTAATATCTTTGATCTCTAAAACTGGACAATAAACTTGAAAAAGCCCCACCTGAGCTTGCAGGAAGTTGTATTTGAAAGAGCTGAAAGTCATGCTGCTCAAACCTACTTTAGGGATCTGCCATTCCCAGAACTTTTAGAGGTTTCTCACATTTACACATATTAGGATCCAAATAATGAACATGACAACTTATCATTCACCTGAAACCATGTCATAGGATACACAAAAATCTTTTTCACCAAGCACACTTACTTTTATTAGAATCACCAAGCAGGAAATCCAGGATACCAATGCAATTTTTTTCAGGTTTCCACTGAGTTTTAACTGGCTGAATGGTTGATTTCAGAGGTTATTACAGCAATAACTTCTGGAGGTACCCTTGGGGAAAATGGGAAGTGTGGAAAAGTTTCTGTTGGCTGAGCAAGATTCTGCTATTTTCAACCACACCTTTTAATTGCTGAGCAACACACAAAGTAAGTAAAGTAACACAATCAAGACAAATAACTGTCATTTGTTAATGTCAAAAGAAGGTGGCACATTGGCTTAATGATTTACTCATTTTGGTCACACTTGAGGCACATTTACCCCCGCACACACAGAATGTCTGTGCACTGAATGCACCTGAGAGTTTGCTTTCAATTTTTCTATTAAAAATAGCTTTTAAATTTACCTCTTAAAATGGGCTCATATTTCCAAAAGACTTTTCAATAAAATTAAAAAGACAAGAAAAATTACTTTCAGTTAAATAAGTCCTAGAAAAAATACCTGGTTACCCTGAAATGAATAATGATCAATTTAAAGTATAGTTACAACAGCAGTGATCTCAGTGGGTTTCATATTTTAATGGGTTTGTATTCCTAAAACGTGCAGAGGTGATACATTTGAACTGTTAACATAATCTTATCTTCAAGGTAATAAAGGAATTTTATTCTTCATTATGGTGCTTTACACATATATAGTTTGTATTTAATATACCTTTGTAATGTATTTAATGCTGCAACTGTAACCAATGATTTAAACAGGCAAAATTAACAAGTTTAGGTAAACTACAAGCTGCAGGTAGTAAGCAGTATTAGACATCAAAAATGTTAAAATTCACAGGTCCAACAGGTTTGTAGCCATATGAAAACCTATCTAAAATAAACAAAATATGGAGTTGTTTAACTAAAATGTTCACTCCAGTTCTTCTATGTTAAGGGCTTTCTGTAGCATGATACCATATAAATTCACTTTCATAAGCTTCCCTTATCTGGCTGTCCACAAAGCTTCCAATAATATGCAACCATTAGAGGCATGATAAGATCTGAACCCCCTGCAGGCAAATTTTCAAATCCTTTAGGAGGCTATTGGATGATTATCCACCGAGTAGATTGAAAGCAAAACAGACTAATCGTGCATTCAGTGAAACAGATTTCTAGAGCAAGAAAAAAAGATTTCTCAGAGTAGATGGAAATTCATTGTTGCTGGAATAGCAAAGAGCTGTAGACAGAACTAATTATCATCTGCACAGCCCCAGCCCCTGTCGCTGCATTGTCTCACAGGGACATGGCTCAGATGAAAGCTCTCTGCTTGCTGTTGTCTCCCTGCAGGCCAGATCTGAACTAGAGGATGGCTGTGGAGTCAGATACCATCGAGATATAAAAGATTATTTCCTAGTCAGACTAATTCCCTGCAGTGTTTCCAATGACTGCAACCTCAGTCAGGACTCAGCAGGCCAGACAAAGCCTGTGACAAACTGCTTTTATCCTCCACCAGAAAACTATCTGCTCTCAGTGATCTGTGTCTGCTTTGCACCTCACAGACACAGCTGTGACTGAGGGGGACAATGTTCTGAAATGCATTACATTTTAGGGTGTTTTCCTGCAATTCTTAAGTGAACACAATTGTGACATTAATTACTTAAGAGTTAATCTTACAAGCAAACTAGCTGGAAGGTTAGCAGGAGAGAACAAGCTCTGCCTTTGCCCTTCTCATTCCTCTAAACTATCGTTGCCACAACTGGCAGCATTAAGAGGATATTGTCTTTATATGGGTACATAAGGTGATAAATACTTTCACAGACTTCAAGAAACTTAAATATTAGCCTGGAGGATCAGAGGTTTATTTTAATTGGCCAGAAAGATAAACTAAAGAGAAAAAGAACCTTTTTTTTCCCCCACAGTAACAGTCACGTTGCTCACTTGGGAATATCTACCCCTGTAGGTGTATGCTTTGTTAAGCAAAGCAGGAGTTGGTCCAAAAATTGTCAATGTGACAGAAGATTAGGCATGATGTGTCTGAATCGGTGTTCACCATTACCTGCTCACCCAGTAATCAGTAATGTCTTTTATCTACAGTGCAAAACCACTCCTGCCAGGAATCTTCTGTTGACATTCATAGTACAGTTACAAGTATGGAAGTATTTTCCAATTAAGCCCACTTCCAATTAAGCCTACCCATGTTAGTAATCATAAGGTGGACTTGGCTCTTAATATTGCCATTATTCAGAAACAAAATAGAGGATTAAAATCATATAGGCACACAAAGAAAATTAAGGGTTCCTCTTTAGACAGCTGCCTAATTCCCTTTAATTACAATTGTCTAAAAATAACCTCTAAGCCTTAACTCTTTCAACCCTCTATGGTACTTTGAACTGGTCCAGAGGAATTAGTTTAAATCTGCCCCCTAGAAACCCCAAGCCATGTCTCAGCTTTTCCACTCCTCACAAGGCTCTTAAGTGAGTGCTGTGCCAGTGTTAGTGATGCACACAGATATTAATACTTCACTTGATCAAGAATTACAGAGGAAAAAGGAAGAAGTCCCTGAGATAAATTGTCCATACTAGTCACAAAAGTGTTGACAGCTTTTTAATTTTTTTTTTTTTTTACCAGTATCAAATTTGGATCTCGTGCTTGGAGCTGTATATTTGCCAGCCAGAGGTCAGACTCCTGCAATGAAAACAACTTTGTTTCAAGCCCTTTAAACTTAGAATTAATCCTTAACTTCAGAATCTGCTATTGGATTTAAAACAATGAAAAGAAAGATCACTGACAATCATTTCCAATGAGCACACTAAAATCACAAATTTCAAAGTCTGATGAATCACTGTGCAGTGTTGCACATGTTAACATATCTCTGGGCATCACAAGAGGATCAAGTCTTTAAAGGATTTTGAAAGTAAATACTGAGAAGGGTTTCTGACTATTCCACAAAGCAGCACAGGAGGGAAAACCCCCAAACAAACAAACAAACCCCAAAAAAACCCATCACAGAAACAATCAAAAATACTACCAACCAAACAAATGGAGAAGTAAGGCTGGGAAACTGGCTTTCAGGTTGTAGAATCATGATTCAGAGAGGTTAGGGTACACAAAACATCAACAAAATAAAAAAGTCTAAGAGCATTAACTTTAAATTACTCATTTTTAGCAGTAATCCAACATGGTAACACAATTACAAGAATTTTTTTTTTCATTTATTAGGGTTTTCTTTGTAAAAAATTTTCAGGAATCATTACTTTGCTCAAATCCAAGCCCTCTGTGAACAAATATTCAGGTTTATGTCACACACTGGAAGCATACAACTCATAATTAACATCAAAATAATGAGATCCCTTACTTTAACCAATTAATTTCCTCTTCCATGTGTTGAAGGAAAAAACGTGAGCCTTCTTTGAAGAACAGGTTTTTAACTCCATTTGGGTACTGAGATAATACAAACAGCTTTAAATGCTTAATTCGAGTCCAAGATATTTCTGGAGCCTGGAAAGAACTCGTCCTGTTTCTTTGCACAGGAACCCGACTGCCACAGGTAACACGTAAATCACAATCCTGGCTTCATTGTCTGATTGCTGATGAATCTCAAATACAATATAGTCACAGTTTCAGTATAGAGTTACACTCCATTAGACAGACTTTTTGCAGGTTTTTTACTCAAGGCAATTTTATTAAAAAAAAAATCTATTTTAATCTATCGATTTTTTTCTTTGTTAGTAACTTCTGCTGCTTTCTCACTTTCCAAGAGTTTCCTTATTTCCTGCCTCAGTGGGCTCTACTCATTGATATGAGAAATGAATTTTAGCCTTCAGCTTGGAGTCATTTAAATGCTAGTCCTTGACTGAGACTGTTAAACTACGAATCTTGTTTCAAGATCCAAATACTTTAAAAAATTGAGTATTTCAAACCCATACATGTACATCAGGTGCACACAGCCTTGTAATATCTCTGTCCCTCGAAGTTAAGTATTACAGAATTCCAATTCTTTCTTAACTGCATATTTACTGCAATTCCAAGCCTTTAGTTTAGTGAGCTTCAGGAAAGATTCCACTATTCCTGCAGAGGAAATGAGCACAGACTTTGCACCTAACAAAAATTTAACTGGAAAGGTTTTACCAAAGGAAAAGTTCCACTTGCTCATTTCTTACAAAGGTAATGGGAGGATGGAAGTGGGAGGTGGCAAAATCTAGTAAAGGAACTCCCTACTCTTCATCATAACTCTGCTTTAGACTACATATTTACAGATAGTTTACCAACTTTTTTACCATGTTTACGGATAGTTTACCAACTTTTTTACCATGTTTACGGATAGTTTACCAACTTTTTAACCATATTTACAGATAGTTTACCAACTTTTTTACCATGTTTACGGATAGTTTACCAACTTTTTAACCATATTTACAGATAGTTTACCAACTTTTCCACAGCTTGCTTATACTTCCATTAGAAAAGTAGGAAGATGCCCCTTTAATAAAACTGAAGTCTACATACTTCCTTACTAGTTTTCTATACATTCTTCACCTGTTCACATCCTTATCCAAGCATTACAACTCATTCCTCAAGCATATGTAGGATACCATTAATAATTAAATCTATACTTAAAGCAACAAATAAATAGAGGATATCTAGGCTCAGACACCATTAATCTTCACAAAACCTGTGTGGATTAAGTTAAATCACACCAGAAACTAGCAGTGACATTTGGGAGGCTGTGTACCAGACTGCACAGCAAAGTGACCAAATGAGAGGATTTACTTCCAGGAGGAAAAGAAAGAAGAAAGTTTAGTCATAAAAAAAGAGGACACTGCTGCTGGATTGCCCTTGCTCTAATTTTAAAGCAGCCAACACAGTAGCACAATATACAGCAACATTTATATGTTCTGTTAAGAGGTAAGTTCAAGAACAGACACGGAGACCAAGCAACAATTCTGCTTTTGAAACCCTTCTCTATTTCAGGAGTAATTGTAACAAGTCATTATTAAGGGCATATAATTAGTTGTGATCCTAGAAATGCAACTTAAAAAGGAAATCAGTTCTGGGTGTGACCATGTTTACAAGGGCCAGTGCCAACTAGAGCCTTATTCAGCTGTGCAAAGCAACAGCCCCAAATTCTTTAAAATATTCTTAATTCATTCGACTCCATCTTGTCATATCTGCAAAGTTTCAATCATCCTAA
Source organism: Manacus candei (assembly GCF_025592945.1). Taxonomy (NCBI): domain Eukaryota; kingdom Metazoa; phylum Chordata; class Aves; order Passeriformes; family Pipridae; genus Manacus; species Manacus candei. The sequence goes on along the minus strand of NW_026138071.1, from coordinate 27,579,485 downwards.
AGTGATTTTCTGGGAAAAGAAATTTCTATAAAAAACATAGTGGTGAAAACCTCTGTAAACAACCAAGTGATACATAATACCTTGGATATAACTGATCTGCAAATCTATTAAGTGTTGAGCACTTGGTTATTACTTCTATGATGTGATTGCAAACAGTTCTTCCATTCATAAAAGAGAATTTCCTGTTAAGAAAATACCCTGAGTACTTGTTTATTTTAATTTTTATTGTAATCATTGAATTCTTCTGACATTTATTTACACTAATGTCTCTCTACTGTTAAACTGATTGAAACAGTCACAGAAAACCTGCTGCAACCATTGCTGTAATGTCAGTGTAGGCAGAAACTGCAATTTGAGGTCTAATACAGTGCCAAAAATTTAAGTCACTTATAAAATGCCTGACAGATAAATCAGGGCTTGGGCCATTTTAACTTTGATCACAGGAACTTATGATTGTGTAATCTCTAAGCAAAATATAATTTATTTAATCAGGAATAAATTAATTCAAATAATTGTCATAATAATCAGCCTGTGAAGAGAAACCAAAGCTGAAGTTTGGTGTGAGCTGATATGTGAAGAAAAGCTGTTGGAATATCAACGCCATATAAAGCAATTTGACTTATCTCCTAGTTCTGACAGAATGGACTCACATATGAGTCATAAGAGTTTGAACTGTGGTAAAGTATATCTAAATAAGTGCTAAAAATGACAAGTAACTTAGCTGTTCCTATCCAAGCTGCCTCTGGAAGTTACATTTGATACTTTTTCCTTGCAGAATGCCCAGGGTTTAAAACTGAATAAGTGTACCTTATTTGTGCTAATGTTTTCTTGCCAGAACAGCCTTGTAACAGCATAAATGTTTTACTCTGTTTTGCTAGACAAGGCACAAACAAACTCACATAAGTCCCTCTTTATGGAAGAAAAATAGGACACTGCCATCTGTGAAAAACCATGAACATGAATAGCAGCCTCCTCTGGCATCCAATTGCAATAATACATCAGATCGATTTTAGTCCTCAGTAAATCTAGGCTGTGTTTCACTTTTAGTGCCATCTTGTATGGTGTTTACTTCATGGCAGAATCTTATTACATTTAATCCTCAAATTACCTCACCCTGTAAGTCCTCAGTCTGAAAACCCTTTATATAGGGTTCAGCCTTACCGAAGCCAGGAGGCTACTTTTCATTTCTGCCATGCTCACAAAGCAATACTGTGGGAAAAGGGATAATTGTGTGCTATTTCTGGGGGGAGAAGGAAAACAGAAATAAAAAGAGAAAAGAAAAGCAAGTAGAGCTTAGAGGGAAAACCAATTCTGCCCAGAGCAGATAACCAAGCAAATAATTTAGAGCAAAAACATGAGCTAATTTTCTCCTCTGCTAGTGTCGGAGGATTTGGGACCAAGGGAACACAAACCCATGCCATGCCCTTTCATTTTTTTTTCCAGCTGCAATCCAGTCACAAATCCTCATGGGCTACCATGGCAAGAGGAAAGATGCATTATTTAAGCAAGTGCCAGTAGCAGTACTGCTCCAAGGACCACAAGAACTTGCACAGAGAATCATAGAATCACAGAATCAGCTGGGTTGGAAGGGACCTCTGAGATCATCAAGTCCAACCCTTGATCCGACCCTGCTGTGGTTCCCAGCCCATGGCACTGATGCCACATCCAGTCTCTTCTTAAACACCTCCAGGGATGGAGAATCCACCACTTCCCTGGGCAACCCATTCCAGTGGCTGAGTACCCTCTCTGGAAAGAATTTCTTTCTAATATCCAACCTAAACCTCCCCTGGTACAGCTTAAGACCGAACCCTCTTGTCTTGCTGATCATTGCCTGGGAAAAGAGACCAACACCCCCCTGGCTCCCCCCTCCTGTCAGGGAGTTGTAGAGAGTGAGGAGGTCTCCCCTGAGCCTCCTCTTCTCCAGGCTGAACAGCCCCAGCTCCCTCAGCCTCTCCTCACAGCACTTGTGCTCCAGACCCTTCCCCAGCCTTGTTGCCCTTCTCTGGACCTGCTCCAGCCCCTCCATGTCCTTCCTGAACTGAGGGCCCAGAACTGGACACAGCACTCCAGGGGTGGCCTCACCAGCGCTGAGTCCAGGGGCAGAATCACTTCCCTGGACCTGTTGGCCACACTGCTCCTGATCCAGGCCACGATCCATTGGCCTTCTTGGCCACCTGGGCACATTCTGGCTCCTGTTCAGCTTCCTATCAATCCAAACTCCCAGGTCCCTCCCTGCCTGGCTGTTGTCCATGTGCAAGGGCTTGGCTTCATGCTGCTGCAGCCTGCAGCACAGCCCAGCCGTTGCAGACCCGATGCATCCCCCATGGCAACTCTCAGCTCTGCTCTGCCCATCCCATGCCAGCCCAGGAAAGGTGTGGCCAGTGCTTCAGTGCTTGACCCTGGAGTCCCCCAGTTCAGCCCACAGAGCTGGGGACAGGGAGCCATCTCCTGCACTTGGGCAGGAGCACCCCGAGGATGGGCACTGCTCCCAGGAGCACCCCAAGGATGGGCACTTGCTGGCACACCAGCACAGGTTTAGCTGGAAAATAAAAAGCCTGCTGCACAAGCAGAACAAACACATGTTTTCAAAGAAGGAAAAAAGTCATGAAACGTGCAAGCACACTGTTAAAATTCAAGTCTTGCCATTTGGTAGTAAATACTGCAAAATATAAATAACAATCAGCCACAAGCAGCAAAGATGAGAGGTTGCTTTAACCTGTCTGCTCGTCTCTGACATACCCTCTGTCATCCACCAACAGGAACATACTCTTTTCTCCTAAATACCATTCCAGAGACATTTGAATTACCTTGTACCATCAAGGTCACAGAGTTGGAAAGGACCCACAGGATCATGGAGTCATGAAGGTACTGACATAAACTAATTGCTTCAATTAGTGCAGGTCCCACCACGAGCACTACTTTGCTACAATTTCTGTATTTGTGTTTGATTTACCTTAACATGTCTAATACATGAATAGGATCCTTTAAGAGAATTTCAGTAATGATTTATAACCTTTTCCTATCTTTAAGGTATTGGCTGCTGGGAAAGCTTCTAGCTGGACAAATACGAAATTCCTAATCCTATAAGGACATTCTTAACTACAAACACATTTTGGAAATGGTCTTACTGAAGGAATTATTATTCAAAGTGAAGGAGGTGGAGCAATAGGCAGCTTTAGGAAGCAACACTGGATCTCGATTCTCCATGTATGTGCTGGTTTGGTAAGCAAACTCTGAAGTCAATCTGAAATCAGAGTAATGACCAGAGGGATTTTTTGAGTCTAGAACATGCTAACAAGAGCAGCTGCATCTCAAGCAAACAGGAAGCCAAAGGTTTTGTTCTAAGTTTACTTGTACTGCACACAAAAAAATAATTAGTATTTTTTTTCATTTAGGAAACCCTGGTTTAGAAAGCCAACCCCAGAGGACATTTTTGATGTGAACAACTCAGGCTGTGTATGCTTTACATGACAAGTTTTAAGCCAAGAAAAATAGCTCATGTTGCAGATAAATTGTCATTGTACAACAATGAGAAAAAAGTATTGTGAAACTCTAAATGGAGGTGTTCTGGTAGCTTATTTAATAGCACTTATTTAAATTGTTCAAGAGCATGCCAGATTAGTTTAAAGTGTTCCTACATTGTGTTTGTTGAACATAAGCACTGTACAGCTGCTTGTGGTTCATGGGTTTTAAAATTGGTAGGGAGCTATTAATGAAGTGGAGAGATTGCCTACAAGAGTTACATTAGAGGAATATCACTGTACAACCAGTCTCATAACTCAATTTAATGCTTCCCACAGAAAGTTTAAGCAGAACTGACAAAGCAGTTGCAACAAATTTTTGAACTCTTTCTATTCTAATCAGCACACTACCCCTGAGGTACCATACCCCCAGTGACACAAAAGGACTCCAAAAACCAACTGCCTGTTCTTATACAACCTCTCCAGTTGTGAAACAAATGACTCAGTTTTTGCCATATGCTCAAAGTCACTTATTTGAATTATACAGAAATAACATTACCGTGGTAGGAAGTACAGTTTGAGAGACTTGGACTGATTGTGTGCAACCAGTACACTTATAAAGTAAAACTTTATGAGACTTTTAAGTAATTCCCATGATATTATCAGTGGTACTACTGGAGTGGTATGTTATGATATACAGTAAATGAGGGTTTGAGGGTTAATGCCACAAGTCCTATTCCTCAAGTCAGCTTTGTTATTTTGGAGGTGCTTAATATTTCTCTGCAATAGGAGAAGGAAGTAGTTTTCCCTTCTACCTGATCTCCAGTCACAGTTTGAAAGTTAAGAAGAATCAAAGCATTTCTTAAGTTAATCCACAGCAAACCAAATTGTTATGGCATTGATAAAATAATCAGTCCATAGTGCTCTGAATGTGTTGCCAAGCCAATATCCTGCCTTTGTAAACATCTGGTATTTAAAATTTTAATTTTAAATTGCTCACGGCCATCAGAAGAACTTCAGTCTCCAATAGAGACGTAGAGATGACTTGTCCATTGCCTTATGAGGGCATCAAAATACAGTAGTCTGTAAACAGTATTAGCCTGTGGACTTAGAAATAATACTTCAATTTTCCATTAATAGAAGACACTTATATTGCTTCATCACATTGATTCTCACTAAAGTACTATTTTAAAAGAGTTCAGAAAGCATTTATGGCAAATAAATTCTTCCATGTATATTTCAGCTCCAAAGGGTGTGCAGCAAATTTGTAGAAACACTGATATATTGAACAGTGTGGCACAGAGGTATAAAAGGAAGAATTCCACTTGACAGACCTTGTTTTGCTCTGAATGTCTTAGAGGTAATGTTGATAAAATAAAGCAATGGCCAGGAGAAAAGTGCAAAAATAGCAAAAACCTTAGAACTCCCAATGCTGTATATGAACCAAGTATCACCTCCTTCCCTTTTTAAGCATCCCCTCCTACAAATATTTTCTTAGAGAAGCAGTTAAGTTTTTTCTGGACATCCAGAACCAGTTTAAGAATTTTAGGAGTGGGCAACAGACAGTGTGTTCTGGTTCTCTATGCACATATAAATTATGGATAAAAACTATACTAAATAGAAGGACTGGCATGTTTTTTATTTTTCTGGAAATTAAAGTTTTGTTTCAGGAAAAAAAGTTATTCTTGGTCAGAATCTCACCTGTCAGAATCAATACCCTGTTGAGAATGGGAGGGAGGAGGGAAAGAAACAGAATCCCATGTCAGAACAATTCCCATGATTCACATTTCTAAAAGATTCATTTTCCAAAACTGGATAGTAAATCATGGCAGCAAATCAAAACAGAAAAATATGCTTTGTCTGAAAATGTGGGGGTTTTGACTCAAAAAACTGAGCTCCTTTTTATTCTAACTTCAGAAAAATATAATTTCTTGATTTATATTTTATATAAATATATTAGTCAATAGATTAAACTTGTTACTGTTTTTTGACTTCAGCCACAATAGTGGAACTTTGTCATGGTAGAAATCTCACTGTGAGAAACTCAACAAGCTTTCCTTTGATATGTGATAATTGTAAACAGCACAGAAACTAAACTAATAAACAAAATTTCAGTATTTTGTTGGTTTTCTAGCAAATATCAAAGAAGGACAGAAAAGCCAGACATAGGTGGTTAAAGCTGTGTCTGAAAAGTTCTCTCAAATTCTAAACAGAAACAGATTCTAAACAGAACAAATAATAATAATAAAAAAAAGCACGTTGATAAACTGGTACAAGAGAAATCCACAATTAAAACTTCCTGATATTTTTGAATCTTTCAAGCACTGAGGCCAGGATGCCAAAATTTATGTGGCATTGTATTCAGATGAGGCTCTGGAGTATTAAGCAATAAGTTTATAAATATTGAACTCAGAATTTCTCTGTTACCATATTGCAACTTAAAAAAAAAAATCATTTTTCAGGCTCCAACAGTCACAGAAATAAAAATAAAAGCTAGAGATGATGTGAAAAATATGCTTTGAAACACCATATACACACAGTTGAATTAAAGTATTTAGAAGTCCAGGTGTACAGTATACTCAGAAAAACATTTTTAAGGGTTTTTGGGGATTTTTTTGGTTTGGGCATTCTTTTTGTGTATTAATTCAGATTGTTCTCAACTGCAGAGAACAGTGTGTTTGTGAGTGGGGGTAAAAATCGACAGAGAACAGACAGCAAATTATTCCCTGTCAAAGGAAATTAGTAGCCATGTCCCAGGAATTAAAGAGCAGTATGTTCAGACTTATTTGTAGTCCACATTTATAGGACTGGTTGGCCTTTAAGGGACAATACTTAACTCTTAACTTTTTAAAATCATGTATTTGACAAGGACATTGTACAAAAGCATGCAGATGCAGGTATGAAAAGTTTATGTAGCAGCACAAATGCTTGTGGACTCCCTGCTGGTCTCTCTTACTGCCTTCTACAAGGTAATCAGAAAATTCTCAAGCAACAGCAATATTGATAAAGCCTTCAAATGCATGAGAAAGCCAATGGTTTCCTTTCAAACACTCTGAGGAGGTGGGTTTGTCTTTTTTTTTCTTTTTTTTTTTTTTTTAATTTCCAAGTATGGCAGGAATTCAGTAAAGAAGTAGTGAGATAAAATGGGAATATACAGTTGGGAAGTAACAAATGTTATCAGAATGTTTTAGGGTTAAAATAATTAACTATTTTTAGTCTGTCTATAGTATCTTATTCCCTCCTCAATTAATTTTTTTCGTGAAACATCATATAAATGGACACACAGTTGAAGTTGCTACTCCAGTTTCACAGAACTTTACAGTTTCCCCCACATATTTTCACCTGAGCTACACAGAATCTTGATGCTTGTTCTGAGTGGACATCTAGAAATATAGAAAATTGTGAGACTAACAGTCTAATTTGCAGTGGCATTCAAGTTAACCTGCACATTGCTGTATAGACTTGGTGAGAATTTTCAGAGGCTGAGAGAAAGCAGCACTCTACAAACTGAGCAGGAGGCTTTGATCTCCTCCTCTCTGGTCTCTCAAGCAGCATAATTTCAATACAGGGCTGCTAGTGAAGTTCAGAACCTGGAAATTCTTTCTCAAAAATAAAACAAGTTGAAAGATGCAGTCAGAGAACAGCTCCTTCCCCAAAATCCACGTGGGAGCACATCTTGGGAATTAGGACCATTGATACAGAAGGCACATCAAGGGTAATCAGGCCTAGTTCCCTGGCAGACTGATATTAATTATTGACAACTGCACAATGACCTTCAAGAAGTACTTCAAAAAGAAAAGACAGTGTGGGTCAGACTAAATCCAAGTAGACTTCTTCCAAAGATGATTTTCTGTTGCTGTGTACACCTGCAGTAATGAAACAAAGTCAAATTATATATGCTTTGGAGTGCACACAACCTGAAGACACAGCAACTAGTCTTTTCATAACATTTCTCTCAGGTGAATTAAAAATTTAATTACAGGTTTTCACTAAGTCATTCCATGAGTAGCAGTTCAACAACTCTTTCCTCTGAAAGTTATGAACGCTCAAATAAGCAAGTCACCTGCAGATAAAAGTGTTTCAAAATAGAAGAGAGAAGATTGTTATCTTTTTAGTCGATTAGATGACATTCATGTCCAAGGAACAGGAAATAAAAAGCTTAAAAAGCTCTCTGGGAATTATTCTGTGGAGCTGCAGCAAAAAGAATGCAATAGGCTATTCAATAAAACCACATAGGGAATAATTTGGCTCAGTTCTTAAGTTCTTCATCAAATACCTTAATGCTGTCTTATAAATGATAATACAGGGCTCCATAGAGCAGGGACAGCATACTTCAGCAGACACATTCACCCATTCTTTAACTGAAAGTACTGCATACCTAACAGGAAAAAAAATAATTAAAATATATTTCTCAGAGAGGCAACTGATCTTCTTCAGTCACCTGTTTTGAAAAGGAGCAGAAGACCTGCATCACCCACCCAACCACTACCACACATTTTCCAGGGCAGCATAATGCAAAGCAGAGCCCAGCAGACTTTGCTGTATGCCAAGCTAATAAAAGTAGCAGATTGCATGTTAAAAGCTGATAATTAAATGGATATCAGAGGCTATAAAGCTACTAGCCCTATTCTGCTCTGGTAATCAGATTCAGAAGCTCAAACTGAAGGATCTAGAGCAAATAAGAGGTTCCTTGATACAAAAACCTGTATGTTTGTACATGACATACTATGTCGTAGAAAAGCCTCCCACACAACTGAATTATTTTAACTTCTAAAACTGCTTATAAATATTAATACAATACCATAATCCATTTAATTCTCAACATCTTTCTGAATTCATAACAAGGATTTCACAAGTCAACTCCTTCATCTTCAAATACGTGTGAAAATGTGAAGGAAAGAACTGTCACTTAAAAACCACCTACAGTCTTTAAAAAAGATAGGGCATAACCTGCTGCTGCAGCTACAGTTAATTCCCCAGAAAGATTCTCCACAAAACTCTAGAGAGCCAAGTTTACTCATAAGTAGTCTTGAAAACATCGAATAAATAGAGCTATTCTGGATTACATTAATTGAGGCTCTAGTCATGGATATCTTTCCTTCCACGAACACAAAAATCACACAGAAATGTGGAGAGCTTCAAGTACAATTTACACAGCTTTGATGTCAACAAAAGTACCTTAGGAGTCAGGTTAAATGCTGCTGCAGTACGACTTGTCCCAGCAACAAGGACCGGCTCCTGACTGGCTGTCAGAATTTTTGTTGCAGAGCAGTGACTTGCTTAGTTGCTTTGAAAAGAAAGCTCCTCCACTGAGAAAGGATCAGGAAATGCAGCAAGAGATTAGAAGTTTAGCAAAGCAGCTGAAAACTAGAAACAAGGACTTGCAGCGTTATTATCGCTTAGATCCAGGTCTGCCATGGGATGTTATTCTAGTTAGCATGTTGAAATAGGCCTACATTAATTAGAACAATAATAAAACTCCCCACTGTTCAATTCAATAGATCAGTGAATGAACAGCATCATTTATTCTTTTCCTTGGCTAAGGAATACCTCAGACAGCAATTTAGAAGAGACATCCATTCCAAACTCTAGTCAATAGTGTTTGCCTATTTTAATAATTGAATAATTAATTACTTGAATAATATACCTCCCCATATAAAGACCTAAAATGTCTTTAATCCCAAGTACTTGGTTAATTATCTTTAGGATTGTGGCACTGCTGTTAAAATTTGAAGCATATATTAAAATGACATTTTGCAGGGGGGTTATGGGGTTCTCTTCACAAACAGAAGAACCCAGTTTAATCCTGCATTCAAATATGCTTCAGTTCATACAGGGAAGGCAAAGAAGTGCACCACAACATTTTATTTCTTACCAAACAAATACATAAACCATGATAAATTCCATGTTACATACATACACAATCTCAAGTTGCAGCATAAGTCGTCCAACTGTACAATTTAGAAGTAGTAATGACAGAAACAAAGATGTTAAAACGCTAAAGAGAAAATATTTATGCACCAAGTCATTTCCTGCCATGCTACCCTGTTATTTTAGTTTGGAGAGGTATCATCTGAACTCGTGTAGGTTTGGGCCAAAAAAGATGGTCCTGAATGTTAATGCAAATTACCTGGATATGTTCAGCCAGCAACATTGACTTTTAAGTCTCAAGCAGAGGCTCCCATTAAATTCTAAACCGTGACAGTATCTCTAAAACATCTGGTTAAATTCCAGAGGCCAGGAAAGTTATTTTCAAGAACTGGTCATTCACTGATGTCATTATCCCTCAAACAATGGAAAAAAAAAGTTCAGAATTCTTCATTTCAAAGCTTGGAAATACGACAACATAAATTCAGGTTTAAATTCATTACACATTGCAAAATCATTGTGTAATGGTTAAAACAGAAGTTAAGCACTCCAACATGCTGATTGGCTTTTGTAGGGTCTTGTTTGGCTTTTTTTTGAACATTAAAAATTCAAATCCAGAGTAGGAAAGAGAGACTGATAGGGACCTCAGCATGGAAAGGAGGAAATTAGAAAGTTATTGAAAAACAGAACTAAATTTCTTCCCTTACACACATTACTAAGAGCTTACACCAGTTCTTCAACATAATGGTTTGATGCCTCCAGACAGCTCAATCAATCACATTGCTCAAAACAAGCTGCACAGAGTTTTCATAAAACCCAATAACTCCAGAATCTCTGAGTGGAAAGCTGTAAACAGAAATAAAAAGAGACATGCCTCAAATAGCATAGAGCATAAAGCCAGGGGTTTGACACCTTATTTTTGGATAACATACACCTCTTTTGCTATTACAGACACACACACACTACAAAGTAAAAGAAACAAGTGACAAGATTAAAAAAACCCCACAACTCTGTAATTTTAGTGGGTTGTGTTTAAAGTGGCACAGCAAGTCCTTCAGCCAGGTAGAGTGAGTAGCTATGAAAAAAAATGGCTTAAACATGTGAAGCAGGAATAGATGGAGCAGATTTCTGGTCCTCATTGGAGCAGTTTCTGCCAGTGTTAGAAACAGAGCTGCACTAGAGTTACCACCGCACTCTGAAACAACCACACAGCCACACTCAACAGATGCAGTATTTCTAAAATTCTATTTACTTTCTGGGGTTCTGTTTAGTATTAATCAGTGAGGCTTCAGCACAGAACTACATAGAATAGGTACAGATTTCAATAATCTTTGTACTAGACTATTAGTATTTACCTGAGGAGACTCTTAAATCAAAGTCCCACTATTGGCCCATTATGTTGAAAAAAATACATGGTGTATCTGTAAGACTACCAAGCATCTCAAAACCAAATAAGACTATAACACTAATATATCATTATATCTCAGTTATTTCTTAATAATTTGTGGTGGTTTTTTTACTCAGGTATTACAACTTCATTGGTCACACTAGTCTCTCTTGTTGGAAAAATGGCAGAAGACAAAGACATGTAAGAACACTCCCTGGCATTCATCCCTTCCAGAAGCATGAAGGTATTTCTGAACTTAAGCTCAGAAAATTCTGAACTTAAAGGAAACATCTTCTGACCCCGCAGACGAGTAATGAAAATCCTTTGCTGGTTCTTCACATTCTGCTTTGTGCAGTTATGAGCAGAAAGAACAAAATCCTTCAGAATGGCCTCAGTCTCACAGGTGCTTTGTTTAGACATCTGTGCTACCCTGTGAAATCAATCTCATCATGGACACAAAGCATTTCAGGGCTCCAAAACATGGACAAGTGTTTAAATGCAGAGTTGCAGTTGCACAGAAACACAGGCCAAGGACCAGCAAAGCTTCATCTGGTTTCTTCATGTTACGACAACACTTTGCTTTATTTCTTTTTGCCACTTCTGTCCCCCCATTCCCCACTGTAAATAAGTGTTCTTTTGGCATTCTTGCCTTCTCTCAGCAGCATCTCTAACAGGGTGGCTGTTTACCTCACTGGAGATAATAAGGTCTCTGTCATTTCATCACTGGTTTATGTCACACACATCAGATTTTTCACTTGCTGGCAGGAAGTCTGGGCAACGTGTCCTTGGTGAGGTTTCACTTATTTCCCCTCATTGCTTCCTGAAGAAGCAACAGGACACGGATAATCATTCACACTTAATTATTTTTATTTTTTTTTTTTGCAGAGTGCTTTGGGCAAATGTGTCACATTGAGTTATTCTGCTCTCTGATAAATATTTGAACCTGAAAAAAAAAAATGTTGAAGCTAAGATAGACAGTTTGAAAGTAATAGATCCTTGGAGAAGAGCAGCCTTAAGAAAGAATTACAGCCTAAGGTAGGCACATTAAAAGGCCAGCAAATCTCGTGGCAGACACTCCAGCATGGTCATGAAAGACATATCTAGCAGTAATTTTGTAGAAAAGGGCGATTTTGTGCCCCTCAAGGGGATTTCCAGAACAAACTACCACGAGATTCCATTTTGATTCTTCACAAGTCTCACCACAGGTGTAGTCCTGTCCCTGCCAAGTGTGCTGCTCTGAAGGGGAGGGGTGTTGTGTACAACAGTTTGTGGGGTGGGTACAGCAATGGGATGTCATGGATTTAGGGTTCTGCTCACTCCCTTTCTGTAGGACAGTCACGTTACAGACTCTACTTTTAACCCTTAATTTGTTAGGGGGAAAGGAAATTCAATAATATTATGAGTTTTGAGCCAAGATTTAGTCTACAGAAAGTACTATAAAATTGCAGGTTAGCATAAGAACAGAAATCATTATAATATATTATCTTAATTCCCCATTGCCCTTTTCTTACACAGAAGTGCTCACGATGAGTTTCTTTCTCTTTAGGAAAAAGAGAACTTGTAGAACATTAGAGTAATGGAAATCAATCCTTACACACCTCTGTCAGCATAGCCTTCTTATGCCCCCCATTTCAACATTAAGTAGAAAAGGGATAGCATGGAGTTTTTCCAAGTTAATTTTGCTATTAAAAATTCAGACTCAGTGCAATTCACTGAAGAAAGGGAGCTAAAACATCAGGGTGAGCAGGACCTCACATTCACCAGCTCAGAAGACTGACTGTGTTCACCACCCAGCCAGACCAAACACCACAAAGACATCCTGATTTAACCAGTCAGTTCTAGTCACATATACTGGATTTTGCTTGTCTAACATACCTATCTACTTTATAAGTAACTACTTTGTTACACTTATTTCCTACTGTTAGGACTTCAGTTACTATTGTCTTATTTATGCTAATAATATCAAATTTAAGAGCCATAATGTCGAAAACAAATGGACGTTTTAGATAAGGCTGTTAAACAGATCCGTATTTTTGCAGCAAAAACGATCTCTTGAATTATTTTCTGCCTTTTAAGGAACTTTTTAAATGCTACTTCTTGCAGACCTAAGTTTATAGGAGAATAGCTTTGCTGGCTAAATACTAATACCTTTTGAGCATTTATTTAATAAAATAAAACTTGCAATTTGATTTGAAACCAACCTGTGATAACTCAGGACTTCAGGACTGACAAACTGCTGCATTCAAAAAGATGCTTGTTGAAAATAACATTAATTTCATTTTTTATGAATACAGTGGCCCAGAACACAAATTATGGTTAGATAGGCCTTTCCTCAATTTGCACAGCTGTTTAGAGCCCTTCAAGACCGACAGAATTGACACATACAGAAGAGATGTATAAAAAAAGAAAAAAAGGACAAATAATGACAATACAGGTCTCCTTATAGTTTCAGCTTTATCTTCAATGCAATGTATCAAAAAAAGAAATATTTAAGACCTAAGTCTTTAGAAGAAGCCCAAAGAAACACCTAGGCAGATGTTATAATTGATTAACCATGAATGTGAATTACAAAACATGACCATTAATGAATTAGACTAACTCTCCACTTTCCACCACGTGAACCCCCTCTTCCAAATAAATTGGTGTTCTAATACTGCCAAGTCATCTGCAAACAGTCAAACCACCTAGAAAGTATGAATTCAGATGTAAGAGTGGAACTCAGACTTGTAAAACTGAGTGAAGTTCTGAAGCTTTAAGTAAATGAAGGTTTAGAACGCAGCATTTCAACAAGCTTTAATTCAGGCCTATCATGACCTACAACTTTGTTACCTCTTTCTCTCCTGTCTTTTTGGTATTAGCTCATATCCTTGATCTTAAATTTGCTGGTGACATATCAGGCAAGGACACTGTCTCCCTAAAGTCACTGCAGCACTCAGCACCACGGGTGCTTCAGTGCAACTTGGGCTTCTGGCTTCATCAACACATGTAAATATTATGAGTTTATTCAAAGTCTGAGCATGCACATCTTTTGTAAATTCAAGTTTTTGCAAAAACATCAGTATTGGGCAGTTATCTCCACACTTCATTTATTCAAGCTGACACGAGATCCATCAGGACTCTCGCACAGTGGCCAAAATTGTGGCTTCTAGAATTTTATGACCACGCACCTCAATCTAATTCCTACAGTTCAAAATCACTTGAATGAACTTTGAAGTTGTGCTAAGTAATAATGTCTCGGGTCATTAACTTTAACACTGCCAGCATGCCCTCGTGATTGCATTTACTTTAATTAATGTAAGTTAGTAGTTAGTGGCACACTTAACAGAAAGGGCTGCTTTAGCATATTGCCAACTTCTAATAAAGTGTTTCAAGTAAGACTGGAGATCAGCTGTTGCAGGTGAGCATGTAGAGACAAAAAGACTAAGCCACCATGTTTTGAGATTTTTTTCTTCTTAATTTAGGTGTAACAGGTTTAATTGTCATGATAAAAACATGGCCCACATTTTATCCCATTTCCTTTGACTTTTTCAATAATAAATGTCATTATTAATAAAAGCCTAAGCATACATCTGGTGATTCCATGCAAAATTATTAAACTGCTAGATAGAGAAAGGTTATTCTACCACAGCAGAACAGCTCTTTTACCAGAACATTTGTATTCCAACCCCATTCTCCCCTCACACATCTATCGAGAGGTTTCAATTTTTGGTAAAAAACTTTGACCAAGCAAACTTAATTCAAGGGATGAATGTCTTCAAAACCACTTTATGCAATCTTTCATAAGTTTTTGAGGAAGAAAAAATAATTAAAAAAAAAATCCTCCAACTACCAGAAATAAACATACACAATAAGAACAGAAATATGGGATACAGTAGAAAGCTCAATTTCTAAATACTCTATTTCATAAAAGTACTAATCTACCTGGTGACTTCAAACTTGAAGACTGCTTACTACATTTTCCAAAGCCAACAGAGGTTTATTCCGTGTAAATGTGATATTTAAACAACATATTTTAAGAGAATACTCATTGACAGACCTGGGTCAATTATCTGAACTGGGTGACTGTAGAACACCACACTGACACAGCACAGAGTTTGATGCTGGAATGAGGTATCAAGTACAGCTGATATACAAAACAGCAAACCAAAAGGAATCTCATCAAAGGAAAAAATCATTTTTTGACTCTTCCTTCTCCCTCCTGAAAGAAGAAATGAGAACATAGGCCTTCTTAGGTCTGCGTGACATTATCACAGGATTCATTACCACAAATGTTTCCACTGGCAGAGAATGAGAGACTAAAGACCGAGGAAGAACAAGAAATAATTCCAGATATAGTGTTTCTTTTGGATGATTCAGAAAGCAATTTGTCTGCCAGCATTAGGAACAATTTAGTCTGAGAACCATCTGTGGAATATAACTGCACCTGAAGTCTGGCAAAAAGCACATTTCTCTTTTAATGACTCATTAGCTCACTTTCTCCTCTGAGAATAATAAAGCTTCCCTTCCTGTCTTCAAAGAGGAGGTTAAACATTTGGAGAAAGTGAGATAAAAATGGCAAAAACCAAAGGGACAGCAAAGAAAATGACAAAAATGTGGTGGAGGGGGAGCAGCACCACGCCTTCCCAAAACCTTGATTTTTGTATTTATTTCCTTCCATAAGACTGTTCCCTTCATCAGGAGAGTGATGAAGGATTCAGCTGGAGATATTAAGGGTCAAAAACAGATGGGTGGCAGTCCCTTGAGTCGTCTGTAACCAAGGAGCAATCTCAGAACCACTTCTAAATCCCTGCATGCTGATCAATGGACTGTCTCTTTGTTTTCTCATCACAGTCTCAAGTACTAACAAGGAAAGCATCTGTTTAGATTAAATGTAGAGATATAAAAATGTCAGTGTGCTTTGAAGTATAGCCTAAGTATACATTTGGGAGTTGTGGGGTAATTATAAAATAATTATATAAATCATAGAAACTATTTACATGTCTGATATTAGAAATCAAGTGGTTGCAGATAAAACATTTAACACCCGAAATCCAGCTTGCATAAGTGCAAGCTGGAGCTGGGAAATCAGTTTAAACAGATAAGGACAGGGAGAACTCAGATAAAATTAGATGAATTAGTCACTACAGGAATCATAACAAGACAGCCAGCCTGCAGAAGTGACAAAGCAGTTACAAATGTTTTCTTCCAGCTGTCAGTACCAAGAGATCTCACAACCTGGGATCCCTCTGTTGCCACACTACTCTGATCCTGCCCACTGCACTTCATTATAATCATCCTTTATCCCACCCAAAACAGTGTCTACCACCCAGGGTAAAGCTGACCCTAAAATATGAGTTACTTGGCATGGAAATCACTCCTGAGCTCTCACACTGGAATGCATTTCTGAAGGAGCTGACAAAAACAAAATCAGACTACAGTAATTACTGTAAGGACAACTGAAGATTACCTTGTCAATATGCAGATGAGTTACCAAAGCTAAAACAATGTAATACAAATTATTGTCTGGGTTCATCAATATATATAAAAATACAGAAAACCCCCTCCAACATTTAAGAGGAAAAATAAGGATAATTATACAGGGGGAATGGGGAACTAAGAATGTGCACTGATTTAGAACACTTTAAGCTATAACCAAAAAAATTGCCAGGCAATGGGCTGTAGCTTAATATCACATGGCAGATGGGAAAAAGACTGTGCAACTCATTTATTCTAAGAGATTTTATCTAAATCTTCTAGAAATTCTGCCACAATTCCCACCTAAGAGATGTGCTTTCCAAACTATTCCTGCAGATGCAATAGCAACTGGTATCATCAGTGAATAACACCTGACAGAGATCACTCATTTTAAAGGCATGACCTATTTGCCATACTATTGGTATTTCTATATATCTTTTCCCAAGGTTTTACCTTGGTTTCTCACATACCTGCTACAGCTTTCAAAAATCAAGTGCAAGTATGGTACTTGAGAAAAGTGATTTTTTTAAAACTGGATGTTGGACAAACCCACCCATCACGTAGTTGCAGTTTCAGAGGACATTTGGGGATAGATGTGGATGTATGTGACATCAAGTTCTGAGCTATGCTTCACAAGAGCTTTGAAAACCCCTATTAAAAATGACCATTTTTTTCCTTCCATTTGCTCACTGACTCCTACATGGAGATAGGAGGTGGCTGAAAGGCCCAGAGCTTCTGAGGAATTCATCTGGAAATCACTTCCCAGGTAGAACCACAGTGTGATCCTTCCCCACTCGACAAGAGAAATTTCAGGAGAAGTCTGACAACACCCAAGGGCTTTCAATCCAGCACATTCCAGGAAACCCTCCACAATGGAATTTCTAATTCTCAAGAGGCAATACCATTTAAAACTTAGCATAACAAAGTCTATTATATACATATTAATACTAAAAAAATTTAAAAAAATTTAAAATTAAGCTAGTTTCACATTTCTGCTGCACAGGCACTTGTACAAGTAATTTGATTGGAGGAAATGGTACAATATGTGACACATACAGAGTGACAAAATCCAGCTGTTTCCAGCATGCCCACATGTCCAGTCTTCAGCCATGCACAGAGGATTTTTTTTTTATACCCAATCACATTGAGAAATGATGAATAAAGAGTCAGCTATAATCAGTTTTTCACTGGCTTTTAACAAGGCTTGCATAGGTTTTTGAGGCTGTGCTTTTGTTGGTTGGGGTTTTTAAGAGTGAGCAGAATTGGAAGTTGTTGGCAAGCTTACAAAAATAATACAGATGAAGTCTGACAGGAGTAAGAGTGCTAAACCTGAGTCTTGCAGTAATGGAAACATCAGGCAGTGGACAGGCTGATTAAAATCAACATTTTCATCTGACTATTTTGGTCCTCCAGGACACAGTCCAGAGATTAAATTGCTAGAAATTAGTCATGCCTTGCTCATTACCCCAAAGGCACAGACTTGCACGCAGGAATTCGAACATATAACTTGAAAAACTCATTGCTGTCCAAACAAAAAGGAGGAAAAAAAACCAAACCCAAACCAAAAACCAAGTCACACACACAGATTTAGATAAATAATATTTTCTACATTTCTTTCAAAAATGTTTTTGTTGAACATCCATCTGTTACTTTAATATACCCTACCTGTCTCAGGATTACAAATGTATAATTCATCGTGTTTTAGCATCGCCGTGCACAGGAGCAATGTAGTCGTTTTTATGGTTTTTAGAAAGCCAGGAAGAAACTGTAATGCAGCTTAAAGGACTGAAAACAGTATCAGGCACAGAGCTTTCATCTCCATTGTCTTATTGTCTACGTCTTAAAGTAAACTAAGTGTATATAACATACACAAGAAATTGCATCATGCATGTGGAATATATAGATTTTTCAAGTTGTAGTAGGAAGAAGAATATGGCCCTAAAACCAGCAAAAGGTATCATGATTTCACTTGAAAGGAACGGTTTTCTTCAATGTTTTCATTTCAAGCTCTGCATACATCAAGTAAAGCCCTAATTAGGCATCAGCAAAGATCCTTCTCTGATCACTAGAGGGCCAAGGCATTAAGTCAGAAGTTTTATTAAATCCATAAGTTTGTATTATTAAATGATGAACTAAGGTTTGGGGCTTAAAAAATTCGGAAAAAAATGAGGCAAAAATGCTTAATGCAATTATTGGAATTCCTAACATCAGGCTGTGTTTAAAACATTATATAGAAATTACTGAACAGTTTTTGAGTTACACTTAATGTTAGGTTATTATTTAGCTACCTTCAAAGCCAAGGAAAGGTTATGTTTCCTAGACCCTTTTCCCCCCCCTCTTTGAGACTGTAAAAATCCAATAATACCTTAAGTCTAGAGAGGCTTCATTTGTTTCCAGAATCATTATTTGTAGAGCCACTCGCTTCCTGCAAGAATCTTTCCTTTAAAACAAACATTAATTTGTCAAGGGCAGACTAAAATAAACTTACTCTGTGATGCACACAATAAAAAACTTCCTTTGTGAATATAAACTAGTATCCTCAAAGCAGGTCTCAACTGAAAACAAACACTGTAAGCTTAGATTTCTTATTCTTTCTCATAAATATTGAAAATTCTATTTCCAAAAAGGCTTAATGAGTGCTTTTCCTAAGTTTGCCTCTGGTATCAAAGGTCTGTATGCACCAAGACCAACTGAAATGCAGAAATATCACATTAACACTAAATAACCAGTAAAGCCAACAGGTCAAAAAATCAGTTTTGAAATTTTTATCCTCAATTTATAATAACTTTAGCAAATACTCTGGGAAGATAGGTGTTCAGTTGTTAAAAGCAGAGCTGTTGCAGGACAAATAACACATTATTTGCTACAAACAGGGCAACCTTTATTAATTCTTTCTCAGGAATAAATGTCACAACCAACCAACGCCTACCTGAGAAGTGGGCTACCATCAACACAAACACATTTATTATATATAATTCAAATGAGAGCAAGTTGCCTTTCAATGATCCATGACATTTAAAATCAAGATACTTGACGGTAACTATCAGCACCACAGCATGAGACACAGCACAGAGGAAAAAAAAAAAAAAGAGAGTAATTTCATTTCCAAAGAGCTCTCTTGAAACCAATTTTTAAGTGCCTAAACGGGAAAAAAAATACACGGAAAGATGGCTGTAATAGCAGTTTGAGCATACATTATCCATGTGCACAGTACATCTTCAAGTCCTATTATTCTGGGAAAGCAATACAATTATAATTCTCAAGTTTTTGGAGGTTTCAGGGTTTTTTTTCCCCCAATAGCCTGAGCAGTAGGGGATCCACAAGATTTTCATGAGGGTACATCAAAAACTTAGAGAGCAGAAATTTCCTCTCTCACCCAGTCTGGAGTTGTCAATAAGCAAAGCACAATGTGAGCTGTTGCTCAGCACAGCTGGAATTTTTGGAGTTTGTTGGATGAAACATGAAGAGGCTTTTGGAGTGCTAACCACTCCCTTGTCCCACTCAAAGGCTGGCCTGTATCACAAGTTACATTTCTGAAGAAACAGAATTTGAATTTACGGGCTCTCCATTTAAAAATAAACAAATCTGTTGTGTAAAGTAAACAATCAGCATCTGTTCAACAGAAGCTTGTTGTAAAAAGGTTTTATAGTATACTTTATTGCAAAGATGGGTCAAAAGTTTAGCTGTTCATTTAATATTTCGTTAAACTAGGGGACACTACCCAGCCTGGAGACCTGCCACAGAACACAGATTTAATGATGTTTGAATTACCTCTTCCGAGAATTCTTGATTAGAAGGTTACTTCAGATCTCCAGCCAGATTGAGATGATAGTCTTCTTAAAAGTGAGACCCAAAATACACAAAAATTGTTATTGGAGAAGTTGGAGCATGCTTCTGTCCAATAAAGGTACATAATTTGCATTTTCATTAATAAATACAGAAAGAACATTTCTGAAGGGGCATTTACATGTGCCATTTGAGACTATTTCTGCAATATCACCAAACTGACAAGTTTATGAAACAGATATGATTAAGTGATAAGCATATTCTTCTCGAACAGCACGATGCCAACCAAAACAGGAAACTGAGGAGTCAAATTCTTTATCCTTCTCATTCCAATAAGGAAATCTAACCAAGCATAACCAATCCTGATTGCAAAGAATCTGCAATCACAAAGAAATTACTTCAGTGACTTCTCTATAAACATCATGATGTGCTCAAAGACGGTTATTTTGATAACTTAGGACGCTGAAAATAATCAGGGCTTAATAACTTACATTTAGAACCAGTGCACAAAAATTAAAGGCTTATTTATAGCTTATTAATTTTTGAAAGAAAGCTATAGAATTTTTAGGGACAATGCATTCCCTATGTAAAACACCATATTCTGTCCAAATTTCAAGCATTCCTGTCTAACAAAAAAAAAAAAATAAATCATTAAGCATCTAAAATCTCTGCTGTGGATCAAGCCATTAAATTAAAAGCCAGGGGAAAAAGGCAAGTGGTGTCCATGTCTCTCTGGAATTGGGATAGCCCAAGGAACAAGCAAACAGGCTTCCTGCTGTACCCAGCAGTACAAGCAGGTTTATTTCCATGATGGGTCTTATTGCTAAACTGGTGAAGATGCTGCACGTGCAGCTACTTACAGAGATTGCAGCTTGCAGGAAAGCAAACCAATGTGTTTTACAGGGGGCATTTGAAGATAGAAAAAATTAATCATCACTGATGAGGAGAGGTTTACTTCAGGGGTTGGTTCTTTTTTGAGTTTTTATATTCCCATAAAATCACGTCTAACTTTTTTTCCAAGAACCCACCTCTTGTACTACAAGTTCATCTTAATGAGATTTGAACAAGTTATTTAAGCAGCTCTAAATCACAATTGAAGATTTGGCTGATTTATAAGCAAGCTAAAATATTTTCCTGCAGAGCTCTAAGTCTTAAATAATAATTTTCCACAAAGTATTTAAATAACTAATCTGTTGCAACATGTGATCTTTATAAGGTAAGCCTCCAGAACAGTCATAAAATGAGTTTTAGAATGAGAGAATGCACAATATTGCATTTCTTTCATCTTGCAAGATTTACTCTCGGGCACATCAAGTGAATGTAATTTATTGCTGTGTACAAGTACACCACAAGCTAGATTTGTGCAGTCTTTGTACTACTGTACTGCAAACACTTATCTTACATACTATTCCCTTCACATAATACTCTCCTTTTCTTCAAAGAGCTACCTCGAGACAGGGAGGAAGAAAGGAAGAATTATCATCATCTCTGCACACACAGGCAACAGGAGCAGAAAAGCTCAGTTACCTGTTGAAATGGATACAAGAATCAAGTCTTTTTCCAAAGCAATCTCTGTCACAAGATTGTCATTCCTTTTAAAGCAGCCCAGGAGATTTCTAAAACCTACCTTGAAACAACAAGGCAGTCCACACCTTGATTCAGACTGTAACTGGTCTTTCTGAAGGAGATAAACTGTTCACTAAAGCTAAACCCAAACCAAATTCATTCAGCCAGGAATTCACCCCATAGCGAGACTTTATTATGACCATTGTTGGATATTAAAGATTAAAAAGGGTTCAAGTTTTACATTTAAAACTGTCCTCTAGCTTTTGGTAAAAGCAAATTATTTGGAAGTCTTCTAAAACTAGTGCCTTTGAGAAGTTTAAGATGTCCCAAATATTAGGATACAGAAGAACTCACGTTTTATTGATATCACAAAAATGTTCTGTCACTTTCTGAATTACAAAATAAAGTAATAAAACACAGGTTAACAAAGTAAAAGATAATCTCAGCCAATAGTAAGACTGTTTATTTTATTAGGCTCTTTCCCTAGATGAAATGTGTTTTTCCTAATTTTATGAGTTTGATAATCTGTCCCTCAAGTTTAGTATTAAGTCCAAGATCTTAAACTGTGTGACTTAAGCACAGCAAAGAGTTCATCCAAACCAACTATGGAGAAGGGCAACGTTGCAGAAACAGGCAAGGACATTATTTCCCCAGATCACATGAAACAAGTAATGTGAAAATCTCCAACAGCTCATGACTGTTGCTTAAAGCATTTGTGTTAATCAGCAAAGAGCAGTGGGTTTCTGGTAGAGACACATCATCTTACTGGCAAATGCAAAAACTGTAATCTGGTGGGCATCCACTTCTCACAGAAATTCCCTTAAATGTCTCCATTTTGTGGTCCTGCTCTGCTAGAGGAGAGAGATATGCACCACTCAGCCATCCACAAGCTCTGCAAGTACTTTAGTAATTCCTGAAGAAGTAACTCAGACTTGCTAGCAATTTTTCTGTGATCCTGAGGGTTATTTTCCAAGAAAAGGGAGAGTTACCTTGTTACAGAATGTTGCCGTAGCAGAACAGAATTCTTTAGGCTCAAATAATTCCTCAAGGGAAAATCATCATATTTCTTTGCAAGGCTTAATGTGACACACCAAACTGAGAGGAAGACTTGAAAGAGAGGTCATTTATTTGTAAAATTCCACTCAAATGTTAATATTGAGAACTGTAACCTACAGGTATATATCCAACCTCTGAAAACAAGCTCTGCAGCAAAATCTACCACGAACAAAGGGGTCTTCATACCACTAAGACAAGTAGCAGTTCAAACATTAGTATTCTTCAACACAAGCTGTATTACAGGTGCGCAATTCCTGCAATCCAAAAAGAAAGCAACAGCTGTCCAGAGGAAAGACTGCATGACGTGAAAGCAGGAATGAGCAAATGACATCAGGTGTTCAGACAGATGCTTTTTCCAGACTAGAAAATCCACCAGAAAAAAACAAACAAACAAACAAACCAACCAACCAAAAAAGCAGAAGAATTGCAGACCATTGTTCTTCCATTTACCACCGGGACATTAAAAAGAGCAATTTTCCCCTTCCCCAGTTAGCCATTCCAAGTCTAACATTTATAATGGCTTTGAGTGCTCAACCATTGCTGGGTCTACTTCTCCAAGATTTCCAGATTCCATAAAACTGCAGTACTTACAACCATAAGCTTCACCAACAAATGTGGTGTTCTGTTTTGAATGTATTTATTCTACTTCTGATAAGGTTATGACTTAATATTCTGTTTCTTGGAAGAGTCAATAGTGTGAAACAAGTTTGCATATGTACTGTAAATAACTGGGTTTATTCAAACTATTTATTACTAACAAATTCTAGCTCATTTATATTAGCATATTCTTGTATAACTGTGACATGTTTTTTTCACAGCTCTTGACATAATTTCCTTAAATATATTAGCAAACAACTCTGCTGGCAGCACTGCTTGTCCAAAACATCAGTCAAAGTTTTCTTTAGGGAAAGAAACAGAGGTAAAGATGAAATTATTATACTAGATAGTGTAAATACACTGGATCATAAAAACACCCTCTCATTTTACAATTAATTAATTGCTGCATTTTGAGTGCTGGCTTAAAGCACAGAATGGAAAATAAAAGGTTCTGTATGACACTTTTGCATTTGAACAACTGTACAAGGCAGATACCAATCCAGTAAAACAAAATCCTGATAAATCCTGTGTCATTAGTTCATAAATCAGTCTGAAGAAATCTGAAATCAAACAAACTTAATGACATCTGAACCTTGCTCAATTTAACTAAATATCCAGCTTTGCATTTATTATAGATTCTTTATTTCTATGGGAAATACATTACTAGGAAACCTTGTTTTATTGTCTCAATCCTCCTTAAAAAGGGAAGAACAATCCATAATTTAAACTCATCTCACCAACACGTTAAAAGTTGGCACTCATTGAACACTCCTTAACCTGAGCATCTAAAATGCTGACTCCAGAGGGCTGACCTAGAATCAATACTGACCTAAATACTGATTTCACCATCAGCTTGGCTTATGTTAAAATCTGCAAGACGAAGAACACTCGGAAGGTTTGAAATCCCCTTCTCCAACTCCCCGGCAGAGCCTCCTCATCTCAAACCAACAACCAGAGTATTTTTTGGGAAATTACTTGGACATTTTTGTTCCATTACTTTTAATATTCATCCATCTCTGGCATGGTATTTTTCTTAGATCATTAATTTTAAAAAAAAAGCATTGAGTCTCAGCTTCGGAGGATTTTTAGTAGTTTCTAGTTTTCAGCTTGTGTTTTGTTTGAGAAAGTAAGGATTTTGGATCTATTTTATCATGTTTCCAATTTTCACATTGTCTCTGTAGAGTTTTTAACCAGCATCCTATGCAATGATCTGAAAGTCTCTAACTTTGTAAATTGGATGAAAAATAAAAGGAATAAAATGAAATTTTTTGTTTAACAAAGGTACAGTCTGAACTCTAAAGAAGGGAACCATCAACTACAGCTATATTATAAATCATCCCAAAAGTACCATTCAAATAGAGTATTACTCAAATGTATCCCTAAAAGCAGGAATTGTTTGAACTCTGCTATTCTTTCCTGAATTTTCGGGATCTTTGCAGACCTTTGATTCTTCTGCACATTTTAAAACACTAAATTCATAGTATTCATCTTGACCATGCACAAAAGTTTTGTAACACATTCATGTCAATTGGTGCAATAAATGAGCTAAGAATGAGTTTCTCTAATCACATTTTAAGGTAGCTCTGCTTTGTAAGGTTGTTGGGGTTTTTTTAAAGAAAAAATGTGCTTTTCCCACCATACACAGCTTGTACTCTCTTGTGACTGCTCCAGGAAAGGGAAAGAATGAGTAGCTGAACTTATTGCAGCTAATCAAATGAGTTAAGGTTGCAAAATCCTTATCAAGCAAATCTTCAGGAAGCAAACTCAAAGAACACTGAGTGGTTTGCTTTGCCACTGGCAGATTGGGAAGGAGAAGGAACAGGACATAGCAACCCCTTCTCTCACACAGGAATCATTAGCATTTGCAAAGTCTAAGCTTTGAAGGGAAGAAAAGCTTCCAGACACATTCTGCAAAGGAAACCTTTCAAACATCCACTGAGTGCAAATAAACCATGTGCCAAGTGTGCTGCAGAGAGAAAACCTGGATGCCAGAAAGTTTCCCTCCCCCTTTCCTTGGAGGGCAGAGAGAGCCAGATTGTTTATGCCTGATCCTACACTGAATTTCCCATGGAGCTCTTAACTCTTGAGGGACGAGCTCCAGAGTGCAATTCATCCCTAAGCAGGCAAGGAAACTCATCACCTGTGGGGAACTGAATTACCCCCTGAGACTGTTAATGATTTTAGAAAATAATTATTAATTTTAGAAAGCTCTACTGCCACACCAGTCCAAGGGCTGCGATGTCACCAACATCAAACATTTAATCTGGACTGCCCTATCCAGCAAGTCCAGGGGCAAAGAACAGGCAAAATCAGATCGCTTTTTTTCCTAGTTCAAGTGGAACATGAAAGAAAGATTTTAATGTTGAAAATGAAGAAAAGGAATTTAACCCAATACTAACATTACAGCAATCAAGCAGGTAAATTAAGGCTCACAAAAGTCTTGCAAATTTATCTGAACTTAGAAACACTAACAGCCCGTATAAAAATAGGTATTATCTTTAGAATTTATCCTACCCTGCTATGCAGAATGAATTCCTTACTTTCAAGGATAAAGTAGCAGGTATAAGAAGGAAAATAAAACACAAGTGTATCGAAATAACAAGAATACACCTTTAGTTTAGATTCCACTTTTCTGTTGGAAAAAATGCATGGAAAATGAAATTATGTGAAATTACTTTGGAAGAGGTGGAATCTGTTTCAGTTTAAACTGGCCTGAGGTTACCTGTGCAGGACTGTCTTACCCTGAAGCTTTAAATTTACACATACAATAGAACCACATTGTGAAATCAACTTCTGCATCAGTTGACTGGCCTCTCAAAATAACAGAACCTGTTAGCAGACTTCACTTTGTGGCTGATTTATTCCTTCCAAGAACCACATTCCATGTTTTCCCTATTCTTGGTTCTGTGTCCCCTGTGACTCTACCTGGAAAGTGTCCAACAAGCACAAACTTACTTGTAAAAGTCAGGTGACAACTGATTGTTACCTGAGCTCTTGTCAGTAGAATTATACCCTTTATGAAGCACTTGGAGGCATCTCAAGGTTCAAATTCACCCAGACCCTTTAGGCAGCTGATCTAGCCCATGGGAATAAATGCTGAGTCTGAAAGTTTGTCCACTATATTCAACATTTTAGTGACACCATTCCAGATGGATCTTCACACAAATTAAGCCATTTGTCCACTTAGATACCACATCTCATTTCTGCATTGACAGCCCACAAAACCTTACCATTGTTGCTATGGTTGGGGCAGAGTAGAGGCATAAATAATTTCTAGTTTGGGGCAGAGTAAAGGCATAAATACTTTCTAGGCTTTCAGCTTTGAATGTGGAGACAAGGATATGTCTGATCACATTTGTGTCTGCACAGGGAGAAGTTAATGACCCTAATGCATATCACTTAAAACTCAATTCTCTGTCACTGAGTTTCCATTTACAGAAACCTGGAACTGGCAGGAGTCTCCATCCTCTAGTGAATATCTTATCTATCATTCAGCATAATAATTAATCAGAAAGTTCAAAAGAACACTTTTGCTCATCTGCTTTACCCATAATGTGACTGAAAGTTTAAGACATCCCTTAATTTGCAGCTCTACAAGAATATATTTCTTCAAAACTGATCAGGCAGTTCACTGAAATAATTTTGGGGCATGTGGATATTTATTAAATCCAGTCATTAAGCTTTCACACAGATCTTACCAGTAGCTTTCTTCCAGTCTCAGAGCCTTCACCTTGCATAATAATCCTTAGCTTTCTTGAAAGCATTCAGTCTGTTGCCAGCTAGCACAAGTTACAGTAGTTAGCACTGTACTTAATTGTGTAATTAATTTATTGTGACTAAACTTCAAGCTGAAATCTCTGTGAAGGCCTGTGAGTCAGACAGGCTCTGCTCCACAGGTCTTTCCTCCAATTTAATTTGCAGCAAAAATAAGCATTAAGTTGCTTTGTTTTAAAAGCTCAAGACAACATCAACACAGAGCTGCTCTAACAGCCTATATACCCCTTCCTTGCTGCTCCTATAGCTTGATGCACAAAGACTGTTCTGGCATCATCTTCCAAGCTGAAGTTTTTCTTGGCTTAATTTGTTGGCCCCATGTCCACAAAACAGGGGTCAAGACTGTTCAGAGTGCAAGCTTTCACACAACAGCCTTTATTTTTAGAGTATCTTACCTTCCATTGTCAGCAGTTCCCTCTCCCTCTGTAAGAGAAATCAAGCCTCTGTTCCCCACTTGTCTGCCCAGAATCACAGAATATGCTGGCTTGGAAGGGACCCACAAGGATCATCGAGTCCAACCCTCAACCCTGCCCAGGACCACCCCCAAGAGTCACCCCCTGTGCCCGAGAGTATCATCCAAACACTTCTTGAACTCTGTCAGCCTTTGTGCTGTGACCATGGGGAGCCTGTTCAGCGCCCAATCACCCTCTGGGGGAAGAACCTTTTCCTGAGATCCAACCTAAAGCTCCCCTGACACAACTTCAGGCCATTCCCTCAGGTCCTGTCCCTGGTCACCACAGAGCAGAGATCAGTGCCTGCCCCTCCTCTGCCTTTCACAAGAAAATTATAAACTGCAATGTCTCGGTCTCCTCTTCTCCAGGTGAACACACCAAGTGCCCTCAGCTGCTCCTCTCATGGCTTCAAATCAAAGCCCTTCACCATCTTCATTGCCCTCCTCTGAACACTCTAATGGCTTAACATCTTTCCCATATTGCAGTGACCAAAACTGCCCCAGTATTCGAGGTGAGGCCGCCCCAGGGCGGAGCAGAGCAGGACAATCCCCTCCCTGGCCTGGCTGGAGATGCTGTCCTTGATGCCCCCCACGGCTGCCAGGGCACTGCTGACTCGTGGCCAGCTTGCTGCTGACCAGCTCCTGGATGTGACCCCACTGCCCTGCCTGCCTGAACCAGTTATAGAGACTTCACACCAGCCATTCCAGACCTTGCTGCAAGCAATAAGTAAAACAGAGTGACTGGTGGTTCCTGCAGCACTTGTGTGTCACTCAACCTTTACAGGACAAGAAACTTTTTCCTGTCTCCTGTGAGTAA
Source organism: Manacus candei (assembly GCF_025592945.1). NCBI lineage: Eukaryota > Metazoa > Chordata > Aves > Passeriformes > Pipridae > Manacus > Manacus candei. The sequence goes on along the minus strand of NW_026138071.1, from coordinate 27,551,268 downwards.
TAATGAAAATGTACATCTTGCTCACAGAAATCAGTCTCAACAAGCACAGAATTCAAGACCATTTAAACAAAGCTGTATATTCTGCTGCCTTCCTGGCAAATTTACAAGCCCCTACTGGCAAAACGTTACCTACTATTCCAGGATATAAATTCTGCTTAATTCAATCAATTCAGTAATTCTGCTGAAGCAAGGACCAAGCTCTCCTGCTTGCACATACTTCCCTGCCTCCTCCCCAGTATGGCAACATTGAGTATTACCAACAATATACACCCTCCTTCACAAGTTCATGTCCCAAACCTTTATCCTATCAAGCAGTATATCATTAAGTACCAAAGGAATTGTACCTGCTTTAAGTATAACACCTGCTAGCATAGTGATTTCAGGGAAGTAAGAAAAAAAACACTAAAACAACGGAAGGAATTTTGGGGTTGCTCTATAACAGGGTTGTTAATGAACTGTTTTATTCATATAAGCCACGTACATAACAGTTCACGGCTCTGAATAGTTCATTTTGTCACCCAATCACCACCATTTCCTTACCCCTCCTCAGCAAACAGGTCAGAACTTCTGTCTCTGCTACTGACCACCAATAATTTTGAACCAGATCAGATCATTCCACAAGATACACAGCTAAACCTTCTGGTGTATTCACACTTGCTATCCATACCACTCTAGAAAGAACCTTAACAGACTTCTTTCCAGTCGTCACAGAGCAGACTTTCTTCTTGCACAGGTAAATTTCATTTGAACAAAATTTAGTTCTACTTTGCTTCCATACGTTATTAAATGTTCCATAACACAGCTGCAGCACCTAACTCTCCCACAGTTATAGTCTCTCAATTCCTAACACTTGTTTTTCTTTTTTTTGTTTTTATTTAGAGCTAGACATGCAGCTTTGAATCTTTCAAAATACACCAAGTCCTCAGCCATAAGTTTCCTGGTGTTCCCCCAGAGGCAAACATTACCTACATACACCAAACCCGTGAAATGTTAATATCACACCAGAGGCTCTTCATAATCCATTTCAGGATTATTATCCATTTAGAGAAATAAAAGATTAAACAGCCTATGAACTCCTACTTGCTTGGTAATGCTGCCTGTGGACCAACAGCACACAGGGACTGTCCATCCCAATGGCCATCAACATTTCTAACTTCATTACATTTTCCTGTAAAGCAAACAGAGTAAAATAAAGCCTTCAAGAAGCCTGAGAATTTTTCTCTCCAAGGGGGCTGAATTTCTACCTGACAATATCTCACACTCATTGCAGCATGAGCTACATAATACTTTGTTATTAAAACAGACAGACTGGAATCCCAAAACAGATATCCCCTGTGATTCAACTGATTATTCTTCCCTCAGTTTGAACAGTACTAATAAGTAATAGTGACTACTTTTGACACTCCAACAAGTTGCATTTCTGACCAACTTTCTCCCCACTTTAACCTTCACTGAAGGAAATTAAATGTCGAAAAAACAAAAAAAGCAACTGGATTTTTACTTTGAAGCAGTACAAAAAAAAAAGTTAAAAAAAATCTTAAATCAAACTAGATCTCTTCCTACATATTTATTTACAGATTTATTCTCCAGCAGTCAAAAACATGTTCACCATGAACAGAAATAAGATACAGCTATACTCTTCTGTCCTGAAGCAAGATTTAACAAGAATAATAATCCCTTCCCCCCTTACCAAACATATATTCATGCGTAAGACAATTAATGGAAAAAAAAATATTACCTTGTATATAAGTATTTTTAACAGTGGAATTCTGATGGCAAAGCCCTAAGCCATCGGTGTGTTAACATACTGGTTTTTCTGATGCTCTGAAGCATTAGAAGCTTAACATTCCTTTCTTAAATTGTTTCCATTTCACATAAGTATCATTTGCCTTTGGTGTTCAAATTAATGCTTTATTCAGTGTACCCTGTGCAATCCTGACTGACCCCAGAGCTCAGTCTTTTGTAGGATATTGTATAAAACTCTTTGCTGCAGCCAAGTGCAATTATCCCCAGTCTTCCATCAGTCCCCTTTCTTTCAGAGTCATGACAATTCTCTTTTATGCTGAATCTTAACTACCAAACCATAGGTGGGTGCAGGAGTTCTGATTTTGCTCAAATAGTTTTACCAGCTGAGAAATATTACTGAATCTCTTCTTCTAATTTAGAGAACTCATAAAGAGGGGGATAAATGGGTCATTTAAGGCCCGAGATTCTCCATTACAGACATCTTTCATTTGTATAATTATCACTTTTTTAAAAAAAACTTTTCTGCAGTCTTTCATATTTCACATTTCATAGCTGGACTTTCTCCCTTAATTTATTTGAATGCTACCTTCCTGTCAAAAGCCAGGCCCTGTTCTTAGAAATATCCATGCATATGCCTAGGTTTATATTTTCCCTTTGCCTCCATTGCCCTTGACATTCTCAAGTAAAATTCAGATATACAGAAACCTAGAAACAGTTACTTCTGAAAATAATATGAAAATAAAATACAAAATAATTTCAGAGGGAATGAGACCAATGCAAACTTTATTCTTTGTACTGCTCTGTAGTGCCAAAGTTTGCATGAAAAAGTGCTTTACCCTGTTGTCTAAGCCTTCATCTCCTTTTTGCTACTGCTTTTTTCAGACAGTTCTACCTTCACTAACTACCACGTGGTAAAAGGCAAACGTGAAAAGGAAACACTCTGCACATTTGGGTAACCAAATGGCTCAGGATCAATCAAAATTATATTTTTTTGGAACACAGTTTGCCCCAGGATGCTTACAAACAAAATCTAGAAGTATAGCACTCACAAGATGCATTCTCATATTTTTGTTTTGCAGTATGTTAAAATAAGGTGCATAGGGCAACTAAGACTTAAAGCTAAGTATGAAAATATAGAAGTAAAAAAAAAAAAAAATAAAAATCCACTAAATTCCTAGAGAGTTCCTTCTTTCCCTGCCTTAACCTAAATATTTTTCCTTAATGTACAAATCAGTGGCTGCTTCAGGATGATCCACTGAAATTTGAAAGTTCACAGCTGCTTCCTAGGAATGCACACAGGCCAGGGCAGCACTCAGACTCTCCTCTGCCTTGCACACCCCCTCAGAACAGCAGCCCTGTCCCCAGCCAGGCTGAGACTTCAGCACTCCACAGATACTTGTGAAAGTTCTATGAAGAGATAAATAATGAATAAGCAGAAATCCTCGGGATGAGGAAATTCAGAGCTACAAAAAGATAAAAATGACAATTAAAGCTTAATGTATTACTCATAAGGTACAGAAAGGAAAGATTATTACGAATAATATCGGATTCCAAAAAACGTGTTGTGTCAGCAGCAACTCAGAGTACAGTAATAACGGAAAGGTACCAATTTTCCAACAAAAAATGTACTAAGAATGAGTAGACTAAGAAGGATTGGCACAGCACAGTGTTCTAGTCTGGTTACTTTGAAGAGTGTAATGGCAAGGAAATGCTATTCCCCAGTGATAACATGAACTGTCAGCATAGAAAACAAATATGGATTTTTTTTCTTACTTTATTTTGTAATTGTTTGACTTCTTTTTAGCTACAAAGCTGGCAGTCCAAGCTAAAAAGAAGTCAAATTAAATTATTTGGTGTGACTCTACGGGAGCTTTTAGGATTTCAAGTATTCTCATTTGTAATATTAGCCCAGCAAAGTTTAAATAGTCTTAGTTCTGAGATTAATAACAGAGATATACTAGCTAGTTTCTACATGGTAAGGCTGGAGAATCCCTGATTAGTTTAAAGTCCCCTTACTGAAGCAAATCAATACACTAGTGTGCTCACTGCATCCTAATCTGCACACATATTAGAGTACTAAGCAATTCCAGCAGCTTATACATATAGTTTCTGAAATTTTAGATAAACATTTAACAGCAGGCAGACTCTGTTGGTCATGTGAAGGATGGTGTTCCTGATCAAATTTTTAATACTACTGCAATAATCAATAAAAACTTAGATTGTACATCCTGTAGCTCTCATTTATCTGATTTTTAACACAGGGATACTTTATACAGCTTTATAGGGGTTTTTTTGGGGGGGAAAGGCTACACAAGTTTATTTATGAGCTGAAAGCATTTGATCAAAGATATAAAAGACTGATGAATATTCTATTTGTGTTTGAGTAAGATCAAAGAATTTGAAGAGTCACTATCCCAGTCAGAACCCTCCCTACACTGTATATCTTTGTGACATTTAGACAGTGAGAACGATTAATTCAGGTAGCATAAATCTGAGTCTTGAGAGGTCTAAAAATTTGCCACAGAGCTAGGAATGAAATAAATACTATTAAAGTCTCATATTTTCCCCCACTCTTTATCTCCTTCGAAGGGAGCTGCTCGCAATTACAGCTTCATTCTCAGGCAGTTGCTCAGGTCACACAACACCTAGGAACATGTTTTTCCCTGGGTAAATCTTATAATTATAAGAGAAAGTTCATTTTCATCCCTGTCAAAGACAAAAGAAATTATAGCAGTGTGTATAATCAGGACATCCACCTTTCTATTACCAGCATAAGAGGCAGAAGGTGGTATCCACCATTTTTATGGAGTGCAAACTCTATAAAACCTCCTCTTCACTCATTTTTCCCATGGTTTTACCAGCACCACCTTAGACATTAATGATTTACTCTCTAATTTCATGATTGCTATACCCAAAAGAGCCTCCAACCACCATATAACCCTCCAGTCCTCTGCAAAGAGCAGTTCCAGTGGGGCAGTGCCCTGGTTGCTCACTCACCAGCTGTGCCAGGGAGTTCCCTTCCACACACTCCAGGAGCATCCTGGGCTGTCTCCTCTTCACTGGGGTGTATTTCCAGCAGATATCTGGTGAGAGGAATCCCCCCAGCACAATAAGGGCTGTCCTCACTCCAGGCACGCCCTCCAACACAGACAGACCCTGCCCTTGGGCTGGGTAATGAAGGCCTTTTGATGCACTCAGGACCCTGAAAACTAGTTAGTTGAACTTAAAATGATTGCTTGCAGCTGAGAATAATTAACTAATCTGTGTATTTTGACACAGCTAGATAATGTCTTACCTGATGAAGGCACTAGTTACTTTTTCTATACTTAGGTTATCACAGCTATCACCAGGTTTTCTCTGGCTAGTAGGAATATAAATATATTTTTGCTTTCTTCAAGGGATTTTGACAAACTCTTCTGTGGATAAACTGGGAGTGATTTGTCAAGGCTGTTGGCATATTTTGTGCCTTCCTGTACTGCTATTTCCCACTGGATTTGATAAATCCAGTTTTATTCATAGAAATCAGAGAGCTGCTGAAAGCAAACACTGTGTAGCTTAAGCTGAGAGTTTGAGAGGAGCCAGGCTGTCTTTGTGTCTGTTCAGAATAAGATTAGATTTAGGCTTGTGTAAATCACCACAAGCTTGCAGGACTTGTGACAGGGAGCTGTGGACTGTGCTTATACACAGCCTATTCTTTCTAAATAGAACTCTGTTAGTGAGGCCTTTGATATAAAGGTCATTTGACAAAATCAAAACATATATGGTATTATATATAATCTCCTGGTGCCTTTTTGTGAGTGTCATGGGAACTTCACAGAAAATTTTTGTTAGTTTTTTTTTTAATTTATTTTTACTTATAATCAACTGTCAACTTTCCAGTAATACCAGTAATGTCATTAGAAGTAAAACAATATATTCCAATGACCAGATTCCCCTAGAAAAAGTGTGGGGAAAGGAATAGCTCAAAATAAAAAAAAGCAAGCAACCAACCAACCAAAAACAAACAAACAAACAAATCCCCTCTGATTTTCAAGAGGAAAACATTGCTGAACTTTTGTTTAAAATAAACTCAAACGCAAAACATCAACCTTATCTCTCCTAAAAGGAGGAAACCTCTACAGCTTGTGCATTTCTGCTACAATATTTGTACAGCACCCAGAAACTTACCTTTCTGCCGATAATTATTGTAGCACTTTGGGTGGAAGCATCTACAAGTACTTTTCAGACTCATGCACCCACAGAAATACACGCTGATATATCAGGGGCCGAGAGAAATGTGGGGCAAAAGGACAGCAGACAGCTGAAGAAATCTGTAGCACACTGGAGGATTGCACGTTTACTACCTTCAGAGGAACACTCAGATTGCCTGGACTCAGTGTTTGAAATTACATTTAGAAAATGTTGTCCTTTACCATCTTATGTACCCTAGTTTCACAACTTTTTGAAAAAATCCACATGGTTCTATACCTCTTGTTATTTCCCCATTCTATGACTGGTCCTTCAGATACTGCATTGCAGTGTTTTCTTTTATGGTCATCCCATTTAGGGTAATCCTTCTCCTTTTATGGTTTGATCCATCCCACACCTTCCTTTCACGTCAAGCTCCTCTCTTGCTCCACTTACCCTTCTAGTACCTTCTCCTACAGCCCCGGCATTTCCCTCAAATAAAGGTCCATTTTGTTTCGCCCTAACTCCGTGAACAAACCCTCATTTCTAACCAGGTGGTGTCACTGATATGCTGAGAATTTTGTGCTGCTTATAATGATAAAAACATCTCAGAAACGTTCCAAAGATATACTTTAAAAATGATTGCATAACAAAGCATCCTCTGGTAAAAAAAGAAACAAAAACAAACCACTACTCTAATCCCAACCACACCTGTAAAGACACATTTAACCCTACACTGAACCTACAACAGCCTCCTGGACCCTTTATAGGAAAACACTCCCAGGCACATTGTAATGTAATCTCTGCAACAAACAGCACCTGGAAGGAAAAATGGTTTTGGTAAATAAGGCCAGAGCCCTGAGGGCACTAACAGGCCTGAGTGGCCTCACCTGGGGCTTCCTCTGGGTGGAGACTCCACATAAACCCGGGCTGGGGGCTGATGTCCCTTCCCTCCTGGAAGGCTGTGAGGAACCCCTGAGCTGTGGCCATGGCTGTCCCCAGATGGCTGGTAAGAGGTGCTGCTCCCCTGCCTCCATTTCCCTCAGAGAAACTTTACCTTCCTGAGGGAACCGCTGCTGGGGGAACTTGCCCTTCCTGAGGGAACGGTCCTGCTCTTGCTGCCGCCTCTTGGACAAACGGTGCTTCGGCTTGGTGTTTTGCATTAAGCATGTAATTTAATTGAATTACGCAGAGTAGGATTTGGGGTGTGGGAATTCGACCCGCTGTCCCGAGGTTTCAGAAGCCATATGGGAAAAAAAACCCCATGGCTGCCTTTTGTTGGCCGCTTGCTTTCCTCGCCTCAAACACCGGGGTAACAACGGGGGTGACAGCAGCTTTCCACTGGGAAATCCAGGCTGCAGAAAGTGAGACTTTGCATATCTTGTAGAGACAGTGGAAAAATAATTTATCGTGCATCAGAAAAGACAGTAATGGTTGCTATAAAGTTCAATTTTATTTATGCAGGGTAAGGTTTATAGTTGCTCGTTGTGGGCTCTAAGGCACAAGAGAGTGTGCCAATGAGAAGACTGAAAAAGCAATTTCTGCCATGCTTCTGAGGACTAAACTAACTTTTCAAGGATAACGAGGGACACAGGGACTCAATGCTACCTATATTTCCTTTACAAGATACTAAAAGCTGTTCTTATGCTATTCAAAGGATTGAAATTAAAATAGTCTTATCTGATATATGCTAAAGCTTATATTCACTGAAGGATAAGTTACAATAAGGAACTTTGATAAATGCATTTCTTATCTAATTGCTTCTCAAGGAAAAGAAGAAAAAGCTGAAAACTTATTTCAGTGTCCCAGCTTGGATCTCAAATATATGGTTACTGTCTTCATTTCCATAGCTACTTGATCAAGCCAATTTGTCTGCTACTGTAAAAACTTCAAGTATTCCTCTGAATGTAAATGATAACAGGAGAGAGACTGCAGGTTATTTTGCATTCTGAGATACATCTGTGTGTATCTCATGTTGGAAATCAGACTAGTTCTTTGACACCTCTGTTTATTAAAGCTTCAAGGATATCAGCCCATCCACCCTCCTGTGTGGAAGGGGAAACTGCAACAATTGATTATTGACTGTGGATTATAAACCTCAGATTAAAAATTACTTCAATTGTACAAAAAGGAAAGCTTTTAGATTAAAAACATGCAAAAAGGATCATTTTTATCAAATAATTTCTTAGATAGTAGCTGATGCATTACTGTTCATAGCTCTGCCTTCAAATATTGATTTCATATGAAAGTTGGCACATTGCAGGAAATAGTGGGTGATTTTTTAAAGTGTTTGCTAAAGGAGAACAGAAATGACCTTTTTTTCAGAAATGCAGAAACTAAAAGGCTACTGCAAGGCCTGGTTAAAAACTGTGTAAAGGAGCTGTGGCAAATGAAGTTTTCTGATACTGTAATTAGCCATAAACTCTGCTTTGATGATGTGACATTGTGTGGGTTGACTCATTCTGAAAGTGTTGTATTTCTTTACCTGGAGCCTGCAGCACCTCTCTGGTTCCCCCACAGACTGTTGCACCAGGAATTAATCAGGCATATCCTTGCCTGGATTCTACCATCCCAGTGTCAGTTTGGCCAGGTATCACAGTACAAATGTAGATTAAGGTATCAATGCTATTTCTTTGCCAAATGACCTGTCACATATTTGCTTTCTAAAACCTATATCAGCAAGATGTTATGATGCTTGATAACCTCTGTAGTAGTGACAGCAGTGACATTACTCTTCCCATGACACCCTTCACCTCCCCCCAAGAACTTGACATCTCTAATAGTTGTTTCTACACTACTGTGATAGATGAAAATAGTTGTGTGTGCTCCCAGATACCAGGTAAACATCCTGGGCAGGAGGGGTAAAGTGTGTTAGGGGAGAGGCTCTGAGGCAGGGAGGGAGGGAAGGAGGGTGCACAGGCTGAAAGAGGGGTTAGACCTATGAGCTGGGAGCTGCAGCTCCTGCAGAGGATAAGTAGCTGGACAGGACTCTAAAGAACAGGAAAAACCCTGTAGGGACCCAAGGGCACTTGCTGGAATTTGCTGGAGCTCAGTCAATTAATTGGAACAAAGGCTGGAAGCAAGGAGCTGCAATGTAAAGACAATGGCTGGAAAAGAATTATTTTTTAATACTTATTTCTATGCTATCTTCTATAGATCATTAGATGGTTATTTTTTACTTTATAAGCTAATTATTTGAAAGCCTAGCCATGAAGCTAATTATCCTAGATTATACAGAGCTATGGCTCAGCCCTTCAGATATTCAAAGCCTTTTGATCTTGGTTAAGTTGTTATAGCAGACCATCTCGGCAGATCCATTTCCAAGGGTCAGCCATGCTGGGTTTAATTGCAGATGCTGCAATCACAGAGGTTAAATCCTGACCCACCTGTGTCTGGCTCCCTTCCAATGGATGCCCCACGTGCAGGGAGGGAGAGGACTGTGGGCTGTGCCATCAGAGCCCCTGCTCTGGATGATCTGAGGCCCTGGACTTTGAGGTGCAGGGCTAAGCACACCATCCCCACAGCCAGGTGGGCACTGGAGTGTGTGATCCAGGCAAACATAGCATGTTGTCCATATCCCAAAAACAGGAATGGCTAAACTGGCTGAAACTTGATTCCAGTACACAGATCCAGGAGGATCTGCTGTGGATAAGAAATACAAGGGAACAGCATTTTAATTCCCTGTTGACAGAGGAAATGCTACATTCTAAATACTGTATTACCTGTTTATCTCTGGTTGTCTGATTATTCTTTTAAGCTAGTTAGATTTATTTGCTGGTTCCTTACAATCTCTGATGTGCAACGTTGACTGAACACAAGGAATACAAGTAAAGCAATGCACTCTCACTAAGAAAGAAACACTTGTGACTCCCCATGTGTTCTAAAACCAATAAAACTTTTAATGGAGAGGAGCAGAGCAGGTATCTGAAGCCTGACCTTCACAATGGCTGAGGCAGTGGCATGTAAGAAATGTCACCTGAGTTAGACTACTGCAGTTGCACGTTATGAATATCTGTTGTTCTGAAGGCTATTTCATCTGACATGAGCAAAAGGAGTGACACAAAATGCCATGAGCGTTCTGTTGAACTCAGAAGAGCAAGAAATTACTTCCATGGGACAGATGGATCTGAGTAAATATCTGTGTATACTGGAATGCTTTGCATTTACCAATGCTCTATTGTAGTTTGGGGGTCTCCAGAGGTGGTCACAGTTCTTGTATAAAACCTACTGGAATGTTTGTACTGGATGTCCACAGCCTGTGGTTTAAGAATCTGAAGCTTCTTGTTTGATTTTCCTTGACCTTGTGATATATGTTGTTCAGAATACTGTTCAAGCACTCTTGTTGGCAGGTTTTTTACCTTCTTTCAAAGACAAGGTTGTCTTATCTCTTACAAAATGAGGGTAAAAGAGCAAGGTAATGATGTCCAAATCTGTTTTCCTAAGGTACTTTAAATAGAAAAATTAAACAACTTAATTGCTTTGTGTTACATGGTTTCCTTGCAATGACCTGTAGCAGTCAACAAAGGAAATTGAAGTGGGGAAGGATTTTACTCTTGTAACATTCTTGTAATGCAACCTTGCAGTAAGCTCTTAAAAAATAATTGACAACCCAAATCTAGAGAAGTTGTTAGGCAGCTAATATTTTGCATTTTAAATTGTGTAGATTAATATACTGTAGGAAAGCATTAATGAGTATTCTGTTGTTTTCCAGTTTTGGCTGAATTCTATGGTCTGTTAATGAGAAAAATTTGAAAATTTGTCCTTTTATTCTGAAAGAAAATACCACAACATTTTAAGAAGGAAAAAGGAGTTTTCACCTTGACAAGAATAAAACAAATGTAGGAAAGAGTTTTGTATTCTTCAGTGTAAGAGCTGTACACACAGGTGAGAAATAGCAGAGTAGAGAACACAGTAGTTAGTGTTTTATGAATTGGGTGTACTTTTGTTGTATGAAAAACTTTTGATTTCTTATTGCTTTGGGGAAAAACAAGGTGCTCTATATTTATGTTTTGTCTTCCTACCACCAGTGCTTGTTCCTAGTCAAGCTACTGTGACCATTAATCGAATTTCAGCTGAAGAAAATGGGTTTTTTGCAGATTCTGTTGTATGTCTAAAGAACAACGTTTCTCTAGAGAAAGATGGAAAAGTCAAAGTTGAACTAGCTTTCAAGTTGTTCTAGTCCCTAGATATTTATATTGAGTTTTCATACATCACTCTGCTGTCTGAACTCAAGGTCTGTGACAAAGTACTGCCACACTGGCTGGGAGAGAAGGTATTTATTTATTTTTAATCTGTCCTTTAGGTTTCCCTAGCAGATTCTTTTCATCTCTGCAACATTTTGTAAGGGTACGATATTCTAAAAATAATAGTAATAGTTTCATTTTCAGAGTAAAAGTAGCCCCAAAACACAACACCCCAAATGATTCTAAGTTTTTATTATTAGGTTACTTCGAGGACTTTTTTTTTTCTCTGAATATAGGATATATGTAACAAAATTAAGCTTCATAGATCCTTCAGTTTTCTAAAGCAATAAAACTCCTGGCCCATGACACATACAAATTGCAACCACAACCTGACAAATTAAGCTGAAAGGTTTGATTTATAGAATTCATTCTGAGGATAACATATTCAAATTAATAAAAAATATTTGCAAAGCATCTGTTTGGCAAGGAAGAATGGATGTGACTTTTCTCCCTGTGTAAATAAATATGTCAGTCCCATACAAAGGCACAATGTTACAGTTGTTACAGTGGCAGTTCCATCAATCTTCTCAAGGCCTTGTCTTGAACTGATGCTTATCACTGTAAAATACCACTGCTTTACGCTGTACAGTGTTTAAATTATTGGACCAGGAATACATTTCTGCAGTACTACAATCTGCAACTTTCTAGAGATGCTTATTTAAAGTGTTTGCATGCACAGATTAATGGGAACTTTTTGAAAAGGGCTTGATGTGTTTACCAGTGATAGCGAAGAGCTGCTGACAGGGAGTAGTTCAGAATAGCAAACATGAGTGATGTTTATCCTCTGGATTCTAACTAAGGAATAATTTGCATCTGGAGACTCTCCTCAACATGACAGCAGGTAACCAGCCATGAGCACAACTTCAGCAGAGAGCAGGACACTGTGCCCCAAAATAAGTGTCTGGTCACAGTCCTGCAAGCAACTCTCTTTTGCAGGCTGTGTTTCATTCCTTCTCTTCAGGACTGACTAGAGCAGATATCCAGGTCTCCTTGAGAGTCTACAAAAGAAGACAAATGAGAAATACATTCCCCCTACCTGCCTTTCTTAACCATTTGGGTTTTATAAGCTCTTCAAGGAGACATTTTCTTCCAGAAAGGACAACACCAATTGCTAAAGCCTCTCACACTTTTCTCTTCTACTCAGAAAGAAAAGTATGCAATAAAGTGTCCTGGGAGGACTACATGCAACTAAAACTGTCTATTTTGACTGGACTAACTAGTACATTTCACTGCCTGGAAAATTTTGGGTAAAGTGAGTATAGATAATTTCTGAATCCATTATGATGTAGCTAGCAGATCTGTTTTCTTATAGAAATTCTATCATTTCCTTCTGCAGAAGAATTATCAGAGACAGGTGTCCTTTATTCACATCATATGTATGAATTTTTTCAAGAGACAAAAAGAAAAGTGATTATTTCTGTAGGAAAAATCTGCCTGAGGAAAAATACTTATTTCTCTCTCTTGTTTGCTGTATTTTCTTTCCTTCCCTCCAGTCCATTAAATTCTCATGATCTGGGTGTTGTTTACATGGTATCTTGATGTACTCAGACACTCTGAAAAACCTCAGGATTCTGTTAGGAAGTGCAACACAATGGCAGTTAGATCAATCTTCTCAAATTCCCTTAGTACTTTTCCCCAGGCTCTTGATTTGGATTATGGCTGTCAGGAAAATAACCCTGAGAGCAGAGAAGAGTGTGGGGTTGATTTGTTGCAAGCTTAAAGAAAAAAAAAAAAAGTCTTGGCATATCTCCCAGATATTTCACATCACTCATTCAAAAACCTACAAAAATTAATCTCCTCTCTATTTGTTTCAAGTTATACAGAACCGGTTTCAGAAATCTGAGCAGGGCCTGTACCAAGAAAGAATTGTCTGTATTTTGCTCTGTCCAGTAACCTCTACTTTTTAGAATCCAGTACAATAACATGTGCCAAGCAAAGCGAGGGGGGAAAAAAATCCAAACCACAATTTGATATATCAGGGAATATTATAGGACACAAATGTTTTTCTTGGAATTCATTAAAGAAAATCAATACATTGCATGGCCTTTTCCAGCAATGTCCTTCAAAGAAGAGGCTTCTTGTTTGCTTTCTTTTCCTTTGCTGCTGGACATTGCCTTTCTCTTTTTACTAGAATACAGAGATTCAAACCAGTCTAATGCTTGTTCCAAAAGGGACAAGCCCATAATATTTGAGGAAAGAAGGATTTTACTGGCTCCAAATCCTGTTTTCAACAACAGGACGCAGTATTACAAGTGGGAGTTCCAACCATGAATAATGAACAACTTAGCTTACTGCATGACAGCACAACATACATCAATTGATAAATTGTTTAAGAATGGGTAGAATCAGTCCATATGTTGAACTCCCATGTCCTGTTCTCTATCCATTTTTAAGTTGGCAGATGACTTTTTTTTCCATTTAGGATTTAGCGATGTAGAAAAATCACATTAAGCAGACACCAGCTACTTGTTGCTGTATTATGCCTGATGGATGGGTTTAATTTTACTGTCATCAGATTAGATATGAGGGGAGGTAAATAAGAGAGGCAAGGGAACCCTCTTGTTTTGGTGTTATGTTCCTCCTAAGACTACTCCTGAGAGGTTAATGAGGTTAATGCACGGCAAGGTGCAACAGTAGCTCAGTAATTACCTTAAAAAAGCCTTGCTACTTCTTTGCTGTGAAGCTGTAATGGAAGTATTGCACCAACTCCCAGAGACAGGTAAGCAACTTTTTTAAACAGGTTGATTAGCAACTGGGAGATGGCACCTCTTAGAATAAACAGATGAATAAGTTTTATTTCCATGTATTAGTCATGTCAATGACAGTCATTTCTCAGGGTTTCCACTCCTCTACACTGTGCAGACTGCTCTGCTCTTCTTGCCCGGGCAGAAAACAAGCGATTACCCAGAGCAACTCATTCTGCTTTCAGAGGAGAATATGAACTTTGCCTGGTAAAGGCTCATCAGACAACTCTGCAAAGGCTGTGAAGTATATCCACAGGCAGGTTCACTGAGCAGATAATCCAATTTGCTTGTTTTCTGCTCCCTCTGTGCCACCCCCTCATCCCGCAGAGCTGCTTCTCCAGAGTTCATCTCTGCCTCACTTTACTCGAGTTTCTCCACGGCTTTCCTATAGTAGAAGTGCTTTAACAACTTGGAAGTGCCTTCAAACCCTGCTCCCTGAGCTAGAAAAGGGGTTCAAATCGGAGGGGAGGCAGTATTTTAACTCATGACAAACGTTTGCTCTGTGTGTCTCGAAAGCCACTTGCAGTAGAATTTGGCTTTTTGGAGTTCATCTGTTTGATAGTTATCAATCTAAGGAATTCCTAGAAATTATCAGACTAGCTGGGCATCATCACGTTAAGATTAATTTTTGCATTGTAAAAGTAGTCTGTAGTCCTGCATTTCAGAAATATACTCAGGCTTTCCACCGTATATTGGAATATGCAAACTTTCTCTCTCATTCCCTTTTTCTTGATGTTTAGAGGCTGTGCTAATACTGCAACTGGTTAATATAGTTTGAGCTGTAGGAAAAAAAAAATAATCTATTTTAAGACTGGGACACTAGGAGGTGAATAATTCAAATGATAAAATATTAAGACATATATTTTGCAGCCTGTGCAACAGTGATCTAAAATTAATGCACAGCTGCCAATTGCATGGAATTTAGGGAATATGGGAAGACATACTTCTAAGAAATGCATGATAGCAAATGCAGGTTGTGTACAAAATTACAGCACACGTCTCTGTTCGAGTTAAATGTGGCTTTAATCAGTCTCACAGTGGGGGAAGTGTCATTCTAATTAGAGTTTATACCTGATGCAATTGGCTTTCAAGGAATATCCAGTCTATTCTGCAATCATGGCATTAAAAGGGTCACAACCTCATCTGTGCTTTAGACTTTTTGATGTCTTTTAAGATGTTTTACACTCTGAGGTGATGTAGTAGATTTTATGAGCAAATGCACTGACTTTCTCCTGTTGCTAAGACGGAGAGACCTTTTTCTGCAGAAATTTCTTCCCCAGGACCTGCCTTCAAGCAAGTGTTTGCCTGGTTTCCATTTTGTAAGATAGGAAAAACAACCTATTTTATTGCTTTAATAGTCAAGCCACTCAAACATAGTCACATAAACAGAAAAGTGCATTTAAAAAAAATCCTTTTAATTATAAGATATCACCAAATGATCAGCTGAGTTGTACAAATACTGTACTAATATTTCCTCATGATTAGATTTTTATTTTTTTTTTAAAAATTACTTTACTAGAAAATGGATTAATCTCTATGTAAACAGTCTACAAAACTTTCTGATTTTCCTGTTTATTCAAGTTTATTTTTAAACAGCTCTTAAAGGTTTTTTCAGTACTGTGGTTTATATTCTTTACCTTTCATGGGACTGGAAGGAGGAAGGTTGTTTTGTTTTCAGTCTGCAGACACATCTGGAATGAGGAATGAAGTCCAATCAGTGTCCTTCTAAAAAATATTAATTTTAGTATTCAGCGCTTCTGCCAACACAAAGATCTAATGCATTAACCTAAGCTTGCAGTATTTGAACTGTGAATAATGTGTGCAATTTTCTGGATGCTGTTTACTTGATGATTTTTTTAAATGCCAGGGAAGCACTTTTTATTAGCATATTTTGATCACCGGATTTTATGAAATGGTAAAAATCATAATTTTATTCTGCTCGTGTGCTGCTTTTTTACATTATTAAAAAGTTCACTGGACTTTTTTTAACTCTAATCCTAAACCAATGCAAAAAGGGACAGAGAAACTTGCATTTAGGCAGCCACATACACGTTCAGAGAGAGCTGTCAGAGGTTTCTAGCACACCCTCACCTGACCTGCAGTGCTTTCAGTACATTCAGTTGAAGATCCAAAGAACTTTGCTCCTCAGTGTGCTCACATTTTATTTTTCTAAGGATTTTCTTCTTTGTTTGCCCTGCTACCCCACAACCTGGACATTGCTCCAAGTGACAACCTCGTTATCCTGTTTGTTGCAGGACACAAAATTCAGAGTTCTGATGGAAATACGTGTCCAGCAACATATCCTGTCGTAGTTAGTAGGAAATCCTAACATATTGACTTATGAATATTAACATATTCAATGTTAACATTGAATATTAATAGTCAATTCTCTGTTACCTGCACTCTTAAATCAGATTTAGTCTTAAAAGTCAGCTTTCCTGTTACTTCTCTAAGAAGTAATCAGTGTTACACAGGAAGTTTAATTAAAAACCCAAAGCAACTAAGTCTATCAACTTTCAAACTTTCAAATAATTTTAAATATATGAAAGCTGGGGAGTTTTTTTATACCAAATGGCTCCTTTACTTGGTTCACTATAAATTTTTTTTATGTGCTATGAATTAAGAAAAATTGAAAATGATGCCTGCTTTCCATTGGAAGTTTTTTTTCCCAGTCAGGAGTATCCTTGCACAGAAGATAATTAAACACCTTGTTAATTCTGTTGGTTTAACATAAGTCAAGTTGTACAGGGAAAAATGAAACGATAACTCATTTTGACAAAATAATTTAGAAATGTCTATCTTGCTTTCTGTTCTAAATATACACCTTACAATTCAGGGAGGGAATCGATATTTTTTTTCAGACTCATGTTTCTAACAAAAGTCTGAGATTTGGGGGGTTTTTAGCAAACTGCTCTCACTTTTGTTCATATCAGATATTCCTTCAATAGAGCTGGCTGGAAGACTCTTTTTTTTAATAGAACAAGGTACTTTGAAAATGTCTTATCCACCACTTATTTTCTTCTAGATGTTTTTACTGTTTCCTAACCAAGGATATCAAAGTAGTTCTAACTTTTAAACTGCTGACTTGCAACTGTGGTCTTTTTTATTCTGGAATTTCTCCTTTTTTTCAAACAAAAATATTTTAGCAGCAAAGCAAATCTTCTCTTTCTGAAAACAGCTGTTTAAACTTGTGATTCTGGACCCTTCACGTCTGTTTTGCTCTACTTCAGTTAAACATGAAAAGTTTCTTTTGGAAATGAATGCACAGGTTTAAACAGTATTTTTGACTGCTATTGATGTTAACTTTCTTCAAACTTGAAATTTTAAAGCCACTCTGTTTCTCATGTTCCCTTTTCCCCCGTTATTATTTTTATAATGATTTTTTTCTCTTTGCCACACAAGAAAAACAATGGAACCTCTCTGTTCTGCTACTCTTATGCTGAGCACATATTTCTGCATTGTGACTTGGACATAAAATCCAGCTGGTGTTGTTTTCAATAAGGAGACACTAATCAACCATCCTTCCTCTTTAATAACGTGGCACAGTTGTATTGACACTCAAGATGTCTCCAAAACAATGAAACTACAATAAGATGGCAAAAATAGCAGTGCCTTTATGAATGTGTATTTTGTGTGAATTTTGAACAGTTGAATCTTCTTTGGCATGGCAAGATTCACCATGAAGAGACAGATGCAATGGTATGTGGTGCACATCAGTTCCTAGATTCAGCTTCACAAAATACATATAATTTTTTTGTTATGAAAATCATACCAACCTGTAATGGTTCTTCTCTCCTGCGCTCTTTTATTGTACTGTAAGGTCATGATTTCAAAAACTCACACTAGATAAAGCATGAGAAACAACAGAGGTAAACAATAATGAAATTGCTGAGTAGGTGCTAAGTGATTTTTGTGTCTTTTCACTCCCTGATTCCAGAAACCAGCTCATGACATGTGTGACTACAACATAAAAAGCAAGATTAGTACCAGAAAAATCATAAAGGCAGGGTAATGCTCTCATCTCAGAAACATGTCTGTTTTAATGAAATGGATTAACAATTGCCAGGGAGGGAAACATCCAACTCATTTTGCTGCTGAAGTCGAGATCTTTGCTCTGGTGATCCCTGATGGGAAGCAGTGATTGCATAAACCATAAGTAAGGAATGTCCTTGTAAATCCAGTTTGTTTAATTCTCTCCTCTCTCTGGGTCATCTGTTAGCACAGTTGTCACTATTTGCTCTTCCTTTTCCTACCACCTTCCTTTTTCAGTCCCCTCTACTTTCTATTCTTATATACATACTTCCACAAGATTTCCTTTCTATCCCCCCAAGCTTGTGAAGCTGTTGGACTCCATTTATTGTTGGCTGTGTTATTTTAATCCTTTGCTATCATTTTGTCCTTCTCAGCTGTGAATTAAGGCAAGAGGCTTCTTTTATACCCTATTTGCTGGTATATGGCATGACCAGATTTCAAACTACAATGGTGCAACCAAACATGGCAACAAATGGCTGAAAGAATAGGGTATTTCTGCTCCAATTTAGGCAAGAGCAAGGATTTTTATATTTTATATCTTGATGTATTTTGCAGTCTCATTGTGAGTTTTAACCCCCAAAAACCTACCTGAGTTAATCTGGTTAGATAACTCTTACTGTATTTCTACATAGCTGTGAAATTATATACTGAAAATGCTTTTAATTCTTCTATTAATCTGCATATGAGATTAATTCTTCTATTAATCTGCATTATGAGAAAGGAGTTAAATACTTAAGTCTCCAAATTTTCTTTGGAAATTTAACTCTTTGGAGATGCTGAATCATTCTTTTGAAGTAACAGGATATGTTTGCTGGATTTCTAAGATCATAAGGAATGCTAAAATTTGCTTTAGAAGTAAAATTTATATGCTGAGTCCTCTAAAATAAACATGACTGACTGTACACTGAGAAACTGTAGTTCTAAGGAGAGAGAAACAATTAAATCCTCCAAAATGTCATGTTAATGACTAGAAAAAAATTTTGGTTGAAAAGAATAAAGGCAGAAGGCGTTAGAAACTGAGCTGTTCATATCTTAATTTATGGTTCTAAACCTGATAATAATAATCTAAAAAAACCCTAGTCCTACTCATTTGAATAGATAATTTATATCATTGACATTGAAGCTAATTCTAAGAAAATTGTTCACTTACTTTTCATGTAGAGAAGCCAGCCCTGCATTCCTTAGGCATCTGCTTAAACAAAGGATGGTATCAGATCAAGGACAAAGCCAAAACTGAAGCAATTTGCTTTACATAGAAGAGGTAAATAAATATCCCACTGTACAGTGTGATTCCACTGTATGATTTCTGTCAACCTACAGCTGATTTAAGCAGCTGCCCCAATCTTAATCTATTTATTGTCTCCCCAGTCACAGTTTGCTCTCTTTAGCTGTCCTAATCAGTCACTTTTAAGACCTTGCTCTCAAATAGGCAAGTGAAAAAGAAAAAAAATAAATCCTATATTTCCGGGGTTTTCCCTTTAACACGGAAAATATGTATCTAAATATCTAGATTGCCACACAAACATCTGAGCACAGTTGGAGGTGAGAGAGCGAGTGTTTAAGGGTAAAGAAGGGCAATAATCTCTTAAAATGTTTGGGGTCTTTTCAATCAGAAATTATCCTAGGAATCACATAATTTTCTTTGGTAGCTAAATTTCAGCCAAGCAGCCTTTAAAGGGGAGAGTGTCACTATTTTTTTGTTTCCTTTCAGTTCTCACATTCACAGGAAAAAATGTATCCCTATGGTGTCCATTCCATCATTATTTATAATAACTAATCCCAAGCATGCCATACTTCCAGCTAACGAGCAACAGAGATTAAAGGCAGATGTTTGCTGGAACCACAGAGTTGGCATTCATCTCATAGCAACATGTTTAATCTGTGCTGTGTGTTTACTTCTTGGTATGTTGGTTGCCAAGTAGTTGCAGTTCTCTTTCGTTGTAGTTTAAATTAAAAAAAAGGCCTCCAACTCAGAACTGTGGAATCATAGAATATCCTGAGTTGGAACAAACCCACAAGGATCACCCAAGTCCAGCTCCTGGCCCTGCAAAGGACAGCCCCAAGAATCACCCCATGTGCCTGAGAGCATTGTCCAAAAAGGTTCTTTTAACTCTGTCAGGCTTGGTGCTCCCTGGGGAGCCTGTTCCAGTGCCTGAGAACCCTCTGGGTGAAGAACTTCTTCCTAATATCCAACCTAAA
Organism: Manacus candei; assembly: GCF_025592945.1. Taxonomy (NCBI): domain Eukaryota; kingdom Metazoa; phylum Chordata; class Aves; order Passeriformes; family Pipridae; genus Manacus; species Manacus candei. The sequence goes on along the minus strand of NW_026138071.1, from coordinate 27,531,137 downwards.
CCTCCCCTGAAAAGTCCTGCCCTTCAGACATACAAGAAATGGTTCATCACAAGGACAAACCTCACAAGGAGGTCTGATATCCAGAAGCTGCTTGAGGCTGCAACTCCAGAGAGATTTGATTCTGGACAAACCTATGATGCTTTGTCAAACTGCTAAAGGGAGCTGGCATGTTTGACTTGGGAACCAGCTGAGATCTTCCACTGCAACACTTCTACTCAAGCCTGATGTTGTGTTAGTCTTCTACAGCAAATGGAGAAGCAGGTGCACGTGTCTCTGCTTGGAGCAAACAGGTATCAGTGACAGTGGTTGATTTGTCTGGGTTACTTGTTGCCATCTGACCAAGCAGAAGGTGCTTTGGTGCTGTGATCTCTGCTCAGAGGGTGGGGCTGTGCAATGTTGGAAGCTCAGAAGTTGGTTCATGTTGTGCTCTGTAAGCTCAAAATGGATGGGCTTACACAGCAAGATATCAGAAAGCACTAGCTAGAGGTCAATATTTGGTGATATCTACTAGGAGACTGTGAAGTAAAATAAGCAAGAATAAAACAACTTGTGATCATTTTAAAAAGCGAGCAGCAAGCAACTAAAGCAGAAATAAACACAACCAGTTTTAGGTGAACAATAGGCAAAACTAAGATATGAAATGAGCAAAAGAAAAACAGGTTATGTGATAGTCCTTGACACAAAAGGAATTATTTGGAATTATTATAAGTTGGAAAAAGAAGCTGAGAGATAAATAACTAGAGAAAACTAGGAGCAAATATTAAGAAAATACAATTTTAGGGAAGCTAATTTTGTCTGATGGTGTGGGTGAATAGGATTGTGTTGTCTCAGCAGACATCCTTCAGCTTCCTTAAGCTAGAGAAGAGAAAATACAGTGGGATGGTAGGTGGCTTTTCAGGGGCGTGGCTGCTTTGTGGTACTAATATTGGCCACATACTAATGTAAAGTTACTTCCTTTACTGGTACATTAAGTTTTCTTGAAGATCAGAAGCCAAAAGGCTCTGAAAGGAGGTCAAAGGAAGGGAAACATAATGCTGAATTGTCTGGGGTTTTTCCACTGCTGCAACATGCCTTGATGATGTTGAGGGAAAGACAGGAAAGGAGATTGATAGCAGATGGACATTTTATTGTTCCCATGTTTTCTTTAGTGATTTCATTCCTAGTTTTGTAACTGAGACTACCTTTTTTGCTATGTAGAAAAAATGTGTTGTTTACTTGTTTACTGGCATAGACAGGACAGGCTACCCAGAGGAAGTATTCAAATGAGCAGTGAACACCAAAAACCCACTCCACCCACACGTGTGGGAGTGTGAAAGCACATGTTTGTTACTCAGCTCTAAGGAGCAGTTTCTGAGCTGATATTGGGAAACATTAACACACAAAAAAATGGATTTAGTTGCTATGTATTAACTAGCAAGAAGCAGGTGGTTGGAGAAATATCCTTGCAGAAGGCTAATTATTGATGAGTGATTACTAAAGCCATAATCAAAATTAAACAAAGTTTTTCTCCCTTCATGCCCTTGTACAAGGGGAGGCTCCAAGTTCCAGCACCCGGAAAACCAAATCCCTGTTGTCTTTGGAACAGCTATAATACACTGCTGTTTTTGGCCCAGCAACATGTTGCACTACCATGCTGCTGTGAACTGTTTGCTCTTTATTTAATGCATAAGCACCCATGACTTTTTTGAGAGTAATATAATGATAACATAAACCTTTACAAATTAGAACAGTTATTACTTTCAAAGGGACGCTTAGGCTCCACTCTGAGATGTGCTGAATGTTAAATAGTCACTAGGGGGATGTAGGAGTTCTGGATGAAGTTAGGGTTCGTCTTGAATGAGTCTTTAATCACAGGATTAAAAAGCTGCCTCATCAATAGCAATTTTTGAACTTTACCTCAACATATTGCACTCCATGTAATATAAACTTAAATGCACTCTCTGTGGTATTTCTTTAGAAGACTTAGCTGGGCTTTTTGCCTGAAAAGTTTCAGATTAGTTTTAAGCAATAGCTCTTCCAGAGATAACATCACATATGGCCCAAATTCTGAGAAATGCTTACTCCTTGAAACTACCATTCTTTGTTGCAATGAAAAGCATCTGGAGGCCATGGTCATGAGCAGGACTTCAGCAGCAATGCTCACTGCAGCCAGCAAGGGGAAGACAGGGTTTAACCTCCACCTGTGGCACATGGACAGCACTGACCAAGGGGTTGTCTTGTCCCTGACTAAAGGCAGACCTGTGGGACTGCTGAAGGCACAGGCATGAAAGATCACAGTTTAATGTTGTAAGAGATACAATTCCAAGACAAACAAAACATTTAGTCGAGAGAGATCAGCACGGTATCAGTCATAGATGGATTTTTAGGCAGGTTTTAGTGTTCTCCAGATTGTACAAGTTCCTCACACCTATGACTTGTTTTACAGAATGGACTGTTACCTTTTAGACAAGAAATGAATTTTACCTGCAACATCAAAGTACATTTACAAGCTGTCTACAGGCTCAGCTGCATTTCATCCTAAAGCATAAAAAAGAAGGATTACTGTGAAAGGACAAACCCAGGAATAATGATGTGAGATAACTACCAAGAAAATGGAAAGGAGGTCTGCGTTTGAAATGCTTGGCAGATAATAACAGAGAAGTCTCATGGTCTGATAGCTATGGAAATGTGTGAATTTGTGTCTGGTAAAAGCACTTAAGACTTACGAAAATGTTCATAAATCACACGTATCAGCTACAAACTAAGAAATGATTCTATTGTTCATTTTTCACTCCTGTAATTCAAGAAGAGTACCCAAGGAGCCTAGAGGAAAATGTGGAAGTTAATTCAAATATCTGAACAAGCTTGTTCCTAGTCTCTGTTTGCAGACACTTGCTCAGGGGGTTGCTTTCAATTAAAAGGTGGTGTTCTGTTCTCCTTGCTTGAAGGTACCAGTTTATGTTGGCTCTGAAGAAGTTCTGCACCAGAATCTGGCAGTCAGCAATCTCCAAATCCAAACTGGCACTTTTTCCTGCTGCTTTACCTATAAAGGTAAATTCATTGTCTGACATTTACTGAGGATTCTTGGATGGAACAGGTACTGGAAGCAACTAATGACACTTATCTGCATTCTAGACAGATAAATTCCAGAACAGAAGGAGTATATAAAAATATTTATAGTGTTAAGCTTTTGCAAATAACATGTGATTTCTATGACAAATAAGTACACAAGAAATGTCATGATTTTGCTATTATTAATGACCAGTGATGGAGGCCAGTGGCTTTTAAAATGAGGGTACATCTGACTACAAGGGAAGCGAGTTCATTTCTGCAGCACACAAACAGTGTTGATAATTCATTACCCTCCAGACTTTCAGCTACAGCATAATTGGAATTGGATGTTTATTCCCTCTCCTACACATTGCAATATATCACAAATACATATTGCATAACGTGGCTTTGTTTCTTTTCCAGTGTTAGGTTCTTTGTTACAATATTAATCCCATGCTGCCTTCAGCTTTCCTATCCTTCCTCCAGCCTTCTGCCAGTATTAACACATTTCTTCTCTTGTAGCTTTTCAGTTATACATTAAAAATAATCCAAGGGGTTTTAACACCCATATTAAATGCATGCAACACTTATGTTGTCTTAGCAATATATATCACAGTCTTGGTGAGATGTATCTAATGGGAATAAGTAAAAGTCATCCTTAACCTCACATGCACCTGCAGTCAATCTTTCATCAAGTAGAGTGAAATATTATGTATGGAAAAGAAGGAAAGGAAAGCCTGGCTTATGACACATGCACAAAAAAATGTTGATTTAGTCTTGACTAAAAGCCTCAAATAATTTCTCCGTTTTGTGAGGCCTTGTCTAGACCAAGATTATTAAACTTTGAAGGTTTTAGTTTCCAATTTACCAGTTGGTAGATGCTGTACTATTTATGTCAAGGGCTTAGTGATTCTTCCAGATCCCAAAGTCCTTCCTAACATTTCCTCAATGAGAAGTCCTGAAAGAAAAGGCTTTAAAGAAATTTATTTTCTATTTTGAGGTTTTACTCTTGGTAAAATATTTTATTAATATATTACTCTCTCTGAAATCCCCAGGAAATATCCTGGTGACTTCTATGAGAGCTGACTTGAAATTTTGCTTTGGTTTACATACCCTTGAGTAAATTTCTGTTACATTTAATTTCAAATACTATAAACGTCTTTAAAAACTTATGTCTGTGCATAGTATAGATGGCAGAGTAATGGTTTCTTTTATTCTTTCTGTCTTAAGATAATGGCATGGTTAGAATTTTTGGGCTGTCTAATTGCTGTAGGTTTCTGTCATGGAGTAAGCAACTTAGATCATTACAAATAATTTCATAAGTAGACATTCTGCCACACTTTAAAGGATAACTGGCTCAGGAAGAAAAAAAAAGGAACAAATAGGCATTTTGTAGTCTTGTTCTCTGCAAAGAATACTACATACTAGCCTTTAGTTTTTATTGAATTAAAAATCCTCTATTGTTTCTTCCTTTTCTCAAAAAGAATGAAGTGCCCAAAGTCGTCTTCTTTCTCTTGTCTTTGTTGATGTGAGGTTTATAATCAGCATTAGTCTGGAGTTCTGCATGGAAAATTGCTTTTCTATTTTGGAAATATTTTGTAAGGGTAGCTACAATACTTTTAACATCATATACACCCAGAAAAAGCTTCAGGGGTATAGAACTTTACATCCTTTGGTGTAAAGGACCATGGCATAAAGGACCTTCTTTATATACCTTGCTAGTACACAGCAATCACAAGCTCAGGTTTACAGTGAACAGCAGTAAATCACTCACCACCATCTTGCTAACAGCCTGTTTTTCTCATTTATTTGACACTATTTTCCTTGGGCCTTGAAGGGATTAGTTCTCTTGAGTATCCTCTCCTCATTTCTCCTGCGCCTGGTTCTTCGCTCAACTTCTCTGCAACATGCAGGTGTGAGAGCCCCAGGAATGACCTGATTTTGTCCACTTCAGATTCTGGGGCACCCAGACAACAGAGGAAGTCACTGTGTTGTTCTTTTTGCTCCCAGCCTTTTGCTACTTGATCACACCAATGAACAACTATGAGGAAGAGGCCCTAATGCTAGAATTCAAATATTTTTGGTCTACTTTTCCTCTCAGATAATATCTTCATTCCATCTCTAGGTTGTCACTGTTGATGGGGAAAAAAAAATGACTGTAGAAGAAAAAAATATCACATTTTCTTCCATTCCCTTAAAATACTATGCACCAAATTTAAGTCGGAAAAAGGTTTGCTCTACATTCCTTCTATTTAAGCACTGCAGTACAGATTATGTCAAGAATATATCACAGAAGAAATAGAAAGCTTCCTATGTAGTGAGTATTTTTTTCTTATATTATAAAATGTCTCACTTTCTTCAGGAAAAAAATTTGCATGCAGAAGGGATTTTGAAAAATGACCTTTCCTGAATAATGTATTCTATACATATGATTTTATTGCACTTAAAAAGCTACAACTTGATTTCGGACAAAATCTAGCCTGACTTCATCAAGCATACTTGACTTTTGAAAACACAGTAAGTAAAAAACCATCCCTGTATAATATTTTATTTTTAACTTGCTCTGATGAAGAATCTGCTATGGTACTGGTAAAGAATTTTGAAGTGCCCTTAATTTTTCTTGCTTTCTTCATCACTTTTGGAAAAACTCATAATGTGTGTTTCAATAGCCGAAATGTTTTCTGTTTGTGTAGCGTGTGCTCTGCTCTGCAGGCTACAGCTAATCAAATTGTATAATCAAAATCAAACCAGGACACTTACTGAACAAATCTGAGTACTTGTTTATGACATCCAACAAAGACCAACTTTGGATGTATGTTCTGGAATGCCAAACAGATAAAGATGCTTTCTGACACTGAAAAGAATTGCAGTTTTGCCTAAGGAAGCAGCACATGAACTACCAATGTTGCTTTAAAAACCAACCACATGAACATGAAAAATAAGCAACCAAGGTCTAAATGTCTAACACAATGTTCTTGTGTCTGCATTTCCAAGAAACTACTAAGAAACAAGGTTCTTGATAGCAGTTTACTTTTACCTTTCCTCAGCGTTTTCACAGAATTCATAGATTATCTCTCTTGCCATCCTTTCTGTCACTTTTTTTGACAGGGACAAATGGCTGAAGAGATGGATGCAATGCAGTTGTCATCTCCAACAAAATGCTCCAGAAGGGTGCATGGGAATAGCTGTCAGTAACAACAACAGTTAAAAAATCCCTTTATTTATATTGCCCAGCCGTGGAGCTTCGATAAATGAAATGTGTTTTGTCCAGATTCGTTAGACATTCATTCAATTCTCTTAATATTGCAGTAAATAGAGGTTTAGTGGGGTATTTTTTTGCTTGTTTGTTTATTTGTTTCCCCTCTCCTCCTCCCAGCTGTTTAAAATTTAATATCTGCATGCTGAAAACAATTCCTGGTAGTGCTGTTATTTAGAATATAGTGCTCAAACAATTTCCTCAAGTGTTTTGCATTTTCCTTTCGTTTCAGAATTTCACTTCTATTTATCTTTTGAAATGTAGCTGGTATGATTCTACCAACTTTGCGCATGATGATCTTTTACAATTGTTTCCATAGCCTGTTCATTTCCTAGTAGAGTTTACAAAATAACTCTGACACTATATAAAAAGTTAACATTTGTTTCCTCTACATGAGAGAACCAACCGATGAGAAATTTCAGATTTCTAATAATGTCTAGAGCACACAAACTTACTACTAATGTGCTTTGGGTTTGTGTACCTATTTTGGAGGGCTTTTAAAATTTTATCTTAGTTCTGAATGGAAAGGCAGCCACACCAATTAAATTCTTACATAATTCATATCTATGCATGTCATTATCTAGAGCTTACTGATTTAAAAAGCTACCTGCTCTTGACTTCTACCCTTCATTTTTTTTCTGTCATGATTTTCTGACTCTGATCTGTAAATTGCCACCCTGAACTCTTTTCCATCTTGTCTTTAAAACAAGAATACGCCTCCTGCACACAAAGCACCTTTGCTTTGATTTCAGTGACATGTTTTGTTCTGCTCTCTAAATGGCCATTCTTGAGGTTTGTCTATTGATTAATGAAAAATGAAAGGCATCTTTCATGTACTGTGAAAAAAAATCAGGCAGGGGAATGACAGATGAGTTTCCTGCCTTTCCACAGACAGTACATGGCCCCTCACTGGCAGTATCATGGCAGAAGGCCACCAGGAATAAAAGAAACATGGTAGACACGAATTCCTTGCCTTTCTACAGGAAATATTTAGTCCCTAAATTGCACTTAGCGTGACTGTTGTAAAAATATATTGATCTACGCTCTTCTGGTGTTTCTAAAGCACATCTTCAAAGCATGATGTTACACATCTGTACCCTACCAAAATACTTCACTGTGGATTTAACCCAGACCTGTGGAAGCGCGTCCGTCATCTTTTCCCCGAAAGATGTTTCCTCGAGGAACGCTGAGCTACTAAATCGCATTCCTCACTTTCTCGAGTGCTGCCTACTCTTCGTGGTTTTTTCTTTTTTTTTTCATTTTTTTTTTTTTTTTTATTTTTTCCCCCCCCTCCTCCCTTTTCTTCGCTTCCCCAGACTCGGCTCGGACGCCGGGGGAGCCCGGGAGCGGCGGCGGGAGGCAGGGGGAGCCCGGGAGCAGCGGCGGGGCCCGGCCCGGCCCGGCGAGCCCGGCAGGCAGGCGGGTCCCCCCCGCCCTCCTCGCTGACGTCAGGAAACTTTCTCCGCGGCTGGGGCCGGAGCGGGCGCCGGGAGCCGGCACGGCGGCGGGACGGGCTCCATCCATCCCTGCATCCATCCATCCATCCATCCATCCACCCCGCGGCAGGTACGCGGGGACGGGAGCGGCCCGGGGAGGGACATGCCGCCCGCTGCCCGCGGGTGCCGAAGAGCTGCTGGCGGGGAGGGAGGGAGGGAGGGAGGGAGGGAGAGAGGGAAAAAGGGAGGGGGTCTGAGCGCCTGTTGCTCGCTGCCCCGGGCTCCGCCGCTGCCGCCGGCGGGGAACTTGCCGATGGAGGTGGGTGCGAGTGAGGCGGTCCGTGCCCGGGGCGGGCGGCTCGGCGGTCCCGCAGCTCCCCGCTCACCTGAGGGGCCGGGCGGTGTCGGGGCCGCTCCGGGACCGAGGGTGCGGGGCGGGCACCGCCGCCTCCCCAACTCCGTGCGGGGGTCTGGGACAAACGGGCTCCGCGAATCGCCAGGAGCTGCCAATAACGAGATGCTTTTCGTTCTGGGTGGTTTTTCCTCCCCCTCGTAGTAAGTACAGTAAAGCCATTATCCGAGCGGGGGTTTTGTTTCCCCGCAGAGGCTCGGCCGTGGCAGCCCCGCGGGGTTGGGCGGTAGCCGAGCTCACCGCCGGGGCCGGGCAGCGCTCGCTCCTTGTACGAGGGAGGATCTTGGGCTCGTAGGCAAACCCAAACCACCGAGTTAATTTTAACTCCGCGCGTGTCGGGAGGGTGGAGTGCTGGAGGAGTTTTGCCGGATCATCATGTGAACAGAGAGAGCTGAAATCTGAGCAAGGACTGACTGCAGCTGCTGGCTTGGACTCGGAGGAGAGAGAGATTCAGGGAGAAATCCTCAGTTTTAGGGGGGCTGGAAGTTGTATGACAAGCGGAGGAACATGGAAAAGTGTGTTGCTCATTTAATTTCGCCGTCCTTGTCTTTCATTGAAGGGCACCGAGAGTCAATCAAAGGGCCGTAAAGGTTAATTGTATTCTTCCTACAAAGGAATTGGCCCCTTTCCGAAGAACTAAATCTCTGGGGTCTTTTTTGAACTTAAGATACTAATTAGATTTCTAATTTAAATACCATGCAACTTTTTAACTTTTCAGTTCCATCGCAGTTGCAAGTTTTTAAAAAGTCATCTTTATGGTAATAGAAAGTTATCATAACTAAAAAGATTAGTTAAAAAAAAAATAATAAACTGGAAAGTGAGGCATGCATGAAGATGATTATGAAGGTGCTTTAAAAGTGTTTAGATTCATATAAAATGTTTTAGCAATATATGCGGTCTATTCAGTAAAAATATAAATAAGCATCCGTATTTATGTAATGTATGAATACTGATTAACCTCTCCTTTTCTGTGATTTTCTTCCCCTGCATGTTAGACCAAGCAAAACTTGAGTTATACTTTTCAGTTTTTGTAGCGATAAGCAGAACTTCAGAGCCAATTATGATGTTAATCAAAATAAGAAAAAACTAATAATTCACCTCAGGGGAGATTTTTTTTTTTTTTTGGAAGGCCAAGCTTCTGTTTTTATGGCATTTTCAAGACAAACAATAAATTTTGCCTTGTAATTGTAGGTTTACTTGATTGTTTGTCATGTAGTAGTATGTCAGGTATAACTTCAAATATTTGGAGGCTATCCACATGAACTGAGAGAAAGGAACAACAAAACAGTGAGCAAATAGTTCCATTATTATTAGCCATATGCTGTTTGGGATGCATTTTATTTTTAAGTGCACAGATGCGTTAGTGATTATAGGTCTCATTAAAGGCATATATTTACGTGAATAGCTTGAATAAATAGAGTGATTTAAGGATTAAAAGGCTAGGAATTGTGATGCAGTGTTGAAGGATGTAAGAGAGCAGCTCGGTTTGTGCTTTTAGCAGAGCTGCGGTGGCAGGAAAAGCAGGGAAAAGAAATAAGCAGAAACAAGTAGGAATCCAGTTGCCTTAGAAGTTGGGATAATGTGATCCAGCTCACTTTGGGTGTGTCTTGTGAGTGATGAGTACAGAAATTAAAGTCATTCCAACAGTAAACTACACTACAATGTTCTGTGTAAACCATTTTAAATCTCGTGGGAAAATACAAACCAGAAAGGAGGAAAATGCAGCTAACAGGAGTAGACAGTGAGAGTAGTATTTTTATACAAACTAGTGGTTGGTACAACCTCCTTGGTATTTGGAGACAACTTTTTCATCTCTTTGGGGTTTTTTTTAGAGTTCAAAGACTGTGCATCTACTGTTCTGCAAAACACTCACCTGATGTGACATTTCAGAATTTCCTTTACGAGCTCATTAAAGTAGTTTGTTAGTCTCTTGCCTGTGGACAAGGTTATATTTGGGGTTCAATAGCAATGAGTCTGTCAGGGTGTGTTCATGCAATGTTTGTAAACATTACTGAATGCTCTTAAAGTCATAATCAAGGAACTTATATGAAGAACTTGAGAGGTCAAGCACAATAAACTGGAGTTTGTATTATGATTATAGAATTAGTTCTTCTCTTGAGATAATCCCTCAAGAGTGTATTGCTTGAATATGTCATAAGAAATTAATTAGAACTATCAGCTGAAATAATTAAACAACAATTTCAGCTTGAACTGGGGGAGTAACATAGCTTAGAAGAGAACAGAACTACTTCATATTTGAATTGTGGTCATACTAATATGACCTGTGGCAGGATTCTAATTCTGTCAGTTTTTTCAAGAGAGCAAGTAGAGCACTGAGAGCTGAAAAGTCCACCAGGTTCACTTCACAGAAATTGCAGCTCCCTTAGAATTTTTAATTATTATCAACAGTGGAATGCATGGCAGAAGATAAGGGTGTGTTTCAGCTCTTGAGACAAAAAATCATGAACTAATGACTTAATAGAGTTGTTGCATAAGAGTACTCTAATCGGGCACAAATAAACATTTTCCCCATCACCTTTTTTGCCTTACTCTAATCTGATTTTGGAAGGGATAAGCTCTTTTAGAGGTTGTATCCCAGAAAAGAGCAAACAATACTGCCCCTGTTAGAACTCGTAGTGCCTCTGCATAGCTACCTAACAATGTTCTCTTTGCTTCTCTTACCTTCAATATGTAACTTTTCATACAGATATATCTGCTAATATCTTTGTTCCAGTGGAAGTAATTTTCTTCCTAGCGTGTCCTAAACCCCTGAGATCAGAACCTTGGCTTTCTTTATGCAGTTTGCTTTGCTACTCCACTGCTGGTCCTTCCCTGAACATGCCCCATGACTTTGATGCCACGTCGAGCTGTTCTGTGGATTTGCTTTTGTGGGATGGCCAACCCTTACCATTGAATGTGTTACTGTAATCTGGGTTTACACTCCTGGCTTATGGTGGTTGGGCTGGAGGAAGAAGGTAGTACATTTATTAATTATTTGTCATTTTGTGGTGTCACCTCAAACAGACCTGTGACGTGGCAGGAATGGCAGAATGTGTTACTATTCAGTTACTGCCCACCTTTTCAGTCTTGGATGTGCAAGCATAGACCTTGTCTGAGCCATTCCATTTGCCCAGGGGCACTGAAAGAGTCAGTAGTAGCTCTTAAGTCTTAAAAAAGGCTTTTTCTTAAGCGTTTTAATGCACTTTAAAAGGTGGGGTTTTCAACACAGGCTGCAGCTCCACCCCATCTAATGAGCAGACAGTCCTCAGAAATGCCTCCTCTTGCCATGTGGTTTTAAAACGTGTTTGTTACACTAAATTGAACATCAAGAGAAGGAAAGGGTGTTACCACATAGATTTTATCCAGGATTTCAATGGAGAATTTATCAGCTGGAAGCTCATCATGAAATCCCAGGAAAGAATTTAGACTTCCATTCCTCTCTGCCCCTGCCTTTGTAAGCAGATGTTCTAATCATCCAAAAGGGTGCTCTGGATTGAAATATGATCATTTCCTCAGGTTTAAATGAGTTACTTTTCTGACATGTAACTAAGTATTAGGCAAAGAAAGAAAGAAATGTAGAATTTTGTAGCTGAAGGACACAAACATTTCTGTACAACAGACAACAGCTGGGTTCCTGACAGCCATCTGAGTAGTTTTCACTGGAGCAAGAAGCAGAACTTGGGCTTTGTAACACCCATGGTTTCACACAGGCTGCTTGATAATTTGGCAGAAAGTACTGGAAAGCCCCTGGGTTAAGATGCTGGATTTCTCTAACTTCTGTAAAATTCTTTTCTGTTTTAAAGAAAGCCATTGAGAAATTCTGTTTGTTATTTTAATTCCAGAGTCCAGCTGAATTTAATTCAGCTTATTAGTATAAACTCACTTGGTTAGTACTGCTTTTATTTTATGTCTCACTTGGAGCTTGCATATTCTGGTTTTATTCTGAGAACTGAGCAAGGTTTTCTCCATTTCCTATCTCACAAGCAGTTATAAAGATTCAGAAACATCTGTGCAACCAAATGTTTTTCCATGCATTCTGTCAGCAATACCTGATCAACACCATTGCCTTGCATGAGTGTGCACAAGTGTAACTTGGTAAACAATTCTCTTAATAATGCACTGGTTGGAGTAGAGGCTGCAGCTGGCTCATCTTACTGGTTTTTAGCTCTATGGAATAAGTTGTTAGAATTAATTTGGGGGTTTTTTTTGCTTTTTTGGTTCTGTCACTGTAAATTAGAACCATAATTTGTGGAAATTCTTTAAACTTTTTGGTAATTCCTGTGCTGTAGAGATACCTGAGCAGTGGAAGTAAAGAGCAATTTTTTTTTTTTTTTTGAAAAGTATGTGACTTCTGAGGCAAACCTTTTGGCATTAAAAGTGTCTGATGGCTATTTCTAATTTGCTTTATTGCTTTAGTGGACATGGGTATGTGGGTACTCCAGTACTTGGGAATAGATATGGGTAGAGGAGACTAATCTCCAAGGTGCTTCAGTCTTCTCATATTCCTTAAATAACATGAAAACTGTAAAATTGCATGCAAATTCCTATTTATTATTTTTTTAGATAGAATGAAATAGTTTTTTGAGGACTGCTGAATTCTCTGGAAGTGTTCAAGATCTTCAATGTGATTTTTTTATTCTTTCTCTGCTCTCTCCATCCCTGTAGTTTTAATGGGAGCAATCTTGGACAAAGGCAAAATGCAAAAATACCACGATGTGCAAAACAGGATCCTGGCTCATAGCTGCTGTGACATTTAATATTCTATTCTGCTTCCATTTTTGTCCTTTTAAATGCAGATCTTAGATCTTCAGTTTCTTCCAGGCAGGATGGGCCATTAGGAACTTAAAACATTGTGCTTAAACTGTGATCTGGGAAGCTCTAAATCTGTGTAGCACTCACAAGTATTTTTTTTTTCAGAGTTCTCAGCAGCCTAAGCAAAATCAAACTTTGCATTAGAGGAAAGCCTGGGATGAGACTGCTGCTGCCATGGGGAGAGATGTCAAGAAGAGAGGTGGTTGCCCATTCTCACCTCAATCTTTGGCAGGCAGCTGTTGTGTTAGTGCTGGCAGTCTATATCTGCTGCTCAGTGTAATTATTGCTTTTCTTATGCATACAGGCACTCCTGATATTAAGAAATGTATTTTCTCTTTTATCAGATTGAGAGCTTTTATTTTGTTTTTTCGTGTGTGTGTGCACCTTTTGAAGAAGGTATCTCTTGAAACAGCAGCACTTTTTTTCTTAATCTGTTGTGAAATCTTCTGGAACCTGTAGCTGAAGTGAGGTAATGAGGCTAGATAAAAGACTGTGTTCCCAATAAAAAAGATGATTTTTCCTGCAGTCACATCTCAAAATGTTGTTTGGAACAGCAATCATTTTTGCATGCCAGTTACATTAGGAGTTGTTTAAAAGAGTTTTTTGTGTCCTCAAACCTATTTTTTTAACATTTTTCCAGACCATCTTTCCAAATGCCTTGCTGTGCAGATATGTGCTGTCTCTTAATGCTTTCTTCCTACATGCTGTGTTGGCAGCTGTATGCATTCAGAGATCATGAGTCAGGCTCCCTAAGAAAAAAATCATGAAATAATGAGATTTAAAATAATATAGGCTTTGTCTTCCTGGAATATTTAGTATTGTTTTCCTTCTTCAAAGCTTTTTCTTTTTACAGGTATAGACATTTTTACCTGAGCTCAAAGTTTCAGGACTTGGACTTTCAAGAAAAAGTGTCTTGTGAGACTTGCCCTAAAATGGTGACTGATGACACCACTGTGTCTGAGCTTCTGCTGGTACATGCTTCAGTCTTAAATGAGGAAAATAGTAGTCAAAAGGTTTCATCTTCATCTGTGTTTATGTTCAGATGCAACAAAGAGGCCATCGCTGATGGTTCCAGCTGCTGGTTCATGGGGTGAAGTCAAAGGAGGTTCAATGCTGGAGCTGAAAATCCTAGCTGATAACAGGTCTCTTTTATCTGCTTTCCAACTGCCAAGGTGGCAGAACCATCCTTTCCAAAGCTTTGGACAGTTGGGATTAAGGCTGAATGGTGGTTTCACGTTGCAGGGTATGGTGTGTACAAGTCATACCTGGTTTAGAGTGACTGTAGTTAAGATAATGTGGGGAAAACTTGTTCAAACAAAGGTAAAAAGTAACAGTGAGAGGTGGAGTGGTTATGGTATTAATATAATGCTGACTTTTTACTCGGGACAGAAAATAGCAGCAGGGGAGGTAGCCAGCAGAAAGTTTGAGACACTGACCCCCACCACTGTGCCCCTTAATCTCTCTCACATGTGTGAGCTTTAAAGCTGAGTCTGCTGTGGATTTGTAAACACAAAGGTCTTTAGCATCTGAGATTAGGACAATCTTTTTCTCGATTCAAGCAGTCTAAAAACTGCATTACTAATTCTGTAAGTTATATGTTGCATTAATATTCAGTGTATCATGTTGTGCAAATGGAAGAAATTCTTCTCAAAAAAAACTGTGCAGCTGGAGCTGTTACTAATTCTCTAATATTCTGTGCTATATAGTAATTGCACTTAATTGTTTGCTTTTGCTGTGTTTTATGGTGTGAAATGCAGCATGCCAACACTGCTGAACTGCAACTTTAGTGTGTATAATGCTGATACTCTTGAAAGAGATAATTCCCAGATTTCACCTGACTGGATGAAATGGCTCGTGTGTAACTACCAATGCAGTGCTTTATACATCTTCATGTAATGGCACTTTGTAGTTGTTTTTTCTCAGTAACAGGTTGGTTTTGTCTTTGCACAAGTTTTTGTGCAGTGTGTTGGTACTGGTAACCTAAAGGCAACACACAAAAGGGGCTGGGCCAATGTGGCTGGGAAAGTCGTGTGTAAAATAACATTTTCTTACACAACCACTTAAAACAGTAAGTATGTTGTTAAAATTCTCATTAAATTGCTTGTTGTCTTATACTTTAATGCAGCTCTCCAAAGCTACGTTTGCTTTTTATTCTTTTAAAAAGCATATTAGTGTTTGTTTTTTTTTTTTTTGGAAGACCAAAAGAACTCACCTAGGAGAAGCATTCCAACTTGTAAAAATGATTCTCTAACCTTCCCTCCCATGCTCTGATGGGAGCTCTATTTTTGCATTAGTCCCAACAGGTTTGAAGTCATACTTCTTAAGAGGCCAGCCAGTCTGGCAGAGGGCACTTGGGAACTTCATAGTTCCCAGCTTCATTTCTCTCAGAAACTGTTGGTTCTGCACTGAAAGACAGCAGAAGGTACAAGCTGCCTTCTGACCTGGCCATCCTCACTTGCAATCTCATGTTTGTTCACAAGCACTCTGCCATTAGCAGCAAATCCGATAACCTGGGAGAGCATATGAGATATTTATTGTTTTCTCTTTCAAAATTGAACACCTCTCCCAGAGCTCTCCGTTCCAATCCCCGTGTTTTATGGCTGAGGATATTGAATGTAGCTATTAAACCGCCGGACCGATTTTTTTGCATTAGTAATTTTCTCCAACATGAAGAGTAATTCCCGAATCCAAATCATTAGCTGGCATTTCAGCCATGCAGAACGATGTGCTTGCCTTGGTAATACCCCCAGCTCTACATTTGCTGTGCTGAGAGTGGCTCTTTTATCCTGGTTTTGGCTGAGACAGCACGGGACAGCTGATGGCTACAGACATGACAAATCTGCCAGCCTGGAGAACTCACAGAGCATGCAGAGCCTTCCCAGGTATTGTAGTGATCTGTCAGGAAGCTGAAGTGCAGGTGACAGCGCTCTGCCAGCTGTTGATTATTTCTCTTAGAAACGTGCTGATGTTTGCTTTGCCTTCCTACCGATTGGCAACGCGAAAATGATTTCACTGCACAAGTGACATCGCTGCTGCAAGGAAGGATGTCAGTGGCACAGGAGGCAAGGAACTACTTTAATACCCAGCATTGGGTGTGTTTGCTTTGCAGTCTTGCCCAAAAGTTGAAATGTTGGTTGTTAGCCACAGCAGTCAATGTAAAACTGTCACGCTGTTGGGATTTTCTCCTCTGCTGTTACGTTTTCCGAGGGGGAGAAAAAGGAGGGGGTGTGACTTCTTAGCAATAATATCATGTCATGGTACTATGATTCATGTAGCTATGCATTTAAAATAGATAATTAAGAAATAAGACTCTTCTATGTGAGCTTTAAGTATTAGCATGTACACACTAACACATGTAGTTTGACTTGCTTCCAGTATAACTGAGAGCCCTCAGTCTTACCTGTCTTCAAAATGTGGAATTTGCACCATGAATTCTAAATCCCAGGCTCAGATTCAGAAAAGACTGACATGCTTTAGTGAACAATTTGCAGAGGCTTACTTAAAGATTTGTTTGTCCCAAGCTTGAATTTAATAGGATAAAGGATATCCTAAGAGAAAATGTTATATTGTTGAACTAGAATGCATTTACAAAATGTCTTCCTTTATCTGAATTTCACTCCCATATTACTCTCTTTTGTTTAAATTCCCAGATTTCATAAATAAAGTAAAGATGTAGTCTTTCCTTTTATGTCTCCAAAGAAAGAAATGCAGTCACTAAAACCTGATAAAAATAGATGTAACCTCATTTGTTTGGATATTTTATTCACATTCAGATGAAGAAGATGACGGGGAGATAATACAGATGAGAGATGCTATTGTGTGGGGAAAGCGAGTAATGTTGAAGTGACTAATGCTGAAAGAGGCTTTTAATGAAGTGGAACATGTCCAAAAGAGGGCAACAGAGATGGTGAAGGGCCTTGAGGAGAAGCCATATGAGGAGTTGCTGAGGGCACTTGGTGTGTTCTGCTGGAGAAGAGGAGACTGAGGGGAGACCTCACTGCAGTTACAACTTCCTTGTGAGGGGCAGAGGAGGGGCAGGCCCTGAGCTCTGCTCTGGGGGGACCAAGGACAGGACGTGAGGGAATGGCCTGAAGTTGTGTCAGGGGAGCTTTAGGTTGGATCTCAGGAAAAGGTTCTTCCCCCAGAGGGTGGCTGGGCACAGACCAGGCTCCCCAGGGCAGTGGGCACAGCACCAAGGCTGCCAGAGCTCAAGAAGCATTTGGATGATGCTCTCAGGCACATGATGTGACTCTTGGGGCTGGTCCTGTGCAGGGCCAGGAGTTGGACTCGATGATCCTCGTGGGTCCCTTCCAACTCAGAACGTTCTGTGGTTCTTTGGTTCCATGTGTAGCCTCTTGCTGGCCAAGGGGATCATTTAAAATGGAGTAGAAAGCTTCTCCCTACAGAGGCTCTCTGACAACAGAGACTTTTTGGGAAGACTGTGTGTTTCCTACACTCCATGTATCTTTGCTGGTCCCTGATTTTCTGGTGTTTTTAAGGATTTCCTCATCTGTGATACTTCTTGATTGAATGTTAAGTTCTTTCCAAACTGGACTCCTGGAGGCATCTGGGATATGCCAAACAGAAGTTCAATATCAGAATGAACACCATCATCTGAGCTTTTGACATCCAGAATTCAGAGCCACGTTATGTTGTGATGAATTAGAGCATATTGTACTTTATTAGGTGGCATTTTTCTTACCATTCTTGGAGGATATCCTGAGTTTTTATTATTTTGTGGCTTTTGAAGAATTCCTAAACGAGATTTTCTCCCCCTTTCCATTTTGGAGCTGTGTTTCCTCTGAAGCATTGTTAGGCTTGATTAGGATCTAGGAAATTTTTGAGTAATGAGTCAGAAAAATAAACAGAAGTCGAGCAAGCAAAAGCTGAGGAATAGAAGTGCTGTTTGGTTTAGGTGAGTTTAAACTCTTTCAACTTTAAAATCCACGTATAGTTTTCCTCTCCTGCATGCACACCTATTCCTTCCTTTCTTCCTTGTCCCTTTCCTTCTCCTGTCCTCGCACCCTCAAAAATCCCACGGAGAGCAGTTCTGTTATGTCTTATTCAGAGAACTTTTTGGGATGTGCTTCTTTAAAAGAGCCTGAAGGGAAAGCTTTTAACTGTAACAAATCTGTCATGTAAAAGATGCAAAACAGTAAATATGCTTATAGTTGTAAACCCTAACAATTCCACAACAGTCCCTTATGTACTTCTTACCCAGAGAATTATCTATGTTGTGACTGTGTGCTTTTCAGTTTTGGATTTCAAGTTTTTTTGACATTGTAACTGAGCAGTGATTAAGAGGTATGAAGAAATGAACCATAAAATAGATGTTTAGTGAAAGATAAGTAAAAGCATACTTAATAAGATTAGTGGAATCTATTTGAGATGTGTTATGTTACAGGCATACCCATGACTACTTAAACACTGAAATAATCTGGTGCTATTTAATCCAAATCCATTCCATTTGCTAGGTCATCTGGAAGTTACTTTACTGAATAAAGTTCTTAGTTGCTCAGCCAAATGGCAGGGAAAAAAAAAAAGTCAAACTGCTCAAGAAATATGCCTTGACAGTAAAGAACATAACAGAATGCTGAAGATCTCAGTTCTGAAAGAAATAAGTGGTTGGGTGGAAATAATTGCTTTGAATATTTTGAATTCATTATGGTGAATTTTGCCAGATACTGTAGAAGAATATTTATGTACATTATTTACTGTGGTGTTTCTTGTGCTTGCTGCAAGGCATGTGTACTTCTGGGTAATTTGATCCTGTTTGTTCATGGTCTAAATACTTCTTTCCCCTCCAGACAGCAGTATTCAATTGTGTATTATGTTCAGCTGCTTTTTAGAAGACGCGATACAAATATAAGTCCCAGGCACTGTTTGTGGAAGGCAGAATCCAGTGTATTTCTTCTTAGCTGGCAAACACGTTTGGAATCTTGACACGCTTGACAGATTTCTGAAACCTGCATTTCAGTGTGTACCTAGGAACATTTTACAAGGTAAGATCTTTAAAGAGACGTTGCAGCTCAAAGACGTGTTTGTAACACGTCTGGAGAAGGCAACTTATTAACTGTCCTCTGAACTTCTGATATCGTGGAGGGGTGAAGGACAGAGAGAGCACTCTCTGCTCTGTCCTGTCTTGTCCCTTATCTGGAAATGTGTCAGTTATTCATTGGAGCTGCCCTGGTGTGTGGATGTTAGGAAAGCTTGCAGGCACACATGGCAAAGCGCTGGCTAGTGCAGCAGCTGATCTGTGAAACACTGTGCTTTTATGGGAATGACTGCAGTTCCACAGTCACTAGATCTGATTTATTACATCAGGGTGTGCTTGGTTGGGACGTTCACACCGTAGTTCTGCAGCTCATTTGAGACAGAAACAACGCCACTGAAATGCTGGTTGGAGCCTTTCCCTGTGTACTGCCACCCTTATCCTCCCTCATGTACCTTTCTCTGGGTACTGGCTCAGGTATTTTCCATATGACTTTAGGAACCGGATCAAGTATGACCCAGAACTGGGAAGTGTGAGGAATAGGTTCATTTATACACATTTAACCTGATTGTGGAGCAGCAGAGTGAGATGCCATACAGTTGCTTTTCCAGATGGAAGCTAAGCTTTGAGCACTGGTTCAATGTACAAGGGTTTTTCCATAACTTGCAGTGTGGTTCATCACTGACCTGAGCAGAACAGATCTGTCCATATAAACACAGTCTCTTTCTGGCCTTCATTGATATACTTTTATGGTCTTCAAGTCAGAGCCACTTTAATGAGTGAGGATAAACAGTGCTGTAGTGCAGAAACCAGAAAGAATGTTGTTACCATGTCCAGTTTATTTCGCTTTGTCATAAATTCAGGTTCCTACATGTGTGTATTAGGGAATACACACGTTTTGTTTTGGTTTGTTTTCCTACTGAGCTCTATCAGCAAAAAACAGAAAATCTTTTTTTTCTTGGCTCTTACCTGTCTAAAAAAATGAAGAATGTATTGACTTCTGAATGTGACAGAACACTTATTTTTATCTATTAATTAATAACAGAAAAGAAACAGAAATTGATAGTGGTTTTAACTTGTTTTCTTTGTATTTCAGTTTTGTGTTCTTTTTAAAATGCAGACTTTATTGATCCCGGTCAAATAAAGATGTGAGGTTGACGGGTTTCCTTCCATAGTTTTATTACTAACATTCTTTCATCGCTTACAGAAATAAATATTGTGTATTCTATGCTCTTTACATGGCAAATAACCAAGATTTTCTAAATCTAACCTTCATGATGTTGCACAACATGATATTAGCCAGTTGAATGACTGAATTTCATGGCAACCCCTACGTATTCCTGCAGCACTCCAATTATAGCTGTAGTGTTAATTCCTTCCTCTGTGGCCTTATGCCTGTTGCTCTTCATCAGAACTACTCAGAAGTGTCTGAAGCGAACTTGCAGAATTTTTGGTCCTAAATTTCGTGTGTTTATAAGGGTTTAGGAAAGGTTTTTTATTTAAGACTAATGTTTCATGCAATTAAGTTTGAATTAGGTCATACTGAGCTCTGTAGAAGAGGAACTAATATTCCTATTGTCTCTGTTTAATGGATCAATTTAGGGTAAATATCATTATGTAGACTATGAATTTCTAGGCTGACAAAGCAAACAATGTGGTGGTTCTGGCTTGTCCAGGGACTGTTGTCTCCCGCTCACCCCCAATTAAAACATGCCATTGCTAAAGACAGAGTTTTGACTTTGAATCTCCACTATTATAAGTTTTATCATAACGTAGAACAGAACATGCCAGAACTTAACTGCCTCCTGGAGGATCTTTTTACAGTTGATGGTGTTGCTGTTGCTGAAATGGAGAAGAATTCAGGTGCTCAAGGGACTGTTTGATCTTTAAAAGGCAGACCATTTAAACTGCTATTTTTTGAACTAGTCTCTAATGGAATTGGGCTGCAGCAGAGTAGTCCCATTTTTCCTTTTTCCTCTCTCCCTGGCAACGATTCTGGAACTTGTTGGCGTGCTCCAATAATATTTTCACACATTTCACAAAATCTGATGAATGATTAGAAAACAGAGATTGGCATCAGTGTCCCTGTAGGAGACATGCAGCTGACTGGAGGGTGATGTGGCAGAAAACAGTGGATTCTTGCTCATCACCTGAAGTTTGCTGATTTTTAGTGACAGTTACCTGGAATAAAATCCCTGATGAAAAGATTTTTTTTTTTCTTGGTCATAAAATTTTATGCATAAAATTTGGGGGTGGCCTTACAGGTGCACAACACTGTGAATTTTAATGTTGTTCTTTATCATACTTGTGTGGTTCAGTCGTCTATTATTTATTATTCCTTTTCTATTTTTGTCATATTTTATCACATTCTGCTTTCTTGAAACTTTCATTTTAGCTCTCTTCAGCCTGCTTTTTTCAGCAGACACAGTCTTTTACTCAGTCGTGCTTTATCAGAATTGGCACAACACATCCAATATATGTAGAGTATGTATAAATTTCCTTTTTTATTTTTGCCAAAGTCTCTTCAGCGTTCCAGATCTTTGGGAGTGGAGTATAAATCAAAGAGCTTGCCTGTTTTTCTATTGGAATTCTCAGTTTGCTCAGTCTGTTGATGGTGTCTATGCATTCCACATGCTCCCAGAATTTGCAGTCAATTTTTTTTCTTGCAAATTCCTTCCGAAGCCTGGATGGCTTTAAAACTGGATAGTTTGGTTGTGTTCAGATGTCATTTCAATATTCTTTGTTCAGCAGTGTTCTAAATGAGCATTTTTCCTCTATGTGCAGGTTTTTTGCTTGTATTTGTTTTTGTGGGGTTTTATGGCTTGGTATGCTTTGGCACTCTTTATAAATGAAAACAAAAACTAGTGGAGCTGAAAATCTTGTGTGTTGTCTCTGCTGCCTGTTCTCCCCTTGCAAGCAGCTCTGTAGTAATGTCCATCTAGAGACTTTGAAAGTTGTTATTATATGAAAGAATTTTAGGATCTGTCTTTCACTGGGTTGCTTCATCAACTGTGATGTTTAATTGGTACGTTTTCTATTGAGTACTTCTGTTGCCTTTTGCTTGTTGCTTATTAATTTTTTTGTTTATGCTTGGAGGGATTTTTTTCTTTCTTACGATTCATTTTAATGGGATAAACTTCTAAAACACTAGATTTTGCTTTCATGTGTTTTCTTCAATTACCTCTTTCAGCTGCTGACTTTTTTTCCTGTTCACATTCTCTATTATTCCCTTTATATTGCTATTTCTCCACCACATTTTTAACCTGTCAAATGCAGGCTTTGATCACTGATTCTTACAATCTCATTCACTAGTTTCTGCATCTCAGTTGGCACTCTGGTGATTTCCTTCTTCCATTCAAACCGAACGGGTGTGTGTGTCTTCATCTCTCAGTTTATTTACAGAAGCTTAGTGATTACTTAATGGATGAAAGCAGGACGTGTAAATATGAAGGCGTAGTGGGTTTCTGTGGCTGGGTTTTGGTAGCGGGGTGGCTTCTGTTAGAAGCTGCCAGAAGCTTCCCCTGTCCCTTGGAGCCAATGCCAGCCGGCTCCAGGACGGAATTCCTGCTGCTGGCCAAGGCTGAACCAATGAGGAGTAATAGTAACACCTCTGGGATAACACATTTAGGAACAGAAGGTCATTGCACAGGAAGAATTCCAGCTAGGGAAGAGCATAGTGAGAACATGGGAACAGCAATGCAGACCCCAAGGGCAGTGCAGAAGGAGGGGCAAGAGATGCTCCAGGCGCCGGAGCTGAGGCCCTGCAGCCTGTGGGGGATCATCGGGGTGCAGAGACCCCCCTGCAGCCCATGGGGGATCATCGGGGTGCAGAGACCCCCCTGCAGCCCATGGGGGGTCATTGGGGTGCAGAGACCCCCCTGCAGCTCATGGGGGATCATCGGGGTGCAGAGACCCCCCTGCAGCCCATGGGGGATCATCGGGGTGCAGAGACCCCCCTGCAGCCCATGGGGGGTCATTGGGGTGCAGAGACCCCCCTGCAGCTCATGGGGGATCATCGGGGTGCAGAGACCCCCCTGCAGCCCATGGGGGATCATCGGGGTGCAGAGACCCCCCTGCAACTCATGGGGGATCATCGGGGTGCAGAGACCCCCCTGTAGCTCATGGGGGATCATCGGGGTGCAGAGACCCCCCCTGCAGCTCATGGGGGATCATCGGGGTGCAGAGACCCCCCCTGCAGCCCATGGAGGCTCCCACGCTGGAGCAGGTGGATGCAGGAAGGGGGTTGTGACCCCGTGGCAGGCCCAGGATGGAGCAGGGTCCTGGCAGGGACCTGCAGTCCATAGAGAGGGAAGCCCAGGCTGGAGCAGGCTTTTCCTGGGCAGGACTCGTGGCCCCTGTGGGCGACCCACCCCGGTACAGCTCATTCCTGAAGGACTGACCCCATGGAGGAGTGATCCACGGGACAGCAGGTTGGGAAGAGCTGCTGCCCAAGGGATGGACTCACACCAGAGAGGTCCATCAAGGACTGTCTCCCATGGGACAAGGGAGCAGGGGAAGGACTCCAACTCCTCTCCCTGAGCAGCAGCAGAAACAACGACTGACTGCAACCCCCATTCCTCGTCCCCCTACACAGCTGGGGGGGAGGAGGGAGAACATGGAAAGAAGGGTGGGGGGGAGGGTGTTTTTAAGACTGTTTTATTTCTCACTCTTTGGCTCTTATCCTGTTAATAACAAATATAAGTGATATCCCCACTTTGAGTCTGTTTTGCCTGTGAAGGTGATCAGTCACTGACCTCTCCCAACTCTTGTCTCTACACATGAATCCTTAGCTGTTTTTTTTTTTCTCTCTCCTCTGTCCAGTTGCAGAGGAGAGTGAGAGAGTGGCTTTACTAGGTACTTGGCATACAGACAGGATCAACCCACGGCAGCAGGAATACCTCCACATTTGGTCATTGTGCCTTATCTCTATCTGTGATTACTCAGGAGAAAACAAGGAATAGATCTGACTCAGACACTGAATTTCTTCCATCTCTCTCTCTTTTAGGACATTTTTGATAGGAAATGCTACTGTGTTGTCACTACAGGTCTGACTCTGCAGTTTTAACCAGGGATGCAATTTCCATTTCTACCACATTTCAGAAGTACTGTTTCTGTGACCGCTTTGTGACTCTCCACATCCCCAGATTTCCAAACTGGTTTTTATGATCTGATGCAGATTATAGACGACAAAACCCTACCAAAACTTCCTGGGTTTAAATATGACCTGGTATTCTCCTATGGGCCAAAAGATGAATCCCATTCAAAACTGTTTTCCTTTTGTCTGCTGCATCACGATGATGTCACGTAACAGGCCAGTTTTAGCCTGTGCTTTTTTTAACACTTAATATGTTTTACAAAGGAGGCTTTTCCTATTATTGTTCTCCTGTCTTCTGTGATGAGAAACACAAATGTCCTGAAGAAAACACTGTGTATCCTTTTTTTTTTTTTTAGCTGAAATACACTGCTGATCTAAATAGCAAGTAGGACTCTAAGATACAAGTGTGAAGGTATCACAAGTTTCAACAAGTCTTTTTGCAGATTTATGGTAAATATCAGGGCCAGTATGCTTGAAATATGGTCTTTTCCATTTTTCAAGTTCAAAGAGAAAACAACCATTCAATTAGAAAAAAATTTATGGTGTAACTTCTGTCATAGCAATAATCATAGTTCTGGAGGGGTTTGGTTTGTTTGTTTGTTTGGGTTTTTCTGTGGGTTGGTTTGTTTGGTTTTTATAGAGTGAATGCAATATGTTAATCCTGACGTCCTGGATTTAAAAATAATAGTATCATACTACTAGTGGCACAACTGGCAGTGGATGTGGTATCCTGCTGCTTTTCCAGACTTAAAATTTACATTGAGTGTGATGATACCTGTGAAAGGAGAATACATGGGATTGTACAGAGCTCTGGACTGAAAATGTAAAGAACATGATGAAAGATTTCCTTGTGGTGAAACAAGGATTTAAAAACAGCACCTAGCTTAAACTCCACTAGAGAACAAATTAGACATTTTGAGGAGGCAAACTGGGAAACGTGTGACAGAGAAGTAAAGGTTTTTCTTTATGTTTCATGTACCTGCATCTGCTTAGTCCATTGGTCAAATTGTTGACAAAGTTGAGTATGAATTTATTGCTTGAAAACATGAACTATTGTTAAGTCTGTCTGCATATTATATCCTGTATAGGCGCAGAATTTAGTGAAAGGGTTCTAGATTCCTAGAGTCTGTGACCAGGTGAATTGTGTATTACTGTCAAAAAAAGTGATGCAAAATGTCTATTCTTACTTACATTTCAATATTTCTACTTGATATTGATTTAATACTTGCTCACCTTAATCTTGGCTACTTTAAAAAATCATTTGTTAGTTATGATAAGCAGTCAGTTTTGCTCAATTAATTTGAACCAGTCCAGAGTCACACGATTCTGAAGAACATCGAGAACCTCTCTGACTGAATATTCGACATGTAATTTTGGTACAGACAGAAAGTAGCTTGTCATATTTGTAGGTTTCAGTAAAAAGCAAAAAGGAGACTTGTTTTTTTGTAAATCCAGAATTTGTAGTCCTATTCTATATAATCCAGGTGTAAAAGAAGTGTTTTTCCATACTGGCTAGTAAGTACATCATTGTGTCCAGTCCACAATAACATACAGGCTAACATAATTCTTGAAGTGGTTGTGATTCACTTAAGGAGCTGCTTTTGTTAAGATAAATCTGAGCAATTTGCAGTTTTATAAAGGTGGATGGCTGTGAATGAGGTGGTTCCCAAGAAGATTTTGATTTGCAAGTAGCAAAGGCAACATAATTTTGTTTTGTTTCATTGTCTCTTTTTTTAGTGTTTCTTGAATTGGTTATTCATAGACCTGAGGTTTGTTGGAGAACATAAAGTTACACTGTACAAGAGAATTCTGTTGAAATCAATATCTTTAAGTCGCTGCAAGAGTTTTCAACAGAGCATGTGGTACTTGGTGTCATGTGCTTATTTTTAGTTCTGTTTGTTGAACTCTGACACTCAATGCAGCAGCATAACATGGATGGCAAGGGCTTGATAGGAGTAAAGAAGTGGGAAAAAATAAAAATACATCTAAGGACAACTTTTGTGAATCTTATATTAAGAGTCTTCTAAATTAAGAAAAAAATGTACAATCTCATGCTTGAGGTTTTGAACTTGCTTGTGGATCATACACACCAAAGTATACAGACAGATCTGAGCACATCAGCTTCTGGTTTAAGCATATTTAACCCCAGGAGAAACAGCTCCACTCCAGAAATCCTGGGTGTCTACCTCCAGAGTCACATTATCATGCTTTAATACACTCTTGAGACAATTCAGGAGTGGGAGAGTGTTTGAGAGGTGGTCAGTAGAGACTGTGGGTTTCATGGCATCAGCCCCAAACTGGGTGTTGAAGGGCAACCTGTGGAAATCTCCAGTTTCCATGTTGCACCCCCTTATTACTGCCTCTCTGCTTATTCCACTCACATTTCTGTATTTCTTGGTGCATTGTCTGGCTGTCTCCACATCAGTTGTTCTTAGTACATAAGAGTGGTCAGAATCTTTTTATAGCTTCTTGACAGATGTTACTGCTAGAATTTTAGTAGATTTTTTAGCACTTGTGTCATAAGATATTTGACATGTTGCAAGATCTCTGAAGTAACTTAGTCATACGTTATGTGGAGAAACACGTTAAGAGAGGCCTTTAGGTTCATTTTTGTATTAGTAGGTTGTAATTTTGATGAGGGAAAAGGTTATGTTAGGCTGAGAAAAGCTGTGTCTTGATGTAAAACTTTTATCTGCATCACCTCGTGCTTTCTTTGGACTCCTTCTGTGTGAGGAGCAGCTTGAGGATTTGATGCGGGTTCTCTCTGGGTGGCATTTTTTCCAGGGCTGTGTCAGTGTGTAAGTCAGCATGGTCCCAGACATGAACAGAAAGCATTTATCTTGCATATGATGGGAAGAGAGAACTTTGTCCTTGAAAACTTACTGCCCTCTCCAGAGACTGAAATGGAACTCAACCATTCTGGAGATGTGATTCCCATCCCTGCCCTGTTTTTCCTATTGGATAGTGGTCAAGAGACTGTAGTAAGCTCTTTGCTGATGTTAGGAATACCTGGCTGTGATTTGAGGAAGTGCTGACTCTGGAATCAAGAGCAGCTTGCTTTGATCATAAAGTACTCCACATTTTATAGCTCTTTAGGAAGTAACACCTGAGGGCTCAGGCATGTATTTCCTTGGCAGGTAATTTCTGTAGTTTCTGCCAGGTTTTACTGCACCTGCAGCAAATCAGTTTGAGTGTAGCTGAGTCAAAGGTACCTCTCACTAGAGTAGATGGCAAAATGTTTGATGATTCTAATTTCAGATTGGGGCCCCAATTCTGTTATGATGTTGAATAACCACGTTGACTAAATGTAAAACAAGAACAGGGTTATTGTTGAAATTGAGATCTGAAATACACTGAAGTTTGTGGACCATGAGTTACTCTGGTGAGAGCTGCCACAGAGCTTTTTCTTGTAAGGGTCCTCTGTCTTCAGGCTCTGCTTTGAGGAGTCTGTGGTTAATAATGCACCTTGACAGTCAGGCTTTACAAAGGACAATCAAACAAGGGGCTCATTTGGTGAGCTGCATCTGTTTTGTGTCCTGAAAAAGGCAACAGCCTACAGGAAAAGTAGCATTGAACAAGCACATACTGTCATCATTCCTGCATGTAAGGAATCCCAATTAGGATCACACAGACAGCATTTTGCCATTGTACAACATTTAAGTGATTATTTACTTTGCTCAAACCTTGCATGTAGTACTTAATCTACAGTGTGGGAGAGCAACATAACCAGGCATTCAGATTTTTAAGAGTCTAGGGCCTTAATCTAATGTATAGAAGACTTCTGAGTCAGTTGTCAGAAACAGTGCAAGTCCTCTCCTCCCAGGCTGTGCTGGTGGCCAGCCTTGCCTTTTTGGGATGGGAATTCTCAGCTGAAGTGTCCACTCCTGCAATGTTTTCTGCTCTTTAAGGAAGAGTTGACTTCACTGTCTCTTGGGGAAATCCCCTGTGTCTTCCTGTTGTG
Source organism: Manacus candei (assembly GCF_025592945.1). NCBI lineage: Eukaryota > Metazoa > Chordata > Aves > Passeriformes > Pipridae > Manacus > Manacus candei. The sequence goes on along the minus strand of NW_026138071.1, from coordinate 27,503,143 downwards.
CAATCCCTGGAGATTCATCTTGTATTTGATTAACAACGTAGCTTCTGCCAGAGAGGATTTTGGTAAATACTGATTGTGTAAGAACTTTGCACAAGCTGATTATACTTGGAATACTTAATATGTTCTTGTTCATAATTTGTTACTGTTAATACAGTTGAAGGAATTGACAGTCACAGATATAATTCCTATTGGAAAGTGAGAGTTATTACCCTTATTTGTGATTTTTGTAAAAATAGTTTGTAGGTTTTAAATTGCTAATGGGATTTGACAACAAACATTTCTGCAGAATCATTGTTTTTGGATCATCTGTTTCTTTTTTAATGCCTGTGACTAATTAGCTTATAAAAGAGTCATTGAGCTAATATCTTATAGAGAAACCCATGATGTCAGATTTGATCCCCTAATTGGTTTTATAATTGGCATTCATTGGAGCCCTTTCACAAGTCAGGGCAACAGACCTCCTTTGTTTTATTTAGAATGTTGTAAAAACAATTGAATTGGCAGCTGATTGCAGAATTCTATTCAGTAACCAATTTTGGAAGGCTGTGGACTATGCAGTTGTCTGATTTGCCTAGGCTGTAAAAGTTAAATGTAAAGAGAGATGAATTTTCAGCATATGGCTCTGTGTTGGCAATTACATGCATTAGTGGTTCAGCTAGTGTATTGTGTCTGCTTTATAAATGTTTATATTGCAGCTTTCTACTGATAGATATTGATGACAGGCAGTATTAGGGAGGCATAAAGCACAGTCATCATTAGTTATGGCCCAGTAAAAATCTAGTTACATCTGTTTGGTAGCATATCCAGTCCTAACCTATGCTCATTGAAACATCAGACATTCCACTGTTCCTTAATATTTTAGCATAAGGTCGTTGTCAACTGGGATGTAAATGTTTGACTTTTTATACTGAGCATATTCAAGTTTTAGAACTCTTTAAACATAAGGGAGCCTGGAAATAATATGATGCTGATGCTTGCTTAAAGCTTGTCTTATTCATTCTGAAATATTTTGGAACGTTTTCTGGTTGCCTGAGCACATGTATAAACGAAATATGCACTCTCTTTGTCTGTTTGGAAACTACCGAGAGCTCTGTGGGGAAAGGCAGCTTTGAAATGTCAGCTTTTTCTGTTGAAAAATTAATTCACTGACCATTGTCCATAAAAATGGGTGGGAAAATTGTGCAGGTATGAACAGTTCTCTGGATCTGACGTCTCAAAAATGGGAAGAACGTGATAAGTTTGAACTAAGGTACAATGGGTATTTAGACACCAAAATATTTAACTTTTGCCATATGGCTTCTCTCAAATTCTGTACTCCTTCTCATTTGCACCTCAGCTCTGAACAGCACAGTGTTTGTGGAATGATCCATTCAAGCTGCAGATACAAAAATGAGCTTGTTTTCAAGTCTTTGCCAGTTAGAGACAGTCTTCTGGAATTGTTTGCATTAATTTTTTTAATTGCAACCATGAATGTCTAATGTCACTTAAAAGAATAAATGGAGTATTTCTGGTGGCATTCATCCTGAAACCGAGGCATGATTAGCAAGTAATTAACTGTCACTATTATGTCTTTGCATGACTTCACTGGCTGGTTCTCTGAAATACTGATTTTTCACGGTGGTGAAAAAAATGAAGGGCTTCACTGGAGTGTTGAGTTCAGGTGGCAGAGTCCAAATTCCTGTGACAAGTGTGAAAAAGGGCCTGTGCACCTTATCCCAGGTGTGTAAGCCTGTAGGGCAAGGGCTGCTGAGCTTTTCTGTGCCCAGAGTGCTGTAGTGAACAAGCCACTTTTTGCATTGGGAAGCATTTAGTTTCACACACCTCTGTGGATGCCAACACATTTTTTTCAACTTGGACCTCTTCAGGCCACTGAAAATTGTCTTTTTGGTTTTATTTCTCCATGTTTGATAATTTTGGAGGAAATACCTCAGCTTATTAAAACTTATATTTTAATCTGTAATATTTGGGAAAATCGATTATTGCACTTAATGAGGTTATTCAATACGTTATACTGATGGTGGACATGGACACACACAAAGCCCCTGTACCAAACATGTTGGAATTGGCCAATGCAGGCATTTAAGTGATTTATCAAATGAGCTCATAGCAGCCTGTTAAATTCTTGGGAGGGTTGTAGTGGATTTGTGTCCCTGAGAGCATGTATCTCACCAAAATTCTTACATGAATTCAACCCTCAGGAATTAATTAGTCCTTGGCACTGGCAAATTTTTCCTCTGGAGGTTTAAATGCAAAGGATCAGCTGTACCTCAAATCATCTCTTGGTTCATGTCTGACCAAGTATTAGGCTAGATAAATCTGATGTCCAAAGTATCAGTAATATATGCAAGTATGGAATGAAGTTTTAAAAGTCATTTTTTGAGTTACAAAGAGTTTGATTCAATGATTGTGGTTTCTGAACTTTTTGAGAGATACCTTTGAGGTGAGATGCAAGACACTTGGAGAGGAGGGAACAATTAGATCAGGTTCAGTAACACCCCTTTTTTGGTTTACTGTATATTCATATTTGATCACATAAATGTGTTTACTAACACTAACAGCTAATCCCTTACCTTGGTGACCTGATGTAAATAGAGTTAATTTGTATTTGTTGTTGGATCAGAAATCTTACAGGAGATTTTATTGTGCTGTTTACACAGGAGAAAGTCTGTAAACAGTTCATATCCTTTTGCCATCTGAATGCTTCTGTTGTCACTTCAGGGCACGTGAGACCATAATAATTGTGGAATAGTGAAAGCTAATCTTTATCCTAGACCTGCCTGCTTAAGATCTTTCTAACCAGTGCTTACCACACATGTCAACTTTTATTACTAAATCACGATTCTTCAACGTGCCTTTTCATCTTGAATATTCTTTATCTCGCTTTCACAGGCTGCTTATTTTATCTGCTGCTTCACTTTTGTTTCGGTGCCCAGCTGGGTTAGACCTCAGAATGTGCAGATGTGACTGTCAGTGCTTTAGATGATATGTCTGTTCAGGGTGAGGTTGTCATCAGGGCTTTGGGAGAGAACAGAAATCCAACCATTTTCCTGTGTCAGGTTCTTAAGGAAGTTTAGTGCTTAAGAAGTTACACTTTTGAACTTGTTGCACTTGTTCAGTGTTGTTTCATTTTCATTCAGGTTGTTGCCTGCTGGAGTCAGTCTCGCCGACCTGGTCAGATGGATTTTGAAATTAGCAGTGCTCTGTGGTTAAGATTTGCTGTGTGATTTGGGTTAGTGGTTTAAATTAGACTGTGATATGGGGAGCTGGGAAGGGGAAATCCCTTTTACAACCTCACAAGCAGCTTGTGTGCTGAAGGATACACCAGTAGCTAAGTTTGGATTTGTTCCTGCTGAAGACATAGCAAGACTTAGCCCCAAAATAAAGCACCATGATATTTTTGTTTGATTAAATCACTTGCTTACAACCCCCTTTAATCATTTTCCCTCAAGAGGAAACAGAATTTAATCTGTATGGGTTTTTTTGTAAGGATATGACTGCATTTCTGATACAAGGTTCGTGGTCAAACAAAGGAGTGTGGGGTGGGAGGACTCAGGTGTTCACATCCTCTGTCACGAGCAGCACTGGACACGTGGGCTGTGCTCTCAGAGTGTGAGTGCAGAGCTACAGATGATGATGCTCTGGCACGTGTAAAGCGTCATAGCTGGTGCTGAAGTTTCTTGATTAAAACATTTCTGAGAAATTTAGCAAATACAGCTAGATGGTCTGATATTGTGCCACAAACTGCAAGCTTTGGCCTTTTAGTTTAGTGGAAATCTTGTGCAAACAGGAGTTGATGGGATTGCACAAGTTGTTTTGGTTTTATTTGGGGTTTTAGTGGGATTTTTTACCCTGTTTTTTAGGATAAAGCTAATTCTTGACTATAAAGAGGTGGTGTTCCAAGGCAGTATTCAGGATGCCTGCAGCCCTTACCCTGGTGTTCTGTAGCCTCAGATTAAGTTGGTCTCTTGCATAAATTGGGAAACATGAGAAAGACCTCAGAAATGTGAGTTCTGCAGAATGAGCAGTGTATTGAAAGCCTTCTGAACTTCAGATCAGGCTCCTAAAGATACATTTCAGCTGTGATTGTTGGGGACAGAGAAATCTAAATGGGCCCTTTCTGCCTGCACTTGTCGCATGGGACAGTCAGCCTTTGTGCAAGAGAGACTGTATGAGCTTCTCTTATTTGTCTTTTTTTCCCCCCCTTTGCCTTTCTGCCTAAAAATAAAACCTCGAATTTTAGTGTTTGCATTGTGAAAACTGTTAGATCTGTTTAGTTACAGTAAGCACTCTTCCAGTGTCTTGTTTATTGGGAAAGAAGAGAGGGAATGAATAGAAAACTGTTGTTTATATCTATATTCCCTGATTACTCTCACTAGCATGCCAAATATGTAATGAAAAACTGCCTTGTGAATTGTTCATTTATTTATTTATTTATTTATTTATTTATTTATTTAATAATTTATTTATTGAACAAAGCCTGGTGTGCTGTTGTGATCTTATAGTTTCATAGTGCTAGGCTAATATACTATATATATAATATATTACAATAAGATAATAAGTGGCATTAATCTGGAGCTCTGTCTTGGCATCATTAATCTCATTTGTGGGATTAATGCAAGATGTTGTTCCCCATTTCCTTTCTGCTTTTAGTATTAATTTACACAGTAATACTGGATGCTTGTAGTTGAAATTGGAAAGGACAAAATCTGTTACTTAAGGGTATAAAAAGGCTTCGTTTTTCTTTCGTATTTTTACAAAGCGGTGCTTGCACTTACCTTAGGTGAGAAGAAAAAATAGTGGAGCCTGTATGGAATGAAAAAGGAAGTGATTTTCCTTTCCCTTCTACAGATCTAGATGTTCTTACCACGACAGAAGCTTTCACTGTGTCAGATTTAGTTTTACATGAGTCGTGTTCATCCTTTGGGACACCTTGCTGTGCTGTAGCATCCTTAAGGACAAGGTGGGAAACATTAAGGAATGAGATCACCTGATGATTTTTTGCATTGTACAAAGCTCTGGAGCAGGCAATAATCCTGAACACAATGAACATGAGTGTTGATACACCCCTGTTTATGGCCTAAATATCCCTTTACTGTATATTCTTTCTTTAGATTTAGAGATCATTTAGCTTAGTTTTCACACAGGAAAATCACAAATTACTACCCAGTGTACTGAAGTCATTAGCCTCAATTAGCACAACAAAAAAAGTGCAGAATAAATGGAGGAAGAGCAAGACTGACTTAGTATTGAATTTTCTGCTGTGGCTACAAGGCTTCATTCACTAGACCTGACAGACAACTGGAGATTCAAATTGTGAAAGAATAAATTCTCAATTTTAATCTCTTTCTGGAAAAAACAAACAAAACCACAAACACAAACCTTTGGAATCAAGGGAGTAATCAGTTTGAAACAGCGTAGATTAGCCCCACTGAAGTGGAATTTAATTATTTGGAAGTGATTAAATTAACGTAGACCAAGTCTGCTGAACTCGATGGGAGGGTTGAGAATAGAGTTTTGTGTCAAAAATTTTAATGCATTCTCTGTGCTTTTGTATAACTTTAACAAAACTTTCTTCTTGCAATGTGCCATCGATTCAAAGACAACCAGTTTTCTGTAAATTAAACAGTTCTTTTTGGTAGGAAAAAAAGCCCACAAAACTAGTTGGATTGAACTTTGGTTCTTAGTTAGCAACAGCCAAGCAGATAAAATAACATCCCCCCTCCTTTATTACACTTGAGATTTCTAGCCCTCTGCCAGTTTTCTGCCCTTTACTCCCTAGAATTTGCCAATACTGCTGCATGGTTACCAGGGAAGAAGTTTGGGATTCAGGAAGGAATTGGCTCATTTTCCCCACTCTGATTTAAGTCCAGATATCCACCTGTCCTGGGGAGGGGAAAGCACTTTGTGGCCTCTGATCAATCTGTCCCTGTGGTTAAAGGAGGGAAGTCACAACCCCACTGCTGGTGGAGCACACAAGCATCAGGAAGGCACTTGGCAAGCAGGTCCACTTGGTGTTGGAGCTGCTGAACTTTTGTGTTTTGAGAAAGGATGGGGATAAATGAACTAAAGACTCAGTGCTCTGGTACTGCCACCCCTTGTGCAGGGAAAAAGAGAGGGCAGTATTGGTCAAAAAGTGGTGCTCGTTGTGGGCAAGGTGAAGAAGTTTGGGATCAAATCAGGGGGCTTTGGTGAGAAAGGGCCAGTCCAGTGCTGCCCATTTGTCCCTGGCTGCAGCTTTTTTTTGGTGGTATTTGTACCCACTGCCTGGGGAGAGGTTCTCTCAGAGCAGCCACACGAGAGTTCTTCAGTGCCTCGAGCTCCTCCTGTGCGTGTCAGTAAAACCTTGGCAGTGGAGCTGCTGCAGGGGTAGGGCTGGGGGACAGTGGGATTCATCAGGGAGGATGAATCCCAGGCTAACAGGCTGTGTTAAGACTGTGCTAGGATGTCCAACAGCTGATTCCTTGTCCACTGCCTGGCTTTCAGATAAGAAATTGGATGTTGAAAACACCTTGTTTTGGGCATGAGGGGGGATCAAGTGTAGCCCCTTCTTCCCTCAAAAAACCCGAAACCACAGTGCTGCTGTAGTTTCTTTTGGCTATCTGATTGTGAAGTATAGTGTATTGTATTTTTAGTGGCAGCTTTAGGTTTCAAAACATGTTGTTGTGTCAGGGTCTCAAGAATCCTTTGAATGTGTGGGACTTCTCTGTTTTCTGCTGTCACGGTAGGTTTGAATTTGGCAGTAAAGAGTAATAACATTTTTAGATGTAGTTGGATATGTCTGTGGAATGTGGCTTGGGCATATATTTTTAAAAGGAGGAACACAAGTTCAGATTTGTGTTTCCAGTGACAGACCATTTTTAAGAATTCTTCAGTTTATGGATAATATTTTCAAATTTCTCTTGCTGGGTTTTCACTAAGCAGGTTAATGGTGGGTATCTCTCAGACAGGCAGACTGTAGCAAATGGGCCCAAAGAGATCTAGTCATCCTTAACTTACTGTGGAACCCTTTGCACACTGGTGGCTACAAGAATGAAGCTGGAATTTAAAGGGAAGGTGAGAAGAACAGGGCCCAGCTGGTTGTGTTCCTCCTCAGAGGAGGTTTAGTACACAGACCACACCCAGGGAAGTGATGGCTGTAATCTTCCTCTTACATGTCTAGTTAGAAAAGGTAATAAAGGCTATTCCAAATGTCTCATTTTCTGGGCTGGATTTGAACAATGATCTGACAATCCTGACCTCTCTCCCTTGTTCTCCCCTTTTCCTTGGAGGAGAAGGAACTAGTGCCCTTGGGATGCAGTATTTCTGATTTGTTTTGTAGCAGGGTCCTGCAGCGGTGTGAACTGTGCTCGTAGGACACCGTGGGGGAAGGGTTAACCTCACAGACCCATCTGCAGGGTCTTCAGGGCATAAAAGCCACGTTTGGAGGTGTTTTGGTTTTGTTTTACAGTTGCAAATAAGTCCGTTCTGCAATTTATTCATCCTACGGTGAAGGAAAGAGCGGATGTTTTGATTTGAAAGGGAATCTTATTTACGATCCTGGAGTATAAACAAACTACGGGTAGAGGAAGCAAACCAGCCTTACTGGAGCATCTTCTGGGACAGCAAGTAACAACCCTCGTGGTGTTCTGTGTCAGAGGCAAGGGTGTGTACATGTATTTTTAGAAGGGCTTCCAAAAGTGCACCCTGCTGTGTGTGGGTTTGTTTACGGTCCTGTTTGGCTAAACACGGTGTATTCCCAGCTCAGCTCTCCTCTTGTTTTAGGTTCACAGCCTGCCTTTCCCTGCCCCTCGTGACCCGCCGGCCGGAGCAGGGAGCGGGGGGCTGGCAGATGATAGAGCTGTCTTTGTCTTTCCACCTCAGTTTCCTTACAAACGGCATAAAACGCCGATTGCTTTTCATTCCACTCTTGGGAAGGAGCAGAACGGAGCAGAGCTGGGGTTTGCTTTTCCCCGGGGCGGTGTGGGTGTGACTGATGGAACAGCGCCAGAAGAATTTGGCAGAGTAGCCGACTGTAAAGGGAATAATATCTTTTTTTCTGATGATGGATGGCACTTCTGAGGCAGCTGAGCTTGAAAGCCATTTCTCATGCTGAGGCTCTGCGATGTGCAGGTCAGCCACCGAGACAGTGCAAGCCTGCAAAGAGTGAGCTAATAGCTTGGCAGGTTATGTCTGACAAGCAGCAAACGATCTGATTTTAGTTCCTGGGAGTGCCTGTGGGTTTTGGTGGACTTTTTTTCGTAACATCTAGTAGTTCTAATATTTTCCTAATACTACATGATGATTTAAGTTCCGAAATACCTTAAAGAATAGTCAGTTAATAACGGAATATATTTTTATTCCCAAATATCGTAAATTTCTCTAATACCTAAAAAGTGATTCTTTTTAACTGCTGCACGTGTTGTTAAGAATATAGGATAAAAACCCCCCATATTTCAGCTTATCAGCACAGTTGAGCAGGTGTTAAAATATTGGCCCCTCATTTTTCTGTGGGGCAAATGGACAGAGCTACCTGAGACAGAGCATCTTTGTGTGTTGCTTTCAAAGAAGGGGTCATGAAATTGTGGTAATGAGATTTGACAGGAAAATCTGTACAGCAGTGAAGGTACACTCATATAGGATAACAGCTGGAAAAGACAATTGTCTGATCTGACATCCAACACTCATAGCTCTGGGAGAGTTTATATTGTCATATTTACTACTGATTTGATGAAAGAAGAATGCTGTCTGGAACACTGCTGGAGGAAAGGCTTCCTGGGAAATATCCAGCTAGGGAGTTTACCCCCAAGAGTTTCAGAGCTGTTTCTTGAAGAGATCTAAACTTTGAACAGATGCTTTTATTTGGAATTTGAGAAGATGGATGACAAGATTTTTATACGGAATGTCCAATAAATGATAAAGTACATACATAAGCAACAAAGTCCTAATCCACTAAAAAATTTGGATTTTTTTTTTCCTACCAGGAGATAAACCTGTGAGACTCAGTTCACTTGCACATGTTGGCTACTGCTCCATTAACACAGGCAGCTCTAACCTTTCAAATGCTTTTAAGCACTCTACTTAGTTCTGTTTAAAGAGTTAGGTCTTGAGAACTGCTCTCCCCACAACAAAGTAATGTATTATTCAAAACATATAGACTGCAGGAATGCGAGAGGTTGAATTTTATAAACAACAACATCTTGACAATAAGTACTTTTAGTGTGTCTGAAACTCCCTGTATTTACCAATTGTCACTTGTGCTGTTTGATTTGACTCATTAATCACAAAGCTGGAGTTCAGTTTTATGAGGATGTATTGACACATTAATTATGAATGCAACTTTTTCATCTTTACTGTAATAAAATTTTAATATCCAATATTTGAAAAAAAAATAATATTTGTCAGGACACAGACCTGTTCATATCTTGATAAACGTGTGCACTTTATACAGTTTTCTTAAGAATGTTTCAGATCAGCAGAGGGTTTAATAAAGCATTCAGGTGAAGTAGGAACCTTATTTAGACTTCCAGACCAGCCAGGAAGATGCCTTGTATTTTTGTAGAATGAACTCCCCTGACAGTTCCAATTCAATGAAAACTGAATATGGTGCTTAACTAGTTAGCACAACAGTGCAGGGTGAGAACCTGCCTCAAATTCCTCATTCTGCTTTGTAGAGTTAAGTACAGAATTTAGGAGTTAAGTACTTCCATGGTCCGAAGAAGTAGTTATTTTTCTGCATCTCAATCTGAATTTGCAAATTCATTCCCGCTTCTCTTCTTACCATATCTTGATGTTATGAGGACAGCTAAAAAAATATGTTACAAGGTATTTGTATCCCATTGTAATTGTGGTCCTATAAAACAATGTGACAAGGCTGGGGTGTTTGTGCACAGGAGGGATTTTCTTCTCCTCAAATATTTATGATCACCAGGCTTTGGAGAACAGTGGCTTATATCACTGAGCCTCAAGGGGCCAGTTAACACAGTGCCAGATGTAGTGTAAAGTGTTGTCTGCACAGTTATTCAGAACATCCAGTCAGTGATTGAATATGCTGGTGAGATTTAATTGAAATAGTGTGTCCTCAAGTTAATTGAAATCAGTGTGAATAAACTCTGTCCCCCAAATCAGGAAACTGGCAATCTTATTTATCGGCGTCTCGGCTGTTAACATTAGAAATACGCTGATTATGTGGACACATTAGAAATTAAAAAATAATAAAAGAAGTGATCTTTATTGGAGAGATCAGAAAGGTAATGCAGGTAACTGTGATGGATCTGGTGTGCCTGTGGTGAGAGGTTATCAATTCTGGAATTTATGGTATATAAATTGTGGAACGGACAGTAGATTGCTTACAACAAGGATGGCAGTTTCCTCAGACTGTAGAAATAGTGAATATATTCCAGTTTTATACACAAAACATTATGTTCTATCTAACAATTTAAAATATAGAAATCTCAAATGTCCAGGGTGATGTTTACCTAAAATTTGATCACCTTATTTGGGGTGACCTTTGGCAGAATCTTTCTTCTTTCTTTCTGTATGTCAAAGACAGGCAGTCATACTAGTTAATTTTTAGGCAAGAGACAGAGCAACAGATGGATGATGGTAGATGTAATTTCCGCCTGATTTAAGTTTACAAGATTCATTAGAATTTCTGTCTTGATTTTTAGAGGTAACAAAGCTAGTGCATGAAGAGAGAAATACAGAACATTTCTACTGCATTTTCATACTTCTACCTTTTGCTATGTTGATGCTTCAGACTTTGGCTGCCTTTGTACTTATATTGTGATACATTTTTTTATCAGGCAGTTAAGGCAAACCTTTATTACCTGATGAAGCAAGAGAGGAGCATCAGGCATGCAGTTCCCTACCTATAGTGCATGTGGCATTGCCATACCACTACTTAGTGTACTTTGGTTTACTGGTACTTCCTTTTTTTTTTAAATTCAAGATTTTATAGATTTTTATAAATTCAAGATTTTATAGATTTTTATTATATAAATTATAAATTTTATAAATTTTATAATTTTATTATTCATAAATTAATATTTATAAATAGTAACTTCTGCTGAGTAGTGACCTAACCAAAAATCAGCTAGGGATTAGGAAAATAACTGATTCTTTTTGCATTTGTTTGTACCTGATGCTTCCTGCAGATGTTTCATGTTGTTTCAGATGTTAAATCTGACTCAAGTAAGAAGCAGGAATGTTATTTGGACATAGCCCTTATTTTTCTTCTGTGGTGTCTCAGTATAGCTGGCATTTTTCCTGGAGGGACTGTTCGTACCTGCATTCTGAATTTGACAGTTCCAAGCTAGTTTTTCTGCAAGTTCTACAGGTCTTTGTTTATGGGAAAATGCCTATTTTTTTTCCTCAGTCTTCCACTGTGAGTCTTCCTGGAAAGTTATGAGGAAGGAATAGGATGGCTTTTAACAAATTTCTTTTCTGAGACTTTAAAAAGCTGCCTTACTTGAAAACAGTGGCATGGACAGTTGGTCATCGCTTGCCTCTTGTGGGAGAGGGACACCTGTCCTGCATGTGGAAAAACATACTGATATGTAGCAGAAGAGGCTGAGAGTACCTCATTCAGACTTTTTCTTAACAGGAATGCCCCTTCCTACCTACCTCTCTGGAAAAAAGTTAACTCCTAACAGGGTTCAGATGTATCCCAGGTGGCAAAAGGGCAGATTTTGCAAGGCAAGATTTCAGGAGGCTGTGCCACTGCACAGCAGGGACCTGATAACCAAGTCACAGTGATGCCTGAAACCATTTTGGGAAGGAAGGAGTTAAAAAAATGGTAGCTCATTTTGTTTTGTTTCCAAGTGCATAAAGAGGAATCGGGAGAAGCTGTAAAATTATATTTGTCTTCCAAATAATCATTCTAATTTGCTGTCTCTGTAACTTGCTATCTGTGTTTTATGGCTGACTCATCTGTGCTTTGGCCACTCCTGGAAGAGACACACCACTTGGTGCTTTATCTGTGCTGCTTATCATAGATCTTTCCTCATGTAGCAGTAGGAATAATAGCAGGAACATGACCAAATCTGTTTATTTTACTGATCTTCTCTTATCAGAGTAATTGTTGAATAGGTGGTGTTCTAACTGCAGTGGTTAAGGTCACTTAAATTTGGCACTCGAGTCTCCTAAACCTCTTGCCTTCCCTTTCAGAGTTAAAATTTTGATTCACCGCTGGAGATATTCGACCTTCTTGGAAATAAAAGTTGAGATTTGCTTTTTATTGTTGCAAAGAGAAGACAGAATTCTAAGTTCAAGACTACCTTATTATGCAAATTTTGTAGACAGGGATTGTCAGGGACTTGGGAGTCTGCAAAGGGCTTGCCCAATGTGCACTTAAAAACCCCGTGCTGCTGTATTGGGAAATATTCCTATTAGAGGCAATTAAAAGGACACATGTAACACAGTTCCTTTCTTTCTCAAGGTTGTGTACTCAGCATCATAAAAGAACTCCATGCATTATGAAACATGAAATTCCAGGATTGGTAATTAAAAAAAAAAAAAAAAGGGGAAAAAAAAAAAGGCAAAAAAGAAAAGGCTGCTATTCCAGTTTGTCATCTCTTATGGGATTTCTTTACAGGTTAAAGGTTTAGGCAAAAGGTCTGCTTGTGTGGTTAGGCTTACCCAGGGGTAAGTTGGAGCTGAAGATCTATTGGGTGTTAATACAAAGTAGAACAGCTCAATGTGAAGCAGAGTTTCTTTTAAGAGCCCTGTATCAGCAATTATTTAGACTCATCAGTTATTCTTCCCCTTGATGTACACTAAGACTTAAAAAACAACCATGGAGCTACTCTTCTGAGATTTTTACAGTCTGAGAAAGATTGTGCTTCCAACCTATCTCTCTTTATCTCTTGCAAGACTGTTCTGGAAAAGAACAGGGAGTAGCAGGAGGAGAGGTGAAGCAATGGAGCAGTGCTACAGGTTTAATGCACTTCCATACTTTTCTAGCATGAGCTGTATCCCTACTGGGAAAAGTAAGCAGCAGCCTGAAGGTTACAGTCACAGTGTGTTTGTTTTCATTTTGGTAAAAGATCCATGGGTCTTCTGTGATTTGCTTGAATGAAGTTTAATAGGGTCCGGTGCCATCAAGGTGAAATGAATCCTGGCAGCTGCTTCCATGAAGGGATTTTTATTTGAAGCCTCCCTCCTAGGTGGCCTGTTGTTTCATGCTGTTTAGTCGCAAGATCTTTGTGTTCTGCCAAAAAAAAAAATTAAAAAAAGAAAGGAAGTATGTATTCTAAAATGTTCCTCTTGCTTTCTAACCAGAGAAGTGGAAGTGGTTTTGTGGTATAATGGAATGGCAGATTTTCTCAATGATTATTTTCTGCTAAGCAGGTTCTGCAGCCACGTTGTTTCTGACAGTATATTATGTCATATTTAACAGCGTTGGAAGCCAAGGAATTGGAATTATATTTAATGCACAGCTTGTTTCTCTCAAAATACAGTTTCTGATTCTGTCAACCTTATGTGAGAGGTGTTAAATGAAACAGGTGAGCTACAGCAGGTGGTTGTACCCTGTCTGTGCTGGGATTCAGAAGATATCTGTTCCTGCTCTAGAAGTCTCAGCTAGACCAGCTACTTCTTAAACTATGTCTGTGTGAGCAGTTATTTTGTTTAGTGACTTCTTCAGGCCCGTGTGAGTGAGATATTCTGAGCTGTCTGGTTATACTGGTGTTTATCTGAACCACAGTTCTGAGTTCTTACCAGTCACTGATGTCTGAAATAAGGGATAAAGTTGTTAAGAAACAGTGACGGGAGAGAAGATCCATAAAAACGAGTAAAAGATTGGCAATTTGAGACTTAATGCTTTCCGGAAAGAGAAATTACAAATGCCTTTGCTATATTGGAAAACAGCAGGTAGTGATGCTTGTGTTCATTTGGAGGGAGACACGTAACAAGAATCAATCACAAACCCAGATGCTGCATAACTGACTTTGGAGGCGAGGCGTATGTTTGTGACAATGAAGATGATTCATCTCCTGAACAAACCACCGTTTGGGAAAAACATTGTGGCCACCTTTGAAATGCTAAAATTGAAAATGTAAATTTTTAATCTAGCTTTTCAGAGGTGTAAATCCTTCCTGGATGAAATTTAATGGCCTGTGACAGGTGCAGCAGGTAATTTTGGTCCCTAAATTTAGAAATGCTCTTGCTTCCTAGTTTAGCATTATGATGTTTTGTTGGCTGTTTCCTATGGAATAGTCTCATTTGCTTACTGGTTTTTTGCTAAAGTGTGATGTGATCTTAGGGTCCAGAGATAAACTCCCCAAACCCTTTTTTTAACTGGTCACCCATTGGCATTGTGGAAGTTTCTCCCATCTTAGCAGATTTCTTTAACAGGCAGCTTCTCTTTGGTTTGTGCTTCTGGCTTTTCTTATTTATGTTCAAAACTCAGTAGCTTCCTGTTATAAGATTTTAGAAAAGAGCCATTTCTTAGGATTGTGACAGGTATAGATTCAGTTTAGCCTTTTTCTTGTTGTACCAAGCCATATTACACAATAGGTTTGGTCTTTAACTTACTGATATTTTAACTTTTTTTTTTATTTATGGTTTCAGCCTGTACCTGGAAATATTTTGGTGCCCTCACCATTGAGCGCTCTAGCAGAGCACTCTGCACTATTGTTCTCTGAGTGTTGTGGGCTCTTCTCATTCCTGTGAGGTTAAAAACACAGCTATGTTCTTTCCACAGGACCTAGGAAACTCAGGGGATAGAACATCTTATTCATCACTTTTTGCATAAGTGGTCCATTTCATTCCCCACTGTGGATTTTGTTGCAGTAAAGTGTTGATCTAAAAAGCTCTGAAATGATGTTTAAATTGCAGTGGTTTAGCTTTTACAGCAGAACTGGCAAGGTGGGCATGGTGGCTGTGATCAGGTGCCTTTTTGGTTGCCTTTCCTTGAGGCAGAAAGACCTCTGGGGTAGTACATCAAAAGACTCTTTTCTTTCCACTTCACTTCCTGCTGTGTGCTTGCATTCCTTTTCTAGGAGCCTGTGGATCTGAGGTACCAATGAGAAGAAGGAAGGCAACTCCTTTCCTTGGGGCTTTTGGAGAGGAGTTTCCAGAGACAGCTGGCACGTGGCAAACGCTGCAGAAAATCCTGGCTCCCATGAAGGGACAGAAGGTGCAGTGAGGAGCAGAGAGAGCCAGCAAAGCCCCAGGGATTCTGCCCTCCCTAAGAACTAGAAGTGACTAAATTAGTTCATAGACTGACAAACCTACTGACTTGGCTCAAGCTGAGCCCAAAAGGAGGATTCACTGGCGGGGAACCAACGGGCAGGGAAAAAGATCCGTCTTTTGTTGGATCGGTCACACTGAGTTCTCTTTTCTCACCTGATTTCCTCTCATAGATGCTTTGATAAAACTTCTGGATTTGGTTTTAACAACCCCTGGATTGGTTTTGGTATCTTGTTGTAGGACAAATTCACTGGTCCAATTCAGTTCTAGGTCAGGCTAGCTTAGAGTCCTAGGAGAGCATCATATGGCAGGTGGACTCTGAAGTATTGGATGACCTTGGCAACAAAAGCTGTAGTTGCTGTGGGATACACTCATGGCAGGAGCTAGAAGAAATTTTAGGACTGGCTGTGTGAAATTAGATTAATACCCTTTGTGCTGTCCTCTTTGTGTACTAATTTTTTTCCCTGCTATTTATTGAGGAGAAGTGTAAGACTGAAGTAGCACACAGAGCTACTTTCTTAGTGACCTGTAGTCAAGGACAACTTGGACTAAAACTGATTTCTCTTGTGCTTAAGGGAACTTGACAGACATTTTACCCCCCATAGGTTTGTTCAGACACCTTTCAAACACTTGAAAATTTGGAGCATGCCTAAAAAAACATAAGCTTTTATCAGTGTCTGAGTCAGAAACTCTGTGTGCATGTGCGTTGAATACACAGGGGGAATTTGCTATTAAAGTAGTATTGATACAGTTGCCAAACATCACTATGGCAGCGTTTGATTCAGCATATGGGTTTAAATGGACTTTTTAAGGGGCTTTGAGCATAGTTTGGTGATTTCCCAGGAGCCAACTACCTGGTTAGTGGATGTCTGTTCAACATTATAGCATAGATGGTCCTAGCTGTGTGTTATGTAGTGCTTACTGTGAAAAAAATTTGCTTTTTATTTCAAGCTGGCTTTCTTTGTGTATTACAGTTGAGTAAGTCATGTGGAACACGGGGAGAGGCTCTGAAGTTTTTCTGGTTACATGCATAGTTAAATGGTGTGTTGCTTCCAGAAAAGTGAGAGGCTGATGTAGGGAAGGCCTTTGAAGGAACTTCTCAAAAGGAAATTGAGCACAATAATGTAAATTGGGTGTAATTCCACTGGGGAGAAAATCTAGTGAATGGATGAACTGTGAGAGAACAGAGGTATTGTAGTAGCTGTTCAGCTTTTAATTAAAAATCAAAGCAGTCATATATTTTTTCCAGTTCTATGCACCATGAAAAATGAACAGTTGTATTTGATTTTGTAGAATATATACCATGTCTTTGTAGCAGAATGCAGGAGGAGGCATTCAGCATCTTACAGAACTGGCTTATGAACTTTGTGATTGTGGGGGTTTTTTTGAAATAAATGGTTGCTAAAAATCATTTTGACACCTATCAGCATCTCATATTTTATGTAAATGTAAGTATGAACTGAACCTATCTGAATTCAGAGGATTTGCTGATGTAAATTTGAGGTGGTCATACTTACTTGGCATCTGGAATATTGTAATCTATTCGATTTATTTACTATTTGGCTTGCTCTTTTCGGTAAATTCAGTTATCCTACAAATGAAGCTCCAAAAATTTTTCTAGCACTCTAAAAAGATGAAGTATGTGCACTCCGAAAAAACTGCAAAACTCAGATTTTTCCAGTTGGTACAGGGAGAATTTTGCAAAAACGGGGGAGGAGGGAAATGGGCTTGCAGCAAAGTTTTAGAATTTTTTTGATATGTGAGCAGGGATATCTAATAGTCTTTGAGAGCAAATATCTTACCAGAAAAAAAAAAGGTTTGAATAGAAATCATAACGAATGCCAAGGTTAGATATTGTGCTGCTGGTAGGTATTGGGAAAGAAGAAAAAAAATATTAGGAAGTGTGTGTTGTTGCCATATCTGTCACAGGTGCTGCAGCAGCCATGGGAAGGGAGAGGGGGTTGGATAACAGAGGCAAAATGTGGAAGGAGAGAACTAAAAACCTCTTCATCTTAAAAGGCGTCCTCAGAAAGGCTGTGCTGAAGGGGACAACTTCATGTATAATACAGGAAGATTGCCTTCAGAGCCTCACCATGCAGAACTGCTTTCTGCTGTAATTCCAGCTTTTCCAAGGCATTACAAGTCATTGCTTGATTTAACTTGTGGGAATTGAACGTTCCCAGCAACAGCCCTGATATCTCCCTGTATTTTTATGTGATCGTAAAGTCAACGTTTCTCGCAATAAATCTGTTCAGTTTTGTTTATGCTTTCATCCACAACGAATATACAGCTTTATTGTGATTATTTGTGGTAGTGGTATAGATTGGATACACACAGGTGTCCTTGAGATTCTGCTCTGTTTACAAGTCTGGTTGTAGAAAACCTATTTTGACACGTGGCTGTTAGTTGGTAGAGCTGTGATAATTTTGCTCTACAGATATAGCAAATGAAAGGCATTTTTGAAACAAAGATAGCTTTTTAGCGATTATCAACATGTATATGTCAATCAAAGTTTTGTTAATAATAATTTTGTTAATAAGAAAAAGTTATCTCTTGGACTGCAGCGCATTAGAAGTGGGATTCAGATTATATTTGGCTAGAGGGAAAAGCTCCTGTCAGCTTCCCTGGATGCCCTGACTACCTGTCATGGGGGCTTAAAACCGATATTTGTTTTTAATGGTTTCATGTGCAATCCAGGGCATTTCTCACTTAGGGAAACGGATAACCTGTGAAGCCTTTGATAGGAGCTGGCAAGAGGCTTTTGTGTCTCGTTCCACTTTGCTGTGGTAAATCAGCCTGTTCTTTGTTCACTTCACAGTCTTACTTAGGGCTAATACTCTGTTAGTGCTGGAAGAAGAAGTTGTTTTGGTTATAAGGGGCTGGGATGTGGATGTTTTGCTTTTGAATTTTAAAAGCTTCAGTTCATCTTTTACTGTAGAAAGTAGCCATGAGCAGTTTTATTTAGCATTCCATCATTAATATCTAGGTATCAGCTCTCATATTTTTTGCAGTTCTGTCTCTGCTGGCCTACCCTCTTCCCTACTATGAGAAGTTTGACTTAACAGCCGGTACAGTAAGTAAAAACAAGTGCAAAATGTACTATGAAACTCTGAAGTTTACTTGACCAAAGACTTCACTGTTATAAAATGCTGATTCCGTATTTTCCTCGTCTTTACTAAGTATCTCATATCCTGGATTTTCCTGAGTGTACACATCTTAATGTTTTTCCAGTTGGGCTACATTTCTCTTGGCTTTGGCCGTGCAGTCATTGCTGTGCCTTAAGGGAAGGTCAGCTGCATTCTTTCAGCATTTTTGGTTTTAGTAGGCTAGTAGGCCAGGCCTCTATGAAGAAAAGTCTGTTTACTGTGGGACTGTGTGAATACATGTGATCTTGCCCTCAACCAAGGAAGGAATGTCACAGTGTTGGCAAGAGCCAAAACACTGCTGTGTTATCAACACCCTTCTGGCTGCCAGTGCAATGCACAGCACTGGGAGGGCTGCTCTGGGGAAATGAACCCCAGCTCTGCCAGACCCAATACATCTCCTCATGATATATTTAAAAATATATTTAAAAATGCTATCCACGTTTTTCCCCTTTATGGTAAGAACTCATTGTGGTTTTATACATGGCTGTTTTGAGAAGTACACGCTTGCTTTGTCCACTGCAGGTTTAGGTTGCTTCTAATCTGAAATGGAAAAAATACAGAGATTAGGTGTTTTTTTTGTTGTTGTTTTGTTTGGTTTTTTTGTTTTTGGTTTTTTTTTTTTTTTAATGTGATTATTTCCTAGAGAAATGCATTCAGCCAGAGAAGATAACCTTCTTTTACTCTTTTTTTTTTTTTTTGTGGAGGGTAGTATTACAACGTCCCTCTAGGCATGAAAAGGCAATGCACATCTTAGAGAATATGACAGAATGTCTAGCAACAGACTTAAGAGAAGCACAATGGAACTGTCCAAATACATCTAGCTGGTTTTTATCACTTTATAGTATTTATGGGAAAGTGAATGGTTGCAGGCCTGAACCTGTGTTTGAAGCAGACACACCTGTAACATGCTTATAAGAAGGGGTGTCCTTTGTCTCTTTTAGCTAGGTGTAAAGTGTTTAATCATAAGTTACCAAATGAAAGAACACCTGATAGGTTTTTCATCTCATTTGGAAAAGAGGGATTGATTCAAAGCCTAACCTGTCAAGAAGAAGATGATAGGCTGAAGTTATTGTATTATTAAAATAACTGCATGGGAGGCTATGGAGTAGCAGTGCAGGTTTTAAGTATATACTGTTTGTCCCTCTGTACAGCCAGCACAATATTTGGGCATTTTTTACAACCCAATTGTGTTTAGAGAGCATTTAGAAGTTATATTCCCTTGTTTGTTTGAGTGTTTGCCAAGCATGACATCACCAGAACTCCACCATAGTTGTGTTTAACTGGAATAGAGTGTTGTCCAAAGCCAGCAGAGCACATAATGCAAGATCCCATCCAGAAACTGGGGATTGCTGCAGGTAAAATGGCTTCAAACAGGGAAGGAGCAGGAGACCAGTCACTGACTGCAAAACGAGCTGCAGAATCAGGATGATATTTCAGGACGATAAATTTACCGAAGAATATAAACCATAACAACTTTTTAATTTCCATGAAGAGAATTTTCATCAATTTTAAAAGATCAAAGGACCAAAACAAGTGTGGAAGGAAGTGTGTAGCGTGCACCTTTTCTTTCCTCCTAATTAACTTTGTGTGGGCCTTCCTGTGTCTAGGACAGGTGAGGCTGAATGCATTTGCAGTGATAAATGAGCTTGGCCTGTTCATCCACTGCAGGGGTCACTGCATCTAAACTGTGACAAAGCCAAATCCTGTGTTTTAGTGGGATATATAGGCATCCCACTAAAACATTGGGAACTAGAGTAAGATCAAGTGTATTGCCTGTGCCCCACTGGGGTTGTCTCACTTCAGTGCAAGTGAGTTTACTTAAAACTGTAGAGAATGCCTACATGAAACGCAGCTCTGGTGGAGGTGGAACACCCTTCTTTCTTAGAGGTCATTATTGTAATGGGGTTGAAGATGAGGAGGGAAACATTTTTGTCTAATGTGAGTGGAATCTGAAAGCAGCCTCTTAGATACACATAAATACCACAGGATGCTTCTTATTTCACAGGGAGTTGCTGACTTTAGTAGTGAGACCTTGGGGAAGAGTGGTGATGTATGGCTTCTAGTAAAACTGCCTTTTTGGGTTTCTGAACATCTACATTCAGATTAACCACAAGATCCTTACTTAAACCTACACAATTGTGAAAGAATGTTATATGGGCTGTTTTGTTTCTTGTATGTAGAATTCTAGCATCTAGAATTGACTTTGCAGGAAACTTGTTTGTCAGAGATGTTTTAATTTAATCCTATTATCAGCTTTGGCTCGGGCATGATTTTTGAGCTTCTTATCTGAATGTGTTTTATCAATCTAATATATTTTTTTTCATTGTGACTTAGGCTTATCCTTGCTTTATGTAATGTGATTTGCAAAACAAAGTTGGAGTATATCTGGCTTTGAGTCACTGGTTACAGCTTTTGTGGTGGAATGTGTTTGGCTAATAAAAATCTGGGAGAGCTTTGAAAAATTCCGATGAAAATTGAACTTATCCACTTTAAGGATATTACACTTCTTATAAATCTCTATCTGATGATATGGTTGAGAAACTCATCTAAAATACATTTTAAAAGGTAATTGCTTTATTTGCTTCTTTCTACAGGAGTTTTTCCATTGTGTTAGTATCTGTGTAACATCTCTATTGTCGTTTAAAATTTGCAGTGAAGCACAAATTATTTCCCTATAGTATTTTAGTGATTGATGATTAATTGTAGGTTCATAGTTTGGCAGTCTTGTTTTCTATATTGCCTCCCTCACGTCCTCCTTGATACAGTCAAGTGATTGACATTTAAGGCACATGTGAACACTGATATTCCAGTTACCACACTGTAGATAACCATCTCTACCACCTTACCTCATGGAAAACAAATGCTGAAGTGTTTCTCAGTTGAAACAGTAGATGTTGACACAGTTTGTCAGGTAACTGTTATTGCTGACCTGTGTCTAATGGCAGTTAGGTTTTTTTCTTTAAAAGAAAGAGAATGTCTCTGTGGCCAGGGCGATTTGAGAAGTTGCCATGGATGTTAGAAATGTTGCAACTGCAGTGCTCCTGCTTCCAGTGCTGTGAAACTTGGAGTTTTGCATACTCATTCTTTCTTTTCTTTCCTGGCTTATTCCTGAGAGATAGGATGAATAATCCAGGATGAAGCTGGATGATGCTTCCGAAGTCTTAGTATTCTTGCACTGACTGAGGCAATCTTCCTTAAAATGGGGATGAAGTCCCCTGTGTGATGCTTTTGTGGATTTTCAGTGAAGTACATGATCCTCATTCCTTGCATTGCTTCCCCCTACAATGGCAGTTCTGGTTCATGAGTTGGGTGGTCCACGGCTGTAATTAAGGAGCAGGTGGATACAGCCAAGGGGATGTGATACTATTGTGTCTGACATGTGAGGTGTAGCCAAGAGCAGAATAGCTGAGAATCTTTAGAAGCCATGATCACTGTAGAGAAATACTATATTTTTCCAAAGTAATGCATTATTTACAAGATACCTGAAGCTTTTTTCCCCCTGTTTTCTTGAAATTCACTTTCTTCATGATTCCACTTAGTTGTTTGGCTTTTTTTTTTCCAATAAATTTTTTGTTATGACTCAGTCATAACATAGAATAATATGGTAGAGATTGAGAAATTAGATGCTGTCCACTGTGCCTTGATCAACGGGAGCAATTCAGAACTGTGGGAGGGTCCTGTGTGCTCCAGGTGATTCTAATCTCAACTGAGATACCCTAAAGTATTAGGGAAATGTAAGCTTGGCTGAAGAGCTGTGCAAAGGTGTGCTTAGGCCATTACAGGATGGCAAAAATAATATAACCAGCAGTGCTTCCAAGTGTAGTGAAATAGTAATAAACAGGAGACATTTCAGAAAAATCTAAGGAGATGAAATATTACAGCCCAGAAGAGACTTGGTCATGGGAAGAACTTAATGTGTGAGATGGTCTGAAAGCTCAGGTAAAGGCTCTCCATGAGGAGTGTGTGGCACCAGCCATATGGCATCATATGATCTCAAAATACTAAGAGAGGTAATCACTCCCCATTATGTAAATTCACATTTTAGGCAAAGACAGTTGATTAGATTACAGCTTTGGATGGATTTTTTTTTTGCCTTCAGACAGATCCACTAATGTTAGTCTTTCATGCTGGCAACTGCTACTGTCTCAGCTTGTCCATCCTGATTTGATTGCTGTTTGTTTGAAGCCTCGATTGGAACTGATGTGCTGCAGAGTATCTGGAGCATCTGTGTGTATTCTGAAGGTGTCACTGTATCTGACACAGGAATCCTGTAGGCTGAAATCACTTTCTTAGTCTTCCTTTACTTGGTGCTCTATACGTTTTAGTTGTAATGGCTGTAACTTCTTTTTTACTAACCAAATGAACCCTTGATGCATATTCATGTGCAGATGGCAGGGGCAAATCTCTGAACTCTGCCAAGCCTTAGCAGTTGGTTGAGTGTCAATGTGTAAAATTTTCTAGCTTTAATAAGGCATATTTGTTCAACAATCACAAATGTTACTGAATGTTGACATCACTTTTATTCATGAGTGAGTTTTGATAACAGCAAATGTGTTCTAAGATATACATTTTGCCTTTGGATAATCTCTGTACTGAGGGCATTTTCTCAAAGGAAGTCATGTCGCCATCAGCTGCTCCAAATGTGATTGTATATCAGTATGTGTTGACTATCAATATTATGATAAGATATAGCAGTTAGTTAGGATTGACAGATGTATGATTTGGAGCTCTTAATATGTTTTTATTTACTATTTGAAAAACTTCAAATTACTTGTGTTATTTTGCAAATAAACCCATGATTAAAGAGTTAAACTAAACTGTTGTGATGTTCAATGCATTTACTCACTACTTTCTGTCTGGATGTGGAGGAAGTGTAATTAATTATTGGGACGTAATAGTGCCGTTTAGAAAATTACTTAGGCTGCAGTATTTGTGTTAGAAACTTTATTTTCCAGACATAACAGTTCTGTTTTATTTCTGTACCTATTTGTGGAAAGATTAGATCATCACAAATCGTGTTTCAAAGGCTGTGATGCTCAAGTTATTCTATTTTATGCAGCTGTGGGCTGCATGGATGTAGGCAAGCTGTCATCTGCAACCTGGTGTTTTTTAAATAATTTCTTATAAATCATAAGCATCATCGAACTTTTATCACCAGAGAAAAACAATTCTTTTCTCTCAAATGGCCTCAAAATGAGTAACTTGTTAGAATGTTGAAATCAAAATTACCATCCAAACCGGAGGAAAAAAGCAGAGTATGTGCTTCTGTAAATCAGCTTGAGTCAAGCAGGAGGCAGGCTTACAGAAAAAGGTTTGATTTCAAGTTTGGGTTGTGTTTTATGGAGCTACTAGATTTAGAGGACCTGTGTTAAAAAAATCAGTGTGTCCACTTTCTTAAATATAGGGATGTGATTCTTCCTCTGGGGGTGAAAAGCAGGTGCCGTTCAGTTCCCTGGATTATTCCAAGTTACGAACGATGAAACAGTTGTATGTCTGAGAACAAAGTTTAGTGCTTACTGAAAAGTTCAGGCTTAATCTGTATGACCCCTTGGAATATCAAACTTGAAATGTGTTTTTAGGCCTGAGGAAGGCTGTGAGGTTGAACACAGGGTTGCCTCCAACGTACAGATGTTTTGATCCAGTCAAAAAGAGAAGTTAGGGCACATGATGAGGCTTATGCATTGGCCATTTCAAAATAATCTTAATTTATGTATTGCCATTTGGACTTCAGGAAAGCTTGGAAACCACAGCTTTTTCAGGAAGGAATAATCACTGTGATAGTTCAGTGGTTGAGTCTGCCCACAGCTTTCAGTTTGCATGTCAGCTCAGCAAGCTGGAAACTTTTCTGACATTCTGACATTCCTCACTTAACTTTCAGCTTTGTTTACTCCACATACTAAACACAAGATTGTCCTTTTTGAAATCGAAAAGGAATGTTTTGTGATGCTTTGTGGGGTGGGGAAGAATCAATTTAGTACAGTCACTTCATTGAGATTCCCTCCCTATACACTTCCAACATCATTTGTGTCTATTCTTCACCTTCCCTGTCTCCTCTAGCTCCATTTCCAGCTTTATATCTGTCTTTAGACAATGTTTACAATCACTGTCTTCTTTTCTTGCTATGGTAACAAAGAATGTCTGGAGTACACACTGAAATCTGGCTTAGTACAACTGAAGTCTTGTTTGGGGCTTTCTTGGTATTTTCATCTCTGTTTGCTGGCAGTGTTTCATGAGGCTTCCAATTAAATATTTAACAGCTCTTCTGAAAAGTTTGTCTCATTATTTTACACTTGTATGTGTAAAATATAAAATATATAGGCTTTCCTATCATTACACAACATTTCCTAGTCAGAGGGATGAACTTGCAGCGTGCCCTCGAGGCATCACTGGGGTTTCTTGCTGCAGGGCTGCTCTTTGCTGCCCTGTCAGGGTGACACATCCCAGGCTGATTTCCTCTGCCTGTATTAATTCTGCAGCCATTGTGCATGGGGAGTGTTTCTGGGTGCTGCAAGCAGCACTGGGAACGTGCCAGGCTATAGCAGCTGTATGAGGAAGCCATCTCACCAAAGGGTAAATCCTGCACTGCACAGGGTTACAATATAAACCTTCTCAAAAAAAAAGTGAAGAGGGACCCTGTGGGAATAAATTCAGAGCAGTGCAGAACAACTTTAGAGGGCAAAGCCGCTCTGGAAGACGGAGATATTTTTACAGAGTGGTCTTGCATGAGTCGTTCTGAGCAAGAAGAAATACTATAATTACATTGTATATTCTACAGAGAAGTTTGTGCTTCTTAATTGCAAAACAACAGCTTCTGAACATCACACTGTTCTCCCTGTCTCATCCCTTCTCAAACTTAAAGGGGCAGGGAGTACACCAGCTGAAGAAAAACCACTCCTTTTGTGGCTCTCATGAAACAGCACCACTAAGGTCAGTAACTGAAGTATATAATGCAGAGAAATTGTATATTGGTGCACTGTGCACTGTACACACACAGACATGAAAGTGTATGTGCTTGCATGTGTACATACTCCTGTTTATTCCTCAAAGACATAAGGAAAAGTAATTCACTGCCTTATGCATTATTTTTTACACTGATATAACGTGCAGATTTACCAATGTTCTTTTGATCTCATGGGACTGTCATGATGCTCTTGAAATTATTTCATAAGTGTTTTGGAACTAGCACGTGGGTGGTTATAGATCAGAAAAGCTTTCTTTAAATCTTCCCTTGAATTAAAATATTCTAACAGTCAAATATTTGGTTTTTTTCGTCAACACCATTGACATTTAAAGATTTCTCATCCTGATCTTTTCTGGCAGAATATAAGTGTCAGCTGGCTAGTAAATTTTTCTTCTTTCCTGTGATATCTTTTGTAATACCCATTAACAGGCACCATGACAAGCTTTTGTGTCTATGTTTGTAAACAGCTGCCTCAGATGGATGTATATTTGCAGATCAGTTTATATGAGAGCAAGGGATCTGTGTGTGTGCAAAGAATGGCTATTGAGAGAAAACTTGTGTGATCATTTCTGAGATAATGACCTCCAGGCTGGCCTTGTCAATTGTGAGACAGGGAGCTCTGTGTTAGTTGTTGTGCTAGAGCTGTATGGAGTTTGATAACTGCTTTGATTCAGTTCTGGAGAAGATTAAAATTAATAAATGAAGTGTAGTAAGAAAATATTTGTATTCATATGTGCTACTTACACATCAGAACATATTTTGTTTTCTTTCAGCTTTCCCAGTTTAATTTACCCTCTGAAATAAAAAACAACTTCAAAGAGCTGAAAACTCCTGTGATTCTCTTTCCAATATTTTCAGGAGTGTTTTGCTTATTCATTAAGCTTGATGTGCTCATATAATCTCCATTCTGCAGGTCAGCTGGCACAGGTACAGGTGAAATGTAGTGGTCAGATAAGAAGCATGGAACTGTATCTCAGCTGTCCAGTCACTGGCCTGTCTGCATTTAATGCTTCATTGTTCTTTCATATTTTCATGAAAATTTCTGTTGTCCAGCACTCCTGCAGTGTGTAATTTGTCCTGTTTTACACATTGTTATTCTTTAAGTGAGAATAAAAATAGAACAAGCAGAAAACAAATTAATGACAATACCAAGAAAAACAAAGTAAGAAATGTATTGTCTGAAAGTAAAGTGAGTTAATTGACTGTTTTGTTCCTTCTGGCAGTTAGATCAACCCTCCTCACAGTGGTGGGGGCTGCTCAGTGAGTCATACAGAGCTGGCTTGTTGCATCCTGGGATAGGGATGTGTTGCTCCTTTCCCTAGTCTTAGAGATCCTCAAGGTATCCCTGGGAGAGATTTCTCTCATGCAGATGAATTGAGCAATATTCTACTTTGATATTTCTTTCCTGCTTAAGAGTGACTGCACCTTTAGTCTCATCTTTGCAAATATGTTATTACTTAAAGAGAGAGAAATTACTATGTCTAATTTGGGAACTTTATTTTCTTTCCTCTTTAGTCTTTTCCTTGTGTTGAGGACAATGTGATTTTGAACTGTAAAAAGTCATAGCTCTGAGAAGCACTCTAACACCCTGCTCCCCGAATTAACCTTAGGAGAATAATTTTACTTAGTGGATTTTGATTTTTTTTTTACCAATTGCTCTACTCACTTTTATTTTTCAGAAAGCTCTTACCACCACATCACTTTTTAAAGACTGTGTGGGCAACAGGTTGTTTAGACAACCCTCAGACTTGTTATGAGGTTTCTTTTCAAATTAGATACAGTTGCTGATAACTAATTCACATTCTGGCTGCTTCTTTCCATAATCTGCTATAGCTCATTGTTTTATGGAACTACTCTAACATTTGTATTGCAGGATGACTTTAATTCATTTGAGTATTTCAGCTTTGCTTTCTCTCTTCTGTCAGACACCTTAGAATTTGCTTTAGGCCTTTAGATGTTTGCATTATGAATTCTTCAGGATTATTTCACATTATAACAGAGATCCAATTTTTTTTAAAAAAAATCTGTATTGTCAGCATTACTTTATGGGTGTGTAAGTAATAAAACCAGTTGTAATATGAAATACATGGATACCACGTTGCTGAGACATACAAGACTTTTAGTCCCACCTATTGAAAAGCAGGACCTCTTACATCCATTAAACCAAAATATCTATAACAATTATCTTCAGGATCCTGCAGAAGAAGAATAATGTTAAATACTTTTCAGAAGAAAGGAGAGTATTAATCACAATAAAATTATGTAAGATTGCAATAGGGGATGCATCTGTGAACTGAATAAGATAGATACACAGGGATGGGCATAAACAAATTTGGAAAGAGGAGTTTAGGAAAGACTGCTTGCTTAGCTCAGGCTACTGGGGATTCTGGAGGCTTTCCTTGCCCATGGATTTAAGGTTTTGGAATTTTTTTTTCCTAAATAGTGTAATCAAGGTAAGTGTATTTGCATCAGATGTGCTGTATGTGTCCACTAGGACAAGTGTGGGTTATTTTATCTAGAGTTTTCAAAGGGTAAAGTTTAAATGGTTTGGAACATTTTGCCCTGAGATGATGCCAAGCATCACTGTACCTTGCAGAGAGTTTTATAGACTTCACTAAATGCTATTTGCTGTCTTATAAAATTGGTATAGCTTTTATTAAACTATAATTATGAAGAGGTATCTTCCTTCTCTCAAAGGAAGAGTGAAAACTGAGTATTTAGGAAGAACTTACACTACATACTGGGACTTTTACAATTTGGGATGTATTCTGATAGCTGAGTTTCTAAGGTGTACTTCCCTTCCCATGTGTCATATGATGTGGATATTATTGGCCTGTGTGGGATTGCTTTTGATCATGTGTAATGAGAAAATAGTGTTTTAACAACTATTTAAAGCTGAAGATCTGCTGCTGTACTCTGAGACATTGCTGTCTTCTGCATAAGAACAGAGCACAGCAAAGGGACTTCTAGGTCTTTCTCTGATAATTCCAGTTTAAGAACCTTTCTGCATGATTTCTGCAGTGTCTGTGCCTTGAATATAACCAGTGAACTGCCTAAAGTTTCTGCTGCACCCAAGTCCTTTTGCTGACAGTTGCTCTATAAATGTGATTCTTGAAATATTTTTTGCAGTGACTGTGAACAGTACAATGTGAAGGAGTTTCTGAATAAGTTTGCTGGCAGACAGCCATATCAACAGCTTCAGGCACTACAGGGTGAAGAGCAAATAAGCAAAAAAGAGTAAAGCCGTCTGAGTCAGTGATTCCCAGCTCCACTGCTCCTTCTGGTCTAACCTTGAACGCTGCATTAATGAATGTTGCCTTCCAGAGTGTCCTATGACCTTTTCTCTTGTTCTGCTTTAATGTGAAAAGGGCAGTTAGAATGCTGTTACTGTAGAGTTACAAGAAAAAGTAGGGAGAGGCAAGTACAAGTGTTTACAATTTTTTTTTTTTTTAATTAAGCAGGGTTTGAATCTTATGAATGATGTGTCAATCTAGGTGTGAATGACACTTAAATATGTGTTTCAGGCTTGTTTTCTGGGTTAGATCCCGTGTCAGTAGACAAGAAAATGTTACAGCGGAAACTGTCTTTAAAACCCAAGTTTGCAGAGGGGGAGGCTGAGGATTTGGAGCTTCTGCTGTCTTCAGGGAAATAGGAAGTTCTCAGCTGTACAGTATCAAGGAGAGCCATAAAGTCATTACATGTGGCATAGGTTAATGGTTTTATCTTCAGTCTGGAATATCAAACTCTTAAAAAGCACGGATTTGGGTTAGAAATAAAATCACATTAATGCAAAAGCTGAAACTACCACTTCTCTGCCTTTTACACCCTTTTTTTTGAAGGAAAATTTAAGGAGTAGGGCACCAGTGTGAGGAGACAGCATTTGCGTGCTGAGTTCAGCACTGTCATGATGATGAAATGGTGCAGGCTACATTTCACATCAGATCAAGGGGAAAAGTATGTTGTAACTCCAGAACACATTCTCTTAGACAAATGACCTTCAGAATTTATTATGTTGGTATCCCTATAAAAGTGTGATAGAAGCCAGTGAAATAGGTGAGCGTGATGCATTGTGTAATTACTAAAGCTGACATGTGTTTTGTTTGGCACAATAATGAGGCAGTGGAATTACAGTGTTGAGGTGCAGTATACAGCCTGTTAGAGAATGCTTCTGCTGCATTAGCACCTGGCTTTTATTCTGCTAGTAAACTGTCTCATTAGTCACACTTTTGGGGTCTTGGCCACTGAATTGGGCAGGCAGGACTTGCCCTTGGTGAAGTCGTGGTGTCTGCCTCAAATCGCATCCTGTTCTCCACGTGCCTTAGCACAGCTTCTTGGAGGGTCTGTTCCCTAAACTTCCCAGACACAGAGGTGAGGCTGACAGTTCCTGGGGTCCTCCTTTCTCCCCTTGTTAAAATAAGAGTGCAGTGTTTCCCCTTTTCCAGTCACTTCACCTTTCTGCCATGACTTTTTCACATATCCTGGAATGTGGCTTGGCAATAACATCAGTCAACTCCCTCAGGATTCTGGGATGCATCTTGTCAAGTCCCACAGTCAGATTCTTTAGGTGATCACAAACCAGCTCTTCTCTTACAGTGGGAGGGACTTTGTTCCCACAGTCCCTGTCTCGTGGTCCATCCACTTGGGCGGTGTGGGAAGAGAGATTCCCACTGGAGACTGAGGCAAAACCAGTGGCTGAGCACCACAGTCTTTGCCTTCTTTGTTGCTACTGGTTTGCCAGTCTTGCTCATCAGGGAGTGTCCTCTTTCTTCATTTTCTGGCCGACACTCCTGCAGAAACATTTCTTGTTATTCTTTGTTTGTATCCCTTGCCAAGCTGAGCTCCATCCACGCCTTGGCCTTCTGGTGGAGTATTAAAGGATTTAGGTAATGAACTTGCTGAAACACTGGCAATTATTTTGAAGTATATACATAACTAAGGCTATCAGCAGTTTGCTAGATGAAATTATCTGGGATATTAGGGGTCAAAGACAGTAAATTTTCTTGAGTAGATCTGCCTTTAGTCCCTAATAGTTTAGAGTAAGTAAGCACCTGATATAAGATACTGAAGTCTTTTTGCCTCTGATGTTATTCTGCTTCTTGACTAGGAAAACAAAATCAACAAAAAATGCCCTTGCCTCAGATTTTAGGTGAAAATCTGGGTCTGTGTTGAGTAAGACTTGATTCCTTGGCTAGCTTTCAGTAGAGACATTCAGAAGTTAAAGTTCACTGTGATCTTTACTCTCTTACTGAATTGAGACCACAGTGAAAACTTCAGAATTTCCCTTCCATGAGTATCAAGTGCACAATTGATGGTACAGAGTCTTAGAGATGACAAAAATAAAAATAATTAAAAAAAGATAGTTCAAACTGTCACTGAATATCAAGTTTGTCCTCTGTTTTATTACTGTTTATTCTTGTGTTTCTATGCAGGTGTAAAAGCATGGTCTAGTGGTAAGAGTTACATGCTTGAGAAGGAACTGAATACTTGCAAATTGCCTCACCTTTTGTTGTAGTGGACTAAGTGTCAGGCTGTAATTACTTTTGGTGGGCTCTGTGCTGTAGCTGAAAAGTCTTTGACATTTGTGCTTCTTCAATTTGTAACTGAAAAATTGTTTTAAATCCTTGAATGCAAGAACTTTGTGTTCTTGGTAACAACTGACTGAAAAAAAAATAATGATAGATCAAACTGGAAAGAATTGTCACACAAGGTGCTAGAGGCATTAGTGTCACCTGATTTTACCTGCCAGCATGACTAATGACATGGGAAAAAAGGGAAAATGTAGTTAATTGGATTGATTTTGGTGAAACCCAGTCGAGAACTAATGAAAAAAACCCTGTTACAATTAATAGAGAAAATGGTACAAGGTGAGGAAGGACTGGATAATATGATAAGGTTTTGGTGATTTTCTTAAAGTGAAGGGAAGAAAAAAAAACAACTGTGTGAGGGAAAGAGGAATGAAGTAGAGAAACAGGAAAGGAGGGAAAAGAAATAGCATGGATGCATATTCCTAACAAGGATACATTTCACACTAAGGCAGCAAAAGATAGATCAGTGAAAGGAGTACACAGAGGATGTAGAATCATGTATTCATTTAATGGATCAGGAAAGTAAGATTCCCTTTCTGATCAGGTAAAATTCTAGGTCTTGATATATTGATACCTGAAAGTTAACAGATCCAACGGGACTGAAGGGAATGGTATAACTAAACACCTCAGAGCAAATAATTGAAAATATCAAGATTTCAACTGCTATGGCTTATTCAGACATTCAGGAAAGGGAGTAAGAGTATTTTAAAGTCTTCAGTTCTGTAGGAGGGGGGATTGACCTTCCTTGTGTTGAAACACAATGTGGTACAGTTTCTACAGACACATTTCCTAGAATCTGTTAGTGTAATATTCTCTTTTTAATTTTTTGTTTTAATAATGATGAGGTTACTAATCAGTTTTTCTTTAAAGGTCCAGGATTTTTATCTAAATCTGCATATGTTGTGCAACTCATATTTAATGGAATTGGCCTCATAAACGGTCAAGCTACTCTTCTGTGAGTTAAATGGTAATTTTGTTGTTGTTGGGCAGTTGTGGATGAGGAAATTATGGTAAAATGTATGAATCAGAATTCCTATTTGAAAATAGATCACTTACTTGCAGCATTTTAGTTTGATTTACACCTTTCCAGAAGAATTGTATTAAATTGCACGAAGTATATGTCCATTAAGCTGTTGGCATTAAATTGCTTAAAATGAGACAATAATTTCTATATTTTGATAATACACCAGTTCACATCTAATGTCTGTCATTGCTTCTTTTTATTCCAGTACATGAGAAACTATAAAGCAGCAGTAACAAAGGTTCAAAACTGTTGAAAAATGAGTGGTCTATTGCATGTGAGAATTAGTGTCTGCTCTGTACCTTGGCAAGAATTTGGAATGCAGAAGGGTAAGCTGCTGTAATTGTTGCCATGAAGTGTTTTACAGAAAATGATTGGGCAATTTTTTTTTTTTTTTTTGGTTGAATAGAGGAAGGTTTTAAAGACTGGAGTGAATGACTCAAGTTAGATTTTTTTGGTTTCTTTGACATCTAAAGGGCTTGTAGGAAAGCCAAAAGGCTAAGTTTGTAGATTTTGGGAGTTAGAGAGGTGCTCATACCTGTTTCCTCTATCAAACAGTACCCTTGACATCAGGTCTACTGCTGAGTGTATGGCAGAACTAAGTTGTTGACCCAAAGCTCTCAAAGTCTAAGTAACTGTGTTTCAGTAACCCTATTGCTGAATGAGAGAATAATGCTTGTTGGCATGACTATTACTAGCAGGCTTTTCTTTTTTTTTCTTTTAAATTTTTTTTATGTCTCTTCCTTTTCCACAACTGGTAACTTGATGCAAACACTGCTCCAGCCCACTAAAGTTGCAGCCTCCTTGCTTCACTTCTCTGTGGTCTAGAGGGAAAGGCTTGTTTAGGTCAAGGAAAAGCAGCAGCTGTGAGTTTCTGGTGATTTATTGGGAAAAAAAAAAAAAAAGGCAAAATTCAGGGTGCTATGGTGTGTAAGAGTTTATGTAATGAAGTGCTTGTGATATTCTTGTCAAAAACCTTAAAGGCTTTAAACAATTTCTAGGTGTTGGCAGGGAACTACGAGCCTTTGGAAAACTGAATGTTTCATTCAGCTTAGTGAAAGGAAGGTAAGCTAAAACAATGTAGCACAATTGTACTGATTTTAGGTAAGGATAAGCAAAAAAGCTGAGCAATCTAGTGGTTAAAAAAACCCCTTTGTCTTGGCTGGCTTATTCCAGTTGCTGCAATGTGCTTCAGAGCGAAAGCCTATCTCTTCATCTGATTATAAATCCCAAAATCCATTGAAGTGCCTCTGGGAAAACATGGAATTAAAGTGGGATGAGGCCCAGTCAACCTGTTGATGCTGCTGGCTTTCCCAAAGGTTGTCTTTAACTTATCCAGGGTGGCTCTTGCAGTGGTATTGTGGCCTCCTCCAAGCACTCTCCTGGTTTTATTGCCTCTCCACCCAGATCCCCAGTGTGCAGCTCCTTTCTGACCATGGTGTTCCCAATACAGGTGGTATGCAAATACTGTATTTTCAAGTAAAAGTTCCTTGGATTTTGGATTATTGCTATGGCATTATCCTGTAGGATGACCAAGGATGACTCCACTTACTGCTGGTTTTCAGGAAGGCAATGTGTGTGCGTTCATGACTTGATTTTTCTGTCTTTTTGATGAGAGAAACTCAAAATCTCTCCCATTTATGGGATTCTCCTTTTAGCTCTGCACTCGAGACTACCTCTTAGGTCTCTCCTTCCATGGAGTGGGACAGAGCCAGACCTACTGGCAAAAAATGTTGTTGATGAGACTCATTACCAGTCCAAAACACAGAAATATCTTGTAAATATAGACTTACTTGAAACAAATTTGTATAAGATGCTTAGACTGAAATTCTTTTGCTGATTTGCAGCAGGCTTATGCAGTGTGTGGAATTCTGGATGTTGAAGGCAAAGCTGGTTTAATGTACAAAGGCTTTATTTTAAGAACATTGAATCCTTGGACTTTTAAAGGCGTATTTAGTTTTGGTGTCCACTGCTTAGGGAGCAAATAAAGAATGTAGCAGTGTGAAGTTAGAGCAGAAATTACATGGAAAATGCAGAGACTCACATGCAGAAATCTTTAGGGCCAGGATTAATCACTGATATTTTCAAAATCAGACGTTGACCAGCGATGGGATGCAAAAGCCCCAGAACAGTGAACATGTTCTGATTTCACTGTGGCGATGTAAAAAGACATGTTTCAACATCCTTATGTTGTTTTGCAGAGGGTTAGAATTTATTTTTCCTGTAGGAGTAACGTCCTGCAGTAGTAAATAGCAGGAGGTTCTGGCGTGCATGACCTGGTTCAGCTGGATAGCACTATTGATTTGTTTTTTCAGTGCCCCTGCTTTAGTTAATTGTAACTTTGTTTTCTGATTCTTGATTAGCTCAGTGGTAAGTTGTCATTATAGCATTCAACTCCCTCAGGACACGATCTATACAGCAGACTTTTCCAGTGGAGGGTCATGATTCAGATAGTTTACACATAATTTAAACAGCAGTTGGCCTAATACCCTGAAGTGGAATTTGAGATACTTGAAATCCAGGAGTGTAATACTATAAATTAGTGTTTGTCTTAAGTGCTCTTTGGAGACCTGCAGGAGGGGCCAGTGGGACACATAATGCCCCTTGTGCTCTTTTTTGAATAGGCACATGAAGTTAAAATCTCAAGGAAGGTTTAGAAAGCAGTCGCACTTAAAGCAAAATTGTCATTTAACGTTTCATTGGGAAAGTTTTGTTTCATCAGAGCTACCATAATATTTTTTTGCCCAGGCTCCATATTTGGATTTATGTTTTAATGGCCTATTCCAAAAACTGAGCATAATAAAATGCCTTGGTGTGGTTAGAGCGAGCTAATGAACTGACTTTTGCACGTATTGATATTTTACATTTCTTATAAGTTGAATTCTGAGCTACCTTCAGTTACTTAAAACAATTTTTATAAGATATAGAGAATTTGTCTCTGCATTAGCATCTAAATGGCTTTGTCAAGCAGAATTGATGTCTCAGAATGCCTCTAGAGGCAGCAAATTGAGCATAAATGTGTTGAACGCCTGTCTTTTCTGACTATTTTGGCACAACCTTTCTGTGGACTGAAGAGTGACTGTCACCCACCTAAGAAAAGAGCCTTATTAATTGAAAGATTTCCCAGGATGCTGGGATTTCCAGTTCAGTACCACAGTACAAGCCAGGGTGGAAGCTGGCAGAGATGGTCCTGCTCTTCTTCCACTTTCCAGTGTTTTTTGTCAGCCCTGACTTTTTGTTGCACTGATCAGAGAAAACTTCAACACTTTTTTTTTTTTTTTTGGCTGTTTTCCCCCGGCAGTCTTCCCTGACAGAGGAACTGCTTGTGCCTGTGCAGAAGGGCAGGATGAGTGGGAGTGTTTGGACAGAAGGCAGGGAGGAGCACAACTGCTTCATGAACCTGTTAAAACAAACATGAGACTATTTATGTGACTACTGATGGAGTAACATCAGGGCTGTGCGTGTTTGCATAGCTGTGTTTCTGTGCAGTGCTTTTCAGCCAGAGAGGTTGGTGAGTAATTCAAGTGCATTGGCAAAGTTTTTAAGGAATCAGAAGCTACTGTCTAGATTGTTGGGGTTTTTTTAAGTAGCTGTACTTTAATGTGATTGAGTCAAAACTGTACAAAACATTTTCTCATCGGGTGATAAAAATGATGGGTCGCGGTTTGGATGTGGTTTCCACCCAGAGGGTGGTCAGGCACTGGAACAGTCTTCCCAGGGAAATGGTCACAGCACCAAGCCTGACAGAGTTCAAGAAGGGTTTGGACAATGCTCTGAAACACATAATGTGACTCTTGGGGCTGTCCTGTGCAGGCCTAAGGGTTGGACTTCGATGATCCCTGTGGGTCCCTTCCAACTCAGGGAAAAAAAAAAAAGGTCTGTTTTAATAAGGAACATTAACCATATATAACTAATAAGTATATACATTTAAAACATATTTTTCCCTTAAAGCAATTAAAACCAATGTTTTGTTTGTGTAGTGTGCGTGAAATGGTGTTCTGAATGTGAGTAAAACATATGGTGTTCAAGTAGTTGTGTGGAGTTGTCATTTACACAGTCTGGATTTTCGAAATTCTTCCTATAGATCTTTAAGCCTGCAAGCAAAGCAGTGAAACCCTGTCTTAACTGCAAGGTGTTTACATGATTGGGGTGTTTCGTTTTGGATCGTGTTTTGGTTGTGAGTGTTGATTTTCTTGATTCCTGAGTGGTTCCTCTGTGTCCTGTAGGGGACATAACGAGTTCCAATGCACCCATAAAAATCTGTGGGCTCCATATCTGCCAATTTTTAGCTCCATTTCTCTCCTTCGCTGTTCCTGCCAAGCTGCCACCATTCCCCCTGTCTCTGCTGCTGGATCTCTGCCTCTCCTTTCAAGCCTCCAGACTGGTTTTATCACTGCTTTGTCTCGGATCCTTTCACTGCCGGTGGTGCTGGCGAGGAGCCAACCAAAGCTGCAGCCAAACGATTCAAAATGTGAGATTCCTTCCAGATCTCTGTCAGTGTCTTACCTGGAGCTTCTTGCAGTCACCTTAACTGCAGGCATTCTGCCATTTGGGAGAGTCACTCCTTTTTTAGAGGGCCATTAAACTTCTAAAAGTTTGCGGGTGGTGAAGATTCTGCCACGTTTCTAATTAAGTTCTTCTTTAAAGGCAATTAGCCTTTTTTTTTTTAACCTGCTTCTGGGTTGCATTATTATTTTTACTTCAGCATTAGGCTCTGGCATCTCTGCAAGTCAGGCAGTTATATAGTTTTAAAACTGTTTTATCTCAAACTTTTTGCCATGTTATTAAAATAAATGGGTGCATTGCAATGCCTTTTACTATAATGTGTAAGGTCAAACTCTGCTCTTTAATGTAAGGTATGTTTGAGACATGTAATTCTAGCTGCTTTTTCCTTGTTAATTTAAATAACCATAAGAACTGAGGGCTCCCCTACAGAAGAAAGAGCTTCATCATTATCAAGATCTGTCATTCAGAAGTGCCAGCAGCAGGGAATCCACGTGATGCAGTGGATTAAATTCTGGGATGTCCTGCTGCATCAGCGTGCCTGCCTTTACAATCTGCTGGAATCAAGCAGAATAGCCCAGCTGACAGAATGAAATAGGGTCCCAGCCATGACAGGTGGAGGCAGATGTGTCTGAACTGGTTGCCAAAAAGGCTGACACCAGCCTGAATACAGGTGATCTGTGTTTATAAAAAACCAATGAAATCTTCGCGGGTTTTGTTCTTTTGTTTGTGATTCTTCTCCAAAAGGAAGAATTGCCCCACCTCCACCCCAAACCACAGGTACTGCTGGAACTGTGTTTGGAAAAAATCTCCATGTCTGGTGCTTACCTATTCACTGTCTGAGGGCTCTCTTCAGTTAATTATGTTCTGCTGTTGAAATTCCTCCTCAAAATGACTTGTTTCTGTACTTCTTAGGAACACACAGTGGCTGCCACATTCTGCATTTATAGAGGTTATACTTTTCTTCATGAGTAAACAGACAAATCAATGAATCAAACCATCAGAGGTGAACTCAGGTGGTTTTGGGAGACATCTCTGCAGTATTTATTCTTTGTAGTAGGGAGGCAGACAGAAGTTACCCAGTCGCCCTCTGTCTAACCCTCATCCTGTTTTTAACTGCAAGTCTGTTCTTCCATATTTTTAAGTCATGATAAAGGCAATCTCTCTGTGGTAAGCAGCTCAGTGGCTTTGCACAGCAAATGCTTCTTCCTTTTTTTTATCTGACACCTGTTAAATGACATGTGAAATTGAAAAAGACTTTATTCCAAACTTCCAAATGCAAACGGTTGCCACTTCTCATTTTCATTTATGAATTACTTTATTTTTAAGATTTCTCTCCCCAGAGTTAACATTCCTAACAAGTACGAAGGGGGTTTGTATTTTTTATGTCCTCCTGAAGGACATAAGGTGAACTGCAGTCTTTCTATCACTCTTGAGACAGGGAAATAATTACATTTCACATTTTGGTTTGTTATAAAAACATGTAATATTGTTGTTAAGACTGAAGGGACTATGTTGTAATACATTTTATTTATCCTCCCATTGTTTATATATTTGGGTTTATATTTATAAATAACCACATGTAGTTCAGTTTCAGAAAAGTTTACAGATTTGTTCATCATGTTTTATATATGTTTTGAGGCTGTTTTCATTCTTTTACAAACAGAAGTATCGTAACTAAATTAAAAATGTTACTAGTAATATAAGTATTAAAGCAATACAGTGCCTTTCTCCCTCATTTGGGATTCTTCCTTTTTGTAATGAGTTGCTGCTTCCTTTCCATCCTCACCTTTAACTCGTTTGTAGTGCAGGATTGGGAAGGCTGGAGCTCCTCAAAGTGTATTCAAGGGCTTAGGCCTATTAGAAGTGATGGTTCCACAGTTTTATAATGTTATTTCCTGAGGTTTTTTTAACTGTTTTGGTAATTGGGACACTCATTTGCTCCTGGAATGGAAGTGCAAAGGCCAGCTAGTCTTAGAAATGTTTGAAAAACAGTGTGAGCAAAGATATGGGTTTTTTGGTGGTAAGTCTCTGACAACTCAAAAATGACAAATGGTTTTGTCATGAATAACTTACCTAATTGACTCTCTAAGCTATGTAAAACCTTTTTTATTTTCAATTTTTAAGTCATTATGAGATCTGAGATGGAGATGAAAAATCCTGACAAAGGAGAATTCGTAATAAATGTAATTTGAATACTGCTAGCTTTAAACCAAAATCTGCTTTAACAGTTAGGGACACTTAAGTTTTGGTTAATTAAAATAAAAATCAAATTAAAGAATATCAGACATGGATATCAAATAGGTCATGTTTCAATGATACAGAATAACAGACAATCAAGGCCTGGTGTATTCCTATTTTTACACTATGGTAGTTTTTTTAAAAAAAACTATTGAAGTCCTTCTGTGAAGTTTGTAGCACCTAAAATAAAATCATGTTGAAAAACAAACAAAAACAGATATTACAAAATCAGAAACGTGTAGATTAACTTAGATATTAAAAATGAAACTTTTTATTTGTGACCTGAGGTTCATGTGTGTATGGGATTCCATCACAGGCCCTGTTCTACGTTCTGCCTGCATCCCTTCCTCCTGGAGAACGTTTTCTTTTCCTGGAGGAATTTAATCCTTTCTGCAGACCTACTGCTCCCAGAGTAACTCTCCAGTGTGTCCATTATCACCTGTTTACTCTGCCTTAGTGGGACAATGATATGTAAGACCTCTAAAAAGCTGTCACATTCTTGAGTGCCCTCGTGTCTGTGGCAGCAGCTCGGGGCTAAGGGGGCAGCCCTGGGAGTGAGTGTTGTGCTGCAAGGATCCAGGAGGAGCTCTCTGTTACCTTTAAATAAATGGCATGGCTCGGTGCTTTTGCAATTTTCTATCACAAAGGCCCTGTGTGTTTTATGAGTTGTCACTCACGTGATGTTTTGACAGATTTCTGAACAAGAGCTCATCTAACACTGCCAGTCTTAAGGCTCCCGTTATTTCTCCCCTCCGCCGAGTCGTTCAGAATTAAAATGTGCATCTAAATTATCTTGTGGGTGTTCACTCAAAACACAGAGTTTTTGGTTTCCAGAACCTGCTTCTGCATTTTTATATGTGCTTTTAAATGTGGTCTCTCCTTTAGTGCTAAAAGGTGGGAGAAGGTTCTTCTCCTGACCATCAGTCCCTGTGTCTCTGCTCTCCCAGCTGTCAAATGCAACTCTGACCTGTGAAGTTGGCAAACCCTTATTATGTGATAAAAGAAAGCATCAAATACTATGATGGTGGCAGCTATATGGATATTTTAGAAGAACTGACAGCTAAGCCAGGTGATTTTCTAGTAACTCAATTGCTATCGAGCTCAGAGAAATGATTTACTGCAGTTTAGAGAATTTCTGTTAATCAGATAAGCCAAATTAATTGCACAGATAACGGCTTTGTGACAAGTACAAGATAAAACATGATATTTTAACCTTGAGTGAAAGTGGTAATTTGTTACAAGTTTAAAGGCAAGTCTATATTTCTTTTTTCCTTTGGTTCGGGGAGCAGATCTCGTTGCTTCTAAAAATACCTCTGATTGATAACATGGTAAAACTGACTTTGTACCTGGAAATATCACAAAATTGCATTGTTCTAGAGCTTGGACTGCACTAAAATCTATCACAGAGTTTAGTTGTGGATATCACACAGTATTTGAACTATGTTCTTGGTCTTTACAGTGGGATTTTGTGCTCAAATTTTGGTGCTACTGGGTAGGTATCCTTTCAACAGAGTTTATTAGCTCTTGCTGAAGAGGAAGATGCTGATGGCTAGCAGTCTCTTGATTAAAGACAGTTCTCAAAAATAACTTTTTCAGTAGGGGGGGAAAGTAGCAGTGTCTGTTAGCAACTTTCCATTTATCACCAAGGAAGTTCTTGTTTACTGACTCTGTGTCCAGGAAAAAAATACCAGTTTGAAACTGGCACAGTACAGATAAGTAAAAACAGGTATGAAAGGATGATTCTTCTTATGGGTATAAATAGAAAATCACTTTGAAATGGAAAGTGCAGATCTTGGTAATGCAATGAACTAGCAATTTATAATTTTGATCAACATCCTGTAATGGAGTATTCCCAAAACAGGCAGATCAATAGATGCAAATGTCACTAGTGAGGTTGTTCATGACCCTGAGCAAAGCAAAGATTTGGTTTCATGTGAATGAATCTATTCAGTGCTGGAAACCACGGACACAGTGCCAGGTTACAGATGTATTCCCCCAAAAATCACTCAGTTTGGTCTGAGTTGTGGGATAGAGGTGAAGGTGGGTGAGAATTCAGGGCTAAAATGTGTGTCTCATGAAAAGTAACCTAAGGGAGGATACACAGGCAAGTTTAACTGGCTTTTGTTGTGCATTTGCTCCCTTTTACCTCAGCCAAAAAAGTGGGAAACTTCGAAAAGTAAATGCCATCCTTTTGACAGGGAGCTCCATAACAGTGCAGAGCTGTGTTTGTACCACACATCCAGAGCAGTCCTGCAAGATCTTAAGGCTGCTAATGTTTTAAATAACACAGTGGCAGGCAAGATAACCACTTAGTGTCATGAAATAGCACTAAACACACAATTAGTCTGAAGTTTCCTAATAGCAACAAGCAGCTGAATAAAATGGTATAATAAGTGTGTGATTGTTTCCCAAATCAGGTAGGTTAGCAGACATAAAGGTGTGGTGGTGGATTCCTCCTCTTTTTATTCTGGGCATTTGGAGGAGAACCTCTTGGTTATAAATTCCTTGAATGAAAAATAGAGTATTGTTTGCCAAAGGCCTTGTCTGAGTGAACTGTCCTGTGTTCATGGAGCAACAGCAAGGAATATGAGCTGCCCTCAACACCAAAAGGATTAATTTAAGCTTGGATGGTCAGCTAGGACCATTTAAAAGACAGAATACCTCCTTGTGTAAAGAAAGCAAAGCATGTCATAAACAAGGAGAAGAAAAAGAAGCAGAGGTTTGGCAGAGAGATGGGGAACTTCTGTCCACAAATACACTGTGCTACTTAATGTCTCCATCACTCCCAGCTTCCTCTTCATCTCTTTTCCAGTTTATCTAGGAATGTAAGTACTTTTCTCTCCTAGCTGAAATAAGGCTTTATGCTTTTAGTTTGCAAGGTAACTGTGAATTTGTTGTCTTGATTTTCATCTCTTCCCCCCCAACCATAACAGAACTAGTTTTTTTTTCATTTTTTTCTTTATATATATAAATTTGTGTTGAAGTTGACGTGGGTATTGTTGAAATACCGCTTTCTTTCTTTGAGAAGCACAGTTTTTCTCAAGTAATCCAGATGCTGCTGTTCTTCAGCTGCTTGATATTTTTTTTTGTTGTTTTCAAAAGCAGAGTCAAAAATGTCAGGATTCAGTAACAGTCCTTTTGTCTACCTGCCATCAGTGAGACAGCTGAGAGTGCACATCTATGCGTGTGCATATGTATTAAAGCAATTTCCAAAGAATGAGCTCTGCATGAGTTTTCTTGCACAAATTTTCTCTTAGAATGGGTTTTAGAAAAGTGCAGAAAACTGTAGCTAAAGATGTGATGTGTTCAAGCATGATATTTATAGCACTGAGCTATAATGACTATTCCCTCTCACAGAAATTCTGGTATGTTGCTGCATTTCTCAATTATTACTTTTGTGCTCATTTTTTTACCAATAAAAATTACAACAGCAAGACCGTTTAAGATGACAATTTCACACAAGCTGGTTCTTTTTCAGCACTCCTAGCTATTTCTTTTTGAAATGAACTTCAGTGAAATACATAAATACCAGTAGAGATGTGCAGCTTGCTCTCTTGAGTGGCTGATCCTTTGATTGTATAGCAACAGTAAAATCTTTTGGAAAACCAGTATTGAAGGAGTATCCATGAAGTTGTGTTTGTATATGAATCCAAAGCATTGTGAGGTTGTTTTTTTAGTGTTTTTTTCTTTTTTTTTTCCCTTCAAATTTTCAAGAAAAAAACTTGAAACTTAAAAAACTACTTTCTTTGAGAACAGGACAGGTGTTGGTACCTACTTTTCACATCCCTCTTCTTTTACATGCAGCAGTTCACTTATGGAATCAGTCACTGAATTTGCTGTTGGCAGTTGCCTGAATTTCCTCTCAGTATTTAGGAGGATGATCTCTATTTCTTTCTCTCCTCTGATTCTGGAGGCTCAACAGACTGGTGCAAACCTGGGGAGTGAGTTTGAGTAGTGGTTTAAGGATTGTAGTCAAGTGTCATGTGCTTGTAAATGGTGGGAGAAGACAGTCTTTCATTCCCAAATATTACAATTGCCTCACTGACTGTTTTTCTATGCAAAGTTGAACAAACTATGAATATGACATTAGACTTGCAGCTTGTTTCAACTACGTGGATGTTAATTGGAGTAGGGAATGGAATTGCATTTTCCCAGTGCCAAGTAGCCAACACCATTCTGTGTGAGATGTGGTGAATGCTGGAGTCTAAACCTGCTGATCTATTGTGTTTTCAAACATATACATGTTGTCCTTAGTCCCAGCTGTGTTCAAAGATACAGCTAGCACTGGCTAGCTTGGAAATTCTGTGATGTGGTGGTCTCTATTTCAGTATTTTCTACTACATTCCTCTAGGATGGATCACTTGCCAAAATCTTGAAATAAGATTAATAATAATTGTAATGGTGTGCAAAACCTGAATGTTCCTCCTGGATAGACATTATAACAAACTATGTAATACACACATGATCTAAAAGACAGAGATGAGATTAATTTGTCATAAATAGGAGTTTGGTTCCCCTGCTTTTGTGTCAGTTTTTAACTTCATATCACCACCTTATCAAAATGGTTGGATGCTTCAGAATGTCTTCAGACAAGCAAAAGGACTGTAGTATTAAAGCCTAAAAAGCAATATAATATAGTTTTCAAGACACTCTCCCTGAGATTCATTTAGTAGAAGTGAGAAAATGGGTATTGCCAATTTTTCTCTATCTTGAAAACTATTGAAATCACTTAATAAAGCCCATCTCATCTGTACAAATAAAACTTAGTACTGTCCTTGAGG
Organism: Manacus candei; assembly: GCF_025592945.1. Classification (NCBI taxonomy): domain Eukaryota; kingdom Metazoa; phylum Chordata; class Aves; order Passeriformes; family Pipridae; genus Manacus; species Manacus candei. Next base: position 27,459,737 of record NW_026138071.1, on the reverse strand, counting down.
CTAACCAATTAAAGCAAAGATTCTGAGTGTATTAACAGTAATGATAAGTCTGTTGACTGTGATAATAAGGGATTGTGTTCAGTATCATGGATTTTGTCTTTGGGAAGTGAGTGACATTTTCTAAACTCTTGTCAAGACAATGATACTTTTGTATGTCATCGTTTCAGCAGTTTGTAATATGTTAATACATTGATTATGAGCAAATCAAATATTAGAAATTCTTATGACAGTGGTTTCTCTTTTTTTGTCATGTGATCTCTAGCACTGGGAACTAAGTGATTGGAGGAACTGGACTGTGAAAGATAAGAAAGCCAGCATATATAAACTGCACAGCAGGCTGTGTGCCCAGAGATTATACAGGGCTCTGGTTCTTTGGGAGGGAGTTGTGGAACAAGCATCCTCAAATTAATTAAAGTATAAAAAGGCAGTCTTGAAGTCCAGCAGATAACTAGAATTCAATAATGAAATAATGTTGTCCTCTTGGTTTCTATAAGAGGATGATCTCTGTTAATTTTGTATCGATCTTTTACACTAAAAAACAAAACAAGACCCAAAGAGCTTTTACAATAACCCCAAACTGGTGACTTCAAAGAGATACAAAACCATTTGTGTTGTCATAGTTCAGAGCCCTTGGGGAAAGGGTGATTATTTCTTTCATTTTACATTTATAATAAATTGGAGCAAGGCTTTTGAGCTTCTGGAGAGAAAATTACAGTGAAGCAAACATGTGGTGTGTCCTGTGAAGTCTGTACAGGAGTAAAGATAATACAGGGGCATGTGTGGGGAGATGCAGGCACATCTCTCCTCGTTCTTCTCTCACTTACCTACCCAGCATTTTCTGGTTGCTTTTGTCTAAACAGACATCTGGGTTTTTCACTTTATCTTAATCATCTTTGGAACATCACTAATCAGCTTTAGGACTTCAATTAAGTTTAATGCACATTGAGGGAAGCTCATAGAGTGGTCCTGTGGGACCTTTTGAGCATATGGGCACAATGGTGTGTCCAATGCACTTTTCAGGATTGGCCAAATGCTCTTCAGTAGAGTAGTAAAATGGTGCCTTTTGTAAAACTCTTTTATTAAAACTTATTAAACTCTTTCATAAAACTCTTGTACCTCTACAGTGCATTTGCTAAATGTGATGAGCTTTTTACTGTAAGTGGATCTAAACTTAATTCTGAAAATGGAGTGCTTTATTTGGAGATTACTGTTGGAATACCTAATGAGTCTTTTGGTCTCTGCCTTTTCTACCAGAACCCCTTTTTAAAATGTGATTGTGAAAATGCAATGAATACAGTAAATAGAACCTGAAAAATTTCAGGGTATTAACAAGAATTTGCTGCTGTTTTGAGACCTGAAGATTTCAAATGCTTCTTTCCCCCTCACACCTCCACCCCTAGAGAAAATGCAAGGGAGGGTTTGAAAGTAATCTGCCAGGAATTAAATAAATAGCTTCTCTAAATTGCTTATGGAGCAATCAGCTCTTCCAGAGGAGAGGATGATGCCAACATAGAAGCAACCATACTCAGTGCCAGGGCATATCTTTCTTTTACCTGTACCTATCCATCCAAGCAAGGACTGTGTGTGAAATTCTGGAAAATTATTCATCCTGTGAGTCAAAAAGCTCAGGGGTCAGTGTCTTTTCTGCCAGAACTGGTTTATTTTTAAGAGCTGTGTTTACCTGTTCATGGTGGATCCCACTGCCAAATCTCACTCTGTTGCTGTTAGAAACAAAACACTAACAAAGCTTTTTAGGAGCTCCATTATCCACCTGGAATTGGTGGGACAGATGAAAATTTCTTTCTGATTTCATCTAGATGATCAAATGGCTAATGGGATGTGAAATACAGGCCCTCTTGTCTGCAAGTGAGCAAGATGTTTGCCATCTGTCTGTCTTTTGGAAGCAGATGAAAGTGTCTGAGCTCTTTGGGAGAGAACATGTGTAAAGCCTTTCTACTGGCTCTGAGCATCTGACATTTGTAAGTTCTTGTACAGTGCAGTAAAAATTAGCCTGACATGACTGAAATCTTTCACCATGTTTGACTTGACACTGTTGCTTGTGAATTGGAAGAAAACTCCTCTTATCTCCTGGTTATTCTGTCATAGTGAATCAAATAATAGAGGAAGTTTCTGATTTTTAAAATTACTCCTTTTGTTTGGACAGTATAAACTGCAGTTTGTTCCATGAGTAATGTAATCCACTAAACCTTAACAGCATAATCATTGATAAGCACAATACAAAATAATTACTTACAAGTAAATATGCTGAGAAGTGCGATATTTTAAAATTACATTTTTCCTTATGCTTTAAAAGACAGATCTAGAGAACTGTTCTTGTGAAACAAGTAAGTTTTCTATTTCTCTTTTTTTTTTTTCCTTGAGACTGTACCATTAGCAACTTGTCTGGGGATTTAATGGTATTTGCAACAGTTTGAAACATATTTTGTTCAGAGTTCTACTTCAGTAGTGAAGGTTATTCTTGTTGCATTTATTGATGTTAATATCTCTTCTTGCTGTAAAACAAAACATTAACCATAACCTTGCCTAAGGAATTGTTTTTCCTGTCACCTGTCTCAGTGATATCCCCTTGTCAATCTGTTTACTCATCTGTATTTTCTTTTTTTTTTTCCCTTTGAGAGGAAGAGATTATTTTTAGGAAATGGAAAAGTAAAAAGTCACTTAGACAAGTTTTTTGGGAAACTGCTGTGAAGTGCATGAGTTTCATAGAGGTTTTCTGCTTCCTGGCCTCTGCTGTTGATATTTACAGCATAACACTCCTCTCTGCTTGCCCTTGGAGCTTCTGTGAACGCTCCTTTGGCAGATCTACTGTATGAGAAATGCTTTACCTGTGGTCTGAAAGACTTCTTGCCATGGGCCAAAAACACTTGTCACGATGGTGCTGGGCTTACACTGGTTGAGAGAGGGGGAAAAATCCTGTGGCTCCTTCCAGTTGGTTTTAGGAGCATAGGGAGAGCAGGGGCTGTGATCTGTGTCAGACCAGGGGAATGTTTTTTGGCCTCCAGATTAGGGTGTTCCTGCCCCTCCCTTTCACAGGAGGACAGTCAGCACATTGGAAGGTGAGCTGTGTTTTGGGATGTGGTTTCCAGCTGTTCTGGTATTTGCCAGACCACTTCTGTCTGCACTCACACCGGGCGAGCCCCGCTGACGCCTCTGGGCACTTCATGCCCACGGTGCCCTGGCTGCAGGCTCCAGGGCCAGCAGAGCTGTTGTCTGGGCTCTGCCCCACTGAGAATACTGTCATCTCAACAGCAAAGGTGTGCTTTGGTAGTGGGAAGATAAGAGCTTTAGATAGAATCATAGAACCAACTGGGTTGGAAAGGACCTCCGAGATCATCAAGTCCAACTCTTGATCCAACCCCACCGTGATTCCCAGCCCATGGCACTGATGCCACATCCAGTCTCATCTTAAAAACCTCCAGGGATGGAGAATCCACCACTTCCCTGGGCAGCCCATTCCAATGGCTGAGCACCCTCTCTGTAAAGAATTTCTTCCTAATATTTAACCTAAACCTCCCATGGCACAGCTTAAGACCGAGCCCTCTTGTCTTGCTGATGGTTGCCTGGGAAAAGAGACCAACCCCCACCTGGCTCCCCCCTCCTGTCAGGGAGTTGCAGAGAGTGAGGAGGTCTCCCCTGAGCCTCCTCTTCTCCAGGCTGAACAGCCCCAGCTCCTTCAGCCTCTCCTCACAGCACTTGTGCTCCAGTCCCTTCACCAGCCTTGTTGCTCTCCTCTGGACCTGCTCCAGCCCCTCCATGTCCTTCCTGAACTGAGGGGCCCAGAACTGGACACAGCACTCCAGGGGTGGCCTCACCAGCGCTGAGTCCAGGGCAAGAATCACTTCCTTGGACCTGTTGGCCACACTGTTCCTGATCCAGGCCAGGATCCATTGGCCTTCTTGGCCACTTGGGCACACTGCTGGCTCCTGTTCAGCTTCCTGTCAAGACCAGTCCTTGACCAGTCCCCCCCCATCCTCTGCAAAGCCAAAGAATCAGCTTTGGATTCCTGCAGACGTGCCTCCAGCCAGAAAGTGTGGCTGCCACTTGGCTCTGGTTTATGAATGTTTTTGAAAACGTGGTGGGGATGAATAAACCTTTTAAAAAAAGTAAAGTTTTCCAGTGACAAAATGTTCTTCTTTTATACTCCATTTGTGCTTCTGTGAATTATGAAACGTTAGTGTAGGCTTAGAACTTCAGCTGATGGAAAATTGTTCATTTTTGGTGAAGCCCCACAGAGCTGTGCTGGTTTTGAGTTATTTTTTCCTGCAAGTTTTTGCAGCACTAAAATCTATTTAATAAATGCTGTTGTGGTTTCTAGTCCTACAAACTATTATCATTTATAAACTTGAAGGACATGTATTTTCTTTACCATGAATGGAACTGCTTGCTTTCCAAACATTAGGAAAGGCTGCAAGGCAGTGCAGGCTTGGGTCTGCACTGAAATGTGTTCATTGATGTGTCATTTTTTAATGATTTAACTGCTTCAGAGGAGAAAGGGCTGTGGTAAGTTAGTGTTTCAGTTACTTTTATACAAAAGGAGGGGCAAGTGCATCATGATGTTTATTTTTGTGTATTGTTTATTTGGTTTTGTGTATTACTTTATGCAGTCTTGTATTATCATCATTTTTTCCTTTATTATGTCTCATGTCATACTAGGACGATATTTTCACGATGTTTTGGTCTAAACCAGAAAAAATACTTTTAAAGCTATTACTGTGTTCAGAAGTTTCTCATCTTACCTTCAGAAATAACTTTATAAGCCGAAGTTTCATTTCAAGCCAATGAATCACACATTCCTGTGTGCTGTGGCTCTTTTGAAAACAGGGTTTAAGACATTTTGTGCTTCATTCTTTAAGAAATATTATCCAGTATGCTTGAAAGACTGGGTTTGAGAGAGGAAAGAGTCTGAATCTTCATGTCTCCTGAAGCTAAATTTGGCTTTGTAAGGAGACTGTGTATGTGTGTGTGAGAGGGAAGGGACAGATTGTATTTTTATTAAAGGAAGTGGATGGGTGCAAGTTGGGGCTTTTAGGGAGGTCTTATTGGAAGAATTATTTGTGGAATGCAAAAGAGGTGCACAAAAAAAAGGGTTCAGCCCAGGTAATTGTTATAGCCCATGCCATTCAAAGAGATTGGGGTGGAGAAGCCCCAAATAAGTCATGAGGAATACCCAATCTTTAAGAAGAAATAAGAGACAAATTAAACCGGTTACACTCGTGGCTTATTTCTTCCCCTTCCTAAGTACATCCTCTCCCAACTTGTTTGAGACAGCTCTAAATTTAGAAAACATACCAAAACACAACATTTCTGAAGGAGCCTGCAGGCATTTAAAGGTGTCTGTGTGGAACTGCAGTGTCGTTCCAGCAGCCAGGGAGGACTGCAGGAGCTGGGAGCTGGAAGCCTGCCACTGCACTTCATTGTTCACTGCCTTTGCACAATAAAGCAGAGGAGACAGCAACCAGCTCTGTTGTTAGTGTTAAAAAGTAATTACTGAGGAGATGATTTCAGCTTCAAATCTCCACACCTTGCTATCACCATCCAAATGCCTGCAAACACAGAAGCCACCGTTGTTGCATCCCTGCCATTCTGCAGTTTCTTCCTCACTGGGAGAAGCACCTTGCCATGAAAACTAAAGGGGTTAGTGACAGTGAAGACAAAGGGAAAAGGAGATGAAGGTGTTTGCTTTGCCTGTGACAGCTTAAAGTTTGACATAGCAGCTTAAACACCTTCCCAGGCCACGTGCCCATGTCACTGTTCCCACGGAGAGTGCCATGTCTCTTCCTGCTCAGAATGTTTGGCTGCTTTTTATATTTTTATTAATTAATAAAATTGTTTTCTAAGCCTTTTCTCTCTCTCTCTTTTTTATTTTTTCTCTTTTTTATCTACCCCAAAGGAAATAATTTGGTATAACCCAAATTTTCCTTAGTTCATACCTGTCAGAACTCTTTATTTTGTCAATTAACCATTTTGTGAAATCCAGTGCGGGTTTGGTATTTCCTGGTAGGGTTTGGTTTTTGGACAAAGCTGAAGAAAACTCCTGGGAGTAAGGTGGAGAAACATTCTTCACCTAGGTGTGTCTTCTTGAGTGATGAGTAATGGAGTGACTTGGTCCACATTCCTATTCCCTAGTCCCTCTGATTCTTGCAACTGCTTTACCCTTTCAAATCAAGTGGTTTATAGGAAGGACTCTCCCTTTGTGTGCAGGGCTCCCTGTACCAGAATGGGATTTTCTGTCTTACCTTCCTTTTGGGTTATTTACAAGCTCTTGACACACTGGTTTGCAACTCACTTTCTTCCAGCAACTTTGTGTGTGTTGATCATTGCCAGAAACACAACCACTTTCTGCCATAAAACCTGTCTAGATGATCAGAGAACAGCTTGCTTGCTCCTGATAGTTTTATTCCTCATCTGTTGGAATATCATGAGCAAATATTTTGCAGATATATCCAATTATAAATGTGTTATTCTGATTGAAAACTCAGAAGTGCTGCTTACAGCATTCTGATTGTACCCTCTTACCCCAAGCTCAGCTGAGGAGATTGAACTTAACCTTGTGATGCTTGGGTTGGTCTTCTTTAAATAGCAAACTATTTAAATGGGACATTTAACCATCTGCTTTTTTGGCATCTGAGAGGCTGATAAGGTTCTTTATGTTAGAGTTTGAGGGAATTTTAAATGCAGTTGCCTGCAGCTAGTTCTGTTTCCCTGTTTAATAACATTTTCTGTGTGAAGTGGAAGTGGAAAACACTGATTAAGTGTTTTGATACTATTTGTTGTCCAAGCCACATTCGTAACTTGTTCTATTGATGTTTTGTTGGAACTGAAATTACGAACACGCTTTTGGCAAATACTCTCCGTTTTTAGCTAAGTGGTCAATAAATTTTGGCTTTTACTAGTGTAGATTGCTTTGATGGCAATATATCCTTGTTCACCAGGACAAAACATATGCTTACTTACACTTTATTTTAAACCAAATACTTGAGTGGTGATCTCTGCAAACGTGGCCAGCCAGCAGCCTGGTGATGTGTGCACATAGTTGCTATTTAGAAGATTCTCTATGCAGTAAACCTTCTCAAATATGTTCCTTAGTAGACTCTTGGATGAGATAGGAATACACCAAGAAAAAAAAAGCTTTCTGAAAGAGGACATGTCATGATCCCATCGTGGAAAGAACTAAAGCATTTGGTCCAGTGCTTGTAAGGCAACTGCTGGAGGTATCTGAGGGAGGAAAGCAAACTCTTTTTGCTCAAAACTGAGTGTGATAGTTCATGAAGAAGGTGAACAGCCTTCTGCCACTGCTTGTATTTGTTAAATTTATCTAATAGGCTGCCTGTGTTCCTTGTGAACCAGTAAGTTAACACACTTGCACTTGCTTGAAAAGCTGTGGTTCTGATGTTCTGCACTGCTTGTTACTTCATTTAAACTGAATTAATTATCCTCACTTACACTGGTGAAAGTCCTATTCCGTGCCTTCCCTGTGAGGAGAACTCCTCTGCATTGGCAGCTTTTGGTGAAACTAATACTTCTTGGAACTACCCCAGGAATGCCTCTGTGCGTTCCAGGGATGCTGCTAAAACTAGTCCTAGGACTTCAGAGCCCTCAGGAGTGTTTTCTGCTTTCAGTGACCTCTGTGTATCCACAGTTTCCCTTATATCACTGGGAAGAGTGAGGGCAGGCACCAGGAATGGCTGTGGGAGTGTGTAAGGCTTCTGCAGCCTTTAGCTACACTGTTATGTAGTGTACCAAATGCATAGTGTGTGGACTCTGTATTGAAATAATGAGATGGAAATGAGGTGGATAACTTCTACCTCTACTTATTGCATGGTATTCTCCCTTCTCAAGTGCTCAGTAAAAGCTGTAAAACAAAAATGATCTGGTACCTGTACTTTAAAGGGCAAATGGTTGGTTGCACATCGAGGATCCTCTGCCAGTTTAGGTAAACAGGGATTATTCTTTCACTCACACAGGACTGTATGGAAAGGAAGTCCTGGCACAGCAGTGAGTACTTGAAAATCAAATGGAGGTTTTGGTGGGGGTTTTTTTCAGCTGTAATTGCCCACATCTTCCAATCTGAGAAATATATACATGGAAATTGGGATTTAATTGCTATTGAACTTAATTACTTGAAAATGATGGTCAAGCATCACAAGAAGCGTTCATGAGCTGCATAAAGTATCTTAAATGAATTTGTCAGTCATCTGGGTGCTGAAATTTGAAATACTGGCTTAGGTTTTGTTTTTTTCAAAGCAAAGGTAGCGTTCCAACTGATTTCCAAAGACAATCTGATAGCAAGTGCTTTGATTTTCTTTTTTTTTTTTTATCCTCCCTTTCCCCCCCACCTCTTTTTTGTTTCCTTTGACTGGACTGCTTGGAGAGAAGAGAAAGGAAGGGCACTGGTGCAGCTTTTGGCTGGAAGATCTGAGCAGGATGAAAAGCAGTGGTGGGAGTATCTTTACAAGTAGTTGCAAAAGGAAAGTCTTTACTATGGGATTGGGGTGGTTTTTACAGCTTAAGATGTACTGAACGTTATATTTTTGGCTGTGAAATGTTGGTGAAGAATAAAATTATAGGATAATATTGTGAATCAAAAATTAAGATAAGAATACAAGTGTATCAGGTTTTTTAAGTGAAGAAAATACTGAAATTACTGTACACTCTGATGTAAATGGAGCAAGAAGGTAATAGCCCTGATAGAAGGCAATTTTTTTGGTATTGAATCCTCAGCAAAGCACACCTCCTTTTATTTCTCACAATTATTTCAGAATTCTTAAGGTCATTTGCGTTGTCTTTAATGTGAAGATAATGAGAACTTCAAATACAATAATGGAGTTTTCTATTTTCCTGTGTGTTTTGTTCTGCAGGTTAAAGTGGGGAGGGAAAAACCAAACCCAGAAGCATCATTGACTGGATAGATTTTTCAACATGAATCGTGCTTTTAGCAGAAAGAAAGGTAAGTAATTTAGCTTATATTCCCTGGAGACATAAATGCCCTGTAAAAATTCTTTAGAATATTAAGAATTATACAAGGAAGCACTTAATAATTGCACTGAATTAACTAGGTAGGAACAAGCAGCCTTCCATAAGATATACAGAGCAAAGGATTCTTGATTGGCAGTTACAGAACTTTCTGAACTCTAAAGCTTATGTTGAATTTCAGTTTGGGTTTTTTTTTGTTGCAAGATGTCTGTACACACACACACACATGTAAATATATTTATAGAATACATTCACTTTTTTCTTTTTTTGCCTGCATACACCAAAGGACGTGCTGGAGGGTTTTAGAACTTCCAAAGTGTTAGTGACTCCTGTATTATATATATTCACTGGATTCTTATTCTTGGAGAAGCTATTTTAGAAAACTGTGTTTAATATACCTGAAATATCTCATGCAGCAGGATGTTTCTTAACTTTAAGAAGCTATTCTGCATTTGTGGCAATCTGAAATGGTATGATTTCCAAAAGAATATTGAGCCAGTAAATATTCAGAGTTTTATATATGTTGCTCCTCTGGCTTGCTTATTCTCTTTTCATGGTCTATTTATGATTAAACTTAAGTCTTTAGATGGAGCATCAGAGATGCAGCTGTTTTTACTGACAACTTTACTGCTATTTTTCTCATTTGTTCGTAAGGTAGAAAATACTCAGCATTCATCTCTTTATTTTTTTTTATATTTTCTTCTAAAGATCACTGAGTGTGATACACACTGAGCTGAAGCCCCTGTGTTAATAACTAGGTGTAACCTCAGTGGGACTAAGTGTAAATATTTTTGCTTATGTAAAAAGAATTTCTGCTTTGGCATGGATGTCAAAGCTGGAAATCAAAGGAATCTGCCCTCCCTTAGAACAACGTGCAATGGCAGCACCCCTGCTCGTGCAGTACATTTATTTTTTAAAGCCAGATAAATCAAGGCAAGGGAAGCCCAGAATGCCAGCAGGTGTTGGAAAAGGAAGATACACTTATTCCTAAAGGATACAGAACAGGATGAAAGATCATTTAATACCCCAGCAACACAAAGAAATAAGTTAAATCCACAGCCTGTGCTCTTCTCTGCTGTATTTCCTTGTGTTGGTGTTTGTAGCACCTCTGCCAAGGGAGCTGTAGCTCCCAGCTGCCAAGCTTCTTCCAGATCATCTGAGAGACCATTGCCAATATTTCTTTTTAATTCCTGATTGATTTATCTGGGAAAGAAACTTGAGGTGTGTAGATTGTTTTGTCTAGGAGACCCTATAACTTTTTTACCTTTTTTTTTTTTTCTAATTCCCTCTGATAACGTTTGAAACTCAGCCTTCCATGTTTCACAAACAGACCAGTTGTGTTTTATGGTATACTTCCTCAGTGTTTTCACTTGCACTCAGAGCACTAAAATGCTCTTTCACTATTTCTTATTGCCCTTTGCAGTGTCTGCATCGTGCCTTTATGGTCAAATTGTGAAGCTGTATCCTCAGGTTTCTGGGATCGTTAGAAGGCTCTGGATTCATTCCTTTGTTTTCATTTCTTCGTGACAAAATTCTTACTGACCTTACCTAAACTTTTGGAATTTCATTGTATTCAAGGGCATTTGCATTGTTGTTCAGTCAATTTGGTGTGCTTTATCCCGATTAAAAAAAACCAAACCATCATATAAAAGCTGCCAGGCACAATGAAATGCAATTATTGTGGATTCTTGATAATGATTCAGACCCTGAACAGCCAGAAGAATTGAATACTGTCATCTGCTTATTTTACTCATAGGGATGCACATGACATTTCCATTCCCATATCCTAAGGAAAATCCAAATTTCAGTTAAGCAATTGTCAAGAATAAGTGAAAACTACATATTTTTCATGCAAATTGAAGTTCAGAAGAGCTTGGCTCTATCAATGTTCATGTCTAATAACTGCCTTTAAGAACAGGTTCAAACAGGTGCTGAACTTCCTTTATTGTATTTGATTTTTCTTCCAGACCTCAAGAGATACAACAATTTCCATATCTGTGCTTAGTGGAGTTAATTGTGGGTTTATTCTGCCCACAAGAGCGTGGATGGTTTGAGGGGTTGCCTATGGGAATGCTCTGATTTCTCAAGCAGTTCTGTCTAAATCCAAACCACTCTCTGGGTTGCTGTGCTGGGAGGGTTTTTGCAAAGTACAAATTTCACACCACCCTGTTACCTTGGAGCTACAAAAGCAATGGTTTCAAATATACAGGATTGTGAGGGGCATTTAAGTAGAGGTAGAGGTGGTACTTTCATAACAGACACGTCTAAATTGTGCAGATTTATAGAATAAATGTCCCCTAATGTTCATTTTCATGGTCAGTCTACATGAGTTTTTTAATGTGATCCATATAGAGGAGATAGTTCCTAGTTCCACAGCTCTTTTTGCACAGGACAAGCTGGTGGCTGAAGTGACTTGGACTGTGCTGTACCTGCTGACGAGTTCTTGTACCACCAAGAACAAAACTTTCCTCTTAAATGTTCAGTAAATTATATAATTGACAAACACTGGTAAACAGAGAAAGAAGAGAAGCACTAAAATCAAGGTTTCTTTCTTTTTCTTTCTTTCCTTTTTTTTTTAAATTATTTTTATTTTTTTTTAATTTTTAATTGTGCTTTCACAAAAGAATTGCAATGAAATGTGAGTTGCTAAGAGTGGAAGGGAGCTCTTTTTAAAGTTAGCCTTAATTCTTTACATGCAAAAGTTTCCCCTAGATACATGACATGGAGTGTTTGCTGGGAGATCTGTGTTGTGGGAACAGCAGGTTTGCCATAAATCTTTAGAGCACAGACCCCCCACTTTCAGTATTACCAGGACATCATTTTACAACAAAGTTTTTTACTACAAATATTGTATCTAGAACTAGTACTCAGTGTAAGTTTATTTTTGAGGGCCATAGCCACTTACCTGACAAGGTGCTAAGTGCTCTGGCCTTAAAAAGTTGGTGCAGCCTGAGATTTCACACAAAGCAGGACTAACACGGACAGTTTATGTTTCCTCTTTAACTATTTTTACTTTCCTGATAGCCATTTTAGTTGAAGGCTTAATTGATATGCTTAAATCTCAAATTGAATAGAATCAAGCTGTCTGTCTTTCATCCTAAAAACAGCAATGAAAAATGTAAAGTTTAAACCAATTCAGCTTGTTTCAGGAAGTACTTAAACAAGTAATCATAAATATATGGAATCTTTTAGCAGTCCATGTTATGATATCTGTTCTCATCTGTTACCCATGAGCTTGTATAACAGGGAAACAAACTTTATGAACTTATACTAACAAAAAAGATGATTTCAGGTTTAAAGCTGACATCAGCACCTGCTGAAGTTGCACGTTTCAATATGAAAAAAACTTAGTTCAAAGCAACATAGCCCCTCTGTTGACTTCAATACAGGCTGGCTGGACTGAAAAATACCTGTTATGGAGAAAATTGTCCGTTGCAGATTTATTATATGACTGTACAAATTGTACAAAACCAAACATTGTTTCTCATTCATTGAACAACGAGTGCAGTAAACTCCATTGAAAAGATAGATTATCTTTTTTTTTAAGGATCTCTTTCCTTCTCCCACAAAACCAAATTGATGAACAACCTTAGGTATGTTCTTGTTGCTTTCCTGTTATGACAGAGGTTGTGAAAACATTTCTCTACCTACCACAGCATCAGGAGCTTGCTTTTGTACATGAGCCAGATTTGGGTCACGAGGTTTGAAGAGTCCTCTTTATTTTTCATTTAATTTTTCCCTTAAGGTCAGGTGTGGCGGCATTCTCACTTTGAAATGCTGTGGTGGAAAAAGTCTGTAGTGCAGATGGAGATCAGTTCAAAATATGTTTACATCTTGAGAAATTCAGTCTCTCTTTTAAGTAGCTTAGGGATATTATTGTAATTATTAATGTAATTCTCCTGTAAGAGGTGTTTGTAGATGCTATATTGTGACATAATTTTTTTCTTATTCTTAGTGTGTTTGTATCTAAACTGAATAACTTGTTTGTCCTTAATTTATATGTGATTGTGTGATGTGATTTATTTGCATAAACAAAACAGAGAACATTGACTATGGGGGTTTTGTTTTGCTTATGTTTTTTAATGAATGGAAGTGCCTCTCACGGATGCATTTGGCACATTTTAATGATTCTGATCCTTCCATTCAAAGCCATTAGTTTAAGGACTGGTGCATACGGGTAAACAAAAATTAACTAGTATTTCTTGGCTTCTACCTCATCAGAAATGTGAAAGAAAACTACTGTTCCTTCTAGACAAAGGCATATCTAAATAGGAAATTACTATCATCCAAACCTGCTGTGAGCCAAAGATGGAAATTCTTTGAGTGACTCAAAATAGTGCCAAAATATAGGTATATATGTCTACTTTGGGCTAAATTTAGTACTGAATTACAATGTATGAAGTCAGTGAGGTGGTGGAGGATGTAGCAGTTAAATTTAGTTTTTTTTCATCATTGCACGTCGATGGTCCTCCTTCACCCCATAATGAGTGTCAGCCTTAGTTTGCTTATTGCATGAAGTTCAATGTTGGTAGGAATCTAAATTTTCTGGGTTTAGTTTTCCATATGATAGCAGTTCATAAGGTTGGTAATTGGTGCCAATTACCAGCCCACGAGATGTAGATGGTCTTTATAGTGCTAAATAGAATATACTGAAGTAATGGCCTGTTTTAAATCATGGGTTTCAGCAATAACATTTCTGTGCAATGGCTTTTTATGAGTCTCATTTATGGAAGTGTAGACAGATGCATTTAATGGGCAGGGACTGACATATAAAAGCACTGCAATCAAAGGTTATAGGATGCTCTTTTATTTGAATGGCCTGGCTATAATATGATCTTTGTTTTTATTATAAACATATGCTGCATTCCAGAGATGACAAATGTTTTATTTTTTCTCTGAATGAGCAGACAACAGGTGAAGGCCCAAAAGAGTGATGGGGATAAGTGCAGTCCTAAAGTAAATTATTTCATCCTGTCAGAAAGTATATTTCACATCAGGGATTTAAGCAAACAGGCTATTGTGTGCTGGGCTTCCACATTATGAATAGTGATAAAAATCGTTGAGCAGGTGCTCACACAATGCTAAAGGCATGTAGGTAGTCACAATTTTCCAGATTGTGGTCTTCAGACATTCCTCTGATTGCACTTCATCCTTTCATAGGGGAACTCATTGCCTTCCAGGAGAAAAAAGAAAAGAAAAGGAAAAAAAAAAGAAAAAAAACAAGGAAAAACAAACCAAAACCCCCAAAACAAAAACAAAAACAAAAACAAACAAACCCACAACAAAAAACCACAACCAAAAAACCAAAACCAAGACTAGGTCTAAATCTCCTTCTCTGCCCCCACCTCAAAAAAGCTGCTGCTTGATGTTTGTAGGATTATTTTTTTTAATACGAATTTTTTGGAGATCAAAGTCTGGTGGAAAAAGAAGGTGCTTTTTTGTCTCACTTGTCCAAAAAACCTTCTTACTTTTGTGATATCTCCACAAAGAGGTCTTGTGTGTTCCAAATACTGCTCTTAGGGTTTGTAAATACGGGGTCATGTGGAAAACCAGTATTCAGAAACCAAGTCCCTTTTTTGGATTGATTTCTGAAGATGGTTTTTTTAGGTATCATCTATACTGTTATATTGTTCTCCTTAGGCTATGGGGCACCCTTTCAAGTGTGCCAGCAAGGACACTTGCAGGGTTACTATCCTAATTTGGCAAGGACCAAATGGTATTCTGGTGGTGGGAAAAGGAAGTAGTTAGTCCTGCAGCATGTGTTTGCAAACATTTTTGTGCAACTGTACATATATTTATGGTGGTATGTTTACATTCTGAAAGCAGAAGAGACAGCTCTAATTGCTTAGGAAATAAATGATTACAGTATGTCTTCAGAGGAGGCATACAAATGAGGAGTGTGCTTTAGAAACATTTTCCAAAGGATTCCTGTTGGCTTTCTGCAGCTAAGCCTGATTTTCCTTTCCTTTCCTTTCCTTTCCTTTCCTTTCCTTTCCTTTCCTTTCCTTTCCTTTCCTTTCCTTTCCTTTCCTTTCCTTTCCTTTCCTTTCCTTTCCTTTCCTTTCCTTTCCTTTCCTTTCCTTTCCTTTCCTTTCCTTTCCTTTCCCTTTCCCTTTCCCTTTCCCTTTCCCTTTCCCTTTCCCTTTCCCTTTCCCTTTCCCTTTCCCTTTCCCTTTCCCTTTCCCTTTCCCTTTCCCTTTCCCTTTCCCTTTCCCTTTCCCTTTCCCTTTCCCTTTCCCTTTCCCTTTCCCTTCCCCTTCCCCTTCCCCTTCCCCTTCCCCTTCCCCTTCCCCTTCCCCTTCCCCTTCCCCTTCCCCTTCCCCTTCCCCTTCCCCTTCCCCTTTCCCTACCTTCCCAAACCTTCCCTTCCCTTTCCCATGAATAATAATAATAATAACAATTTCCTGTTGCCTACTTTATCTGTGTTATCTTCAAAAAAGTATTGCAGAAGTAATCTTATCTATTGCCTGCTTTAAAGAATATTCTCGGCAGGTTAATAATGATATTTACAACAGGAGCTATTTGTTACTTCTGCAAAATCTAAGGAGCTCCTTTCCAGGTTTCATAGGGATTTGTCTTATAAAGGTGTTGGAAAATTGCAAAGAACATCCAAAATAGGACACTTAGGAAAATACTGTTGTGTGAAATGTAACCATTTGGGTGTACCTTAGTCACAGAAGCAAGAGGAAGCTACAGATGTGCATACTGTAGTTGTTCTGACTGGTTGCTCTTTTCTTTTCTTTCCACTTTGCACTTTAAAAAAGCTCCAATTAATCTTCTCTGTTACACTATTTCGATATTCTGCAATTAAAAAATTAAAATTATATCTTAACTGTACCAAGATGATCATTTATGTTGTTTTCCTCTATTTTGCTGCACCTATGTAATGTTCTTACTGTAACAGTAAGTTCTTCAAAAACTTGCCTTTTAAATATTTTTTACAAGTTTAATTGATACTCCTCCAAATTTATTTATTGGAATAATTCACTGAACTCTTGACTACAAAAGTGAAAGATGGAGTTGGAGGTTTGATCTCTACATACTTCTTAGTAAAACTTGTGAAAATGCAATCACTTAAATTATGTTATGCCAGTAATCTCTTTTTCAACTTCAACCAGAAGCTTTTATCAAAGACACAATGTAGCTCTTCTTGTGGCAAGAAGGCCTAAGAGGTTACAAGCTAAATAGCTCGGATTTATTTTTCTTGTTTTCCCCTTTGATTTAGGAAGCTGAACTTGTTAAAAGCTCTTAACATCAACAAATGAGAAGCATGAAAGCAAAGATTTGCTAATCATGCACTAACATATTATTTTCATCCTATTTTCCTTTCTTGTCAAAACCTACATACTAGCATCCACATCTTAAAAATACACAGCATAAAATGTGTAGGTTATGCAGCAAATGTTAGTGTTGGAGGAAATGCAAATACAAGGCTTGTTTTCATTTTGCAACTGTGCCAACCCAGCTTTCTATGGTACCGTTCTGCAATTGTAGCAATCAGCTTTTTAAAACCCTTCATCAGGTCCTAAATACTATTAGAGAAGGACACAGAAAGGCAAAACATTCTGCAAAGATCACTCTGCTCTAGGGAGATACAGCTCATGGCTTGGCAAAGAATAAATCCATCTCCAAAGAACATTTTATGTCTGGGGAAAAAAAAAAAAAAGGCAGAAAAGAAAAAGAAATAACAAAAGTAACTATTTTTGAACTATGTATATTAACGGATATTTTCTCTATATGTGCCTATGAAAGAATCTGTCATAATTTCAATTGCTTAATCATAGTAACCTGGTAATAACTTTAATAAATTACTGCTATTAGACACCTAGACTTTATTCAGTCATTCCTCTAGGAGGTGGCTGGAACAAATGCTACAGATGAACTAGGCAATAATTCAGGTATATTTATATTTGTTAATAGTATTGAGGTATTACATTCTGATGAAAACCCGGGTATCAAGCATTAAGTCTCACAGCTCAGCCTATCAGTTCATCTTTAGCCTGCAGTAATCAGGACAGATTCTACCTTGTTGTCTGACCAGCTTTAAGTGAGGCTTGTGGGAACCCACCTGTTTCTGCTGCAGTGCACAGTAAAGGAAATGATTTAGAAGGGTGACAGTTCTTTTATGTCCCATTGTGAAGGTTTTCTTTACGGAAAAAGAAATAATCTAGGAAAAATTAAAGACATAGGTACATATATACACACACTGAAGCAAAAAAGCTGTTTGTTCCCCGGGGCAGTAATACTCAGATACACTGATCTCGTGGGATGAGCTCTTCTTCAGGAGAGTGTTGTTAGACTGATTTGTCACATAAGATCTTTTTTCCATAGCAAGTTTTGTAAAACAGGAAGAAAAGACACTTTCATGATGTTAGCAAGAAAAACATTCATTGATATCAAAGAGATTTTGGTTCTGTAAAGAATAAAGGCTTTAGTTTCTACCTTCTAGATACCACTGTATTTTCACCATGGCACTGAAAAAAAGGACACATCAGTGTCCTTTCTCTGTTCATCATGTTAAGTGAGTGGCCACTAGGTCTCATATGCTTTGATAAATGCTTTAGAAACGTTAATTAATTAATGTTAATTAATTAATAATGAGAGGGGGCTTTAGGGAGGCAGTTAACTAAAACTGCAGTGTGAACATTCCACTCTATAATCTCTCTGGGCAGTCACAGGCAGAGAAATTAATCTCAAAGGGAGAACAATTTCTTGGCACTGTTATCTCTCTCCTTTTTGGTAGACAAATGGTCAGCTGGGCTGTTATCTAACCTAATGTTATCCTCCTCTGAGTGCAGCACAGTTGGGCTGGATACTTTATGAAGTCCCCAAGCCTGGTGACTTCAGCGTGTGATTTGTCAGTGTGTGATTTGTCAGCACGTTCCTCTTCCCCAGCTCTCCAGAGGCTTCTGGAATTGCTCACACCTGGGGCTCCCTGCTTGTGTGATGACCAAGAATTTGATATGAAATGCAGATTTAGAGTGGAAAGGGACTGCTGTGATTCAAGGGGGGTTAGAAAGGAGTGAAGTCTCAATTCTGAGCAGCACCAATCCTCTGACCGTGGCAGTGTCCCTCCTGCTGCCTCCAGCCTTGCAATCCAATCTGTCAAAGCCAGGGTTAATTTGATGGAGTTTTCCCACTGCCCTGAGCAGACTGGTGTGTGCTGGCAGGGGCAAAACCTGAGAAGTTCTCACCCAAGTCAAATTCTCTTAAAAACTCGGTGGGCTGCTGTGCTGCTGCTCCAGGGGCTCTCTCAAAGCCTGTTAGCACACCATGCATGTGAAGAGGTGGTGTGTGCAGACTACAGCCAGGATTACTAATTTTGCTTAAGCAGGGCTGTGGCTTATCCTGTGCCCTTGAAATCTGAATAATGACCCTTTTCTACATCTCCTGTGCCACGCAGCACCCGGATTCTTTGGCAAAACCACCACATGTTTAGGCTTTTACTTCTTAGAATTTCTGATACCTCATTCAAGCTAAGCTCCATGTAGGTTTTAATGGACTCTGGATGGCTCAAACTTATAATTCTCAAAAAAACCCTGGGTGCTTGTTTAAACTTTAATGTGAATGCAAAGGCAACCTAGGTTAAGAGCTTCAGACAAAATCTAAAATAACTGGTTTTCACCCAGTGTGATAGCATTAACCTCTTTTCACTTTCTGCTACTGCTACCATTAGATGCATGTGGTTGTCAAGCTTGGTTTTATCTAAGTTTTTGGCCCTTTCTTTAGGACTTATTATTTTATTTAGTGTTAAGTGCCTAGAACTCCTGCTGCTCTGTAACTAATAAAACAATAATATGAACTGTGCTTTTCATTGTAAGGTTTCATATTTTGTTTGTTGCTTCAGAATGAATAATTAAACATTAAGCTGTGAAAACCCTTTAAAAATTAAATTAAAAAATGAGGAGCCATGAAAACCACAAGCCACATCTACATCAGGTATTTAAACAAGTATCTGCTTTATAGGTTTTCTTTTTTCATGTTTTTCTGGTTTATTAGAAGCAAAATGTCTGGTATTTCTCAACTGCTGTGAAATCAAACTAATTTTAAGCAGTATTTCAAACAGTTGCTGAGGGTGGTGCAAGTCCAAAACCAGAACTTACAATTCAGAAGGAAACGCTGGTAATGACCTTCCTTGTAATAGCCTGATTTTTTGCATGTCTTTGCTACCCCTGTGAATTTTGCCTTATATTGATTTTGTTTAGTGCTAAGAGTTCTATCAGAAGTGCCACCACTGCAATAATTACTTGCCTCTAGGAAATGGGCTTCTAGTGGAAAACTCTGTGTCTCAATGTCTGCAGATCTACATCTGGATGTTGGAAATGCTGGTTGCTGGCTCACTGTTTTAGTCAGCAGCACAAGACATCATAAAATCCAGGCGTCTTTTTGCTGCCCTGCTGAGTTACTGATTTCCTTTGGAGCTGAGGGTGCTCATCCGTATTTCCTAACCTTCCTCCTAACTAGGGTTGCCAAGAACTGTGGCAACACTTACCTGGCAGTGTTATTCCCAGCTGGAATCCCTCTAACATTACAGTTGGAGTTGATGGGCAACTTGACGATTTCACAGAAACGTTTAAAGTCAGGCTTTGTACCTATTAAGAGCACTGGAAAGATTACCAGATGCTTAAGACCAGCATTTCACACTTGGTTCCCAAACTAATAATTTTTTTTTTCAGATTTGAACTTGCCCTGCTTGGGGATGGGAAGAAGGAAACATTTGCAAGGAATAGTTAGTGTCACTGGTACCTGTCGAATCAATTGTCTGCTTATAAAATTGCTTTAGAAGCTACAGCCCATTCACTTGTTTGTGTCAGTACTAGGCATGAAATAAATGGAGCAGCTTTTGATATCATGTTCAAATAGAGATCAGGTTTCAGGTCTTAAAATACTCTGGGAAATGAGTTCTTGGTTCTGGTATTCCAATCACAGGCCACAAATGAAAGGAAGAGCCACTTCAGTGTATAACTGTACTCCTGGGTGCTGCTGAGTGGACAAATCATTCTTCCTTAATTAAGAAGTGATAATATCACTCTTCAGTAATGGAGCTGAACCTTACTGTCATCTAGAATGAAATTTGTTTAAAGACAAGACATCTCCCCCAGCTTTGCTGTTCTGACCCTGTCAGAGTGGTGACTGTGGTGAAAATCTTGTTTTAACAGTTTTCTTCCTTCTGTATATGCTAAAATATTTTGTTGTTGCTTTAGTGTCAATAAGTGCCACGGCTTTTGCTCTTCAATGGTTTGAAGTGAAAAAGGATTTTATTGTTCTTATGTATAAGTAACAAAAAAGTTAGTAATTGCTCAAACTGCAATTCCCAATAAAGGCAAAGGGAATTGTCTGTGAATATCCAAGGGTAGAGCTTTACTTTAGGCTATTACTCTATTACTTAATTCAATAAAGTTCCAGATTTGTGACTTTTAATTCATGCTAATTTAAAACAGGATACTCTCAAATTAGAAAATACTACTAAATATTCAGTGTGTTCTATATAAAATACTACTTGGTGTTACAGAATCTCTCATGTGGGTGGTAATGCAATTTAGTATTTTGGAACATATTTTGTTTTTTCTTAAACACTCTCAAATGAGAGAACTTTAAAAAAAACTTTTCTAGACTTGTAATAAAAAGAAGCTTTTTCTAGCATTTGGAATTCCACCTTAAGTTATGTAGAACATTCAGAAAGGGCATTCAGATAAGGAGGGAAGAGTATTTGATGAATAATTACAGAATTTCATGTCACCATATGAAACATCCAGTGGGAAAAGTAAGAGAATAGCACAGTCTTGTGGTGTGAAAATTAAAGAAAAGTAAGCAAATTTATTTAAGGTATGTAAGAAAAGATTAAAGAAAATCTGAACTTGTGAATCAGTGAATCTGATGTGCTGTCTCTTTCTTGTAAGGGCTTTTTCCTGTCAGTTATAGCTTTGATAATTTTTCTTGTGTCTTGATAATTCACCCGAAAAAGCACATAATTCCTAAAAAAAAAAAAGTCTTTAGAAGCACACCATAGAGTCAGTGCTTTAACCAACAGCAGGATGCAGAAAATACTGATCTGAAGCAGGAACAGCAAACAAACTTTGGCCAATAAATACATTTGGGGGGAAGAGCTGGAATTCTTATGTTAAATTAAGTCGCTTAAAATGGAGAATGTGCCCAAGAGAAATAACTAAGTTCTTTCATCTAATGTTTGGGAAGGTGTGAGATATCTCCCTCCAACCCCAATAACTACTGCATACATACTTTTCAGAGTAAAAGAAGGGTGGTTGTTATTTTCCAGATGGATACTATTATAGTTAAATTAACAATTGAATAACCTATTCAGTGCCTCTTTTATTTTGCTTTTCTGTAGACAAGACATGGATGCACACTCCTGAAGCCTTATCAAAGCATTATATTCCCTATAATGCAAAGGTAAGAAAATATAAAATTATATTCTCCTCATGCTTTCAGAAGGCAGTACATTCTATCTTGTTTTTAATTTGAAAACTGCAGAGACACGATTTTGCCAAATGACACAATGAAGAAAAACTTAGTAAATGTCTGGTTTGCAGGTCTCCTATTTTTAATGACCAATTGATCTCTGTTCTGAATGTGATGGCTTTCTGGAGAGCAAATCAGTCTTCCTCTTCTGCTTGATGCTGTTTCCTTTCAATGGATGCTAAATGGATGGAAATTTTGAGTGCAAAGGAATTTAACATCAGGCTGCACGCTTACAGTACTTTAAAAATTAAAATTAATGGCAGAAACTTCTTTTGAACAATAGCAAAGGCAATGAATAACGATCCTACCTGCTGGATATATGGAAATGTCAAATACTCGGGAAATGTGGTAGAATAATAATGGCATTTTTGCATAGTAAAACCAGAAGTCTTACTCATGTTTTCTTATCTCAATTACAACATAATTCTGCAATAGTGCTTCAATTTCTCTAATGACATCCGTTGACAGGAAATGCATCTTAGCTAAATAACAGCTTAGGAAATAGTTTGCTAAAAGGAGGAGGGAACATGCAGTAATCAGCATAACTCAGAGTAAACTGAATAACCAGCTATGACTTGCTGAACCTGAGAGGATAATTCAATAAGATTCCATGGTGGTCTGTTCTGGATAAGGTCCTTCTGTGATCGGTGTTTCTTAATATAAAAACACTAATTAAAATAATCTTAGTAAGATTTTTATATTTTTTTTAATGTTAAAAATGTTATTTCTTAATATGTACTTTAAAATATTATTTAAGAGGCCAGGAATCAGGTTCCTATATGAGTATTCCCTGCTGTTGTGTTTGCAATTTTCTTTTACTTAGTGTTGCCACAAAGCGAGCAGGAGTTTGGAGTGGAAATTTGAGTCTCGTTCAGTTCCTTGCCAGGGTTTGAACTTGTTTTTGTTCTGTGTGTCCTCAAACTGAGTTTTTGACCAAAGAGTATATTACCATTTAACTGTGTAGCTTTGCCAGACACCTTGGCTTTATATTACATTTTTAGAGGGAGGATTACTTGCTGTGGTGACTGTGCCATCTGTTTTAACAGCAAGCTGAAGCTATGGGTTGGTTTTTTTAATGCACTGAACAATGTCTGCTCATTTGTGGTCTTTAGGAGAAAAAAAGAAACCTCCTTCATATTTCACATCTCACTGTCTTGGTGAAGAACATATCTTGTGAGTAGGTGCAGGATGAAAGGGTGATAAGATGGTGGTAACTGTTGAAGCAACAGCATTAGCAACTTCTGGAGCAGAAGAAAGGGATAGAGAATTCCTGTCTAGAGGAAGTCTGTTCTCAGCCTGGTTAGAAGACTCCTGGTCCAGAAAAGGCTGATATGTGCCTAAGTGTCCTCTCCAGTTGTGCTCCTGTTTATTGTGGGTTCAGACCTTACAGGGCCTCCTTGAGCTCTCGGGTCTGTCAGAATAGTTGCAGGAGTCTGCAGTGCACTGTAGGATGTGTTGGGTTTGGTTTGGCTGGTTGGGGGTTGGTTTGTTTGTTTTTTAAGAAAGTTACCCTTTTTTTTGTTGTTGTTGTTGTTGGATCACAGTAAAAAATGATTATTTAGAACTATCAGTTATTTGATTCAAAGCAAGCGAAAAATTGCTCCACTCTGTAACTGGGATTGTGAGGTACCCATACCCTTTTTTTTTATGGACACCTGGAATAAATTTGCACAGCTTTTATGAGGTTAGCTGGCATATGCAGACATTATTAAATCTAGATGATATTTCCACCTCAATCCTCAAGCACACTTCTCATTAAGTTTTGCAATATTTTTCATTTTAAGAGGAAAACACGTATCTGTTAGTACCTTATTTGGGTTTTTTTAACTGAAATATCGCATTGATTTCATAACTTGTAACTACATTGCAAAATAATGATTGAAGACTCAGAAAGCACTCATAAAGCAAGTATTGAACAAATCTCATTGATTTTTTTTTCTAAATATTCATATCGTTCCACTTCCAGTTCCATGACATTCTACTCGTGTATCTTCTCTATTTGTTGCGAGGAAAAGGCAACACTTTATCTGATTTATTTCAAAAGGTAATTGTGTGAGTGAAGAATGACATGTTCAGAAAATCAAATCAATTTGATGGAAAGCAATACCAGAGATGTTCTTTGTCCACGGGCAAGTGAACTGTGTTCTGCTACAGAGTTTTCTGAATGCAGATTGCTGTGGGTGGAAAAGTGTTTTCTTCACAAGACACAAAAATCGTTTCTCTGACACTAATCTCCAGAGATGATCAGACAAAGGAGAGCTTAATGGGAAAGTGAGATTTTGTTGATACCTAAGACATCTTTGGGAACTGAAGAAAGCTTGTTGATAAAACGCAGTTCGTAAGTTGACTGTTGTTAAAAAAAATCCTAACAAAGTTAACTGGAAATTAAAAGAACCCTGCAATACAGACAACTGGCCTTTTTTTCCTGCCAGTTGGAGAGGACTTTTTAATAGAGAATTAGTAATGTCTTGTTATCTCTTAGAACATACACCCTCAGGATGATTTATGTTGATAATCCTCTTTGTGAGAAAACACGAGCAGAGTTGTTCCTTATGGCAGTAAAATCCGGGAGCCATGAGCCCCATAAGGAAACTCTTAAATATAAAAGCATCTTAATTCTCTCTCTCCTTTCCAATGCTCCTCATGGTGCTTGTTATTTTGAAATTTCCTGGCTTTGGCACTGTTTGGTGTATGGGGTAAGATGATGAGGGTTTGGGTGTCTTTGCTGTTTGTTTGGTTTTCTTTGATTTTTTTGTTTGGGATTTTTTGTGATTTCTTGTTTGGTTGGTTTCTGTTTGGTTGGGTTTTGTTTGGGGTTTTTTTTTGTTTTGTTGTTGTTGTTGTTTTGGTTTTGCCATTGTTTTGGATTTGGTGTTTTTCGGTGTTTTGTTGGTTTTGGGATTTTTTTCCCCCAAATCTTGCTGATGTCCCTAGTCTTAGTCCTGTGGAAGGCATTGATAATGACTCCACATATTCCAGTATGCTCTGGATATGAAATCTTGTCTTACTGAAGCCAGAATTTTGACATCTGTTTGTGATCCTGTATTTTTATAACTGTGTCACTCCAAATGAAAGCATATTGGTCACACTTTTTTTTCTTCCCAAAAAGATAGTTTAGAATCTTCATAGTATCAAAACTGGACTCATTCTGATGTAGTGGCATGGCAGTTTTAATGTTCCCAGAGAAGAGACATAAATAAATGCTAAAGCAACCCTAGGCTTTTCTGTGTTAACTTTTTCTGTAATGTTCCTTAATTAAGATTAGATATTTGTGTTATTTTCCATACTGCAGGGAAAAAAGTTCTCTTTTGCTTTTAAGTTAGTTCTCTTGACTTGAGACCTGCTTCCTTTCTGCAAAACAAAAGCGATCAAAGTGTGACTTTTATAACAGAGTCTGACTGCAACCTTAAAAGTGGCCTGGTTGTTGTCATCCCCTAACTGATAGAATCATAGAATCACAGAATCAGCTGGGTTGGAAGGGACCTCCAAGATCATCAAGTCCAACCCTTGATCCACTACCACTGTGGTTACTAGACTGTGGCACTAAGTACTACCCCAAGCCTTTCTGCACATAAAAACTCGCCCAAAACAGCAATGTTTGCTGTGTCTCTCCGTAGTAATTGTGTATGTAATCCCCTTCATAGTTACATGTTTGTTTTTTTGATTTATATCAACTTTCCACACGCGCAGATTTTCCCTTTGGTGGATCAGAGGCTCTGCTTTGCTCACCCACTGTTTGCATTGGCTGCTGCTGTCACAGGGAGTCACAGCAGCTCTGACCTTGCACCAGGCTGAGGAGCTGCTGTTCTGCGTGACATGAGGGCAATGTTGAACTCCAGGGAGTTTATTTTACCAAGAGATGTGAGGTCTTTACATCGGCTTTAAAACTGACTTTATTGTCATGTGCATACTTATGATTCTCGACATGGTTTAAATTTGAAACGTTAAAGTGAAATGAACAGCCACAAAAAAAAAAAAAATTAGAAATGGTTGGACTCAATCTTGGAAGTCTTTTCCAACTAAGATGATTCTGTAATAAAAGACCTAGTACTATTAGTCTTCAGTACAATAAACAATTTATTTAGGTCTTCAACTTTGCGTAATTTCTTAATCCTTGTGCTTTTTTATCACTGAAGAATGGCAGATAATGCTTTTCTGGACAAGATTCATAGGTCAAATGATGTAACCACTGTAGCAGAGCTCTAGGTGCAGTTATGTCTTTTGAATATCTGCATATCCCTGTCATTAGTGTACAGTATTGTCAAAACCATGTTTTCTCGACATAAACTGCACCTCCTCTAAAAAATTTCGTTGCTGCTGTAGCAATTCTCTTTCTCTATCCAGTCAGCTTATTACAGAATGATCACGATTTTATGTCAGTAAAAATAATTAATGAAAAAATGTCAAAGAGAAAATTGTATGTGGCTTTTCCAAGATGCAAGGTACACAATTAATAATTACACCTGAAGTTCTGTGATGGGGTTAGATACAGCAGGATATTTTAAATAATACATGAAAATGCTGAAAATTAGAAACTAATGAAATAGAAGAGGGCATTACAAGAAATAATTTTCCTACATTTATTATGATTAGAATTAATAACTTAATACCAATTAACTTTCATTAGAGTATCAAAATGCCTTGGATGTGATCGTAATTACTTTAGTGTTTAAGCAGAAGAAAAATGGATATTGTGAAAACACCCAAATGAGTTAGGAAAGCAGAAAATTGTAATTTTACATTGCAGTCATTAAACTTGGATCTCATTATCCCAAAGATGAATAGTTGCATAGTTGGAATATAAAATATTTAGAGTCTGCAACAAGTACTGTCGACAGACTTCTCTGCTTAAGGGAAATGAACCTGCCTGTTCTATCTTGCTTTAAGAGGGAGAGTGGAAAAGGGTAGGATTGTATCCACAGATCTACAAAATAAATGACTGGGATGCAGAAGAATTGTATCTAAACTTTCAACAGTAACAAACATCATGTCACCCAAGTAGCTGCAGGAGGACAGCAGCATTTTAAGTGTTCAGCATGAGTAGTTTCAGTTGCCATTTGTCTCGCTGGAAACTGGTGAATATTTCAGCCTCCTTAAAATCTGAACTTTAGTGATTTCCTCAGAAAGCTCGGTGGGGCACTGAGTGCTTTTGAAAAGCTGCCAGTCTGCACTGCCTGAGGTCGAACAGCCAGTTTGTGAAGAGGCAGGAATTAAATCTGCACCTCCCGAACCTTGGTCCAATCTTTGGAGCACAAACCCAGCCCTCATTTCCACAGTGGATCACTGTACAGGAATGGAAGCTGAATAATATTTGCAGACAAGTTTTACATCTCATCTGCATACGAATGCACATGGGTTCAAAGATGGTATGAAGGCACGCTGGGTATGTTGGGTAGCCCACAATGCCCTGACACATCAGCACGTCAGGATCAGTTTGCAGAATTCACAGGCTTGTGGTGTGTCTAGGCATTTGCACCTAGGGTTTCATCCTTCATGTCCATTTACCATTGCTGTGGAAAATGTGACTTGTCCACAGTTGGAGTACTGGCATCTTTTACAGCCGAACACTGACTGAGAAGTTTGGAAAAAATTTGCAGAATAGCAAGTGGTTTTGACTCATGTGTAGACTCTTTCCAGGTGTTTGTAGTCCTCCATCAGTGTAAAATACCCTGCTGCACTACTTCAGGCTCTGTAGATCGTTATAACTCTCCAGAACATGATCTGCTTCAAGAAATAAATGAAGTTTATTAGCAATTCCAGTTTTTCTTCCTTAAAATCCATTTGTGTATAATAATGCAAGAGAGCTTAGTATAATGTGTGATGTTTCATTTCTTTTCCTCTCTCAGGAAAAGCAACCAATGTGTATTTCAGTGAAATGTCTTTGGTAGATTTTAGTTTAAAAAAATTAATTAAAAAGAGTTCATTTAAGTGTGAGATAAAAAATAGCAATCACGTGGGTCAATACTTTATAAACTGCAACTGAAAGGCAAAACAGAAGCTTTTGATCTATTCTCCAGAGCTCTTGTCTTTTCTCAGGTTCTGCTTGTCTCTTCATAAGCTCCATTTTCCTTGAAATTTCTAAGTACTGGGTGACATAACTTCGGTGTGAAACATTTGCAATGCAAGTAAGTGATGGAAACTATAATTCCATGGCAAAAAATCAAAAATAGATCACACCAATTAATGTCAGTGTGTGGATCTGAGAAGTATTTTAAGTCACTCTCTCAGTAATGTATTAAGGAGTATGTTAAAACTGTAATGCAACAGGATGGAAGCAGAGCCCCCAGTCTGCATTGAAGTTGATCTTTAACCTACCACAACCCTGGGGTATTCCCTATTTCAAGCAAGTTTTAGGATTCCTTTGTATCCAAGGAGTTTTTCTCTCACATATATTGCCTTCTTAACCATTCTCTTTAACCCCCTGGCTGCTTAATTACAGTCCTTTTTCTTTATCTCTGATTTTGAGCAGTCTAAGTTTCATTTCTCTTATCAAAGAAAAATTATTTTTTAACAGTTAAGAGCTTTAGCCTTTTTTTTTTTTTTTAGAATGTTCCAGAATCAGTTATTTGGCACTCAGATATAATATCTAAAAACTACAACCTGGATTTGAAAATGCAAAGCTGCAAGAGATTTAGCTCATTGTTGGATTTTGAAACACCTTCAATTTTAGAAAAATGGAATGTCCTAGTGGGATTGGTCTCTTCCCCGAGGTAACAAGTGGCAGCACAAGAGGAAAAGGCCTCAAGTTGTGCCAGGGGATGTTGAGTTGGATGTTAGGGGAACTTTCTTCACTGGAAGGGTGGTCAGACATTAGAACAGGCTGTCTGGGGAAGTGGTGGAATCAGCATCCCTGAAAGCATCCAAATAAATATGTGGAAGTGGCACCTGGGGACATGGTTTTGCAGTGAACGTGGCAGTTCTGGGTTAACAGTTGCACTCGATGATCCTAAAGGCCCTTTCCAGCCTAAAGCATTCTAAGATTCAGTATCAAACACAGCATCTAAAGCATATTTCTAAAGATAACATGTCAACTAAAAGTTTAAAAGCGAGTTTTGAATGGTCACATTGCTGGCCTTCCCCAGCATCTCTCTCAAAAGAGTTGAGCAATGGAGACTGTTGAGACAAAAGACTCAAAATCAAGGGTAAGCTTTGTAACAGCTTTAACAATGTTATTTTCTTATTCTTCAAAATCTTGTTCAAACTCACAGGTTTGTCCAAACAGAATTAACTAAACAAAAAAGAGTGTGCAAAGGAAAAGCATGGGTGCTCCAAAGACCTCAGGGTCAGCAAAGATTTACTCAACTCTCCACATCCCTTTCAGTTCCTTCCCTGTCGCTGATATTTATTCCCCTGCCTCTTCTTAAATCTGCTTGAGGCTGCCAATTAGCCTCATTAGCATGCCCTCCAGGCTTCCCTCTGCACAGTTAGATTGCCATGTGAGCTGTCAGCTCTGAGAATGGGAGGTTTCTGTAAGGAGGCCTTTCAGCCTCTGCACTGTCCAGCGAGTTGCGTGTCTGACACTGGAATTAATTGGCTGTGGAGTTCAAACATCTGGATTATTGTGCTCATGGGCTAGCTGGCCCACAGCTGCTTATAGGTTGTTTTGCTTTAAATTAGAATCAGGCCTGCAGATGAATTAACTCTTTCTCATCTCCCGTATTTGGTTTTGACAGAGCTGAGTATTTCTCTTTGCTCAGCCTTTCCCTGTGCGTGGAATGACTGCCTTCTTACATCTACTGTTAACAAAAAATCATTAGGACACTTTCCCAAAATAAACTAGAAACAGAGCTGGTTTATAGAAAATCAGAGGACGGCACAACTTTTTGAACAGAAACTTCTGCAAGGGCACAGAGTTTTAAAAACAAAAACAAGACTATGAGAATCTGTCCAACAACCAGGCTGTTCATCATTCAGGAAAATTTTCACATATATGATCTCCATGAGGATTCATCCTTAATAAACCATTGGACAAGCCACCAGCTGCAGTCTCTGACTTCATTAACTTTAATAAAATAGTAACGTACACCAGTCAGCTGTGGATCCTGGAGTGTAATGAATATTTCTCTCAGAAATGCCTCCTTCAGATTATTGTGATTCAGAAAGTGTAAAGCCAACCCTGGTCCATATTAAAAAACATTTTGAACTTTGAAGATGAGGATTTTAGGTGAAATTCAATAGTGGAACTAGTCATTTCTGGTTTGGAATATTGAAAAGAAGAAATATTTGCATGAACTAATTTGAAAAGCTTTGTTAAAATGTTTGCATCGTAAAAATTATTGTTTACCACTAAAAGGAAGTGTCTAAACCTTCATTTTTTTCCCCTTCTGTATAGTTTGACGTAAGTAATATTTTCTTCATTCCCTTAAGGGAAATCAAATCTAGTAATTTCCCACTGTTTTCTAGTTGTTTTTTCAATTTGTTGCCGTAGTATTACTGAAAAGTGGGGGAAATGTAGAAACAAGGATGTCCATCAATCCTATATGTGTGGAACTAAGAGTTGCATTTGAAGGAACAGATAATTTGAGCCATGGAGTGGAAAGGTCCCTAAACCCTCCCTTGTCCTGTTGCTGTAGCACTTGGTGCTCCTGAGGAGGCAGATACCAGGAGAACAGGGATAAGTAACTCAGCAAATCACATTACTTAGACCTAAAAGATTAAATGGGAGGGAAACCTTTGTCTACTTATGAAAATAGGTTTAGTGCTGAAAATATCCATTCAAGTCAGGAATGTGTCAGTCTTCCTAAGCTGGAATTTAGGGGCTGTGCCTCAACTTGCAGTTTATGAGGAATTGAGGACCTGCAACTATTAAAATCAGGCACCTTCTCAAAATGAAAAACCGTTCAACAAAATTTCACATGCATTCTTAACGTTCAAATTAATTTTAAAAGCTTTAAAACCACTCATGGGTTTGGGGTTTGAGTTTAGGGTTTTGAAGAGAGGGAGGTGGGAAAGTTGGACCTTTTGACATGTTTGGAGCTTTTTTATTATTTTCAAAATCAAAGATCACTCTGTTAATTTTATGCTGCTTATACCTTTTTATTTGTACTAGTTTTTGATGCGTACAAGAAAGAATAGAGTTCAATGTTTTATATTGATTTTCAGCAGTAGCTTTCAGAGGTTCCAGCTGAAATTGTGCTGTGCATTTCCAAGAGGTTACTGCAATTTATCACAGTTCATTAGATCATAAATTCTTTGAAGCTAAGGGCTATCTTTTTGATGTTTGTACAGCCTCTAGAATAATGAGACTGGGGCTCTAGATGTGACCCTGCTGCAAATAGTCAGAGATCAAAGCTCAGAACAAGCAGGCACCAGAAGACCTTGGATTTGGCTCTCATGAGCTTTCTTCTCAGTTGGGATAATGAAATGATAATGCAGATAAGAAATGGGTGAGTTATTATCCTCAGTTTAAAGATAATGAAGGAAAGGAAGTAATGCTGAAGGTTTTCTGCATATCTGCCCCAAATCTGTTCTCACATCAGATCCCAAATTTTGAATTTTACTTCCATGCCTTGAACTCAAGATTAAATGTGTTCTCCATACCTACTCTCTGAGTGGAAAGGATTAGGTTGCTATTTAGAGAGGACCCCAAATCCTTATATGAAGGTTTTTTAAATATACTGTTTTCTAATTCTACGTTCACCTAGTGATGTATCCCTATAATGGTCTAGACTAGACTGATTTTACTAGTTCAGCAGCAGATTGAGGTCTTTTATTGGAAAGCATAATATTTTTTATGAAGTAAGAAGTGAAAGCCAAAGTAAGTGTCGGACTAATTGCCATAGTAAAATAATTTACATATTACTTTCCATCTCAGTTATGTTCTCTTGAAGCAGTTCATCAACAGATGTCCATCACATCTGCTGATGGATTTCAGGCCATGCTAATAGTAGTTTTATTTAATACCTGACACTGTCAGGTTGAAGTAGTCGCTATTATATATTTTTGTATTTTGCTAAAATAATCATGCTAATAAAAAAAAATCAGTTTTCTAAGTTATACTGTGTAGCAGGAAGCACATATATTTAGGTAATGCTCTGCAAATTTGTTGCATATGCAGAAAGGTAGCTTAAAGAGGCAATTCTTTCTGTTCCAAATATTATTTTAAAATAAATTACTCTTATCCTGACTGGCTTTTTAAAACCTCTGACATCAATATAGTTCAAGTGCCTGAAGGGCAGGTGTCGAATTATGGTGATCACATCTGTTTTACAGTTCTATTTCATGCAAGATTATGTGGAGAAAAGGCAATTTCTTCTACAAAATAGATTAGCAAGAGAGAATATAGACAGGATTATAAAATAATAATCATTACTTGACTATCCCAGTCAAATATTCTCTGAAAATTTCTGGGGGTATTCTGTGAATGTAGTAACTCAGAAGAACATCTACAGGAGTCATTTGTGTAAAATTATCAATACATTTAAAGTAGCAGATGGAACTTAGGAAGTAGTTTCTAGGAGCAAGTTAAAAAATTACATTTTTAGTTAGACACGGACGGTTTTCTGGCTGCTTATACCAAAATATTGCTATTAATTTCTGTGTATATAGCACTTAGTTTAGCACATTCTTGTAATTATCCATCTGATTATTAATTACAGTTCACATACTGACTCAGCATATTTCCCCACAAATATAAAACAATTAGCCTCATTCTTGCTTTACGGATGAAGTGGTTCACAGTATAGAAAATATACAGTTTAGGGGAAAAAAAAAAGAAAAAACAACAAAGAAAACAACAAAAAGGTAGTTCACACTTCATGTTCCTGTCCTTTAATACACCTCAGCACCCATAGGTGTCCTGTGGTGTCTATTATCTTGCACATAGAATGTATGTAGAAATCATTTGCTACACACCAAAGTAGTTATAATACTAGAATATAAGGAGCAGATTATCTTCTTGATAATCATAGCTTAAAAAAACAAAAACAAAAACAAAAAAACCCCAGATTGTCTTCAAAATTTGGGTTCCAGGAAAAAAAATACCAAAAGTCATATTAAACCTCTAGGCTGCTAAAGCACTAGCTCTACACATTCACAGCTCTTTCTCCAGAATAACCATTTTCTGGTGTGCTGCTTGTCCTCTGTTTGACAGCCCATTGATTCTATGAATCAAGAATTAAAACAGGAGTCATTTATTCTAATTATGGTGCAGTAAGGCTCACAGTATTAAAAGTCCTGATGCAGTGCCCTTAAAATAGGCAATTTCTTATTTCACATTAAACTGGAAAAGGTCTTTAATAAACTTAGAGTCATGGATAATAGCTGTTTGTTCCTATTACTGAGGCTATTTGTGTTTGAATGAGGGTTCCTGACTGTGACTTCTTCTGGTTTTTGTCCCACAGGAATTCCTGTTTCTGTGTTTATAATGTCATTGCATGTTGCCGTGGCAAAAGTGTGACAGTACAAGTTCAGCATTATCACGTTAGTCGAGGACAAAGAAGGTAGAAATTAGAGCTAAATAAACTTTAATCACAAAAGTGGGAAGCATCTGTGGAATTTTATCTCTGCTTTTGTAAGATAGTGTTTTCCAGTACAAAGGAGTAGCTCCAATACTTTTTCATTTAGACATACTCTGTGTTTCCAGTTTTTGCTTTTACATATGAATTTCTTCCAGAACTTGCAGGGTTTATTTACACAGAGCAGGGGAAGGCTGTAATAGTTTTCCATCCAGCTTCAGTCTGAAGAAGATTACTGCAAGCCAAACACAGAATTGCACAATCCCACCTTGAAGTGGCACATGGGAACTCCTGGCTGTTCTTGTGGATGTTGTTATGAGAGGAAGGATCTGAAGCCTGTGCTCAAAGTCATGCCTGGCAGTGAAGTCATCTGGGAAACATCTCTCTGCAGGAGCTCCTGCAATGATGTCATGGCCTGTTTACTTGGGTGGCTCAGAGGTTCTGAGTTGATCAAAATGCTCCCAGTTTTAGAAAGCTTCACCTTCTTAATAAAGCAGAGTGGTTTTGCCAGCTTTATGAATAGAGATTGCTTTTGTTATTTAACACTTGGGCATCACTGCTTGTTTCTTCGTGAGGGTTCTTTGTCATCTCAGTTCAGTTTTCACTGTCCTGGGGGAGGTTTTGTCTGACAGGCCTACTCTTTGCAACAGGAAAAAAAGAGTCAGCAGGACAGATGGAGCTTGAGAACACGGAGTTCAAGTTTAACTTGCTGTATTTTGTGAACAAAAGTGAGATATCCTGCAGTATGCTAACACAGAGCTGACCAGTACGTGCTAGGAATGGTGGCTTTGGAAAGCCAGTGCATTGATAGAGCAGATGAGAACAGAGCCAAAAACTAGGACAGCAGTTTTGCATAACTTATACAGGGTGTTAAAGTTGTTATAAAAATAGCAGCGCTTGGGATCTTGATCTTGCTGTCCCTTTAACTGTGTAGCATTTTACGAGGTAGACGTGGAGTTTTTTTGAGGGAGTAGAGGATGTGAGAATCTGTCCTTTCTATACTGGAATGCCAAAGAAAATTAACTTTTTGGAGGGATAGAATAGTGTGTTTTCATAAGTAGTAACAACCAAAATGTTTTTTCATACAGTGGGGCAGGGAAGTTCTACCAGATTGTTGCTGAGCATCATTCTCAGACTTTAAGTAGGAGGTAAATCAAAGGGGGTCTCTGTGTTCTGAAGTTTCTAACAGTACAATTCACATCTTTGCAAAAGTGTCTGTAGATGTAGTAGAGCTGTTTGTATTACTTCAGTGGAATGTAGGAGTTGTTGCAATTGTGTCTTATGGTTAAGGTAAATTCAATCACTGCACTGGCATCTGGTTTCTGAAAACAAAAAGAAAAAAGCAGCAAATTATGTCGACTTTCTTACATTAAGTTATTTGAAAATGACTTAGTGAAAATAGTATTTCAGTAAATTTGAGGGCTTTGTCAGATTTTACTACTTTCACAGAGAAATGATGATTGAGTTGAATCAAATTCCTGTGGTGCAGAACTAAATCTAATGTCTAATTATGGGCTTGTAAGGCTGAAAAATGTTATTATGCACTTCTAAATCTGAAAATTTAGTATTTCAAATAGTGAATATGTATCATTTTTAGATGGCTCTTTTCAGTGAAGGTAAATTACATATTTTTTTACTGGAAACAGTCCAGTCAGAAATTTTTTTAATTGAGTCATTCAAGCAGCATGATGTGTCTTCAGTGAGCAAGTATGAGAGGCACTTCATGTTTGGAATATCCTTTTTAAATGAAGTGTCAGGTTTGATATTTAGTTCCATTTTCCCTGTCTGGATACAGAATGGTTCTTGTGATTGTGCAGGTACTCTTTTCTGTGCACAGGCATCTTCAACCTTCACTGAATATTGGTTCAATGATAATAATTCTTACAGAAATAAAGAAGTACTATATTTTAAAGACTGAAGAGTGAATTTAGAGCTGCCAGTTCGTAGTTCTTAGAGGTCAGAAACTAAATAGAACCTAAACTAATGTGAGAGTAAGAACAGAGGTTTGCAGGAGCTGACAAGGATGTTATTCAGCATCTCCAGTTGGACGGCTCAGTCGTTTTCTGTGCAAGTCAGAAGGAACTCAGAGAGATCACACACAGGGTGAAGCTGGATCACATTAGTCAGCAGTGTGCTCATTTGATGTGTTTTCTCTCGTTAGTCATCCTGAAGCTTTCAGGCAGTAACAAAGATACACCACAGGAGGCTCAGCAGAGTTGGGAGTAGCAGTGGAGGAACAGAAGGTAGTGGTTTGATGCCCTTGTTTGATGTTAGATGAGTCTGATGTTAGATGAGTCTGAAGCAAAAGAGCTGTAATGACTTGAGGAAGGTGCCTTTGGATAACCCACAGATATTCCCTGGCGCAGTAAAAGGAGCTGACAAGATGCTCCTACCAAAAGAAAAGAAAAAGTAAATAATCTGTTCACATGTAAAAGCAAAAACTGGAAACACAGAGTGTGTCTAAATTGAAACCCAGAGGATGAAGTTTGGAAGCATGTTGTTCTTTAATTTACTCCATCACTATGTCCATAAATGGAGTGGGTTGGATTTCAGGAAAAGATTCTTCCCCCAAGATGTGGTTGGGCACTGACCAGGCTCCCCAGGGCAGTAGGCACAGCACCAAGGCTGCCAGAGCTCAAGAAGTGTTTGGATGATGCTCTCAGGCCCATGGTGGGATTCCTGTGCAGGATCAGGAGTTGGACTTTAGGGTATTAATGGGCCCCTTCCAACTCAGAATCTATAATTCTATGACTTTACTCAACCTCTAATCACAGGATTCTAAAGACCATTGCAGCACACATGAAGAAAGAATCCTGTCAGAAGAATGTGTGTGACCCAGTCACAACCAGAGAATATATGATCAGAAATTACTTTTTTTTTTCCTAGTAAAAAATTTGCTCTCAGTACCATCTTCCCCTGCCCTTGTTTGTTATATGCCAAATATTATTTATCAGCTATGGGAAGTGCACCTGGAATTAAAGTGAAAAGAAGCCTTCAGCATGATATACTACTAGTATTAGCATCACTGTCTTTGTGGACTGTTAAAATGTTCCTTTTTAAGCCCTTCTCCCATACATCAGAAGCTTTTAAAAAATTATCTAAAAATTTCTTGATCTCCTTAGATTTTTTTTTTCTAGAAGCTCCTGAAATGCTGTAGAGATTTGATGCACTGAAGAAATGCTGAATGTTTTTTCCTGTACAACTGGTTTTTTTCCACAGTGGCAGTCTTGACAAGACAAATGTTTTACCTTTTCTGCTTTTTTCTATATACCAACCTGCTCTTATCTGCCTTGTGGAGGTACCAGCTGTATTTCTTAACATTGTTTTATTTTTGGGATTGGATACTTTAATGCAGGGAACAGCTTTGATAGCTGTATTGCACTGCAATTTGATTTTTGATTTTATCCTTGCTCACAGCCCCCTTAGCATATGACCACGCTGATCTCTCTGGAGAAGATTTAAGTTTTGATCATTTACAAAGTGGGTCCTAAAGTCTCCTGAAGTTCTGCTTACAAACAAATTATTTATGGCAGTATAAATATATACTCCTAGTGTTCAGTATAAATATATACTCCTAGTGGTTTTTTTTTCCTTTATCTGTGCCATTTTCCCATCTGGCTGCAGAGGAAAATGCAGTGGGACTTGAGGCAGAATGTGACCTGGTGTAATCATTCTCATTCTTTTGCCTTTAAAATTACACCAAGCTACAGTCAACCTATTTGGTCCACATGTCAGGTTTCTTCCCAATCAGCAGCCACATAATTTCTCTTCTCACCACATCTGAACAAGGGTTAGAAGACAGGTGTAGGCAGGATTAGGACTGCCACATGTCCTCAGTTTCTCAGGCATCTTTACCCAAATATTTCCAGGTATTCCTGTTTACAGACATTTCCATCCAGGGGATGGTGAGGTGTCCTACTCCAAGGGTTGTCTGTGTCCACCACTGTTCAAAGAGATGTAGAACTTTAGTTACCAAATTATGTTCTTTATTATTTATCAATGGATCCAAATTGAAAGACTGAAATGACTGCTTACACGTTTGGTAGTGGAGAGTTCTTAGTTACAGCACTGCAAGAGAACAGGAGAAAGTACAAATTAAATCAGTGTGCAAAATACAAATTCAAACTTATTGAGAGGTTTTTGAAGTTAAGCATGATGTGGGTTTTACACTACTGCATCTGGAAGTTTGCTTTAACTGTTACTTAATTATTTTACATTCCTTTCTCTAATGCTCTCTTTTTTCCCCCCAAAAAATTCAATGTCTTATTAAATAGATTTTTTTTATATATCCTAATTACTGTAAATATTTTCACCTCCGTGTTTTCTCACATGCATTTGGCTTAATTCTATTGATGGATGAAATACCCACTAATATTTGATTTCCATCAGAAGACCCTTTTTAAAATGTTTTTAATTGTGTATTCCTTAATTTTTCATGAATAGTGCTCAAACACTCCCTAAAAAAAAATGCATAATTTTTTTTTCCTGTGTCAGAGCCACCACTGGTGTGGAACATTACATGTCAGATGAGCAGAGGATATTCAGGGAATGTGCTGATGTCTGTGCCACTTTTCTGTCTCATACTCCCATGTGGTGAGTTGGATTTCTGCTCTCATTTGAGCAGCAATCATGCCTGGTAGAGACAGTTGTTTTAAAGTTTGTCACTAGAAAAATGCTCCCACAAGGGAAAAATGGCAAAAATATGCCATTGTAGAAAAACAAGGAAACTATTGCAGGTGAGGAGCTGGACTATGGGGTGGGGAAAGAGAAGGAACTCAAAATAGAAAGAGGTGTGTGTTTTATTGTCCATACTGTCCTTCTGCTGTTCAAGAGATGGAGAAGGTTCATGTAGGCAAGGCTGAGCAAAAGCTGTGCATGTTTTAAGAAGTGGTTCACAGCTCAGACATTTGTTCTTCTGTTTTCTGCAAGGCTTCAAAACTGGTCTCTCTTGTCCTTCATTCTTGTTTTGTGTCCTGTTGTTCTGATGTTATCACAATGTGGATACATTTGTCTTCCTTTCCTCAGTAAATCAGCCTCCCTGTAGAATGGAGGAGATTGGAGGAGCTAATTTTTCAAATGTTGGCTGCAGGTATCCAGTAATTATTTTTTCATTGCCTTTTTCTCCTTTCTTTATTGTATAAATTTGGTAAGCACTATTTTCTTATAATTGCATTTAAATCTACATGAAAGAGAACCTTTAATGTTCAGGGATTTCAGAGTAATAAAGAAATGTGGCGCTGCAAAAGACTGGGGTTTTTTTAAGATTGAAATGTGATGACAAAAGAAAACAGATGTTGTTTAAAATTAAAATATCCTACACTGCTCTCTACTGGAAGAGTGGAAGTCTACATTAAATATTCAAAAGTGTACCTAAAACTATTTCTTAGTCAAGTTTAATGATTCTTTTTTTTTTTTTGACTCTGGTAAAACTAAATTTTCCAAAGCATGGAGAGTCTTTTGTATTCATCTTAAGTTTTGAGAAAAGCACCTGGATATACTGTGAAAACATTAAGATGTTGAGGGTCAAAATGTAAGCTTCCAGGGGGAAGAATT
Source organism: Manacus candei (assembly GCF_025592945.1). Classification (NCBI taxonomy): domain Eukaryota; kingdom Metazoa; phylum Chordata; class Aves; order Passeriformes; family Pipridae; genus Manacus; species Manacus candei. The sequence goes on along the minus strand of NW_026138071.1, from coordinate 27,421,254 downwards.
ACTGGAGAGTGTCCTGCTAATGTCAAGGAAAAAAAAATGAACTGTTCATCTTCAAAATTCACCCGACCTTGCTAATGGGCTGTATCAGAACAGCAACAGACTCATCAGAACTGTAAAGGATCCTGGATGCCTGAAGTTGCCCCGTGTTTGAATTGATTTTTAATTGAACCAACAAAATAAAAGTGTAGAAGATTCACCTTTTAGTCATTTCTCCAGCCAAAGCACAACAATAAAAGCAGTTTTAATATTGTCATTGTGGACTTGGTCCAAACATGTTTTGCCCACATAAAATGCAGAGGAAAATTTTCACCTACATTCTGCAGGAATGAAGGATCTGTGTGAGAGTCCTCCTGGCCATTACAGGGTTGGATTATTCTCCCAGTTGCTGTTGATGATAAAACTTCTGCTGATTTTAACATGGTGAAATAGAGTCTGTTAATTCTCTTGTGAATCTCTGCACGTGGAGTGAACACATCTGGTTGTCTGCTGATGTCAGATTATAAACAGTTTGATCTGAGGTGTTCATCTTGTGTATGGCTGGTCAACAGCTCACTTTCTTAATGGCAAACATCAATGTACTTTAAAGGAATACTTCAATGGTTCTCACTGATAAGGTCTCTTGATCTCATAAATTTCTGCTTATAGACAGCTGCAAGTGAAATCAGAATAAGTAAGAGATCAGAAAATTAATTTTTCATCAGTTTTATAGGGAGTGTGTACTCAAGAATGGCAGACTGCAGTGAAAAATGTGCAGTAATTTACATGAGAAAAACATTGTTTTAGCTTGCTTTATGTTATACAAATATTAAATGTCATCCTCTTCGAACTTCTTAAAGTATCCAATGAAAATTCAGTATGATCATGATGATCTTCTCATTAATAATAAAAAAAATATATAAATATTTTAAAATACGAGTCTAGTGGCATGCCTAAATTATTGATCATTTTTCTTTGAATTGGCTTGTTATGCATGAAGTTACACCGACCTCAAGAATAATCTTTTTCCTAGTTACAAGCAGTAAACACACGTAGCAGTCATATGTAAACATTTTCCAGCTCTATTATGTGTTAGAATACATTGCTTGTGTAAAGAACACTAGTGCAGTTATCAGTTTGCATATAGGATACAATAGTGAATGATCTAAAGGGAAACTGCTGTGTGGTCTTCTGTTTGTTGTGCAGTGAAGTGGAGGAGTTTGTAGCTTGACTCTCAGGAACTGTTACACTTCGTATGAAGAACGTTCTGCAGAAAGGACTCTGAAGAGCTGAAAAAAACCCCACTGACTTTTCAAGTTCCCACCTCGAACTCTGTAATGGTTCTGCTCTCTGAAGGAGCCCGGGCTTGAAAAGGGGAGGTTCAGATTTACCCCCTTTTGCTTGGAATTTTTGTTGGAGAAACCCTTCCACGCTCAGTGCTTGTGCTGTTCCTGCCTGAATTCCTGACATAGCACATATCTGCCCTTTGTGTTTGAAATGGCCATCTCCCCGTTTCGGGAGGCTGGTGAATTAGTTGTTATTTACTTTAGAAATCCCCGAGGTGGCAATGCAGCCTCTGTGTTGGGGACTGTACAAACACGGAGTCCTTTAACTAAAAAGTAAGTTGTAAAATCTCGGTTTTCAAAAATTCTAATATTTTCCCAGTCTAAGACAGGGGTAAAAAGTATGAAAATCCTTTTTTCTCTAGGTTTGAGAGATTGATAGATTAGTGAAAGGGTTTTTGTACATAGTAAGGCTGTGTTTATCTGGTCTTCTAGTAGTGTGTGTAAATGTATCACCACTGTTTTAAGGAAAGTCCATTGTTTTATTAATTTAGGGTTATCTGTTTCTTGGGTCACTTGTGGGTTTAGCTGCAATAAAGCTGTCTTTGGGGAAAATCTGCTGTTAATTGACCTCCTCTTTGACTGAGGCAGCCTCTGTTCCACAGAATGAGTGATTTCAGTGGGTCCAATGGAAATGGAGTTAATGTCTGGGCTATTGCTGGTTATAATGTCTCTGTTTTGCTTTGGGGATGCTAGTTTAAGAAAGCTTGTTAAACAGGATTGGATGTTTTTTAAGGGCCACTGTGAGGTTACATCTGTTCTGCTGTTAAAAATGTTGAAGTCCCAGCTTTGCAAGTAGATGTGTTTGCTCAGCTTAATTGGTATGAGTGATGCCATGCTAATTGGCACCTAATATTAAACAAAAGATGATGAGAGTTCACATGGAAAAGGCACACAGCAGAGGAAAAAGCAAGCAATAAAAAGCTTCCAGTTAAAACGTTAGCTACGTAACCCTATATTGCATAGTCATTATTTTGTCACGATAAACTTTTTCAGGTTTGAAATTCTGTCAGTATTTTGTCCCCAAATAGGACAGTCCAATTAATACAAATATTCAGATTATTTCCCCTTAATTGCTGGTGTTCTCTTTATTACTCTTACCAAAAATAAATAAATAAATAAATAAGAGAGGTCAAGCATGAAATGTGTAAACAATTTGAATCTACTTGAATTTTAAAAATATAGGATTGCAATTAAAAGAGATACAAGTAGATACAAGCAGTACAATCCATTGCATGGCCTTATAATTTCTGATTGATATTAGCACTTAAGGTACAAATCTTTGTCCATCTGGATTAAATGTATCTTGCTGTATTTTCCCATACTGAATAGTTTATTATGCATAAACTCTAATTCCACATCCAGTTCAAAACTGCTGAGAGCAATAGAAACTTCAGTAGTGATGCTCAGTGTCAAAACTGACTCTCATCTGGAAGACAGTGCATTGTAGATGACTGATGGAATTGTGGTGGGTTATATTCCATAAATGCTGGTGTTTCTGTATTCTCTGAGTCTTGGTTGTTTACTTCTTTTGTAACCTGTTGAGCAAACCCAAAGGGTTTCTTCAGGTCTTGTCAGTCTTTGAAACCTGTGCTCGCAGCAGTTTATCTTTCTGTTTACATCTCTACTTCTCCCTCCTCTCCATGATCAGAAATGTTAATTTCTGGGTTGGGAAACATTACTATGAGCTTTAAAATTCAGTGACCTTTAACAGATTCCCCAGCTGTGGCAGAAGTTTCATTTGACGCTTCCACATTCTAAGGCAGTGATGTGAATTAGCAGGAGGCACAAGCCCCTGGGAAAACTGTGGTTGTGGAAGTTACTGTTCATGGAAAGACTGGCTGGCTGCTGGGATTTGTTGAATACAGCAAAGACACCTCCATCCTTTCTGGACTGTGAATCTGAGGAGAAAGCTGAGAAGGAAGTTGCAGGGAAATGGTTCTGTTGCTTTTGAGGCGTCTTTTGCTATCTCAGATTTCAATTATCTGGATGGGAGCAAGCAAATAAGAAACAAAGGGCAGCCCTGTGCCCTTCTGGAGAAGTAACTGCAGGTGAGGCAGCATAACCTGGGGCAATCTAGACATGTGTGTGACCCGATTCCACCCAAAGCCTGGCTCTAAATCTATTGAGAGGTACCAGGCTGCTTACACCGGTGATGCCTCTGGAGCTACCAGTTTCAAAACTACCCAAATATTAGGAATCACCCATGGATGAAGCGTGCTCAGCTGTCTTCCCCTTCTCCCTGGGCAGCAGTGACCTGTGTTCTCTGCTCACTGAGCCTTGTTCACACCTGCAGCTGTTATTTCCTGTGTTCATACAGGATTCCTGCACAGTGTATCGTGTACCTGCCCACAAACTTGCAGCAATTTTACTTCTACCCCTCGTGTTCTGCCAAATGTGGAGTGTATAAATATGCTTGTGTACAGGTATCTGGGATTATTGGCATTTCAGCATTCCCCTGAAATTCTTATCTGACCTTATCCACTCTTTTTCTTTTTTTTCCCCCACAGACACTTGCTCAATATTCATTTACCCTTCCCTTTCTGTCTCTACCACGTGTAGTATCATAATGTCCAAGAGTCATTCCTGCTTCTCTATGTGCATTTTGTGCAGCTGTCACTTTTCCAGGGAAGATCACCACCTCTGTTTAAAGCCACCAGAGATGTTGCATGAAAGAAATTAAATAGCAGAGGTTTCTGCTTTGTTATTACAAACCCTTGGTGTCTGAGCTGGAGAATTGTAATAGCAGAGACCGTGGACAGATGTGTGGGGGGGGTTTTGATTTACACCTTGTTGTATGCAAGGTGGCACATCATATTTCAGAGTCAGCAGCAAATTTCCAATGAGGCTTAATTATTGGTGGAGCTGCAGAGTTTCTTTTTCAGGAATAAAACTTGAACCTACTCAAGCTTTTGAGTGTTTAGTAGAATTTAAAACTTCGGAGTTACTCTGTCAAAAGCATCTGTAGCTTGGCAAATTTAAGTTCCTTTTGAAACTGCCAAGACTTAAAAAATTTTACATTTTTGTGTAAAAAATTTTACATGTGTGTCATGTTACACAAAGCATTGTGCACTTTTGTAAGAAAGTGAGGGGGGGAGGTTCTTGCTACCATTATTTTGGCATATACACGTATTAGTGTGGCTTAAACCTAACTGTACCTCAATGTGAAACTTGGGCAATTCAAAATTAAGGAATATATTACACAGATCAGCTTCAGGTGGGGGTTATCATACCTTTTGTAACAGTGTAGTAGAAGGCAAGCAAAACTGCACTGAACATAAAAGCATTTTGTTGTGCAAATAAAGAAGTGGTAAGGTCCCTTTATGTATTAACAAGCGTATGTTTGGTTTTCATCAAAACCTTATTTGGTAAAAATATCAACTCCAGTCAAAAATCTTTGAATATGACCCTCACTTTTATGTAAGTTGGAACCTAGTTTCTTTAAATCTATGAAATTACTGTACCAAGCATCTCTGAGAGAAAAATCAGTCCCTTTCATTTGTCTTGCATCACTGTATGAAAGTTTTAGCAGAATAGTCCAAATGATTGGCTCATGTTGATTCACAGGAAGTATCTTCTATCAATACTTTTTGTGCATTTTTTCATTATTTTCTAAAAGGAGATTACCAAAATAAGGATTTCCATGTGGAAAAAGGTGCTTTACCCTCTATTTACAGATTTGTATAGGATGTTTTTTTAAAGGTGATTTTAATAACTCTTATATTTGTCTAATTAGAATTTAATTCCTGTTATTCTCTTCATTAGAAATAGCCATGTGAAGATTTGCTATTTGAAACAATTGCCTTTCCAAAATGTTTTTTGGGAATAGCTGGGAAATAAGATTACTTGAGTTGATTAGGCCTTTCAATGCATAACTTGCTGCTCACAAATTGCAATCTTTTCAGTTCCTTGGCAGTACAGAAGTGGAGCAGCCCAAAGGCACCGAAGTTGTAAGAGACGCTGTTAGAAAATTAAAGGTGAGAAAGAATTTTTAATGAAATACAAATGGAATGTGTTCTTAACCTGTTTTCACAGCTAAGACAATTTGTACATTTTCTAGGTAAATTCATTGGTTCTAGAAGCAGTTGCTTTTAGTAATCTCTTCACTGGTGTGTTGGCTCTTCTTTATTATGTCTGTATTGTCAGCTATACAAATATTCAGTTCTCTTACATGTTACACAATTATGTATAAATATTTATAAAGTTAACATATTTTGTTGGGTAATGCTTGTTCTTTGGAAACTTCAGGGCTTCATTAATGCAAACTGAGGCAGCAAGAATCCGTTTTAGCTGCCATCCCCACTTCAGGGCTGATTCACACCAGTGGCTGAGAAAATCAGACTTTTACAGTTTCTTCTTGGCTGTGTGTCCTCAGGCACTGAGGGATTTGGTGGACAATTAGATATATCCTGGTGAAATGACCTGTTGAGGGTTTTTAACTGATAACATGGCTTTGGCTTGACGGTTGAGTGACAGCTGATGTGCTCAGAGCCCTTCAGCTGCTGGGAGCTGCAGCAGGGAATGCTGATTTCCCTGCCCTGCTCACTCCCACTGCTGTGGAATTGTGCTGCTTCACGCTCAGCTGCCTAGAACTGCTGGAGCTTTAGTTTATTTAGATGTAACACTCTTTCTCCCTACTCTTGCGCTTTCCATAACTTTTTTTTTGGCTTTTAAATAAGTTTCCTTGGAAAATCAACAGGAAACGTTGGGGATTAATATTGAAAAATTCGATTCTGTGTTATTGCCATAATAAAAAGGGGAAGAAAGAAGACATGAAATTACTCATGTAGCTCAGCTTTTAAAAAGGAGGTTTCCCTTGAATAAGCCATCTTTACAGGATTGATCAGTAATTGTATTAAGGGATTGAAACAGAAGCTCTTTGTCCTTGTTTTTGCTCTACCAAAAACAGTAACACAGCCTATAAAAGTTTGTTTAGTCAGTTCTTAGAGTGTTTTGTGCCAAAAAAGATTTACCTGTTTCAGTTAGAGCCATAATTGCCTATTTATCAACTACTGAAACAATTACCTTTCCAAAATGTTTCTTGGAAATAGTCGGGAAATAAGATTACTTGAGTTGATTAGGCCTTTCAGTGCATAACTTACTGCTCACAATTTTCACAAACTTGAAAAACTTTTTTTCAAGTGCTTTAAGCTAAGGTAAGTCTGACCCTTTCTTAACCATTACAGCATTCTACCAATGGAAACAAAATATGTGGTGTTTTGTGCACCTTATGCAGTTTATGGCTAATACTGGAGTGAAGCCTGTTGTGTTCATTGTTTCGTGTTTATAAAATTCCAACACCCCGTACAAGGTTAATTCTGTGCAGATTTGTCGTGATGATAACGTGCAATGGGGAAGCCTTGATAATATTTATGATGTTTTATCAGGCTTTCCCTAAGTAAAGCAGCTGCTAAGTGGGTCTCTCTCTCACTGGTGGAACTCTAGACTAACCTGGACTCTCACTGATCACTGGAGGCTTTGGATTGTATGATTTCTTACCTGTGAAAGAGTTTGCTCCAAAAGCAGATGCAAAAAAAATATTTCAAATAACTGTTCCCTGAAGTGTGGGAAGAGCCAGAAATTTCATATATGTATTTGTGGTATCATTGGAGTATGTTGATATCTGTTCTAACTTTTTACACCTGTTCCCTACATAAACCACCTTGGAGATAGATGTCCAAATAGTTGCTGCCAGAATCACACCATTTCTTCAAGTTTGGAATTTTGGAGCTCAGATGTCAAGTATTATATGTGATCTCACGTAATCATAACTTCATTAGAAAACTTCCAAAGTAGTTAATTAAAGGCAGCTTTTGGAAGGACTTGAAAAATCTTGGAACGGAATTCAGAGAGCAACAAAAAAGTTTTAAGTTTGAAACAATTGCCAATTAATTGAATACTCATTTCAGTACTGACTTACATTGTGTATCTCTATTGTTTGAAAAGAAACCTCGAGGTATTTGATTTTATTATTAAGCACACATCTGTAACTTGTTTTTAGAAAATCCTAATTGAAAATTTTAAAACCAATTGAATCAGCTTGAAAACTAATGGCTTATATTGAAAGAAATGTTGAATAAATGTATTTAAAGAAAATATATGGTGATTTGAGGGGTAGGAGGGTTTTTAGAAGATGTGTAGCTTGTGATGCCTTGTTTATAATTTTTAAGTATGTGGATTTAGTTTTAATCACATTGTTAATCATAGTTTATTGTTAATTAAAATTAATAGCTAGCAGAAAAACAACTGACACTTTCTTGATGTCTGGAGCTATTTTTTCAAATGGCATGCATCACACTAATAACCTTTTGAAGTCATGTGCTTACAGTGATATATAGACCATGAAATACTGTCACCATAAAGTATTTTTCTTGAGCTATCATGTCATCAAACTGTGTCAGAGTAGAGATTTGATATACAACTCTTAACTTCTTTAAATCCTGAGCCCTGAACTCCCTCAGCACGGGGACTCTTGGCTTGCCCAGCACAGAATCTGCAGCTGCCATTCCAAGAACTGGCTCTTCCCAGCAGGTGGAGCTGATGTTCTGCAGAAACACAAAATAACTTGGAGGAACTTTCTTTTTGGTGCCTCATTGTACTTCTTTTATCCCAAATACTACTTTTGCATTTTCTTGACGATTTTTCTGGGTCAGCTGCAATCAGAGGATGCAGTTTTTTCGAGCATCTATGTTTAATTTTTCTTGAGGGTTCTCCACTGGTTTCATCCAGCTGGGATTTCCCCTTGTGTTTTCAAAGTCCTTGGAGCTGTACTGCAGGAGGAAGAAGAAAGGTGCACACTAATGCTTTAGAATGTGTGGGTTTATTTGCAAGAAAAAGGTGAATTTATTACAAACAAATTTTTTCTTTCAAGTTTTCTGGTCAAACTAATTTCTAGAATGAAGCAAAAACTAAAGAACCAAAAAAACTAAAGAATCTTGGTACCAAAATACTGTCTCCAAACATACCTACACTATTCAAATGTCTAAATGTTGTCAAATCACAGTTTATTTTATAAAGTGAAATGATTATTCTCCTTGGTTGATGAAGGGTATAACTCCTAGATCAGACTGTAGGAATGAATTTGATCCTTTTTATAAAGTGCTTGAAGGGTTGCCAGAGGTGAGAACAGCTAGACCAGCAGAACACATGGAAAGGGAAGCACAACCAGACCAATGGTAAAAAAAAACCAGCAGGGAGGGGTGTTAGGGAGAAATCAGAAGTAAACACCTGAGTTTGGGGTTGTTCCTTTTATGCTCTTCCATGGAATGTTTTTCCAAGGGCCAAACTTAAGGCTGTTCTCTTACCCAACTTTCAACTCAACATCCGTTTCTCTTCCACTTGTGTTCTGTAAGTGGAGATGACCAGACATAAAGTAAATAGAATTAATCACTTTGAAACCACTTGAAATATTCTTCATCAGCTCCTTGACCCGTAGGGATGCACGAAGTGAAGAGTGCTCTTTCACACAAGCTGTGATGCTGTCCTGCTGCTGCCCTTAATGGACCATCAGTGGATGTTGCTCTGAGCTCTCTTTCCTGTTAAAGCTGGGTTTCATTTGTTTTTGCAAGGGTGGAGTACAGAGAATCTTTTAATATTGGGATAAAGAAGTTTCCAGCCAAGCCTTACAGCCATGACTGTTCTTTTTGAAGTACTGGAGAAAGCAGAATTTATGGTTCAAGGACTGGTCAGGGCCAGCCTAAAGACCAAAGAAAGTCAGATGAGAAGAATTGAATAAGAAAATACCTGTTTACCCTCTCTCAAAAAAAAACCCTAAAATCCAATCCTGCCTCAGCGCCCCCCCAAAAAAACCCAAAAAGCAACACCAACCAACCAAAAAAAAACCCACCACCAAAAAACCCTCAACAAACCCCCAAACTTCCATGCCACCAAACAAAATAACATCCAAAACCCCTCAAAACCAAACCACAACAAAAAAGTAACCCAGCCCCAAATCAAACAAACAAACAAACAAAAAAGACTTCGGGAAGTAAGAGATGGAAAAAAGACTGCAGTGTCTTCTACACTGTGGTTAATAGAGGGATAGTCTTCCTCTCAGTCCAGTGTGTGTTAGGAGAATAAAATACAATATATTCCATAGAAATGGACTTCTGGATGGCTTTTTTCCTACCCTGACACTTACTGAGAGATGCAGTTTTAAATATCAGTGGCCTCTTCCTCCTTTTCCTCTTCTTGACAGCTGTTTTTCAGAGCTTATAATTTCATTATACTCACATGAAACGTGCATGAGAGTTTGTACCATAACATGACCAGTAAGATGACATGGAGACACTGCAGAAGAAATAGGGGCTGTTGGGTTTTTTCAGGCATCTTCCCTTATAATGAATGTTGTGATGGAAAAGGAGGAAATGCACCTTCTCAAAGCTCAGTACAAAGCTGTTTCTCAGTTTACACAACTACACTGCCCTCAAACAGACATATTTTAAGGTATCTGCATGAAGTGCAATGTCTGATGTCTCACTGGGAGCCTGAATAAAATGAAGGAGTTGAGCCTCTGATCCCTGGGCTGAAGATTAGCACCAAAATCAAAGAAACATCTACCTTTTGCTATCTCAGAGTATGCTGAATATACTCTTGAACTTTGCAGTGAGGTGTAAATATAAAATAGAAGAACACAGTTTTAATTTGTGTATCTTTAATGCATATGATTTGTTTTAACCATTTTTTTTTTTAGCTACAGTTCCTGGCTATTTTGAAGACATGATTTTTTTCCCCCTAATATTATTTCTCTTGATTGTGGTTTGCTAAGACTTGATGCATAAGCATGTCAAATTAATTTTAATAAGTCTCATACTATCCAGTTTTCCCTGATACTGTAATAAAGGATGAGATATACAGGGGTTTTTCTATTTTTATTTTTAAAGAAAAAATTAAACCACGGAAAATAGGTTTATTTGTATCTGTTGCTTACCTTAAAAGATGTAGCAAAAATATGATGTTAATTCTAAAGCAGCTAAACTAAAACTAGCCCATCCCACTGAGCTGCACCAAATCTGGGTGTCTTGCCTGAGAACATTATATGTATAAAGTAACAGCTTAAGAATCTGGCCCATCGTGTCTCTTCCCAAGCCATGCTGTGATTCATTATAATTTTATATCATCGTCCAGTTGGATGCCAATGGGAGGCTACAGATTTTTACCCTCTTAAATAATCTTGTTTACTGTGTGAGATACAACTTTTACTTTGCTACAAATGTGTGCTGAAAGGATAAGATAATAATTTTTGTACCTCTCCCAGATCCAGAGGTCCCCCAGGGTCCTCTTTAAGCAAAAGGAATTAGTAGAAAAAAGTAGAGGAAAAAAGGGTAAATCAGCTGATACCTGACTGAGAGTTGGGATGTACTGCTCAAACCCCACACAGGTTTGGGAGGTGGCTGAACTTGGCATTTTGGAGAAGGTCAGCTATGAAAGAAGTTGCTGCTCAGTATCTCTGTGTTATCTGTTATCACAAAGGACAGGGAGTGGGCAGGAAAAACACTAAGAAAGGAACTGCACCAATTTTTCCAAATTTATCTACATGTGCTGTTTGGTCACTGTATCCCATTAAACCTTTGATTAAAAGCTCTTTTGTGTGGATGTCTGTGCTGAAGAAATTATTTCATGTTTTTTTCTTTTACTACTAGCTTTTTTTTAATTTTTATTTGATGGGGTTTCTCATAAAGCAGGTTTCCAGCCCTCTGCTAACTTTTGCAAATATCCTGTTATTTTTCTCCATTTGAAACCCTCAGACCATAAAATCTGAGTATTTTCTCACAGACATCTGATGCAGTGCAGCCGTTGTTGTCTTCTTGGGGATCTCTTAGAAATACCCAAGGATTGCATTCCTTTTTTCTGTTTTCATTTCATGAGAAGGTCCACATGAACGAAGGGGGGAAACCTGCCATGTTCTCAGGGCTTTCTCAATTCCACCCTCACAGGGTGTTCTCTCAAGAAACAAAGTTTGTTCCCACAGGTGGGATTTGCAAAGTTGCCTGGATGAAAACAAACCAGCTCCGTTGTGGTGCCAGTCTGGTGTTCTGGCTGGGGAAGTGTTCCCTGAGTTATTTGCCCCTCCATCACCCTCTGTGATCTGGAAGCTTCCTCTGCAATTATTTTAGATTTCAGATCATTACTTATTTTCCTCCCCCTCTTTATTCCTCTTATTTTTTTCTGCCTGCAGATTTTATCAGTAATTATTTTTTTTTCTCCTGGTCATTGTTCAATAATGTCATGCTTAAGAAATAAACCCTGCTGGAATACATTAGAAACATATCTTCCCAATGACAATTTCCTGTTTATAGCTGCATCTGGAGACTAATGTAACTAACTTAACTAATACTCTCTCTCTGTTGCTTCATTTGCTTAAATATACTGGCATACAAAATTCAGATGCTTTGTCTGCTTTGAGATGCTGCATTTTTTGTAAAATCCATATTGATCATGAATAATTTCATCTCACGTGAAATCTCGAGTTCTTGAACTTGATTTGTGCCTTTTGGGAGTGGAGACGTGGTAGGGTCAGTTTGTTTACCCTTTTTTTAGAATTGGCACAGAACTGCCTTCTGGAACTTCCTCAGTGTTGTAAGTCTTCTTGACTACTTGGAGCAAGCTTTGGCCAGCTGTTCTAAAACTTGTGCAAGTTATTCACATCACTTATTTTAAAAAAGTTTTCACGTTGTAGCTGTTGTTCAGGAGCAGTGAGATGATTACCATTGGAAAATCGTGCATTCCATCATCATTCTCAATACATACCATGGCTATAACTCAGTAAAGACAAATATTTATGCCCCCTCTTCATTCCTGCACAGAAGTACTTGTACTTGGCTTGATTATAAAGGGACATTTCCAAAAATCAGGATTCACTCAAGTTCAAGGCTGTTCTAATTTAAGTTTTATATTCATCTTGGAGGAAAAAAAAAATCCATGCTAATAAAACATTGATTGGCCTATCTTTTTTTCCTATTTTTTAAAAGGATGAACTTAAGTAAACAAGAAATTTGCATTATAAAATTTAAGTCAGATTTTTTGGGATGGAGGGTTAACTAAAGAAAAAATTTTTATCAAAGAAAATTATTTTTTTCCTGTAGTACATTTGAATTGTCCTATAAAGTCAAGAAATATTGTTGGCCAAGATGCTGTAAACTAGCAATTATGTTTTTAAATTTTATTTTCTATATAGATTTAAAAAAAAATTAAAATATGCATATGGGATGACCCACCTTAATTCAAAGAAGGAGATTAAAGTGTATTAAGAGTTTACATATTCAAGACGTGGGCTTAAAGATAAATAGGAGGACAGGAAAAGGATGTGTTGCTAATATACATGAAGTGAGGCAGAACTAAAAGTTTTGTTGGATTTGCTTGACTTTCGAGTAGTTGGGTTTCATAAAATATTTGCCCAATGACTGTAGCAGTCCTAGGTGTTGAAATGCAAAATGGATGTTTAGATTTAAGAGTTGGTTTTGAGAATGGCACAGAGTGGTTTAGGTGGGGGTTGTTGTTTGGGGGTTTTGTGGAGGTGAAGGGCATTGTCTGTTTTACCAGGTGTGTCATACCTATCAGCTGTTGTGAATCATTAATCAGTAAATAAACTGTCTGGATAGGACATGTAAAACAGGTTCATGTTGTGCTTTTAGAATAGTTCTCAAAACTAGCTAATAATTTGCATCAACAAAACTGCCTCTAAGGAAACTGAGACAACAGGGATGGAGACAGTCATACTCTGTGAAACAGGACACTACTGAAAGATTTTCCAAGTACCAGTTGCAATAGGAACAGAGCAAAAACCCAAACCTTTAATTAATCAAATGAATAACAAATTTTAATCAGAGTTTTTAAGTATTTGTGGGACAAGGTAATTCAGGCTTGCATCTTGCAGGTCTAACCCTTCTGAAGATAGGGCAGCACCCTTGGTGACACCCTGGACTCTTTATGCCACTAAAAGTCATTGTCCACACTGACTTCTTGTACTGATGGTGAATTATGCTCTCAGTTATTCTTGAGTGGGACCATTGAGGACAATGTGTTCAAACATAAAGCTCTGAAGCAAAATCCAGCTCCTCTGGCCCTCAGTGAATCATCATCCTTATTTATACATTTGAAAATACCATTCCAGGCTGTCAAAGACCTGAGAGGGAAAAGGCTGGTAACAGAACAGAATATGGAGCAATTCCATATATTTGCTGTGAAAGTTACCCAAATTCAGGGCAATTCTTAACTGCTATGCAGGAACAAGTTTTAGACTCTCTGCTGATTTTATATGCACTGTTCATGAGAGAAAGATAAGTCCAACCTAACAGCTAGAAGAGAAGATATAAAAGGATGGAAAATGTGTTGAATAGGACACATTACCCAACCCTGTGATACAAAGTGTTGTCTAGTCATCATGAAGTGGACTGCTGGTAGATTAATTCTGGGAATAAAATAGAAGAGATCAAGTACTTCTTAGGTGTTGACAGCAGTAGTGCTTTCAAATTGACCCTGTTGAAAAGAACTGATTTCCTTAAAGGATCATCCAGGAAGTCCCCCCTCCATGTGCATGAACAGAAGTGAGTGTGGAAATAATGGGGTGTGGAAAACACAACAGTGACAAACTGAAAGGGTTCATGTTTCTACTGGTCTCGTAGAAATCTCAGGCAAAAGCTTAAAACAAGCGCATAAACAGCAAATGGAAGTTTCAAGAGAACATGCTAAGTAATTTTAAAATACTTTTTCTTGAATGATGGGAGTATTCAGCAGTCAGGTCTGCTGTTCTGTGCCCAGCTGAGACTTTGGGGTTGGTTGGTGTTGTTTGTAAGAAGCTTTCTGAAGAAGGAAGGAAACAACTTCAGGTGGCAGGAGTTGAGAGGAAATGAGAATTAATAAAAAAAAATAAACCCAATGTTAATGTGATTGCTGCTGTGTTTTTCATCTTCTAGTTTGCAAGACATATCAAGAAATCTGAAGGCCAAAAGACTCCCAAAGTTGAATTACAAATCTCAATCTATGGTGTAAAAATCCTAGATCCTAAAACGAAGGTAAGAAACTTAGGTGTGTTTTTCGTGCTAAACTAGCAACTATTGATTTCACTGTTTCCAATGTTTTTATTTTTTATATATTTTAAAGTATTGTAATGAAAGATATTCTGTTGATGGAAAAAAAAATCTTTTAAAATAACATTTTTTGTTGCAACGTGTTTCCAGGAAGGTACAACTGATAGTCCTGAATGTAGACTATACCTAATATGGTATTTAATCCTTTCACAGCAGAACTTCTAAATTTTGAGGAAGATGAAAACAGTGTGGTGAATAAATGTTAACACCACACATGATAAACCCATTTCCAACTCGTCACTGTCGTGTAGCTGCCACGTGTAGGTGTTTGCAGGTGAATGAGGAGACAGTTTGTTTGCAGTTACTCATTCTTTGTGCTGCTGCTTTGGCAGTGCACCTCTCTTTCTGTTACCTGTTTTTTTTTTTTTCTTATTTTCTCATGATCTTACTTTTTTTTATTGTACCCCCTCCTTCCTAGAGTGCCTGTGTTTCTCAGGTGTGTTGCTATAAGCGCTACTGTAGACTTTTCCTGCCTTTTCAGCAGTGAAATCCATTTTCTATTCCTTTGTTTTCTCTAGTATTTTGGAAGGGGTTACACAAAATCATCACAGAATCAGAGAATGGCTCGTGTTGGAAGGGACCTTAAGCCCATCTCGTTCCAAACCCCTGCCATGGGCAGGGACACCTCCCAGTAGCCCAGGGTGCCTCATCCAGGGGTTGGAGGGGGATGGAGCAATAAAGCATCCTCCTCACAAACTTCAAAGAGGAATGAGGAGATAAATATAAACAAGCTGAAAAGTATTTGTTCAATAGTCAGCAATTCTTAACACCTGCATGTTCTTAAATCTTTTATACGTATGCTGAATGTCGAATTTGAATGAACCTTTTGTTACTGCTTCTTAATTCTGGAGGAATTGCTGTATTCAGACAGGAGGACAGGATTTTCTCCAAAGGCTGTTGCTGCTTGCAACCCATTTGCACCTCAGACTCTTGATGCAACCACAATTCAACATAACAGTTCACACATAAGCAGAGCAGCCAAGAAATATTGATGTCAGGTTTAGTTGCAGCTTTTACCTCTTCCTCATGCCATCAGGCAGAAAGGGGTATTAAACCCCATATCCTGGCAGCAACTGCTTTAAAATAACAGTTTTAAATGCCAAAATATGTTAGTGTTCCTAACTGCTCCTGCAGAGATTAACAGAAAGCTGTGGGATAGATGTTCCTGGGAGAGTAGGAACATTCTAATCTCTTAGCAATGCTGTTATTACAACTCCATTAGTAATCAACTGTGAGTAGTCTTTTTAGCTCCCCCACTTTGTTGCTGAAAGCTACATGTAAGTATAAATTTGAATCAAGTTTTCCTTCTTTTTGCACAATTGATAGGTGCTTTAGGAAATTACTTGAATTCCATGTTATCACTAATTAGAATAACTTTTTGGGCTGTGTTGTGGAAACAAATCTCTTTGGTATTGTTACAGAGGAATATTGGTTTATATTCACATGATGACTTAACTGCAGTAGAAACAAGAGACCTGATCATGTATCAGGACCTGGCTCTATACATGGCACTCAAAAAAGGGAGGATTACAGAAAAGTGATTCTATGTTTAAATGAGATAATACAGTTATATGGATTTGTAAACCCAACAGTGTCAGGAGAAGCCTGTATTATTCTTTGTGAGTGTTCAAGAGCTATGGGAGAAGGAGGTTAAATAAGAGAGATTTGGGACATGGGAGAAGTAGAATACACAGAAGAAGAGCTAAGAACATTTTCTCTGAAGACTGAGAAAATGAACTCGGTTGGGGAGGGGAGAAAGATTGCCCACGTGGTGCATTTTTTGGCTACATAATTGTGTGCTGAGGGGACGTGCCTTTGTTTATGAGCTTACAGCAATCTGGGAACCCCAGGGCTGCACAGAGGCTTTCTTTATTTTTTTTTAAGAGATAATAGCTCACATCTAAACGACATATTTTCCTTTAAAGCAAATGCTTCTTTCCCATGTAATAAGCCAAATAAAATAAAATACCAAGAAGAGACTTGGTGAAGAAAAACAACAAAAAAAATGGTTGAGATAGTTTATTTCAGTCTTTTCAAGCTTTCTCATCTGAAGAGCATCGCCACCACTTTTTAAACAGCTTGAACTTGCTTTATAATGGAAAACGAAATATAATAGCAAAAATATACAAATAATAATGTTTAAAAGCTGCTTATCTTGCACCCCAAGTAAGAAATTATTTAGATGTGAAATTTATTTCTCTGTGCCCCTGTATTTGGGTAGCGAAGTCATTTTATTTCTGTTTTCTATATTTTAGGAAGCAAGGTAAGGACTCATTTCAGCAAAATCACTTTAACAAACCTTGGGAGATGATGAAATCTGAATATGGTGTGCACCTGGAAAAAGAACAGATTATTTTACATAATCAGGCTCTAAATAAATTGCACAGGGACACAAGGCAACAGTAAAACCAATTTTCTAGCACAGAAATTACTGTCCAAATAAACGCTTCCAGACAAATTCTGTCCAAATAAAAACTTCCTGTTTACATTCAGTACAAATACGAGCATTTTTTAGGAGATGAGTTTGCTAACTTCTGTTATACTTTAAGTCCATTTTCAGGCACTCTCATGTACAGTGAGAGACATTTAAAACTGTCACTGCAGCTCGCTCACGTTTAGGTACCTGAACAGAGATTTATTTTGTGCTTTTATTTCTTTTATCCTAAGCATGTGTAGTAATATCTGAAAAATTAAATTTCTGTTTATTTGCAGGAGGTCCAACACAACTGCCAGCTGCATAGGATATCGTTTTGTGCTGATGATAAAACCGACAAGAGAATATTTACTTTCATATGCAAAGACTCGGAATCCAATAAGCACCTGTGCTATGTATTTGACAGTGAAAAGTGTGTAAGTATGCAAGATGCTTTGCAAGGCCTCAGGTGGCTGTTCTGGTGATTGGCCTGCCTTGAAACAAAGCAGGAATGGTTCATGAAATAAAGGCACACAACCTACCTTGTCACTGGGGCACATCAGCTGAATTTTTCATGTTCACGTGGTGTCTTGAGACTCAGATGCATTGATTTAAAGAAGAGTGTCTTTCTTCCATGACCTGAGGTGGTTTTCTGGTACAATTGTTCTTACCACTCAGCTCAGCATCCTGGGAGAAGCATCTGCAATGCTCTTGGAGAACAGGCTCCATCCCACCAAGCTAGAAATGTTTGCACGGCTGTTTTAGGGAGATTGCTGCAACCCTGTGGCTGAGATACCCTTTCAGGATTTTCTGCTGGCATATCTGTCTCAATTTTTCGGGGTGATTTTTTGTTGTTGGTTTTTGTGTGGTTTTGTTTTGTTTATTTTTTAAAAAAACCCCAAGGTTCTCTCTTCTCTGCCCACCACATCTCTCAAAGTTGTTGATCCCGGGACGCACAACAAGAAAATTCATTGCACCAACTACTGAAATGCTCTTGTGGCTGAGACAGAGCAGGGCAGCTGTTCAAAAATGTGCAATAGCAAAAAAAAATAAAAAAAAATAATACTTTAGGACAGGAAATGAAGAAAATGGTGTCTAGCTGAAACAGGGTCACCCTGGAAGGAAGTGATTAACAACTAAACCCAACTGAATCAACACTGAAAATGGATGGTTTAGTAATCTCAAGTTTCTTTCTTTTGTTTTATTCCGAAGTAGCTGAGATACCCTACAAATGAAATTATATTTTTTAGAAAAAGTTACACATTCCTTTTTCCTTATATGCAATTATGTAGCATTATGTGTTGCTTCACAGTGTTTCTGATTATTTTATTGTTCACCTGCATTGCTCCAGTACCTTCAGTAGGTATCATTCAGAATTGCTAGACACACCTGTTCATTTCTCCTAATTTCTCCTCAGATTTCTACCCTGCCCCTTTTTCTCACATTCCAGTGATTTTCAATTGCCCTCAAAGTCTCTGTGCACTAACACCATTTTTATGAGTATTTAATGACTAATGAATTGTTTTTTCTTCTCTTCTACCTCATATTTCACTGACCTTTTTTTCTCTGTTTCACTGTTTGTGCATTAGTACTCTCAAATTCCAGAGGATCCCAGCTCAGTTTATACTTTTCATTTCATCCCACCTTCATCCCTCTGAGAAGTTAGGATTATATAAAAGGCTGGGAGCATCATCTTCTGTACCATTTTTGTACATCCAACCCTTTGAGTTCTTCCAGGTAGCAAAGGAAAACTACTCTTTGAGGAGAATGCTCTACTTTCACAAGTAGCAGCCAATTTCAGGTTTTAATTTCAATAAAGAAGAGGAATTTCTTATTTAGCTTTAACCAGACTAGTGTTTTTTCTGATATTTTATTTTTTTTCCCTGGTGGAATTGTTTAAAACAAATTAAAAATTTCTTGCTTACTGTGTTTACTTTCTTTACTAAAGTTCTAAGGCAAAAGATGTAGCCATATGTTCACTTTTTATTGATCCTGCCATAAGTCAGCATTTTTTTCTGAAACCTTGGTGTGCTCCATCAGCTTCTTGTACACTTATTTTACCTCCATTAGTTTTGAAGTGGATATTCTGCATTGACTGTATTAACGTGTGATAACATGTTATGTAAATCAGCATAGAACTAGTAAATTATTATATTTTGCACATAAAAACACAAATTCTCTTTGATTGGATTTTTGTAGTTGGAAATAGTTGTGCAGATAAACACACCTCCCTACAGTGTGCTGAGTAAGATTTATAATGTTTGTAAAAATAAGTGTTCAATTCCAATTTAAAATCAAGAAGGATCAAAACATCCATTAACATGAAAACATTGTTCCATTAAAGTCAAAGAATTTATTTAATGATTGAACAGGCTGCATTTGCTGCAGAAATCATCAGAAAAAGACACACTGCAGGATGCCATCTGTATTTATGAAGGCTTAATTTACATTTATGTCCAGTTCCCCTTCTTTATCCAGAGTATTTTTGTTGCTTTCATAGCATTTTGTCAAGGTATTTTGTTGAAGTGTTTTACTTGCTCCCTTCTAGTGTTGACTTCATTATGTTTTGAGTAAACCCTTTGAATATGGTACATGGTGTGATGTATTTTGTGCTCATCTGAAATGAAAGTTACTATGTCAAATATTCTCACCGTACTAATTGCAATCTTATGTTTTATGTGAAGGCAGAGGAGATAACCTTAACAATTGGTCAAGCATTTGACTTAGCTTATAGGAAATTTCTGGAATCCGGAGGAAAAGACGTTGAAACAAGGAAACAAATTGCAGGTTTACAGAAAAGGGTAAGTTCTGAACTAGGTTGTTTTAAAGAGATAACAGAACATGCTGCTGTATTTGTGTTACCTGCTGTATATGAAAGCAGAATTTCCAGCATTATTCTCAGATTGCTAAGAATTGCAGCAGGTGCCAAAAAAAGAAAACTGAAAAAAAAACCCTTGATAACTATTAAACAGTATTTTATGTTTTACTGTCCTGCAAGGACATTAAAGAGAAAAGCAAAGTTGAAATCTGGAGGATACTGAAGTGTAATTATTTTTTGTGGTTAGATAACTAGTTAAACCTTGCTTCTAAATCAGCAGATCTCATATGAAACTTGTGTTCATGGATGCTGTTGTTGAAATGAATGACTGCCCCAATAACCACTTGCTTTGTAGATTCAAGAATTAGAAACGGAAAATGCAGAACTGAAAAATAAAGTTCAAGATTTGGAAAACCAGTTAAGAATAACACAAGTACATGCATCTCCAGTAAGTACCTGACATAAATCTCGTATCTGAAGTTGCTCTAAATTTATAATCCCTTTATGATCATTATTATCATCCCTGCTGTTTCCAGTGATTCCACTAACACACAGTGATCATGTAACAGATTTATTGAAATGCAGTGTTGTACTAACAGTGAGATTGTGTCAAGCCAACAAAAGTGCAAATTGCAGTCTCTCAAATTGTGGTTCTTTAATCCCCCTGTCATACCTATTTGTTGCTGCCTCAAGACAGTAAATACTCTTTCAAGTAGATGTGTAAACATTCCAGCTGAGGATGAAAAACTGTTGTGCACTGACAGGATCTGGCACAGGAGTATTTTTAAGTGACTGACTGGGACAGTTCTTTATATCTAGGCAGGACCTCTAAAAATGCAGGTTGCATTGCAGACAGATTCTGTCGACTCCCCTCTTCTGGCAAGTGTGTTCTATCTGTACAGTATTAAGCAGCTGTGAAAATAAATAAAATTTCTTGATGTGTGCATAGTAAAATCTTAGAAGAAGATGACCTGCTTTTAAGCTGTCCATTTTGACTGCCTCGTTCCTGCTCTGAACGTGCATCATTTCGCTTTAAATGGACATTTACAAATTTGGGCAATGTAAAAATATGTTTGTAATGGTGATGACAGTTTTTCAGTAGTGTCTATGCTCTCCTTTGATGTTGATTAGATGGTAGTTCTCATGAGGAACTGCCATTTCATTTTACTGAAATCTATTTAGAGGGGAGAGCACCATAAATCATAAATACTGTGTAACTACCACAGTGAAAGTTTTAAATTATGGATGCCTTCTCACTTATGAAGCATTCAGTGATAGGCAATCAATTTTAATGCTAGATTTAATATCAGTGCAGTCGATTCTTTAATTTTTTATTTTCCACAATTGGAATTATAGTTGGTTTTATTTATGAGTATAATAACTAAATGGATATTTGAATTCAATTAAACAGGCTCTCAAGTCCATTGCAATAGGTGCATTTCCTTTCATTTGAATTCATTAAGAACTTAGTAATTTCATTTAGAAAAATAAAGAAAACTATTAATAATTAAAATATCCTGTCATTAGTGATTTATTATATCTTTTAAAATGATGATGTCTCAGTCCTTATTAAAGAGTTAAGATCTTAATTTGTAAATTTGCCAACCATTTGGAAATTCTCTCCCTAGATATTGTTTTATAGTTAATGACTATTGGGACAATGAATATGCATACTGCTTAAATAGCAGCTGTGCTACAGCAAAATTATGGAATATTGATAATTATTGATTTTAAGGAATTCATTTCAATAAATCACTACCAGCTGCTAGTTTACACATTAATTTTATTGCTTTGTTTACTCCTTAATCTTTAAAATGAAAACAAAAAAAAACATTTCCTGTCACAAATTTCTGAGTTTCTTCATGATTAGAATTGCAGTCAGAGCCTGTTTAATATCTGCACCAATTCTGACATGAATTAGATTTGTGTAAATGGGTGAATATTAGAACAGGATGCCCAGGGGTTGGAGCTCTCTGTACTCTTGGGGATGCTCAAAACTTCCCTGAACATGGTCCTCAGCAACCTGAGCTGATTGAATCCTGCTGCAAGGGAACTGCAGTGCAGGGAAAAGGATGGAAAATACATTTAAGACAGCTGAAGTCCACTGAAAGAATCATCACAGTGCCTGGAACAGCAGTGGATGTGATGTGATGTGATGAGACCTTTCTCTTCTTCTACTGTGTGAGCAACAAATAGGTATGAAAGAAGAAAATTCCGAACAATTCATAAGACAACTGGTTGCCTGCTATAGTTTGCAATTCATTTTATGTGCTTTTCATTCAAATCAACTGTAATTTCAAACACGACTCTGAAAATCTCGAATCCTGCTAGGAAAAAAAGTGGAAGTGGTGCAAAAAATATTTTCCTTTATGTCCACATAATTTTTGTAATGAAAAACGTCACTTTACCTTTAAAAGAAATAATAAGTTGGGTTTTCTTTTGAATTTAATCTTGAAACATACAAATACCATGTTGTTAAAAATTTCTGTGCTGCTGCTCTATGTTTAAAAAACAGAAAGCAGCAGATCTCTATTGTGATCACTTTGTCAGAATACACCTCTCAAATCTGCAGATAGTATTTTCTGAAATAAAATAGTTTAAATGAAGCAGAATATCTAACATGGAGAGCAATACCTTATCTGAGTCCCTTCCTAAGCACTTTGGGCTGGATGGGGAGAGTTTGCTTCCCTGCAGATCATCTTGGTATGAGGTGCTATGAACATAACATCATAATTCTAGTGATTCAAACCAGATTTATGAAACTGTAGGTTTTAAGCTTTCTTACAGCTCTCATATCTACACTGTTGAATTACACAGGGATGCCAGTGCCACACAGGAGCTTTCTGAAGCTGTTTTTAGATGTAACAAGCAATTTATTTATATTTAACTAATTTGTTACAGCCAGAGCTCCTTATCTGTCAGTCCAGTCTGACGCTGTTCCGTGTGCTGAAGTCCAGGGAAGGGATTGTTCAGTAACCAGTGGAAGGTTTAAGGCCTGATATTTGGTACTTAATATGATAAAAAGACCACGTGCCTTAAACTGGCATGATAGCACTTTGTAAAGAAACATCTATCTTCAAGAGCCAGCTGCAGATAACCACCATAAAGCTGCCTCTGTTTCTCCTTAAACAGTACCTTGGATTTTCATATCTTTTGCTTTCCTTTTTGTATTTGGTCCTTTGCATGCTGTTTGTGCTTTCTCAACATTCACCAGGTGTGCTGAAGGGGCTTTCCTACCTCACAGGTTGTTGACTGTGCTCCTGCTGTAGTGATTAATGCCTGGTCACAGAAACACTGATTAGTGCCTGGTCACAGAAACACTGATTAGTGCCTGGTCACAGAAACACTTGGCAATCAGCAGTTGATTCAGCACTTCAGCAGCCAACACGGGCAACTTGATTTAACAAGTATTTACTTAAAGCATCTATGAGGGCCTGTGGTGACAGCTCAGAGAACACAACAATATAAATATTAAAATCATATTGTGTGTCACATCCTCTCCTCCCTCCAGCCCCATCCCTCCCCATGGAAGGGAGACAGCAAACCCTGAGGTCTGAGCAGGTGTCATTTCAGGTTGACAATGGGTGTGTGTTTTACTTCCCCACGAGGGAAGACTTTAAGGGGTTTTAGAATTTATTGCACCTGCAGTGTGACAGAGAGCAAGTGATGTCACTGTCATGGTTTGTCTGGGAAAATACTGATCCAGGACAGAAACCCTTTCCCACTTGTCAGGAAAGCCATGGTGCCATTTGTATGCAATGACAGTCTATCATTTCTTTACTCCTGCTGCTTCTTTCTGAAGTGGATTGATTTTTGTGTCTTTGATCATTCTAGACACATTAGTCTCCCTGTTAATTTTTAATGAAATGAAGGAGGGAGAAAATACCTTCAGAAATTGGAAGTGCAACAGGTTTTTTTTATTATTATTTCACTGATCCTTGACACTGCTGATTTTTTGGGTTTTGTTTTTTATTAACAAAAAAAGGCAAGCCAATTCTGTTTCTCTCTGACAGCTTAATCTTTTGATTCCCAGGCCATTTTCCCACAAGCAAGATCAGATTGCATCTCCTGTTCTCACTTTAGTATCAAAAGAAAATAGAATGTGAGAGCATCTTTAAACTGTGGATGGACAACTTAATATATTGTGTGGTTTTAAACATTTGGCTCGTTGCATATTTAAAAAAAAAGTCTAGTCTCAGCCTGCTTCAGTTCTAAGTAGATACATTAATGTAATTTGAAATAAACTTTTCCAACTTCTTGTTGTCATTGACAATAGGCTTGTTAACTAAATATGAGGACACACATGAAGCCATTTGCTGGAATTCATACTCAGGATCAAATGTAATACTGTCGAGACTTAAAATTCAGATCCTCTCTTACTTCCAAAATGTTTTAAAAATATTTTGTGTATAGTTTATCAGAGATGGTACGTTAGATATGTGATGCTCAAGAAAAAATTAGATACACCAGGCTGGGCTGCAATGCGTGGCTTTAGTGATAGATTTACTTCTGTAAAAAGGAGTTGGTCGTGTGTTCACATATTGAATTCTTGAGTAATAATTTTGAACACTTTGTTTACAAAACACAATACTAAAATATCTTAATTTGCTGATCTTTGACATCAAAATGTGTAAAAAGAATAATACATGGGGACTAATCCAAAAATCCATCCATGGTCGAACTCAGAAGAAAATGCAAGCAGTGAACTCTAGGATGAAACTTCATTTTAAGCAAAGAATCAAAAATATTTTGGATGAATTGATAGTTTTACATAAGGGAGAATTCCAGCTGAAACTTCTGTTACTAATTGTTCTAATGAAATTCTTTTTTAGGCAGTAATAATAAATTGGAATATTAGGGTACTTATTGGGAGTCCCCAGTTGCTCTATTTAAAAAAAAAAAGAAATCAACCCACTCACATTTGAAAATTGAAAGTAATAATAATTAAAAAATTAAGGTTGACTTTTCTCTTTCCGGTTCATAAATAGTGTGAGTTAAAGGCTTGTTTGGGAAATACAAAGGAGAATCTAATCTAAAACTGCTTTTATGATCATTCTTGCTTGTAATGCAGATTTTTGGCAGGCCAAGTAAGGGTTTATTTGAGGACATATTTTAAAATACTGGCAGACCGAAATGGGTGCAAACTACACATGTAAATAATAAAATTATGTACCCTTTAGATTTTTGCACTGAGTAAATGGGTGCAAAGCACTGACAGCAATAAAGTTCTGCTTTTGGGGGATAAAACTGCTATCAAAATTATCCCGTTGCTTGGTTATTAGTATCACTATGAAACTTTTTCTGTGGCTGTTCTAAACCTAACCATATGGCCAAATCAACATCAATCTAATTTAGGTGCTTTTTCTGTCAGTTCATAGACTGTATGGGAAAAATAAAATTTCCTTCTGAACCTATAAAAGAAGCCATTAAGGCAATGAGATCATAGTTGGAAATGAAAAAGAGAAAACAGGATTGTATAATGAAATATTTTAGCATAAAATATATTTTGAAAGTTGAACATCAAATTATCAATCCTCATGCTTTTTCTCTCAGGATATTGTAACTATTTAGAATTAAGTTTGCTCAGCACATTCAGTAAATAATAAACTGCTTAGTGATCATTTTTTTTTTGCATTTGGGTCGATGGTTTTAAGTCTTCCTAGAACTTTAAAAAGTTAGTCCCTAACATGTCAGTGTTTGCCAATGCAGAAGTGTTATGCAACAAAAAGTGTCACTTTTTTTTCATTTCCTGAATGGATCTGTCAAGGACTGGCTATCCCAAACCAAGAAGTTTCCTTAGAGTCATTTGCCTGGATGGCTGCACTTCCATGTGCCATGGGAAATGTTGGCACGGGATGTGTCCTTTGTCTCTCACTGCCTTGCATGTACAGCTAAAGTTTCCACTACTTGTGCATCTCTGCTGTTTACTTTTCCTCTGTTCCAGTGACTTGGCAGTGCTTTAGTCCCTGGGCTTTTTTGCATTTGGTCTTGATTATGTGAGGACAATCGGATTTTCATTTCGCTGTTTGCTTGTGGTGTCACTGCTCAAGTTTGTATCCCAGGAAGACTTCAGATCTCCAGAAATCGGTGCAGCCTTGGGAGCACAGTTTCACATCATGTCCTTTTTCTTTTTTATTTTACTGTTTGCATTGCTAGTGTTGCCAAAAGCAGCCAGGGTTAGCTGAGCACACAACCGTTGTCATGGTGGATCAGCAGTCAGGTACATTTGGCACCCCCAGTTGTTACAGTCAGTGAACAGTAAGTCCTCATAGTCCACTAGAGAACCTCTGATGAGAAGAGAGATTTTTAATCAGTTTTGGTCTTGGCTGACATTTACCAGGCATGCCTTTAAAGCTTTCTCTTTGAGCTTGGTTAAGGCAGAGAGGGAATTTGTGACAACCTCATGACTCTGAAGTTAGATAGAAGAAAAGAGGGATATTCAGGAAAATACCTTAAAAGGGAGAACACTGAAATATGAGATAAGAGGAATTGAAAGGCATCAGGAAAAGTTACTGGGAGAAACAGCTCCAAAAGCAACGGTGTTCTTCCATTCACCAGAAGTATTATCAAAGCAGCAATATGTAATATATACTCTTATCATGCCAGCGTTGCAAAATCCCTCAATTTTTAAACAGAGCATTAAAGCTGTTGATTGATTAGACCATTTTTCAAGTTTTTTGGTTGTGACCTAGAAGCACAGACCACCTGCACCTATTACCCTTGTTAAAAAGCTTTAACACACTCATGGGAAAACTCCAAGATAGACGTTGGAACTGTATGCATATTTCAGGACACAGTTTTGGAATGTGTTTATGCATATCACTTCATTCCTGTTTCCATTAAGACTGCCAAGTGGGAAAATGCACATGTTTTTCCTTTGCCTATCTTCAGCTCTTTCAGATTTATAATATTCTGTGTTCAGTTCAGTGAGCACTTCTTCATGAGGGTTCAAAATTCTCTCACATTTGTGATGTTAAAGAAAAGGAATTTCAAATTGCCTGTGTCAGATTTCATGTGACTGAAAAAGTACTAAATGAACTGAAGATGTAGCAGTTAATTAATGAATCTTCTAATACTTACACAGTACTTTATGAATTAGCAAGTTATGGATTAGTAAATTTTCTTAGTGGTCCCAAATCTCAGGAACACACCTTGTAAAAAGCAGTTTTGTAACTAAATGCATCATTTTCAATTCAGGGTGACTCACAGCTCCCTGTGACATCACTGCAGTCACCCACTGGGGCAGTTCTGCACGTTACCAACCAATTGTTCTGAGGAGGAAAAACACTTTCCAATTCATTCTAATTCACACTTAGGTGATTCCTATGGGGGTGTGACACAGAGATTGCAAGCAATGTCTTGAGACACCTAAAAACAACTTTGAAAAGATTGCCTGATTAACAAAATCTCAGTCATGCTGTGTTTTCTAGAGCGATGTAGCCCATCAGTGCATCTTCAGCATTGTGCTCTCTGGAGTGAGTCAAAAATACATCCTTTGATGGGCATATAGTTACATTCAGTCATAAAAGAGACCAACTTCACTGAGCTGGTGTTTTAATTTCTTTAAGAATGATATCATGTTGTTTTCTTCTCTTAATGAAATGCGGCCCGAATTGGAACGTGTTGTGTCAGTGTGGCTGATACTACAAGTGTTACACAGTGGGAACCCCAGACAAAACACAATTGCCATATAAAATGACAATTTAATATATTTTACTATATTTCCTTCCTTTATAATTTGGTGTAAGAGTATTAAGCTTCAGAAGTGACACCCTTTCTAGGCTGTAGTCTTTAAAATGAGAGTCTCTTCCTTTTACCCCCTGCACTTTCTTAATCTGGTGATATTTCCTGTCTTTTAAAACTTTCTGTGTCGTTCTTTTCTTTGTGACCTTCCAATTATTATTTTCCATTGCTGAATACAGTTCCTTGTTGTCCCTGTGGGCTGCTTTACTCCATGAGGCTGTGAGCAGGGGGCTGTTGTGAGCCTCAGAGGTGTTTTTGGGCCATGGGATGCAAGATGCAGAGCAGTGCTCCCAGCAGAGCTCCCAACACCCAGTGGTGGGTTCTGTACTGCTCTGCAATGAAGATTTCCTAGTGAAAATTCATTTACTGACCAGGTGCATTCCCAAAACTGTCACAGGAAGCTTGATACCCCATGTGGTGCCAAATGTCCTGTGTCCCTGATCAGACACGTGACTGCTCCATGTTCAGGGCTCAGATGATACCAGGGGTGTTTATTCTGGTTTTGTATTCAGATTTTCCATTGCCTGCCTTTGCTGTCTGTTCATCACCCTCATAGCTTTGCTGCTTTGCACCCTGTGTGTATTTTTCTGGTTTCTCTATGATTTTTCATGTGCTGTACGTACTCTCTTATGGAAACTGCTCTTCTTTTACTCTTTCGTGTTTTAGGGAAGTATTTTGCTTTATTAATTTGACTGCTTTTATTTGGTATCTTCCAGTATTTACTGTTCTGAAATCTGTTTTTTCCGTAGATATGTGTAGCAACAAGGATTACATGGTAGTAATGCACAGTAGCATTGCAAGTCTTCTACCTGTAGGCTGGTGATACTCTTGAAATAATACTCAAAATTCAATGTCTTGTAGGTTTTTACTTTCTTTTTTATTGGTTGCCATTCCAAACCCTCCATTTCATAATTTCAGCGTAGCAAGAGATGAATTCTTTGCAACTGGGATAAAAACTTTTTTTTTCTTTTAATGCTGAATTGTAAGTTTTGAGTAGAGAATCTTGTGGTGTTTGTGGGTGTTACCACAACCATGGCACTGTTATTAAATTGGGACACCTACAGCATTAGCCTGGTTTATCTGTAAGGAAACTGAAAAAAGAAGATAAGGTTCAGTTTAACAGGATTTGAAATATTTTGTTTTCTACCTAACATGGTTGAAAATAATTGGTCAAATCCTGTTCTACTGAGTTATGCAAACTTCTAATGAAATAATCATGACATACCCACTGTGGAACACTATGAAGACAGCAAAAGCAGATTTCAAAATTTTTGCTGCATGTATCTGCCAGTGCCTCAGCCTGGCCAGTCAGAGGGTTTTTCAGGTGAGGTACCTACAGCACAGATGCAATTCCTGCATTATGAATGTGTCACTCTGGGCTGTAGCCAAGGAGAACTGTCTGCACAAGTGTCCAATTCCTTTTCTGAAGATCTGTCCTCTAAAGCCTTGTTTTAGCTGTCCAGAGCTGTTTTCCTCAGATTTTGAGACAGAAATTATAACTTGGCTTCAACAGAAAGATCAGCTGGGCATTTCTTTTAAATCAAATATTTAAAGATATTTCCTTTTTGCTTATCTTTCCAGGGTCAGTCCTAAAGGCTCTTTATTTCTAATTTCGCCTAGACAAGATCCATTTCTTTTGAAAACCTTTCAGAATTGCTGGCATATCTTATTTGGGTTTACAAAACCCATAGGTTTTTGTTTATAATCAATATGTATGAAGTGGAATATCCAGTGAAAGAGTCCCCAGTGACATCAGGCAGCTAATTCAGTCACCTTGCAGTCCCCACTGTGTCACCTTGTGTGAATGCTCTTACTGGCTGTGTTATGGTGTAGATGTTATTCATTTGCCTTTGTTTGAAGCTATTCTGTGGGTTTCTTTAGGGATGCAGAGAATCTTGCCATCCTCAACATTTTTATTTCCCCAGCAGCAAGTTTTATTCTGTCCTGCATCCTGTGCTGCTTGTAGGGACATGAGGATTCCTCTGCTTTGCAACGAGCCTCAGCTTTTGAGATATCTACTGAAAATATGAAGTTCAAGTGGTTATTCATCCACACAGAAAAGATGGCAGAAAGCCATCTTTTAAAGTCCATAGATGTTTAGGTTCTTAAATTCTGTAGGTAGGAAAATGAAATAAATTTTAGTATTAATGTAAATATTAAAATTACTGCACCATGAACTTCTGCTGTAAGATTTTAGTTAAATAATGAGCTGTCCTTCAAACATTGGAGGGATATAAATGGTATATATAAATGTTTCCTGCTTTGCACAGTGAAAATTCTGACCTGTGCATTAATCACCACAGTAACTCTTCTCCCCTACCTGGTAATTTACATGTGCAGATATGAGAGAGTGCTGATATGATGTAGATTTAGACATTTTTTAGTGCATCTCCCACACTCTATTTGAAAGACACCTGACTTCATTTTATTTGGTGTAATGATCAAGGAGCATGTCATCTTTCTTCCAGTTAATACTGAGCTAATACCTCTTCCTGTGGTATATTTTCAGATTTAGTTTTAAAATGTTTTCAGGTTGTGTATCTTGTAACTATAGCACTGAACAGCAAGCTGCTGACCAGCTTTGTGGAAGTATAAAATGTGTTGGTTTTTTTTCTTCTTTCCCTGACCTTACCACGTTCTGTCCCTCAGAATGTTTTCTCTTTTCTGTGATTCCTTTTCAGCTGCTGCACATAAAGTGTGATAATGATGAACATATGTTTCAAAGACCCTCTACTTTTTTCTGGTGTAACAATGAGGATTCACCTCCTTGTTTAGATATCTCTTCCATTACGCTTACTCCTAGGAGTTCTCCTGACTCTAGACTACCACCTGGATTGTTAATCCCACCACCTTCAAAAACTGGTCTTCCAAAACCAACCAGTGAATACAGCTGCCCAAGACCTCGTGTAATCATGCTGTGCAAAAGCTTTTTCATTTTTTTTTTTTGGCTTTCCTTTGTTCTCTGTCATGTATTAACTTGCATTAAAAATGTGCATTTTGTACAGTGGTTAAAGGACAGAGAAGATATATCTTAGATTCTCTAGGAGTACTCCTAAAATACGGAATTTGTGAAGATTTACTCCCATTTCTACTTAGCTTTTTCTCTCCCATCTCAAAACAAATTCTTTTTTTCCCCAATATGTTTAAATTAGTCCATTAATTAATGATCTCTGTTTTATCTGACAACCTTTTGTTAAAAAAATTTATTTCAAGAACAATTCTTCAAAACAAACAATCTTAAAGGTCCTACTTCAAGGGCTTCCTCCCCCATGAATTAAGAAAAAAGCAATTAGCCATTTAAATAACTTTTAGCATACTTTATGAAAACTGTGCAAAATGAAGATTGAAAATTATTCTTAAATATGAAATGGGCATATCGCCTGCTTTTTCATATTAATGTGCTTATTCTCTCAACTCTTCTTCCATTTGCAAGTAATATTTGGCTGTATTTGGCGAATATCCTGGCTTCCTGCATGTGTTCACTAAATAAAAATGCTTCTTGTGCTCATATGTATTCAAAATACACATTTCTTAATTTACTTACAGTTTTACTTAAACTGACTATTTCGGTGCTGTTAAAATGGGCCAGTAAGTAACTTCAACAAAAATGGCACATAGTCAGGAAATGAGTGTCATATTTGGGTTTGCTTTTGTGCCTGAAAGACACATTTAAAACTAAACATAAATGCTGTAAATTAATCTAGCTTCTAGGTAGCCATAAACACTCAGCAAATAATGAGAATCTACATTAGCACTTACGACCTGCAAGACATGCTGGGATTCTCCATCAGTGTTGATGGAACTGTAGGTTTTTTCATGTTATGTTTCCCTATGTCTGGGTATAAATATCCCATGGGGTTTTTTTTAGATATCGAACAGTTACGGATCGCTTTTAATCCAAATTAAAACATTGATTCCAAACTCCAAAGAATCACAGAACCTCCAAGAAACAGCAAATGCAGGACTTGGGTTTAGTGTTTTTTCCTCGTTAAACACTGCCTTCAGTGGCAGGCTGGGGATCAACACCCTTTGCTTCTCAGCAGCCACTGCTGAACCTGCAGAGAGAAATAGAGATGGTTCAGGGCCACCTACACACTTGGCTTAGAAATCTGTGCCTTGAGCTGTCAGAGGGCAGCTTCAGTGCTGCAGCAGAGGCACTGAAGGAAGTGGCATTCCAAAATAAAGTTTAGGAAACTGTTGTGGGAAAGTAGTGCTAAAGGCTCCCTGCTTGCCGGGCTTTTATATCTGTGTATTCTGAATAAAAGGATCCATGTGACTCATTTAACTCGCGCTTAAAAATTTTCACGTGAGCAGTTTGGGCAAATTGAATCTTGTTTAAAAGTAGGAGGCTTTCCCTGTGCCTGGCTGTGTAGTCTTTCTAACACAGAGAATGTAGAATGCACTGTCTGAGGAATAACATGCACATGCAAACCAGTTTTGCCTCCGGGTTGTCAGTCTCAGCTTTAATTGATCTCATCATCTTTAGTGTCTCATGTTCTGACTGGACTGTGCCCTGCTTGTGTCCTGAAGTAGTGGACTTGTGGCAGGGGGAATGAGTCACTCAGAAACAAATATGACTGTAGCACTACAGTAATTGTTGGGTTTGGGGTTACTTTGCTCACCCAGTAGATTTTTTTTTTGAACCTTCCAAATCCCTGAGCCTTTCTAATGAAATCTCTTTGGTTTCACCTTCAAGGATGACAGTTTTACTTTGGATATTAATATTCAGTGTATTGCACGTCTGGGTTATTACTTATGGGAAAATACAGTTGAAGCTTTGATCGTACCAGTTTCTTTAGGCTGTCAAATGAGAGATCATGTGAGGAAGATCATGGAACAAAAAAATATTGGGATTGTATCTTTTAACTGTCTTCTGTGGTGTCCCGAGCAGAACACATTGTTGTTGCCATATTACCTTACTTGGGTCTTGTGAAGGTATCTGTGTTTGTTTGTCTGCAAGAGAGAACTGCTTGGCACCAGCTTTGTCAGGTGTAACTGTGATAAATTTCTGGCTGTAACAGATCGACTGAAAAAAGGAAAGATTACAATGCTGCTCATGTTTTGGGGAGTTTTAGCATGTGTGCTCTGTACTGCAAATGCCATTTGCTTGGTGTCAGGAGCTGGTTTTTGCACGCTGATGGTTATTTTTAAGTTTGTTTTTTTTTTAAAATGTGGCTTTTATCTGCATGCTGAAGAATTTTTGGTATTGTGATCTTTTTTCGTGTGAAATATTGCCCTAATATTTATTGTCCTTATTGTAGGCAGGCAGTGTGACACCTAAATCACCCTCCACTGACATCTTTGATATGGTTCCCTTTTCTCCCATATCCCCTCAGTCATCAACACCTACTCGCAATGGTACACAGCCTCCTCCAGTACCCAGTAGATCTACAGAGATCAGTAAGTTTTGTAACAACTGACCTAATTTTTTTTTGCTTACATTATTTTTTTTTTACTAAAGCATCTTTAAAGTCTTACTTACATTTTGCATGAAAAGCCAAATACGTTTTTTGTAAATCACATTCAGTAATGCCATTTCATTTTTATACCATCTTCCCGAAGTCATTGATGTTGCTGCCAAGTTACATTATAAACAAACTTGCTAAAACTATAATATAAAGAGTTTGAAGGAGTTTGGTTGGGGATTTTAACTTGGCTTTTTTTTTTTTACAGTATCTTTTTTGTACCTCAAGCAATACTTTTACCTCCTCTTAGTTCTTTCCTTGTCAAGCCACACTTCTAGCATCTAAAGCCTGCTTTTCTGGGCAAGACAGCAGGTGGAGTAAGTATGGAAATGGTGATGCAGAATGGAGAGCTGAAGAAATCCCTCAAGAAGTGAACTGTCTGGGAATGCTGTTTTTAATACTACTTATCTACATAATATAATTCTATATAATAGAATTTTAAACTTGTTCAGCCTTGGGTTTTTTTAGTTATAGCTGATGAACCTCTCCAGGTCTGTGAACAGCTCCTGAAAGATGATTAACAATAGCAATTTTATTTTGCAAAGGCTTGAAGGCATCTAGAGTAAGGTTTCTGACTTCACTGGAAGTCTTTTAGGAGTCCAATAAATATTTCTAAAAGCTTTGGAGGTCCCTTGAGGGAGAGGAGAGCGGAGCACACATAAGTGGTGTTGGAGGTTGTACAAATACCAGTCTGTGTGTGGCAGCTTCTATTTCTGATGCTTATTTTAGTGCGGAGAAGAAACATTAGTGTCACTGCCTGCCACCAAATCCATGTGAAACCACATTTGAACACATTCTGCCTGTTCTGGGGCACACCACTAGGATGTAGATTTTTCAGCTATAAATGAGAGCTGTGAACAAACGCAAAAATGTTTTAAAACTTCAGTCAGTGAAGGCCTTCCAACCCCAAAACCAATATCCACATTTTGGTTCCATTGCTCAGAATGTCTGTCACCTTCTAAAGAGAAAGTAGAGGTTGAGACTATTAGTTCAATAAAAATCCTGTTCTCTTCTAAGAGAAGATTTTAAATAAGTTTATGAATTTCTATGAGATTCTAAAAAAGTATTTAATAGAATTTTAAACTATTATATTAAGAATAGTTAATATTAACTGTTCTCATATAGCTTAAAAGAATATTAGAATACAATTGTTCTATTAAGAGAATTTTATTGCTTTTTAAATAACAACAAA
Organism: Manacus candei; assembly: GCF_025592945.1. Taxonomy (NCBI): domain Eukaryota; kingdom Metazoa; phylum Chordata; class Aves; order Passeriformes; family Pipridae; genus Manacus; species Manacus candei. The sequence goes on along the minus strand of NW_026138071.1, from coordinate 27,387,216 downwards.
AAAATAATTCCAAGCACCCCCTTTGTATCAAATTTGTTTCTCTGACATTACAAACAATGCCATAAAATAGACCTAAATGTGCATATCCAATTTCAATAATGGTCACTTTGTGTCTGGACCTATAATTCAATTCAAGTTATTTTTTTAGCTATGGTCCTACCTCAGTTCCATTGAAATTGTGACTAGAGATCTTGTGGGACCTGATGCTCAGTGCTGAGGGGTCTTGGAAATTCCAGGTTTTGTAACTCTATAGGTTTTGTAATTGTTTAGTCAGTGGGTTTTGTAATATAAAAAAAAAAGCAAAACCAGTTGCTTATTCAGTTATACACACTGTTTAAAGTAGTTGTTTCTTCTCCATTTCATTCATTTGCATTCAATTAAGGTGATGCATTTCAGAGATGTGGCAGTCGATGTCTGTTAATTCTCTGTGCTCCTCAGCTGCCACTTGAGGGAGAGGTTACAAAGTGCCTCGTGGTCTTTATACTTTTGATCCCTGCTCTTTCAGTCTGTCATGGTCCTTTATATGCTGAAAATTCTTGTGTTCATCAGCCATTAATGCACTTTGGCTTGTTGCAAAAATGGAATTTGAAGCAGAAGGTGAATATTTTATAATCAAGCAAGGACTTTACAGTCTTAGATGAGAAAGTTCAGATCCCATAGGAACCCCAGACAAGCTGTGTAATGTCACATTACTATAATACTGTGCAAGAATACATTGTTTTATGTGGTGATATTGGTGCCATAGAGGCAAGCTGGCATTTCTTTCTCCAAGTCAGGTGGGTGGCAACCAAGAGGAGCCAACGTTTGGGGTCTCCCATTTTCTGAGGTTATCTTTTCATGTTCCTATCTCTTTCTTTGTCACTGCACTCAAGCAGGGTTGTTTTCCATCACTTTAAGTGAAGTGACAGGGTGGTTTTGTTAGGTTTTATAATTCTATAACTTTCACCATTATCACATTCAGTAGCAAACAAGGAGAAAGATAAGGATGTGTCATCTGTTTGCTGGTGCTGACCTCAGTTACTCCATTTGTCTGAGTGGGGTTAATCTCCCTGTTCCCTGGGGATGGCACTTGTGCTGCTCGAGCAAAATGTACTTTTAAAAGCCAAAGTTCATCTTGCTCATCAACTGGCAAGTTTGACAAATCAGCCAAAAATAACTCTGCATAGGAAAGACATGACCCATTTGTAGGAAACCAGTGACAATACCAAGCACTTTGGATTCTGCCAAGACCAAGAGCTTCACAGTTAATAACTGGCACCAGGATGACAGTTCTTCTCAAAAAGAAGAATACTAAAGTTCAAATTTTGCTTACCAGCTCTTCCTGTGTTAATTTCCCAGAAAGAAAATCGTGGGGTTTTAAATTATACCTTTGGCTTTGACTATCTCATAGTACTGTAGCCTGAGAAACCCAGCATTCTGATACCAGAGGAGTGCAACAGGGACTTTTTTTTTGGAAAGGCAGCCATCTCCAAGGTGTTTAAGCTTTAAAAAAAGTAAGATGATTCTTGAAATTTTGAGTTCATATTCAGCAGAGTAGCAATATAGCTACCCAGTAAATATCTGCTCACTACTGGCTATATCAGTGATAACAAATAGATTACTTTTACCTATTTTGAAGGAGAAAATGGCATGATTTGTGGGCAGGAAGCTGCAGATTGTACAAATGCATGCTGACTCTTTAGGTAATAATTGCAAAATAGTGCAAGGCCACCAAAAATGCAATGCTAGAGACCATGCTGCTGCCTTCTTATGAAATTAGGGTTTGCAAATGTTCTTGTATGTTATCTGAATGGGCAGAATTAATTTATTGATTTTATTTAAGTAAAGGAGCAATTAATGTATATATTTCTTGTTGGCACAGCATTATTGTCATATCTCAGAAAAGAACTGGAGAGGAATATGCTCCATTGAGTTGTTCAACATTTATTTCACTCAGATGCATCAAGAACAATCTAAGGTCACAGTTGGCTGATGTAGAAATCTGTTCCAAGATTCTCTCTTTTCAGAGATGCTTAAGAGTACGATGTCAGAATAATGGCTGTAATAATTCCAAAAGAAAGAAATATGGAGCAGCCTGCAGCTACAAGAAAGGCTTCCTGGACTTCCCTGCCTCAGATTATTCCAAATATTTTCTTGGGTGCTTGTCTCAGTGTGATTAATTTTTATTTGTCATCACAGCTGCTCCAGTACATCTGGGGAAAGCATATATCAGCATAACAGGCATCCTGGCCCGGATCAGGAACAGTGTGGCAGCAGGAGCAGGGAAGTGATTCTTCCCCTGGACTCAGCACTGGTGAGGCCACCCCTGGAGTGCTGTGTCCAGTTCTGGGCCCTCAGCTCAGGAAGGACATTGAGGGGCTGGAGCAGGTCCAGAGAAGGGCAACAAGGCTGGTGAAGGGACTCAAGCACAAGTGCTGTGAGGAGAGGCTGAGGGAGCTGGGGCTGTTCAGCCTGGAGAAGAGGAGGCTCAGGGGAGACCTCCTCACTCTCTACAACTCCCTGACAGGAGGGGGGAGCCAGGTGGGAGTTGGTCTCTTCTCCCAGGAAGCAGCAGTAGGACAAGAGGGCTTGGGCTTCAGCTTTGCCAGGGGAGGTTTAGGTTGAATATTAGCAAGAAATTCTTTACAGAGAGTGATCAGACATTGGAATGGGCTGCCCAGCAAGGGGGTGGAGTCACCGTCCCTGGAGATGTTGAAGGTGAGACTGGATGTGGCATCAGTGCCATGGGCTGGGAACCACGGCGGGGTTGGATCAAGGGTTGGACTGGATGATCTCAGAGGTCTTTTCCAACCAGATTAATTCTATGATTCCATGATAACTCTGTGCCTGAGTGAAAGCTAAGGTAAAGAGTGGGATGTCAAATGCAACAGAAAAGCCAAATATTTGTAGGTTTTTTTTAGTAATTGCTAGTTTTGAATTTATCATAGAGTGCAGGTGGCTGTTCTCCAGTACTACGTGGTTCTTGTTCTGAATGTCAGGCAGATGCCAGAAACAAGAATTTATTACTCCTTCATGTCTTTCTGTGGTTTGAGGTGCAGATGTAAAACATCAGCATTTCATGGGGTTTGAATTTGTGGGTCACTTTCTTAAGCTGTGAATTTATTTCCATCCAGAAAGGAATGGGAAAGGGAAATTATATGTAATGTTCCAAGGGATCATTTTCAAAGGCTTACTGCTTGCTGTGTATTGGAGAAAGAAATGCCTGTCTATGCTGCAATTATTTTAGGGAGCGTGTTGGGCAAGATATTCTTGTTATAGTTATTATTCATGCAAATACTTTAACCTGAAATAAAAAAATACCAAATTTATCCCATTTCTGCTAAAAAGGAGCCTCCCCTTCAGCATCAGTGGAGTGAACACTGGCAGACAAGCTCATGGAGATCCCATGCAATAGTGCAGTCCTGCGGTGATAAAATTCTAGTGTTTTTTCAGCTTTTGATAAAAAAAAATACTGATGATGTTATTGAAAATATCTCATGGAGCTGTGTCCCTCTCTCACTCTCAGCAGTGCAGTCTCTCATATAACACACAAACTTTAAATGCAGAAAAGCAGCTGTACTGTGGACTTTTTCAGCTGAGTTACTGAAATGGTTAGCAAGTTATAACAGAGATAATTCCCAAAATAATAGTTTTCACAGAAACTGAGCTCGGTAATACTTCTTTATTTTGAATTTGATTCTGTGCAGGGTTTATTAGGCTCTTTCACTTGGAATAAGTTACACCGGTTGATTTTAAATTCTGCCTTGAATACAATATAAATTCAGAAATCTTTCACAAAAAAGGAAGGAGCCAGATTAAAGTCACATTAAAAGAGCTAAAACTTCTTCTACTGCTGATGAGCTCAGAAGTGTTGTCATTATTAAAAACCAATAATAAAGCATGAAGGAGATAATATTCCATGATGGGGAAAAAAAACTTGCTTTCAAAAATTGTGATAAGTCGTAATTCAGTACTAAGAAATGCAAAAGTTGTGTTCTTTCCTGTTTTCTCATAGATGCATTCATGGAGTGTTTGCTAAGTCTTGGTGTTGAAACTGTGTTTTTGGTTTTCTAACCACACAGAAAAATGTCAGCCCCTTTTAAGGGTAAAAAGAAAGAAAATGGAGCTACATAACAAACAAATAGATTATTGAGGGTCACAAAGCATAATCACTCTTTTGCCCAGCAGAGGTTAAATTGAAAGCCAAAGCTGCTACGTCTGAAGGTCACTTGGTAGGAGCATCAGAGCATCTGAGGACACTGGTTATACTGGAGCAGACCCATTTTGGCTGTGAAAGAGGCAAGGCAGGAAGGAGATCCTAATTTTTACGTTGCATTATCCTATTTAAAGTCTCTTTTGCACGCAGGTGGTCTGCCTCTGCCAGGAAAGACTAGATTTCTTCTTGGCTCGAGTGGGCTTTTGGAATAAAGCTCTCTGACCTGAGCCATCTCCTTCTCCCATGCGACAGTTTGTAGCTGTTTAGCCACAGCTTTTGAAATATATAATCACTCAAGTTTCTGCTTGAGTTTCTATACTTTATTATGTGAATTTCTGTATTTTATTGTGGGAGTGAATGCTGGCAGTTGCCAATTATTTAAAATGCTCGTCATGCAGCCCAATAACACCTAATTGATAAGGTCAAAACACACAGAGACTGACACGCACAATAAATGCTGAAGAGCCCAGAGAGGCACAGGTCTAAAATTCTGACCTCTAAGGAGGTCAAAATAAAGACATCTGTGTAACCATTTGCACGTGCTTCACCACTGATAACATGACTGGTAACCCTGCAGCACGGGGTGGGGTCAATTGGTGGTCAGCTGGCATATTTTGGATGTTAAGGGTAAATTTTATGCTTAACAAGAAAACTCTGCCAGTCACTTCAGAGTTACTAAAGGCCCCTTTTACTCTCCTGCTCTAGACCTAACATTGTTTTAAGGTAGGTAGAATGCTTACCAGGTTTCTTGCTGGCCAGCCATGAAAGTTAGGAGATTGGATATGGTTTCTATTTTAACTCCACCAATGACAAGACTGCAGTAACTCGATTCTGTAAATTCTGCAATCGGTGTGGTTGGGTTGGGTTAGCAAAATTATTTTCTTACTTCTTTAGTTTTACCCAATGTGAGATAGAAAAAGTCTGTATGGGTGGCACCATTACATGTAGAGGAAAAAAAAAATCTATTACTGAGAAAGAAAAAAATCCCCCCAAGCCTCCAAAAAAACAACCCAAAATGTTTGGGCTGTCAGCTACCAAGAACTGGTATCTGTTCTAATTATAATTGTACTGTTCTAATTATGTTCTAATTATAATTATACTGTTCTAATATGAAAAAAAAAGCCGATTGTATTGGAAGTGTTTCTTCTTGTTCAGACAAAAAAGCAACAAACAGACCCACACCCACAGAAAGCATACTTCACTAGAGAAAAAGTGAGAAAAGGTGTGGCACTGAGAGAGGAAAATTTGCAATTATTCTTTTTATGGATCCAGATTTAGTGGCATTTTAGAGTAAGTGCCAGTTCTTGGTCCTATGCTTTTTTTTCCAGTTTTTCTTTCTTGACTTGATCTTATCCAAAGTTTAAAAACCCTGACAGTTCTCAGTTTTAGTAACCACCAGCTGTGCACCGAGGAACTGAATCAAACGGGGGCCTTGCCTTCCCTGAGTAAGGGGAGTTTCTTACAAAGATGTCCTTAACCTGGGAAGTGGCAGAGGGGACACGAAGTCTGGTTTGTTGGCAAGGATAAAAGATGAAATTTGACAGCCAATGTCCAGTTGTTTCCTCTTCATTTTTCAAAGTCCTCGTGTATGTAGATTCCAGAGCACGCTTCAGCAGAAGATGCCCTCCTCAAGTTGCAACTTCTCATCGGATCTCTAAAATTCCTCTGGAAGGCACAAACATTAATGGAAGCTAAAACAGAAGTTTGATGGTGTTCTTGGAAAAAATATTTGAGTATTAAAATTTGGAAAACTGCTCAAGACCTGGCTTTCAAATTTGGGTATTAAAAGTGGTGGTTAATCTGTTGCATATTCTGGTGGTGCTGTTATTCAGCTCAGAAGGAGATGTAAGCTGACTTTTTCAAAGCACTGTTGTCATAGCCCATACCTCTGCCCTCAGTAACTCACTTTTCTGTTGTTCCAGAGAGAGACCTTTTTGGAGCAGAACCTTTTGACCCTTTTAGCTGTGGAGCAGGAGATTTCCCTCCAGACATTCAGTCCAAACTAGATGAGATGCAGGTAACTACTGAGCTATGCAGTTCCCAATGGCTGCGTGCCTGTTCTTGAAATACATGTCTACATTGTTCTGAAAATGTATTCTAGGCTGTACACACAAATGCATAGAAAAAAGCCCTGTTTCTGACAATTCCTTTCGTAAGTATATCCCCTGGCCTTTGAGCTGGAGTTTGGGTTTGCGTGAAGGGCCTTACCTGGTACTAATCTGGTCGGCTGCACTAATATAGGCTTTCTTCAAAATGGTTTGGGAAGCACTCCCTGGGAAGGGAGTGAGCAACCTGAAAAACAGAGCTGATCCAAGAGCCCTACAGATCGTGTTACTCTTCAGTTCCAGCAATCATCACCACCCCAGTGTCCCCTCACCTTTCCCTCAGTGGCATCAGTTAGGTTTTCCATATCACTGGCATAGGAAAATATACGTGCTTACAGGGATAGGGCAATTTTCTGCTGCCCTCTTGGGCAATTAAACTTTTGAAAATTGATTCAAGAATTCCGAATTTATGTGATTTTATCAGAAAATGTTTGTCGATTCTGAAACACTCCACAGTATCCATTCAGTTGTTGACCTAGTTTTAAAACAATTCTCGGAGAAAGCCCTCAAGTTTTGGAATAAATCACACTCTTCAGTCAGACTTTCCAAACTGCTAGCTCCTTGCCAGCTTGCTTATCTTTATTCTTTTTCAAGCAGCCTGCTGGCAAAAAGGAACACTGAAAATAATGGGAACTTGAATTTCTAGGACCCTGGATCCTCAGCAGAATGTGTTCCCGTGGTTTCCAGCCCTCTTGTGTCTCAGAAGCCCACTGAGTCCAACAGCATTAGCCCTTGGGCTCCTTCTGTTCCTGTCTTTTTGCCTAGAGAGCAGCAGAAGCATTTCAAAATTACTTAACTAAGATTTAAATACCATTTAATTTCCTGAGTAAACTTTGTTAATTCCTATTCATTGTGAAATTCTCTTTTCCTTGTCAGTTTAGAATGGTGCCACTGACAAACTCCACTCAGTGTGATGTAAGAAATTTAGCTTCTTGGTCCCCTATACTCTCTCTGCCCCACGTAATTTCAAAGAGCAACTAAAAGCCAAAACTGGCTTCTTTGCAATTCCAACAAATATTCCTGTGTTTTATGAGTGTTATAGTGTTGTTACTAAGCCATTTCATTAAAAAAAAAATCTTACAGCACTCACATTGATATATATCAAAGTTTCCTTTGTCTATAGCCCATTTTAGGGAAAAGCATAATGTAGCAACTGTGGCTATTGGGAATAATCCTATGTCGATATTTAAATGTTAGACACTAAGAGTTCCTGTTACAGGTAGTGTTTTGATGGAGTTTTGAATTGTTAGCCTATAATGTTGCAAAGTGCTGTCACCTCATAAAGCACCAGGGAATAGAACAGTAAAGGTCTTTATCAAAGATGTTGAAGTCATAAAATGAAAATCTCCCATTATTGTCCGTACTCTCTTGACCTAAAAAAAGCAAACAATCAATAACCAAACCCTCCAAGCATTAGGGTGTTACTGTGTCCTATTGCACAGGAAGTCATGTCAGTCTTATATACCCTGGTATTTTCCCTGAAAATTGATTAGTGGGCCTTGATGTAGACACAAAACTCATCATGTATAATCCAACTGAGAAAAAAGTGCAAAGCTGAAAGGGTAGGAAAAGAAAGCATATTCTAACTTTGGCCAAAGCAAAGGCTGTGTGCAGTTATTTTACTGTGTGGTTGCTGCAAAATACAGATTAAAACATGTTTTTCCTAACATCTCTTTTATCTTCTTGTGCTTTCCTGGTCACACAGCGTCAGCGATGGTTGGTATATCATATTTTAATAATGGTATTTAAAGCATTTACAATTGAAATGTGCATGTGTTTGTCATGTGTTTTTATTTTTGTGTATATGTGTTTATATATAAAAGCTTTTAAGATTTATGTTTTATTCATAAACCTCTAAGTCAGGGTCATTTTCACTTTTAGCTGCCTACAATTTTTAAGGTAGGGAGCAGCTGACTGTACATTTCTTTAGACAGTCTTATCAGGTGCTAATACTAAGCCTTCATTTTCGTTGCTGCTTGTTTTCTTGTGTACTAATGAAATCCCCAGTTCTCACTATCAAATTGTCATTAGTGAAATGGTTTAAGCAAAACCTTTGACACACAGATTGTTGTGCCAGTACAGCCCTATTTGTGAACGTATTTTTATTTGCAAAGAATTATTTAAGGCTTTGCGATGAGACTCAACAGTTGTTAGACACACAGCCTGTAAGGAGGAAGGTGAAATGGGCTCTGCAAAAGGTAAAAGCACAGAAAATGTAATGTACTCTGGGAAATCCAACATCAAGAATGATAAAACAAAAGTGTTGGCATGTTTTCTTCTCTGAAACACGAAGTGAAGGAATCTGTTATCTTCGCTTTATGAAAGCGCAGCTTGAGTGTCAGTAATTATGTTTTCCATCAAATATATAAAGGTAAGTTGCTTACAGACACTTAGAAGTGTTCAAAGTATAAACTTACCCCAGGAGGGTATTAAATACAGCTCCTCCTTGCACTGAGGAAGGCCAGCAGGCTGCCTCACCACCAGCCTCGCAGGAGCAGCTCAGTCCAGACTCTCCCCCTGTTTCTCACACAGAGCCTCAGCAAACGTGCCCCAGTGTGCAGGAAAGCTGTCCTGACATACACTCGTGTTGGAAGGTGTGACTTGTAGGCAAAAATGGGAGAGGAAAGCCCAGCACAGAAGAGGCACTGGAAAATAAACTCTCAAGTAGTGGATGCTTTTCCTTTGCATCCAATCTTCTGGACTTAATGAGATACCAGATGAAGTTCTCCAGCTCCTGGGCGAACACTTTTTATTTTTAAACTTCAAAGAGGATCCAAATTTCACATTTTAGCTTTCTATTCTGTTTCTCAGTCCAATCCCTGTTGATCTTTTTGGAGAGCCCAAAACTCAAACATGTGCTGAGATGTGACTTTTACAGCTCAGGCCTCTCTCTGATGACTATCCAACCTCCTGTTTCCCTGCACTCTTACTCTGAAACATATTTTCATCTTTGTTTTGACTGTATCCACACATTAATAAAATGAATGTCTATTTTCCCAGAAATCTTGCAGTGAGGAGAAGTTTCCTTGGATTGTGAATCATAGCAGCAGCAGCTGCTATAATTCATTAAAATCCCAAGGTAGTTAATATCATAAAGCTTCCAGGAGCTACAAGCCGTTCTTCTTGGATGTCCCAAAGCTGTCAGTAGGCTTGACATCTTTCCATTTGAAATAAGTTATGCTCAGCCCTCCAAATAATCTTCTCAGAGATATGTAAATTCAGCATTGCTTCACTGGGGTTGTGCTGACTTAAGTTCATAGACTGACGTCAGTGTGCAGTGATAAATGAGTTAACCTCAGAGCCATAAGGTTGACTTTGGCAAATTTATCAGCTGATAAAATGGAAGTTCTTTGTCTTTTATTATTTACTGGTTTTAACCAGAATAGCTCAGGTCTTCTTATCACTGACACCATTAAAAAAAAAGGGAATTCTGGAAAATGGATTGGTTGTGAAAGCAAACTTTGTTCCTCTCTTTAAGGGACCAACCATTTCCTTTACTACAATACTGTTACTTATTGGGCTAACTAAGGTGTTCAGTCCTTCTGTTAAATTGCCTTTAAAGCAAAAAAAAACTTACTTGACACTGTCATCATGGGGATATGAGCACAGAAACAGGGCACAATACAGATGCACATTTCATAGCCTGTTCTGTTCCCACTCCTGGCCAGTACCAGGGCCTGGTCTTTTTCCATATTCCCTGAAAATCAGCAGATGGAGGGATTCTTCTGACCATATAAAAATTCCTGACCAACCAGGAGTTTCTGTTTCCTGAACCTTTAAAGTACAGGAAGCCATAGGACACACGGTTTATAATGAATGGGCATGTTATGCTAGGAACAAATATTATTAGAAGCTGAAGTGTCTGAATTCCACAAGGCAAAATAATTGAAATGCTGTGCATTAAATTAGTGATGCACTTTATATATATGTATATATATAAATATATATATAAAACATGGTTACCAAGAGCTTATTATATATGTCATTTAAAAAAAAATCTACGTAACAAATTAGTAGAGTTTATTAGAAAAAAAATTGTAATTTATCATCTGCTTGGTCATTCCAACTGACTGCCTTATTACTACAGCTGTGAATGCTGAGTTGAAAGTAGGCATTGGCTGTTTGATGGCTACTTTAATGGTTATACATCAGCCTCAGTTAGGAGCCATAACACCAGAGAGACCTGTGCAGTTCAGATGTATATATATGTGTATATATATATATATATATATAACCTATAGTCCTGAAAAGCACATGTAGCACTCAGTGTTCTGCACTGTTGGGAGAATTACAGCATAGGATTCTGACTCTGTTATCTACATAATTCACAATTCTACTCTGGATGTAAAGGAGACAAAGCCTTGTCTTCCCATGGCTTGCTTGACTACAGCTGATTGGATAATTTTTTTTTTTAATTATATCATATATTTAGCAAAGTATAATTTTGGAGATCCCAAAAACTATCTAAGAATCTGGAGTTATTTTGCAAGACCTGCAGGATTAGGAATGGGGATGGCTGTGGGAGAGCTGAAGTCCAAGCTTTACTGATCTTTGGAAATTTGATTGACCAAGGAGTCTACTGGATGGAAAAGTTTTGATCACTTTTTTTTTCCTTTAGAGCGTTGCAATGCAGCTTTCCTTGGTTTATACCCCTACACACTTGCCCTGTACTTAAATATTCTTGAGGAAAAAAATGTGGATTTTACATTCCTCGAAAACATGAAAATGCCCAGGTGGCAGTCTGGATTGCCTTGATGTCCTCTCTATGCCCTTGGGCTTTTTTGACCTTGTGGTTGTCATGGAATTTTGAACGTACTAGTAAGTGCAGTATCCATTTGCTTACAGGTTGCACTTGAGGATCCTTGTGGGTCCCTTCCAATTCAGAATATTCTGTGGCCTGTGAATGCAACTGGTGACAGCACCTGGCAACCACAGCACTGATTTCTTCTAGAACAGACAGTAGTTTGTTAGGATAATAAAGTTAAAAAGCTTTTTCAATAATTATGATGCAGAAAGAGGGGCAGTGTCTTAATGGATTAGCATTGATCGCACTGCAAAGGTGTGAAAATGTGATTGTTTTAAATGCAAAATATCACAGCTTAAAAGAGGAGGAGGAGGAAACAGGGGTGGGGGGAAAGTGGCCAGAGTGAAGTTGCAAAAGGAAAGGTCATGGTTCTTCAAGAGACTGTTCCAAGTAAAGTCTTAGCAAACACGAACGGTGTGGTAAGTAACAAAATATCCATTTATGTGGAATAAAACAAAAATTTAAAAACTCCGCCTGATCAACACAAGAGCAGTGAGATGTGTGTGCTTCCAAAATTCGTAGTCTGATTTGCTCTTAGCTGGCTGGGAAAAGGGTGTTGGAAGTGCAGCTATTTAAGACACCAACAAACAGTGCTTAAATGTACAGAAGAAAGATAAGAGCACATGGGACAGGAATGGGGCACGTGTTTGGTGAAGGGTCTCTGCTTGTTAAACCAGTGTCTGTTCTGCTATTGCAGCTTATCAAGCATCCTCAGGTCTAAGCAAAAACTATCCCTTTTACAACCTCAAAACTGGAAGCAGCCTTTAGATACTTTAAAAGTTCTGCATTTCAGGCACACTCTAACTGTGGGGTTTACAATTGAACAGATTAGACTGTAGGGCACAGTCTCCCTGTTTGAGCATCCTTTGACTGCAGTTACATCATTTACCCTTTGGGTAATTCAAATGCTGTGCATTAAATTAGTGGTGCATTTTATATATATCTATATATATAAACATGGTTACCAAGAGCTTATTATATATGTCATTTAAAAAAATCTGCCTGACAAATTAGTAGAGTTTATTAGAAAAAAAAAATTTACCCTTTGGGTAAATGAACAATGCCTGTTTATAACACAATGTGTTCGACTTGGAATTTTAGCCCCCATTTGCTTGAAATATCTTCTGCGCTGAATGTTCTTCCTTTTAGTCCTTTGAAAAAATACAGACCAAAAAAAAACAAGGAGTATAAAAAGTCAAACACCCCAGTGAGCCTTGGCAGCAGCACCATGTCACCCAGGTAGAGCAAACAGGGTAGCACAGCTGGGGGATATTTACACCACCGTGCTGCTACCGGCTCATCATCTAAAAGTATGGATCTGCTTTCAGGAAAATTTAACTTTTACTTGGAAGTTTAGTAACTATTGCCAGGAGGTTTGTTCTGTTTCTCAGCATTACTCTGCTGAGAGCAGTGGCCAATGAGGTTATTTGATATTTGTGCGCTTTTAAAATTCTAGCCTATGATTTGAATCTGTCTGACATGAAGCTGGTTTGACGTGGGATTTATCTTCTAAAACCTAAAGGTATGATCTTGAGGTACTGCTGTGCCTTATGAGCCAACGACTTGAGTTTATGCCCAGTCCAAGGACGGACTGCTTTACAAAAAAAATTTATTTAATTTACAAGATGTTTGCGTGATGAAAGGACCTATTTTTTGATTTCATAGCACACAACCAGCATTCTCTCACTGAACTGTGTGTTAAGACAACACTGAACTGAGAATTGTGACAGCTGCCACTGGAGCTGATGTTCTTGTGCCACTTCTATTCAGAACCCTTGGTTCCAATTGCTTGTAGGTCCAAAGGACTTTCACACAACAGACTGAAATTTTCTTGTCTCAAGGGTGACTTTTCTCTTGAAGGTCAGGCCGCAATTATTCAGCTTATTTCAAAAGGAAAAGAGAAATGAGAACAAGGGCACTTCTCCTGTGTTAAAAATGCAGTTATTACTTTAGAACTGGTGCAAACAAAGTACCTTTTGAAAGCCAAGCACTTACAAAGCATACAGAAAAAGGTACCTGCAAAATTAATTTCTTTTCAATAGAGGAGGTGGTAGCATTTAACTTATAAACTTTTTAGTGTTTCTACTAATAAAACTAAGTGAGTAAAAAGAGGAATTTTGGTGTGAACTTTTAAAGACGTTCATTGCACTTTCTAAAGACCATTTTATTTTATTTCACTGAATTACATGCCTTTAAAATGTGCAGTTTGTTCATTTGGAGTAGAGCAAGTATGATTTTGCATTTTTCGTGGAACTCAGATGGCAGTGGGCATTAAACTCCTGTTAATCTAACTGCACAGGGAGTGATTCCAAACTGACCTCTGAGATGTTGTACAGTACTTTTTGTTGGACTGCTCTTAAGTTATTACTGACTGTAGAAGACATCTGGGATTAGTAACAATGATCATGTCTTACTTGTGTTTTTAAAGTATAAGGATTGTAAACTCTTTGCTTATATAGCCCTAATCTTTCTTGCTTGTAAACAACATTGAATTTTACTCAGTAACAACATGGTGCAAGTCAAGCTTGTTTGTTTTTCTGTCAACCTATGTACATGAATATTCAATGTTGTTTTTCTATAGTATTTTCTTCTTTTTATACACATATTGTGTTTATTTTGTTGTATGACATATATGTTTTTTAGTTAACTACTAAAACTTACTAAAACTTGGCCAACCAAATAATGTAAATGTTTGTGAATTCAGTCTGAAATATCCTTGCAGTTTTTAAAAAGAGAGTACAATCCTCCAGAACTCACTTTCCTTTTTACTAACTATGTCTTGTCTTATTGCAGGAGGGGTTCAAAATGGGATTAACCCTTGAAGGCACAGTATTTTGTCTTGACCCACTAGACAGCAGGTGCTGATGCCAAGAGAGTAAATGTGAAATTCCTACACAGTGGGTGTTTTTTATTCCTGAACATGTACTCACAGATGCTACCCAACGTGCCAAAAATTGCTTTTTTTCAACATTTAAGCTCTTGTGAGGCTTGCTTCTGTAAAAATCCAACTTTGTCCCAGTCTTTCCCTGTACAAATGTAAAAAGTTGTATTTGTTTATGAATTATGAATTAAATTACGCTGTCGTGTTTCTTTCTCTTGCACTTTGGCCCTAGTTTACTACACTTTGTGACCATTAGCTTGGGAAAGTTCTTCAGAAAGGTCACACATACCTCTCTCTGTTTGCAAATGTGCAGGCATGATTTTTCACATAATACTTTACCTGGCAGTATTTTGAAATTCTGCTTTTAAGGCGTTATTTAATATTCAAGCAGTAAAATTATTAGTATCTGCTCCAAAAAAATTCAATTTGCAGTGAAAAAGCATAAAATACTAACCATTATTATATGCTTCAAAGGTAAATCTGGATGCAGTGTAATTGATTTTCATTACTGTGTGTGGTTACTATGCTGTATATATGTTGTTATTAGTTTATGAAATCCAGATTTTAGATCCTTTAATTCAAGTTTTAGAAACTAACAAATTGTCAGTCTGCTAATTAGCACTTAATGAGCCTGGAAGAACTGCTAAATTGCAGGATGGACAAAGTAACTGCCCTTTGTTTTGATATTTTATAGCTGAACTGTAAAGTATGTAATTTGGAATCCATTACATGCTAGCCAAAACTTCAAAAGGAAGATTATGGTCTTGCATTTTCTTAGGAATTTATGTAATTTTGTACATAATAAGCAGGCACTGGGCTCAGATCTCTAATTGCTTTTGACACCTGAGTGTTTACAGTCAGGCTCTGTTGAGTATTTTTTCACTATCTGCTTTTATGTTACATGTCTTTAATTTTGAAGCTTGCTGCAAAGAATTCAATATAAGTTCGTAAGTTCTTCATCCCCACTGGTTGTTCATGTTACACAAATACCTGCACGCCAAAATTTTCAGCTGCTGGTGAGTTGAGTGCTGACCTATCTATGCACACTCTTCATTGATCTTTAGCTTAAGCAATAAAATTCCCTCTTAAACCTATTTCAGAAAATTATTACCATTAGTTCAATTAAAAAACTTTAAAGCCTCTAATATTTTCCCCTTGAGACGTAAAAATGTGGGAAAAACCCTGAATTTTCAGATTGTTTCCTAATTTTTTTTATGAGATCTTTTTTTTTTTTGTGTTACTTATGGTTTTGTCCTTAACGATGATGGTTTACACCAAACCCACATTTTGCAGTTTTGTCATCACATGTGTATCTTTATGCCCATTTCAACAAACTACTTTTGCATGTACCTTTGGAGTTCACTGAAGTGGATGTGATTATTCCTTTGCTGAGTTTGACACATGCTCAAGTACCTTGCTGAATGGGGGCCTTAATGTCTTACATTACATTAGTCTTCCTCTGTCTTATTCTGTGGTCATCATTCATATAGAGTATTATATAGAAATATATATATATATAAAAAAATATATGAAATCACTAATGAATAGAATAGTATATGTTTCATAAAGAAAAGTCTTTATAATTTTGTTTGTCATATAGTATTTTGGAATTTGTATAATGAGGATGTTTAGTAACCATAACGATGGCCTTTTTTAACAAATAGAATTTGTATTTTTATTGTACTTTAAAAGGCTTTACATAATAAGCATCTATTTAGTGGTCATTTATTATCAATGGTAACAAAAAGATAATGTTTGCACATTTTAAGAAACCTTTTTCGTTACTGATTTTTATGATAGCTGACTGCAAATGGCATGGTTAAACCTTACATACCTGGTCAATCCATACAAAAAATACTTTAATCAACACAACAGTGCATTTTTAATTTTTATGTGATCCAGTTGGAAAATGTATTTCTATGTAATCTCAAATGTCTGTTTAATTTTGCCTAAAATAAATGTTTTTAAATAAATTGCATCCTAGAACACAGTGTTCATTCATTAAAATGCTCAGTGGAAGGGAGAGTGGGGAGGTGCTCAAGTGTTGGGCAGGACCTGCCACAAAGGATGGTTTAGTGCTGGAATGTGTCAGTCACTCTACATCCAGGAAGGGATCTCATCTCAGGGTAGAACAGCTCCAATCACCTTTATTATTGAATTTGATCTGATCTATAGCCAACAGGGAAAAACCTTGTATATATGCAGCTACATAATACTCATAATTATTAGTTACTCTCTTTGCAGCGCTCCCTGGATTTAGTTGACTTTTCTTACTGCCTTTTTTTTACACACTTCTCTACTCAATATACTTGACTGCTGACTGACCCCAGTGGTCATTTAAGGATGTAATTGTAGTTTTCTGAACCTTAGAAAGCAACCCCTGTACACCAGGTGTACTAATGGACAGGCTGCTGCAGATGGCGTTGATGCCTTTGAGAAAACTAACCCTAAACCACTGGGTAATTACTTCTCTTTCTCTTCAAACTAATACCCCAAACCCATCTAACCACTTCCATTTGTGGAACTGGGGCTCGGACAGTTCCTGGGAATGGGAATGGGAATGGGAATGGGAATGGGAATGGGAATGGGAATGGGAATGGATGCTGTCAGGGCCGGCAGGTCAGGAGCACGTGTCACCTCCTGGGAGCTCTCACCACGAGCTGTTCTTTCCTACTGGTATCAGTGTCCTTTTGCAGACAATGAAATAACATCTTGTGCTAAATCTTCAGACTGTTACTCTAAAAATACACATTTGAGAGCAGTGCCAGGAGCCTGGGTGACTGCTCTTGCCCTGGTCAGAGTAAATGGGAGTGCTGCTGTTGCTCACAGGAGAATGTTGGTTGTGGAAGCTGTCTCACTACAAATTCCCATTCTTTCCACTATCTATTGAAAGCACAAGCTCTGAGCTTTCTGAAAAAAAAAAAAAAAGCAAAACACAAAACAACAAACAAAACAAACACACTTGAAAGCTGCTTTGGGCTGAGAATGTGAAGTGATTCTTCTAATTGTGTGACTATAAGCATTTCACTTGACAGAAGCATTTAAAAAGAGAGTATCATCTCCTAAGAGATATGGTGCTAATGAGTGACGAACAAGACTTTTTTTTTTTTGACTTGTAAATTTGCCCTCCAACAAAAATAAAAGGAAATATCAGTTCAGCTGTGTGCTGCCTGTTTTGTCCAAACTTTTCTCTTTCTTTTGGACGCCTTGCCTTTCCGTTTTTATTTTTTCTTTTTTAAGCTCTGATTGCCCTGCTGATCAAGCTAACTGTGGCTATATCACTTCTGGATGTCTAATACTACATTTTGGTTCCACTGGGTGACTGCCTTCCAACTGTCTTGGCATGTTGTACCAAGCTATGTTGACACCTAGAAACAGGATTCCTTGCTTTCCATTCCTTTTTTTCTATGATATTAACTCTTTTTCCATCCTATCTACATATTATGCTATACCTGAGTAAATGAGCTGCTTAGGTTAGAATTCTTAAATCATCTAATACTTGGTGAGTTTATGCATTTTCTCTTCTTTTAACCTTTGATAAACCAGTGAGCATCATTGTAGGATATCCTCAGCTTAGTTCATTGTCTTTACTTTCCGATGGGTTTGTAAGTGGCTGTCTTGTCCTTCCATGTGACAGATGTGACTTGTGCTAAGAACAGAATTGATCAAATTGCTCAAATTGGCAAAGATCAACTTCTTCATGTGGTGAAAGGAATGATATTCCATTTTGGCTTCACTGATGGAAAGGAAGAAAGGAAGGAGAAATTCTCACACTTGCAGAAGTAAGTGTGGTTGTGTAATCCCAGAGGTGATTGAATGTGCCAAGGAAAGGGGCTGGCTCTGAGACTTCGTTGTGATGATTAATTTTCAATTTGTGGAAGTAAGCGCAGTCTCATTGTCACCAAGGAATCCTGCTTCACAAAAAGAGTCCCTTCTGCAAAGCAGGAGAGTGTGAAATCTCTGGTTAAACACCCAGAGCCCCTATTTCCACTCTATCTCATTTGTCACTAGAGGTTGTCACCCTTTGGGCACCCTCTTATGACAAGAAACGTGTTGATAATTACAGACAAGCTCTCAAATTATTTTGACACTTTGGGGATTTGTTGTTGCTTTTAAAATTAGAGGATGAAGAAGTCACACTTGAAAAAAAAATCTGAATAATTGGCCATTACTTTAAAGTGCAATGAAAAATACCTACTAGGAGGTGTTGGGTAAGCTTCAGCTAAAAGACAGTAAGTAAGCTTTGGTACATGATTAACCTGCTTTTTGTCCCTCTCCCCTTTTAAGACAAATTCTCAATGAGAGACTGAGGCACGAATTGCATTGTCAGCTGCTGAAAAGTACATAGCAGTTGTCATCAACAAAATACAGAACAGGATTTCAAATCTATGATTTTGTTCAGTTATTTCAGAACAGTAAGGCTGTGTTTTGTCCCAAGGAAAGACTGACATTTGTAATTCATGCTGCCTCCTTGAGATGCTTCAGTATTCACCGAGTGTTGGTGCATAGACTAAAGAAACTTCACATTTTATTTATTCATCAGAGCATAACACTTTCTGGAAGTACAAGACACTTCCAGTGGATTTCATGGACTGCATACATAATTCTTGTGTGTCATGGGGTAAAGGTTTCCAAATGTATGAATATGCAACTTAACTTTTGTATTTAAGAAATTTCTCAAGAATCTAATTTATGTATAGTTTGGGATAACAAACCCTGCAAGTTTAGTCTCCTACAGCAGATTCTGGAATGGATTTAACTTATTTTAGGGCTTGTGTGAATTGCAGCAACCAAAATCAGCATATTTCAGCCCTTGGACTTTTTTCTTCCCCTGTTTATTTCAGCAAGGCTTATGCCTTGCAATAAAGATTAAGAAGGAGCAGAAACAGATTAGGAAGGAAGCATAGAAGAAAATTAAAGGAGAACAAAACACAATCTTGTGCCAACATCAAGCAATTTTGCCACATTGCACTTTTTTGTGAGGCTTAACTGATGTGGTTTCTCTCGTTCTGCCCCATCCCTTCCCATGCCCATATCAGGACTGTGTGAGGGCTGCCAAGAACCAGATTTGCCATGTTTGCAGCCCACAGGAACTGCCCTTGGAGCTGTTTGAGCTTGCCAGAAGCAAGGAATGCTTTCCCTAACCCCTGTAGCCTCACGCAGAGTAGGTAACAAAGTGAACCTCATCCAAGACTCCTGCTGGCTGCAAGCTCCAGTTCCCATTCATTTATCCTAATTTCTAGTAGTTTGTACCATATTAATGACCTGGCTGACTTGTGTGTCTGAGAAAGGCTTCCAGAAGGATTGTTTGCTGTACTAAACCATTGCAAAAGCGCTTTAGCTCGTTGTCCCTATTCCAATATTTACTGAAAAGTGTGACAGTCATCCGTGTTTTCTACATGCCTGTTGATAAAATGTTTACCTAAATTAATCTGCTTATGATGAGAACTTTCCCAAAACAGGAGTCCTAGAATAGACCCCTAGGAATTTTCATCAATTCTGTTTCCTTTGCAGCTTCATCCTACACACAAGCTTCTCTGACTAAAAAGCAGCTCAGAAAATCTACTCTACTGAGCATTTCTAAAAGCTACCTGGAGGTTCTGCCATGTGTGACGTTTAAATTGTTGTAAGTTTGATTTCTTGTTGGGTTGTATTCTGTAAGCATTTTATTCAGTAAAAAAACAAGATGCTTTTTGAAGCTTCTGCACCAAAATTAGTATTGGAATATTTTTAATATTTTAATTTTTACTGAACATAACTAAATGAGTTCTCTAAGAATCTGAGCTGGTTAGCTTTGGAAAACCATTGTGGGTTTTAAATATTTTGGTGTTCTTGGTTGGGTTTTGTTGTTTTGGTTTTTTTAAAGGAGCTTCATTGTTTTCAAATAAAGCGATCCTTGACAGCTGAAAAGAGTCAGAAAATCCTGAGCCTGTGCACTACAACAGGACAATGTTCTAAAAAAGATATGGTTCTTGGGGGGGGGAAACACAACAACAAAACTTATTTGAAGGGCCTCGATAGACTAAAAATCTGGGCTTTTTTTCATCCTCATCATTAATTTTTAGGATATGTTAGAACAATATTATTATTCACATACATACTTTGCTAATTTTTTCTAGTGGAAGAGAGCCACTATAATGGCAGATTAGAGTCACCTACAGTCTGAGCAATGCAGGAGTGAGTTTCCCATTTTTTTTACAACCTTATATATATTAGAACACTATGAAGAAGCGAGAATAGATCTGAATTTTTGAGACACTTCAACCCTGTAACATAACTATGTGATCACATCTAATTTGTAACAGATAAACCTGGGATGTAACTTGACTTGGCAATAAAGGTTTCAAGGTACGTGAGAGTTAGTGACAAATTTTACAGGAGGATAGGAATGCTCTGTGGGATTTCTTGCCTGACTGGACTGAGCTGTGCTCTTCTCATGAGTAAGGCAACACTTATGCAGTTTTATCTGATGATCTGCCACCCTGCTGCTGAGAAGCAAATAAATAAATAAAATGCTTGATTCCATTTCCAGATTTTCAGTAAAAGTGTCTCACAATCACGATCAAAACTTTTGATCTTGACTTTACAGTTTGCAAGTCTGTTCTCGCATCTTTAAGGTTTTAGTGAGTCTACATTAAAATCTGTCCCTCAGATTTGAGGATTTTTACCACTCGCTGTGTGTATTTTGATAGTACCTGTAGATTGCCACAATATTTAGTGTGAAAAGGCTACATTAGACAAGGCTGTGATCCATGTCAGCACAACTGGATGCTGTTGTAACATTGCAATGGCTTCATTTATGAAATTGGAGTAATAGAATGTTATAGAAGGTTCCATTATTTAATAACCCTTTAAAAAGTTAGGTATTTTTAAAATAACAGAATCTTATTTAAAAATCTGAAATATGTGACTAGAGAGCTAAGTAAACAAGATAAATTGCCTCTTGGCACTCTAATAAATAAACCAGCAAGGCCACTAAAGCCACATGAGTCATAGAACCATAATGAATTTACTTGAACCTTAGGAAAGCAGGGATTTGTTTTCTCAGGACCACAGATTCAGTCTCTCACAGACCTCCCTGCTTAAAAAGTCAAATGCCAAAGGGAAAAAATATCCCACACAATATTCTAAACAATATTTGACTCTGATCTAATGTATTACTGTAGGTAGGTTTACATCGAGGTTGAACTAGAAATATGATCACCACAAGCAGCAATGCAGTTTGCATGTTGTGAATTCAACCATTTAGAAATAAAAGCGTAGAAATAAAAGGCATTTACTGCTGAAAAAAAATCCAAGACACAACGATTAGAACTTTATGATTTTTAGATATGCATGGAGGAGTCGTCCTGATTCTTGGCACGTGTTCATAAGCAAACTTTTATGGTCTCAGAAAGTACTGGGAAGCAGTGAGAAAGGTGAGATAAGGTGAGAAAGGTGAGATAAGGTGAGAAAGGTGAGATGAAGTGAGAAAGGTGAGATAAATGAGATTATCAATAGGAAAAACCTGGATTTACCTAACCACAGAGCCCACAGAAAACACTCTCGTGATGCTTAACTGCCCCGAAAAAATAAGTTTTGGGGCATCTGCGAGAATATAACTGATTCAGAACATGCTACTACTGAGCAGTATCTCTCAAGGGTCTACTGGATCACAGTGTTACCGAGGGGTTTAATTTTTCAGAAAAGTGTGGGACAAACCGTTTGCATCGTTTGCAGTGACATCTGCTTGTCAATCTATCTGCGTGGGAATGGGAGAGCTGACCCCTGTGGATCAGCTGTGTGATGTGCAGGCAGCGAGGTGCAAAGAATGTGCTGAACGTTTTTCCCTCTAGAGACTGCTGCTTCCAGGGGTGGCTCTGGAGTCAGGAGAGAAGAGTTTGAGGTACTCGAACGGGGAGGTGCTTCGCACCCGGCAGTTTCTGAACAAGAATACAGATTGCCAGAGCTGACAGAGTCTGGGGAAATGTCAAGTCGATCTCCATCAGGATTTCAAGCACAAGGCAAATAGGTGCAGACAGACGTTGAATGCATTCCAGACACTGCCCCCCCCACACACTGAGCTGTTACAAAGCAGAGAATATTTAAAAAATTCTTTTTCTCAGCCTGAGAGTAAACCCAGGGGAAAAGGTACCTTCACACACATCCTCACAGAATTTAGATTAAATAGGGACACGTTCTGACCCTCCATATTTAATTAAAAGGCAAAAAGACGGTAAGCAAGAGAGAGTTTAATGGTATGTATAAAATATGCATTACCCCTGCGTTTTATAAATGCAAACCCTTGAAACTTGGAGGAGTTATTTGTACATAGAGTATTCTAGCTTCTGTTTGTTTGAATGCTACTTATTTTTCTTATAATCGTTTAGGTTTAATTCATTTTTATTTTTTCACAATTTCAGTTTTCCTAGAGAACTTTCTGGAAAGCTGTGTAGTACGTGCTGTGTGTATATTTCAATACTCTGACATTTCTGCTTAGAAATAGTGGCAAGACTGCTTTTTTTCTTAAAACCTAAAATCCACTCCTCTTCCTAGGAATCACGAATTGCATGTTGATGTTTCAATAAGCCTACAGGGAAAGTTAGAAAAAAAAAAAAAGTACTGTGGCTGGCCCCAGGAAACAAGCTGTTTTCCAGGAATGCTGAATTAGTTTGTAATCTGCAGTTCCCTGTCTCCTTACAGTTGTGCTTTTACGTTCCCGTGCAACAGCAGCACAGGGCTTGAGCATTGGCTGGGGCTGATCCAGTGTCATTTTTTCCCCCTCTCTCCTCTCATTTTTGTAGTTCAAGTAATGCCTCTAACTCTTTTTTTTAGGACAGCTTCTTAGGGCAATGCTGGTACCACCTTGTAGTCTATCTTTTTTTATCCAACAAACTATTGACTTCTGGTCAATTCTGGTGTTATATTTTTTGTTCAACAATGCATAATAAGTATTTGCTAGAAAAATGTTGCCGAATTTATAAAGGAGGAAATGAAAACAGTACCATGCCTTTATTTTATAGAAATAATTTCTATATAGGAATAGAAATAATAGAAATAATTTCTTACTGAAATTCTTGTGTGTTGCTCTGGAATTGTCTTCTTCAAGCTGTCTTTTCAAAACTGATTTGTTAGGGGAAAGCGTGTCTTTACCTTTCAGTTGCACTGCTATATTGGATGTTTCCTAGTTTTTTTTATCACTGTAGGTATAGCAGGTTAAAGATAGAAAAATGCTTCTGCCTCTTTTTCAGTCTCTTAGTGTCCTTGGATGTCAGGCCATTCCTTTATCTACATATTGGGATTTAGACAGAAATAAGAATATACATATAAACTGTATATTTTTTATATTGTTCCACTGCAGTGATCCTTATTCCTTGAAACTAAAAGAATGTGAGAAATTCAGAACAAGGACATTAAAGGGTCTACGTATTCAGCGGGGGGTTTACGTATTCATCGGGGGGCAGAACTAGTACAATAAGAGACTTTATAGGGATGAGGTAAAGGGGAAAGCCTAAATCACAAACTTTTGGGTCTTAGCACTTACATCATAGGGAAAAACCCATTTTATCTTAGGGGATTTTACAGAGGGGAACAGGTATTCAGGTCTACAGAATGCAAGGATTCAGGGAACATAGAGAGATAAGGTACAATAGGTCTTCTGCACAGGTCTGATGGGATCAGGTCGCCCATTCTCTGGCTAGGGCAGGGCATGTGATAACATCATGCAAGGAGTCTCTTCACATCCTGCTGAAGAAGGCAGAAAGAATCCACAGGGATGAGGTCAATGAAGAGGGCTTTTCCCAGCTTCTGTAGCCCATGGCCTTTTGCAAAGACCTCTCAAATCTCTCTCTGCAAATATTATATCTTTGAGACCCAACATCCAGCTCTCCACTTCCTCACCCCAGCAGTCCCTGTGCCCGCACCAGAATCGTGTTTGCATAGTCACAGCCTTGTTCATTAATCTGGGCTCTTGAGCAGTTTATGCAAGACTTGTTTTTCTGCTCTTGAAAAGAAATCCTGTATTGAATCTCACTTGATAGGCCTTAATTGTTTGGGTTTTTTTCCACAAGCTTAAGATGCTTCCTGTGGAGCATCTGCTGAGAGAGAAACCAGGCTTCCAAGCACCACCGCTGTAGGACTTTGAAGCGTGAGCATTTAAACCTCATGAAAGGCAGACTAGATACTTCTGATGAATCAGCCCCAGCTTCCCATTAAAGTCTGCCTGGAAGGATTTTCTTTGTGTGGCTGCCATCGTGGTCCTCAGCAGTTCATTCAGGGAGGAGATGTTGGTTAAGGCCACGCCAAATGTACTCCTGCTTTCCACAGGGCTGGCTCCGGACCTCTCTGTGGCTGTGGCAGATTAAATTCACATGGAAAAGTGAACTGCTGCCCTACAGACTTGGCTGCCCCACCTATCCAAATTCTGCCATCCACACAATTCTCCGTGACCAATGTTCCTGTTAATACTTTCATCCTCCTGTGTATGGCTGAGGGCGTGTGTCGTTTCTTAGGAATTCTGGAAAAGTAACAGATGGCAGTGCATGCTCCAAATTTGTGCATTAACTCAGGGTAAGACCACACATCCAAGCAGACTGTAAAGCTTCCAGCTTCATCTCCACCACTAATGGATTAATTAATTCCCAAATGGGCTTCTGTCCGTCACAGCAGCCTGAAATTCCTGCTAACTCCAGGGCAGTCAGGGTCCTGTGCGAGTTGTTCTTATAGGTTCTGGTGGTCAAAGTCTTTCCACAATCTTCTAACTTCTTCCATTGCATTAGATATAACTGGCTTTTCTCTTGAGTCTTTGCCAGTATGGCCAGGGGCTTTTTCCCTGCCTTCTGCTGCAGGTAAAATATTCTTTGGTCAGAGATGGCTCTGATGAAGAAAAGGCCAGTGTGTGCCACAGCCCAGAGTGCAGGAACCGTAGGATGCCATCTGTCCATGCACAGACTGCCAAACCTTTGTCTGGGCCAGGCCAGGTTACAACAGCTTTATCAATTCCCTTTGGAAGCTGTGGCTGGAGTTGGTGTCTGGACAGTCTGGCTGGGCAAACAAGTGTAAGCACAAAGGTTGGCGGGAGAGAAGGTTTGGGTTGGGGACAAAAATGACGAGTTTTCACATCAGCAGCCTGTTAATGTAATTAAAAGGGAGAGGCACGGGAAAGACTCGTAACTGAGGACAGTGCAGGGAAGGGCAGGAGAAAAAGCTGCGTAATTCCCCTGTTCAATCACTCTTTCCGTCTTGTGTCAGCATTTTTAACAGCTGCCCTAGAACCAGTGAACCACATTTTGTGCGAGTGTGCACAGCACATGTATGTTAGACTTTCTGTGACACCTGGGGCATCCTCTTTGGCTTCCCAATACTTGCTGCCTGACTTCATATCCAGTGATCGATGTGTGCAGAGTCATGCATGGAGAAGGTGCTCCTTCTGCAGTCAGTCTGTGTCTGGAAATCATGAAACTTATTAGCTGCAAGGAATCCCTTGGTCAGAGGCAGACGTATTTATGTTGGTGAATGGGAGTATGTCTTTATGTGATCCTTCCATTATTATGTGTTTAATTTAATTGATATTGTTTCATAATAGCTTTATTGACATAGCAAATTATTTCAAGGTGGCAGTGGTTCTCCCTGTCATTGTCCCATAGGTACCCTTAGATATTTGCCAGATAGTGCAGACACTTACCTCCCTCAGGGTTGGCAGACTGTTCCCCACTGGAATAATTAGCATAATGTATTTCTACCCTATCCCTAGGAAATTTAGTTAATTCTTTTTTTCTCCCTCTGGAAGAAAGAAAAAATAAGTTTAAGTATAAAGTTCATAATAATATGATTATCTGAGTTTATGTGAAGTCAACCTGCAGTTCAGAAAAGAATACAAGCCTTTTGCCTTTTTAAAAGTATGACAAGGCTGGCTTATCAACAAACACAGTAAATTCCAGCTCTTGGCTTTAATCATGCAAATATTTATATAAGCATGTGTTTAAGTGCAGGTACAGCTGTATAGGTCTATATATGTACCTTCAAACAAAAGAACTCCACAAAAATCTTTTGGAGAAGCCACAATAGCACAATAAGTAACCAAATTAAATAGGTGCAGTAGCTGTGGTCTTCCTCACTGCCAGATTAGTGATGCTACAAATCTTGTGAAATACTGTTGTCCACCCAGACTTGTACTGCAGTCTACAAGCTTACATACCCTAATGACTATTGACATGTATGACACATACTTTATGCCAACTTTGCTTTGCAGATAGAGAAAGAGTGGGAGAAATGGAAATATTTTTATTTTCTCTAACATTTTCAGTGAAGAATAAAGTCGAGTTTCAAAGAAAGTGATTGAGAATGTTAAGCTCTTGCTAGAGTAAAAAACTGTTGGCCTGCTACAGTCTGAGATGTCTCATGATACGTGTGTGACACGTTGTTATTCTAAAACGGCTAAAGCAGTCTTATATTGAAACAAAAATATGTTATTCTTTCTTCAAATATACACAGAACAACATCATCCAGAGCCACCATAGAAAAGGTTAAAAATTGTTCAGAAGGTTTTGGGGTTTTTTTACTGTAAGGACACTAACGTAATTTTATCCTTTTTGTGTTTACCAATATATTTGATTTATCCACAGAAGTATATAGATTCTTATGCATGCAGCATTTTCAAGGCAGCAAAATCCAAATTGTTAAAAGTGATTGAAGAGTTTTCTGGTGCTTTTTCTGTTGAGCTGTATTACTTTGCTCTCTGAGTTAATGTTTTAGCTGCCTATTTAGCAGACTTTAACCAAAGCCCATTTAATTAATACTACTAGGCTGCAGTGTTTTTAGGTCAAATATTACAGAGCTGTTTTTACTTGTCTTGATATCTGAACTCATCTATGAGTAAAGCTTTTAGCACAGTCTCTAGCAATCTGACCTTCTTTCACATGACATGACCACAGGCTGAACTCTGCAATGAAGATTTTACTTCTTTTGTTTCGTGTCTGACCTGAAGTGATATCAAGTTTCCGTTGTTTCTGGAAGAGCTCAAATCCAATCTGTCCTCCAATGTGCTCTGTGGTTTTGATCTAAGTCTGAACATGCAGTTTGCAAATCTCAGGCAGCTCTGTCAGGAAAACCTTGACAAGTGTCTGTTTTATTTGCTTACCAAACTCGTGGATTCATTTTAGTCACTGACCCAGCTTCACTGCTTTTGGCAGGACAGGGGGGTCACATCAGGCCTATCCCATTTTTGTACTCTCTTAGCAACTTGGCAGAGCTAGAAGCTCCTATTGAATTGGTAATTATTCACCCTATGGCCATGCCACAACAGCAGTGATTTCTTATTTTCTGAGATGTCCCACCTTATCTGTGCATACAACAAGACACTGGAGAGGGCTGAGACACTTCCACCTGAGAGCAGCCCACTGAAACCCTGGAAACCACACAGGTGCTGCAGATTCTGTGCCTTCAAATAACAGCAAAATGGAAATAACAGTGTCTGAGCTGAGCCAGAAGGGTTTCATCCCACCTCCATGTGGCATTCCCAGGCTAAGACGGGGTGGAAGACCTTCCAGGACCAGTCCACGGCAAGTACATAAAACCTGTGCAGCTTTGTGTTAGTCCAGAGCACAGCAACAGTGCTCAAAACCACGGGGGAATTCAGGGGAAGCAGTTTGAAGAGAGGGGAGTCAGGCCAGAATATTTCCTTTACAAGGAGGAGGGACAGAACTGAAGAAAGGTGAGAGTCGAAGAAGACAGCTGGGAAGACCTCCTCTGTTAAAAAGAGCATTGCCACTCATCTACACCTCTCACTAGAACTGTGAACAAGATAATTTAAACCACCTTGTTATTAAACAAGAGACTTTAAATAATTTTAAAGATGACAGATCATGGAGTTAAAAAAAAATTAAAACAAAAGAAATATCGTAATAAGATATTTCACAATTTTATGCAGTTTTAAAATGCTTGTGCTTCCTGGCATTATTTTACTGCAGATTGAATGGGAATTAGTAATAAATACTCCTGTAAGTAGTGTCCAGTGTATGTTTCTGGTTCTTTCAAGACACTGAAATACCTGTAGGTGGGTATAAAATCTATGTAATAGGTGAGCAGTGTGCAGTTTATTTTCACACTCAAACTCTGTTGCAGACAGCAGGGAAAGAAGTGGAAGGAGCATTTATCAGCCTGCTGGCAGGCTTGCTAAATCCTAAACTGAACAAGAATCTTCATTCCAGTTGTTTCTGTTCATCATTTTGGATGTATTGCCCATTTAATTGCATTGCTGTATATCTGTTCAGTAAAGCCTAGCACAGCTACGATTTTAAACAATTAAAACAATTTATAGAAACCCAACCCCAGCAGGAGCCCACAACATTTCATAACAGCCTTTCTAAAGGATTGCCTGGTGAAATTCTCACCACAGTGCAGTTGATTTAATCTCTATTACATGCAGATGGCTCTCTTTTTGTGGTTTGCTGCAACAGCATTCTGTGTCAAGGTGACACTGCACCAAATTACAACAGGAATTGGCAAAAAATTTAGTGATGTGCTTATTAGTCTTTTATATTTGGGTGTTAGTTAATTTTTGTTTTATTGATGTTCTTGGGGAAAATCCAACTTTTTTTTTTTTTCTCAGAGTGTTTTGGATCTAAAACTAATACCACCACAGTTTATTAAATTATCTGGGCTCATCTGCTCTTTCCATCTGTTAACAGAAAGTGCAACTACATGCTTTTCTTCTTGCTAATTGACATTACGTGGTACACTTTGAAAATTTTCTATTTGGAAGAGTCCTTGTGTTACAAACCTGAGACATTTGAAAATTGACCATCGTTAAAACTGCATTAAAAGATGCCTCTCTTAAGTGTAACTTCGCTTAGATATCCTCACTTAGACGAAGTTTGATTTTTCCAATGATTTTAAGGTGGTTTTCTCAGGACCTAGGAGGAATTTACTATCCCAATTCCACAGAAATTCAGTGGACAATACCAGGTGTAAGTTTAGATAGGGAAGGTGGAGAGGCAGAGTTGCAGTTCAGAGGTTCGGAGGTCTACCAGGAAGGACCTGAGTATTTCTGGGTCCTTTGAGCCATGTGAACCCTCTCAGTCCTTGCCTGATATCTGGATTTAATTTGGATACCTCAAAGACTCGCTTGTTCAGCCTCCTACCATGGTCAATCTTTTCCCTCGGTGCTCTGAGCTGGGGAATCAACCCCCACACTCTTTTCCAGCTCTGACTCCAGGCACTCATCCCACGCCAGGCCTTCCCATGAAATGGTTGCAATTAACCTTTTTGGCCATCTTGTTCCACGCCTGAACAGGAGGGAATTGTCCTTCGATCTGCACAGAAGCTTCGAGGGTCGCTTTGGAATATTGAAGATCCGTAAGCTCCCCTAAATCTGCTGGAGGTGAGGGAAACTCTCCTGTATCTGATATGCATTTTCCCACGGGGAAAAAAGGAAAAAGAAAAAAAAAAAGAGTTACTATGTAAAGAATGAAACTGAGAGCAGATAAAACTGGACATTTAGACTTTTGATTTTGAGTGAAAACTGGAGAAAATGAGGCATCTGCAGCAAGGACTCTTCTGAGGCACGTTTGTTGTCCAGCCCAGCTGGGTTTCATGGTGCTAAATGTTGGGTTTTCCTGATTGTACCTAAAGAGGATTTATTTATTTGTTTGTTTGTTTGTTTATTTTTAATCCGTTCTGAGGAAAGGGTCTTTTTCCATCTATTTTGGTAAAAACTAGTTGATTTTCCCTCTGCCATGAGGCAGGGATGGACTGTTATGCCACAAATCAAATTACTGAAGTGTGATTGAAAAACCGGCACTGCCACTCATCTGTACCTCTTACCAGAACTGTGAACAACACAATTAAAACCACCTTGTGATTAAAGAAGAGATTCTAAAAACTTTTTTAAAGGTAACAGCTCATCAAGTTAAAAAAAAAACCAAAAACCAAAAACCAGAAGTATAATAGTAAAATACTTATGCCTAGAGATACTTAACCAGAGTTTTCTTGGAGATCTGCAGAAGAAAAAAACTCCTCAATATTATCAGAGGTTTCAAGCAATTCTGTCTTTCCTATGTATTGTCAACCTCACAATGTAAACTACTGTCTTAATGAACCTGTTATACTTTTTTATATCAATATATCACTTGCATGATTCTATCAGAATCTGATTATAGCCATTAAACAGTAATTTTGCTCAGGTACTAAGATTCAAGAGTTCTCCCATCATTTTCCATATCTCTTGTTTCCCACATAGCTGAAGTGTCCAACTCTTCACCTTTATTTTTTTTCAATATTGTATGTGAGAGACTGTGATGGCCAGAGAATACATACCTGGAGAAACATGAACAGAAAACATGTGCAGTGATGAGTAATATCTAGAAAGTACCAAAAAATAGATAATGTAAAAGCAGGAAAGTAAATATAATTATTTATATTTACTTATGGTAAATAACGTGGTCTTACAGTTTCACCTGCTTTTAAATACTGTCAATAAATAGAGTAATTAAATAAAATCACGAGTGAGAAAATAAATATAGATATTCTGAGGACCTTTACATTTCTATGCTTCTAGAAAACTATTCTGTACTTGTTATGCTGTATCTACTCTAAAGCATATTATCTTATAACTAAAACAGGAACTCTGCATAATTGTGTATTCAAATATGTCAGTAAAATATGCAAGAATTAAATCCTCCAGGATTATCTAAATTAAATTTTGTAGTATCTTATAACATTTCTGAACCTTATTATTTTTTTAATAAACTCATTGAAAGTTCCCATAGGGAATCAGTTCTAGAAAAAGTCCATGGCATTGTAGAGATTACCACAGATAATAGTAGCTGTTCTATATAATCTTTCATCTTCATCCAGGTCTCCATTTAGAGACTGAAGTTTTATACAGCTATAAAAAACCCAGCAGTTTCTGGGTCGTGGTTTCTCTTCTTTGCATCTCGTGGTTCAACTTAAATAATTTCTTTTCCAGTTTTCTCTTGTCTCTTAAAAAACTGTGTTCATGAAAACCATCAAGCTAATTCCTTATGAAAGCAATGATCTTCTTCCAGAAGATTCCTTACTAAACAAATGAA
This sequence comes from Manacus candei, assembly GCF_025592945.1. Taxonomy (NCBI): domain Eukaryota; kingdom Metazoa; phylum Chordata; class Aves; order Passeriformes; family Pipridae; genus Manacus; species Manacus candei. The sequence continues at coordinate 27,356,183 of NW_026138071.1, read as the reverse complement.
CCCAGCCCGTTTTTCTTTTTGAATAACTGTGCTTTCTAGACTGTCTCCTAAGTATGTTGATATTGGTTTTCTCTGTGTTGGGCAAGAAATAAATAAGTGATGTTGATCAGGGGAGGGAAAGAAGAGGGAAGTTGTGAGATGCAGTCAGAGATCTCTAAACATCATATGAAAAGAGGGTGCTGAAAATCTAATAAAAGACAGGAACTGGGATCCAGGACAGAATTTTGTTGGAGACTACTGCAGGACATGAACAAAACCCTGATAAAATAATTAGAGGTTGTCCAGTCAGTGCAGCTCAGATGGAAGGTGTAGAAAGCAGATTATCTTCTCACATCCAGGGGATGATGGGGAATCCAACACAGTCCAGTCAAAGAAACTTGAGTACACAGTAAAAAACGTACCATGTTGTCCTGTTTGTCACAGCATACAGAAACCAGAGCAGGGGGCAGCTTCTGTGGGAAGTGTGTGTTAGTTTGGAACTACCAGGAGACAGAGCAGTGCACTGACAGATAGGGTGACCAGAGCACTCTTAGTTTAGGAAGGGAGACAGGATCCCAGGTCAGCCAAGACTTTGAGGTCTGTCTGCACCCTCATTCAAAGCAAACAGACAAAAAACCCAGTCAGATTTGTTTGCATAATATCTGGAACAAGGTCATATATGAAACAGAGGAAACTCAAAGCAGATAAAAATAAAATGATCTGAACATGGACTTTGCCAGCCCTCTTAGACTTTGAAAGAGAGCATGTGGGCCCTTTTCTTGCTCTCACTTAAGAAACTTTCTATTGCTTTCTACTTTGCAGGAAATTTTACACAATCCCCTTGGGGAAGAGCTTCTTTCTACCCCCACTGAGGCCTTGCCATGGGTCAGTGTCCTGCCTTTGCCACGTGTTTCCAGCCTGTGCTGAGATGTTTCCCTGCGGCCAGCGGCAAGCAGCACTTGGAGGGACCAGGACCCCTGGAACTAGGGTATCTGCAGGGATCAATGGGCACAAGAGCTCCAGAGCATGGTGAAATTCCAGAAGAAAATGGAAAGTTTCTTAATTTTAAACTGTAGAGAGGTTTGCAACCCAAAGTGACGTTAGTGATGCAGGGAACAATGAAAGGCAAGAGGACAAGAACAATCAGAATGTAATCAGGCATTGGGAGGGTTGGAGCAGTGGAACAGAAGGACCAGGGGCTTTAAACAGGACCAGGGGAGCACTGGGCAACTGGCAAACAACTCGGAAAAAAGATTGCTTTTTAGTCATAGCTGTGGAAATTTCAAATTGAATATAAGCACATAAGATATCTGATAACTGAAGGAACACTCTTCCTTCTGTGTGGCAAAAATGCACTCATTTGACAAGCGAGAAACTTCATGTTTCAACTTTACACAAAAACTATAACCCTGTCTAGACTCCAAATCTGCAATTTCTGGAACTCCAGTGAAGGACAAGGCCCAGTAAAATGGATTGAATTTATTAGAGTAGTCATGATCATTAGACTACAATATTAGTCCTTAGCAGTCCTAGATGGATTTTTTGCCAGCAACAGTATTGATTCTGAGAAAAATGTGATTAAATTGCCATTTAAGGGTCGTTTAAGGATTAGGATATATAATAGATGGTTTATATTGGCCCTAAATAAACAGCAAACGTCAAGGAATTTATTAAGGCTTTTGCTTATGCCAAAGATTATAAAAAAATCTCCAAGGAGAGCATGTCAGTACAGCTCCTTGGAATAAGTACAGATAAGCTTAGGCTAGGGGGGAATTAAAAAAAAAAAAAAAAAAAAGAGGTTCTTGGCTTAATCTCAGGCAGTAAGAATATATTTGCAAGACCTCATTTAATCAAATCCACTTTTGCTGTATGCGGTGTATTTAAATGAGCATCTGGCAGATGTCAGTAGTTTCATGAACACCTTGACAGTTTTCTGCATAGTACGGGGTGAATTTTAGGTGTTTTTCCCTTCAATATAGCGAGTTGGTAAGAAAAAGGTGTTGAAAGAATTGCTTACCAAAAAAACCCCCAAAAAGATGGCTGGGCAATGTGAATATTTTGGTAAGCACAGAGTCACGATGTCAGCACTATTAAAACATTCTGCACAATCCCCAGGGAGTGCAGCAGCAAGAGAGATCCAGCAGAAGGAAACACAAGAGGCTGAGGTCCAGGAGCTTCTTCTGGTTTATGGAAGTTGTATCTGGAGGGAAGCAGCTGTGTTTTATGTCAGGTGTGAGGGTGCCACCCCAGGTGAACCCCTGAAACAGTGACATGTCCAAAGGGCTCCCGGAGCTGGGAGGCAAAGGCACCCTGTGGAAGCTGCTTGGAGCCAAGCCAGAGGCACAGGGCACTGAAGGGTGGTGGGACCACAGCAGGGGGCTCTCCAGGAGCTAAGGGGCTCCTTGCTGTCTGTCAACACTCATGTTTGGAAGTCTTGTTGGAAATGCATCCCATAGTACCTAATGGTGCAGAGTATTTATGATTAATAGTGTGCCTATTTGAGCATTTAGGGGTTTTTACTGTGGTAACTGTGGCAACAAATATTTATGGTGGTGTTTGGCAGGAACATCTGTGGTCTGGGCCTTTTGAGAGGCACCAGAAAGAACCAGGTGGAAACCTCTGCTGTGAGGTGGTGCAGGGTAACTGGATGTGTGACAAAGTGCTGCAGCCTCACCTGTGCAGGGGCTGCTGGTGGAACCAGAGAGCTTAGAGGTGATGGAGGGGGAAGAGAGCAGAAAAGCAATGAGAACAGAAAGCACTCAGGGTTCTGGCAGACTTCTTGAATGCATATTCTTCTAAGGTCTAATTTTTTTATTATCTACAAAGTGAGTTGCCCCTGCATCCAACCTCCTTCCCTTCCTTTATTTCTTTCAGAGATTTCAAGCCCCTCTCCCCATACCTGGACTGTCCTTGTCCCAAGTGCTCTTTCTTCTCACCTCCCAAACTCTCTCCACTTCTCCAGGCACTGATGATTTTCTCAAAGCCTTCAGCTTTGCACTGTGGTAGTGACTTTTAGTTCAATAGCGACTTTTTAATGTTACTAAGCTCTTTTAAATAGGTCAGAGGATATAACATTTAGACCAATTTTCTTATTTTCTTTCTGGGAATAAAAACTGCACGATCACCCACAGTGCAAAATCAAATAGCATAATGATTTCTCTGGCTGGATAACCTTGTATCATTTCTTTTATATGACTAATTGATGTATTGCACATCCCTCTGTCCAAACGAAAAACAACATAACCACAGGCCAGAACTGCAGCTGATTTAAATTGGTGTGGTTTGACTTTATTAAACTAAAGTTGAACAGGGTCTAGCTATGCATCTAGAACTTAGTATCTCTCTACCCTGCTTCCTGCTGTCAAAACAATTATCTCAAAATATAGAGATAGATATATATAATTGTATATTTTCCCATTAATAGACCAAATTAAACTGAGACTATGTAATTTTTAATTCTATCATTTTATTGAGAGACTAAAAATGTCATTAAAATATAATATGAAATTTTAATAATAGTTCAAATATTATTTAATAATCATATTTAAATCACACATGATTAATTAATGCAAAACACTTCAAGAAATTCAGTTCTTAGAGGTTTTTAACAAGACCTCTGCAACCAGGGAAACAAAGGAATATAATTTAATCATGTTGAAATAAATTCTACGCACATACCATTTGCTTAGTGAAAAATCAAGAGAAAGTGTTATAGGGGGTTGTAGGAGAGGTTATGCCATCTGTGTTACTGCCTGCTGGATCATCTGCACTTCAAAATACTGTGCAGTTTCCTCCTCCTTCTCAGGGAGGTGCTGATGCCTCAAAGAAGTAGCAGAGAAAATTAAATCATTATACTTTGTCAGGAGGAAGTTCTGTCCCTTTTGAATGTTCAGCAGACCCTATTTTTGTATAAAAATAGGAGCTGCTCCTTTTTGCCTAAGTTTATGCCTTTCCAATTCTTATTTTCTATTTCAGTCTGTAACTGTCCCTTTGTGACTTCAAAATCAGCAACCAGCAACATGTAAAGATGTCAGTGGCAGAGTAAAGAGCAGGACCACTAGGGCTGGAAGATGGATTTCCAACTGTAGTGAAAGAAAATGAGAAACCTTGGAACAACCTCCCCTCTTAGTTGTTTTTACAAACCATTACAGGCTATGTTTGGGTCTTACATGAAATATGAGCCATAAGAACTAGGCATGCAGAAAGAGGAAGGGAAAAAAAGAATCCCGGTTTACTGACTGCAGCTTAATTTGGATTTTATTTTTTTTTCCTCTCCCTGCAGAACAACCCACAGAAAATAAAAGCAGAGTTTGTGGGTTCAGATGCAAAAGAATTATCATTATTTGCCTTGAGAAAGTCAATGAACCCCGGAGAGAAACTAAGCCAGCAAAGATTGTCTGCAGTCCTTCTTTCCCCCCACCATGGGAAAGCTATCATTAACAACCTGGCTTTGTTACTTCCCAGTCACACAATCAAAGTGTAAACCCTCACGTTCAGCTCTGGTTACACCAAACTCTAAGTGGGCATCACACAGTTAAGGTCTCCCTTTCCAGCCATGCCTACTCATGAAAAAAAGTCACTGTAAAGGCACGTGGATTTTCTTGTACATGTCAGTACTTTAAAGGGTCATTACATAAGCTGGCACCGATGACTTGGCTTTTTAGTCTCTGAGAATTGTGGTGACCATCTGTAAGATCTGAATTTTGCAGCTGCATTCAATAAGACAGTGTTGGACTAAATCTTGGAAAAAAGTGCCTAATGCCAAACTGCCTATCACTGTCAATCTGACTGCGCTTTAAACTTACAAATATAAATTTCCCTGAACAGTTGGGAAACAATAATAAAAAGTCAAATGTCTCATTAAGCAATACATGCTTCAGCCTAATGAATGTATCACATAGGAAATAAAGGAAGAAGGATAATTAACAGCACACATGACAGCACAGAGATTGTCTGGACCATACTGACCGATCGTTCAACTTTAACTCTTAGACTCTTAGAAGAAAGTAGTTGCTTTACATAAAAAGAGCAAGTTCATTTGGAGCTCATCCAAACCACCATTGCCAAATAAACCAAATTATGACAGTGGTGTCACGCAGACAGCAACTCGCTGTAAGCTGGCCTTACTTGAGTTCATTAGGCATGAGGAGATTTCTAATTTACTTTATGAGGCTGGTAGGGAAACTGCAGTCAAAATCAAACGCAGCAAGTAAGTGCCTTCAAATAATCCAGGCTTAAATCAGTTCTTGACTTGCTAGGAAAAAAAATCAAGCATATAGACAATGAATCTTATAAGTAGTCTTACTCAATATTGATGAAATTTCAGGAAGGTGGGAATGATTCTGATCCTAAATCATTGGATACCAGCGAGACTTCATCTCTTGACTTTTTGACCTTATATTTAGATGCAGCAGTTCTTCTTTCCAATGGTTAAAACTAAAGCTGTCAATTATAACATAAAAGCATAATCTAGTAAAACTCATTGGGGAAAAAAAACCCTGAGTGAAATGGTCTTGCTTAATGTAAAAAACTTGTGTTGGCAAATATTTGCTATTGCACCATTTGGGTTGCAAATCTTACTTAAAATAAAAGGGAAATTAACATTGGTAGATGGGAGCATGAAAGCTAATGTAATATTGGCCTTTTTGTTTCCTTTCAATAGGTGTTTAAATCATGCATCATATTTTTCGAATGTGTTATTGCTATTGAAACTTAATTAGCAAGCTTAGACTATAGTGTAATGTTAAATGAACAAATGCAAAGTAATTCACATTATATGTATTTTCAACATTATATTTGTTCCATTACTGAAGCATCATGTTTCTTGTTAAAAAACTGTTACTAAATGCTTCCTTTGTCAATGTTGAAAGTTTAAAGAAAACAAGCAGTCTAACTTGTAAAAAACAGAAATATAAACTGTCTGAGGAGGAACTGCAGCCTGCACTAGTCTGTGGTCATAAACATGCATCTCGAGGCACAGCTCTAGAGGACATTTTATAGCTTCATTTTATAGCAAAGGTCAAACAAAAAATATTTGAAAAACATTTTGATGCCTATATATAATCACACCTCAAATATGTTATAATGGAGATTGTTTCCAACGGAGCCAGAACCAAACCTGGCATTAAGGACAGTAGAATTTGCTGCACAGGCATTCTGATTCTGAGTAATGCAATGAAGAAATCTTTCACTATTCTCCAGTTTTCTCATGACAACCCTTCTATCCCTAGAGGTTTGATTCTGACCAAACAGTCCCTCCAAGCCAACCTGGGATTTCCTCCCCCTTGCCTGTGAGATCTGCTAACCCTTGATTTAAAGTAGTTTACTGGGGCTTTGGTAATTTCTAGCTCTGTCTCCCCTGCCCTTTTTTCCCCTCTCAGGCGTGTGTAGCCTGGAGCTCCCTTGCAGGCAAAGACGTGACAGAGAGGCAGGAACAGTCTGTGTGGAGCATCTGTTTGGGAGCCTTCCTAGAGGCAGATCCCTGCCGGCTGCTGATGGAAATCATCCGCGGGAACGCGAAGGGCGTGAGTCGTGTGGCCTCTCGGGGCTTCATTACTGAGAACTAAATTGTCTGGGTCCTCTTGCTCACCAGCTGCTTTTAGAAAACACCAGGCAGAACGTGAGCACCCGAATGTGAATAAGCAGCTTCTGCTCCAAACCTGTGTCTCTGATTTGTACGGACACAAATCGTGGCACACTTATGTCTGTGAATGGGAGGCTATGAGAAAAAAGTAAACATCTGTGTTTCTACAGAGCAGGAAAACAGGTAGTTTGAGGCAGATATTCACAGCTTTCAAACTAAAGCACAGGTATTGGACAGAGTTGATAGACAAAAGTAACTTTAATAGAGCAAATCTTGTGGAGGAAGCCAGCATGACTGTCTGCACTGAAGTTTGCCCCAACAGCATAGTTATGAATAAGCATGCCTGGTTTCTAAATACACCAAAACTCTGGTGGCTTAATATCAGCAGCACTTTACAGTGCCAGCATTGTACCAAAAAACTTGCAAAACCTGGTGCAAGACATACATAAAACCATGATTAACACATTCATCCCAAACAGAATAAAATGAAGCTTCACCGGGTACTGGGCTGGCCTTTCTGTCCACAAGCCAGGGATGAGTATATAGGTATTGCTTTTGCTGCATTAGCATTAACAAAAAAACTACAATTATCTTGCATAGCTGTACTTCTTCATTTAGTAGAGGCATGTGTTAGCTAGCAAAGAGATATGACTTGCTGGTGAAGCAGGGAAGGTTTTTGTCAGATCTCAGCATCAATACAAGCAAGGATGCACAGCAGAGATCGTGTTTCTCTGCAGCTACCACACAACTGAGACATATTTCATGCATAGCAATGTATGAATACATTCAATCTGTTCCCATTGCAAGACTTTTCTGAAACAACATCACAGACGACCACAATACATATTTTCTGTCACTCTTTCCTAAGGTCCTCCTCACTGACAAGAAAACATATGTACCAGACGAAGGGAATTTCTGTGGTTTGATGCCAGGATGAATATAGCAACTTGGTGACTGTCCAAGAGTGTTAAAAAGTAAGAGCTTAGAAGTCCTTTGTGTGGCAATAGTTGAGATACCACAGCATTTCCTGTTCCTAATGCAAGGGGACTATGTGGAAGCTGTTTACAAACATTCTTTCTGTACTGGAAACCCCTGTATTATGTCTGGATTTTGAACTAAGTTCTTCCATGCTCAAGCACAAAGACGTGATGAGTGGCCATAAAGCAAGCACATCAGTTATTTATAATTTCTGGGCTACACAGCATGACTGCAAAGTATGTGATGGGGCTGGGACTCTGACAGATAGATGAAAGCTAAAAATGAGTGTAGTGCAGGAGTGACTCCAGAAAGGACAGGCTAGAGGTCAGGATGGAGGGAAAAAATAATGTCTGCAGGACCCCCAAGGCAGGAGGCAGATAGGGAAGTGCTTCCCCCCCCCCCCAAAAAAAAAAATGCTGGAAGACACACCGAAAAAAAAAACCTAAGAACACAGAAGCTGTCCAGTGGCCCAGGCTGACTCCCAGATCATCAAGAACTCTAAAATAAACAGGCAACCTTTGGAATATAGACACAGACAGCCAGTTGAGGGAAGTCATTATTCTTTTCCATGTGGCACTTTTGGAGTCACACAATAAGTAGTGGGTCCCACTTGGGGTATCCCAGGACAAGAGGGATGCTGCTAAACAGTGGGGGCTCAGCAGAGGCCCACCAAGATGATTTTGGTTGGACTGTGTCCATGTACAGAGGGGCTGAGGGAGCTGGTGTGTTCAGCACAGAGAGCAGAAGGCAGAGAGCATCTCATTGCTGCCTTCAGCTCCCTCTCAGGGCGATTTTTACAGGGAGGACAGAGCCAGACTCTTATTCTAAGAGATACAAAGCAGAAGGATGGGACAGAGGAGTCACAAAGTGCATCTAGGGAAACTCTGCTGGATATAAATCCACAACTAACGTACTTAAGCACTGTAGCAGGTAACCCAGGGAGTTTGTGGGCTCTCCATCCTTGTAGGCATTTAGTGCTGCATTAGACAAGATCCTGAGCAGCCTGGCCTAACTCAGACTTTAGCTGTGCCCTGAGCACCTGACACATCATATGGCCTCCAGGGGAGCTCCCAACTTGAGTTATTCTGGTTCTGATCTGCGCCATTTGGGAAGGAATGAGAGGTGCCAGCCAAGAAATACTCAGTAAAGAAAGTCATGGAGCCCAGTGAAATAGAGCATTCAGTAAACACTCAACCTGGGCCTTACTCCCCAGTGTGTAAATGGGAAATGAATCTTATTTCACATGGTATCCAAGGGTGTACATGTCTCAGCAGGTGGAGTAAGGTTTGCATTTGTCCCAGGCTCAGAGAGGAGGCATGAGGAGTAAAGCACTTAAAATTTGCCATATTTGTTGGTATGCTATTTAATTTTTATACTTCAATACCAGGAATAAAACACCCTTACCTTCACCTCACAAAAGTGCCACCTGGTTCTCTTTGTGGCTGTGTTTCAAATGGGGAATGGGCAACTTTGAGGGGACGGTCACCAGCAATAGTTTGGAAAAAAATTAAGAAAAGATTTCAAATTTGTAATATTCAAATAACCTGAGTATTTATACTGCAGGTTGCTTATTGCAGTATTTCTGTGTTTGCAGATGGAAAGCCCAAATAGGATCAAGTGCAGATATAGACATTGTCTGTAGACAGTTTCTAATGTATCCAAAAAATTCTGGGCACAAATGTATTCAGTTATTTCATTGGTATTTAGTCTATTGTTTACAAAGAAATAGACAGATAATAGGATGAGAATTTTCTTGTTTATAATTTGTGGCCCTGTAGATAATTTTTTTAAGGAAAGAACCATGAAGAACGTGCAAGGAGCCTCTTCCATTTCGTTTCTTTGTTGACTTTCATTTGGACTGTTTATTGAATTATTTATTTGGTTTTCCCCTCAACTGTACTTCTTTCTGGAAAATACCCATGAGACATATGTTTTGAATGCTTTTGTTGAACCTTAGCTGACATGGCCATCTCGAGAACACAGGCATGCTTGCACATTTATGGACACGGCGTACAGGCCTTGACAGACACACCTATCAGTGGCAGACCATCACTGAAAAATCTCTTTGTGCTTTTACTGACAGACTGGTTTGGTGTCTCACTCTTCAGCTGTGTGCTATTTGAAGACTGATTTCCTTTCCTGTGTTTTGTTTTTCTCATTTTATAAGCCAAAGTACTTCTTCTGCTTAATTTAGTTACTTCATTAATGATATAGGAAGGTTTTTAAACTTATATGTTCCTATTTGGAAAATAGGCTAGTGTTTATTGTCTTCAGTGATCATATCCCATGTTGTGAAATGTAGCCACTTAGAGTTTTTTCTTCTGCTTAGTCTAAACCTTTATTACTGGCACAACTCACACCAGCACCTTCTGGAGGACTGAGGTAACCAACTGGCTTTGGTTTAGGGGTCAGTTTGGAAGCACATTCTTAAGTTTTAAGGGTTTTCCATTGAAGACTAGAGTAAACCAAAAGGCCATTGACTTACGTGCATGCTACTCATGTGAGTAAATGATTTTAAAAAGTCTGTTTCTCTTTTGTAAATCAGAATTTTGTGACCAAAAAGGAACTTTGGATTTTGGAACTTTGATCCTTGTGCTAAATATAGTGATTCCATGTTCTTAAGCTTTAATTAAACTGTCTTAGAGCCTTTAATTAATTTTGTTTAAGATACATGAGGATTTATAGCTATAAGTATTGTTGGTCAGGAAACTCTTTTCTTCAAAGTTTGATAAAAGCATAAAGATTGATAAAAGGAAATGATTTTGTGAGAGGTTGAATACATTCACAACAGCAATTACTTCTGTCAACCACAGCAAGAAAACTGGCAAACGGAGTAAATATAAAACACTTTTCTGGCCACTAAAGCTTGTTATGAGTAGATATGCATAAACTTCCAAGTTTCTTTTGATGGAGTTCCTCCCTAAACACTCCAGCTTCATGGAAGAGGGTCAGTTCCTATGGAAAATGGGCAAGAATTTGAAACAATAAACCTCATAATTTTCCTGAATGCGTAGGAGGCCAGACCTAGCAATGGGAAAGATGAAGTACTTTGTGCCAGCTTGGATTGCTGGTACCAAGTGCAACATCTGATAAGCAGAATATCCTCTTCAGCACCAGAACCCTGCATATATTGCAACTTCCACTAAAATTACTTTAAGGGACACAATTCACCCCAGACAGCCTTCTAGAAAACACTCATATTGATAACTCGGGATCTGTGTATCCCTTTTTCAAAACATCCTGAGGCAGCGAATCCCATCTTTTTCTTTTCCATGAATGCTCATTTTTATGCTTTACTTAATTCACATTGTAAGTGAATGCACTGAATTTCATGGATATAAAAATACTCTTTTTAAACTGTATTTTAGTAACAAACTGGATATTTCAGCTTTATTCTTTAACTCATGAAAAACAAAATTTAAAAAAAAATGAAAAAATCCCCTGCCATCTGGAATTATTGTTATTGTTTATAAAATTTAAGTAGTTTACTGCAGTAAGAGCCAATTAAATACTTCTTTTGTTGAAATCTTGTCCTAGAGCTGAGAGAGGTCTTGACTACAAACTAAAACTTCTAAGTCAGAATCCTCTGTAGTTAATTCCACTTATGTGTCGAGGATTTCAGTAGGGATGAAAAAAATCTACATGGTCATGTTCCATTCATGACAAAATTCACATGTTCATCCTGTTCATAGTTTTGTTAAAAGCACCAAGAAATGTCAATGACGGGCTATAAAGACACAAAATGGATAATCCAGCCATCACTCGTATCCCATGGTAGAGCAGGACACCTGGATTTGTTCGGTTTTGGTTTTAAAAAATAACATTTCTTTAATCCTGTGCATTACTCGTTATTAAGTCGCACTGCAAAACACTGATGCATTCAAATGCACTCCCCACACACAGGGTTTCATTCAGAGGCCTTACACACAGCAAATGACATCTGGTTCATTGAGGGCACTTGTAGGACCTCCTCAAACACTAAGGTGAGACAACAGGTCGTTGTTTCTTCCATCATTTCAGACTGAATCCTGTCACAGATGGGTGACATGCAACAGCAAAATCTGAAAATAGCAGAAAGAGATACCATGAAAGATGGGTCTGTGAACCTAACTGTGGCCTGCAGTGGCTGTGGAAATCTTCTATGGCTTACATCTTGCCCAAAGCTTTAAGGAGAGAAGGGGATTTTGGTGGGCAAATTTTTTATAAGGAGAATTACAAGCTGACCTGTGGGAGTTTCCTCTCCAGCAGTTGGTGAACAAGGCATTGACAGACTGCATCAATGAGCAGGTTGCTGAGTATATGACAAATGAAGTGTGATGGAATCATCTGCTTCCCCAGACAATCTGTACCAACCCTAATGAACAGTAGCGCAAGAAAAGAACAATAGTTGGCATGTTTATAGGAAATTTGGCTTGTTGCTACTTCTAACTGCTGTGTGGGGCAGCGATTTTGTATTTTCAAGCTACAAAAATAAGCCCGAAAAGTGTAACTGCCTTAAAGACACCCGTTGCAAGCTGCACACAGACACTGTCTTTGGCCAGCATGAGAGATGGAGCCTGGACTTGCAGAGCTGTCAGTGTCCCAGTGCCAGGCATCTACTCCTGGCCCCCAGAGACATGGTCTGGGTTTATTCACCTGGTCACTCCATGGGGTACTTGAATGTTCTGGGCTGCAGCAGTGGGACTGCCAGGCTGAGTCACATTTAAGTTTCTCGTGTCTGCAGGTCCCCTGTTTAGCAGTGAGATGTCATGCTCTCACCTATGAAAGTTGTGCGTGTTTTTCTGCTTGAACTGGTGGCCCATTTAACCTCATGTATCTTCTCTGACACCTCTGAGGTCCATGGGATGGACTGATCACTGGATTGATCCCAAGTTTGTTCTGTATCCTGCTTTTCCATAATGGCCACTGCACACCGAGTTGCTGCCAGCAACACTTGACAACATCAGACTGTTACAAATCTGGTTCAAGACCCTCCTTGGTAAAGCAGTGTTTCATACTGAGGTCTCCAACAGCTTGCATGACAAGGCTGCTGGCTGAAAAGGTAATCCATTATTCATTTGGGTAATATTTTGCTCAGACATACACAGGACAGCTAAAATTTGCATGATCCTTGAATTTTTCAGAGCAGTTGTGTTTCTATCAGCCAAGAAGATGACTGTGGATCAGCACACGCTGTTGCCTCACATAACTGAACAGGTCCTGAAGCTGGAGTTTCCTGCTTTCCCTAAACCCAGATGATCAGCTGGAAGGCAGCTTCCCTGCCCTGGATTTTTTGATTTAAATCAGCAAAAAAAGGTAGGTGTGAGAACATCCATCAAGACGTTCTGTGCCAGGCTCCTGGGAGCAATGGTGAAGTTATCCACTGGATACACAGGCAGGAGCTATGGAAAGATGGCAGAGAGGTGCTCAGGATGGGAATCTGCTCTGTCCATCTGCAGAGCACTGATTAGATATAATATGTAGTGGCTGTTGTACCAGTTGCTGATTGTTCCTATTTGGGACAGAAATGTGCTGCCTACGGCCTGTGCCTCTCACACAGGCCCCCCTTGGCAGTGCTGGAGGTAAAACATGGGGCAGCTTCTGTTGGTGAACCCCTTGTCCCAGGAATATGATCACATTCTGTGTGAGCATCCATGACCCAACTGCTAACAGACATTTTCCCAAGTATTTCTTGCTGTTCACTCGCCTAATTAGATGAGCAAAATTACTTCATTCCACTCCCTGGTGTAAATCTGTGATAGCTTTATCAGCATCACACTGTAAACTGTAACGCTGTAATCAGCCCAGAACATATCTGCCTATTTCCTGAGAGTTTGAAGGGCCAAAATGTTACATTTTTATGTGCGGCCTCCTCTCTAAACAGCCTTTTATTGCAATTTTCGTTTCTCCAGACTATTTTAATTAAAATACAATGTTTTCCTTATAAAATGAAACAGCCAAGTTTATTAGTTATAGTGTCAGGGATGTTATTTGCTGACAGTTCTATACTAGTGTAAATCCTCCAAACTCTAGACTCCTTAAAGAATAAACCATTTCAGCATACGACCATCAGATTATGAGACCTCTTTGTCCCCAGCTACCTTTTCACAGTTAGGGGAACACTCGCTCTGTCCTTTGCTCTGTCACCACAGCAGAAAATTGTTTCACAAGTCTTTTTAGCAGTAGATATTTGTATTCTCCAGTCTGTAATTTCCTCCCAAAATGAACAGAGATCTTAGAGATCAGAGATTAAACTCAGAGAGGAATTATATCAATAACAAAAATTATCCTGTGAATTTGTTTTAATCATGTAGTTCAACTGCTTGAAGCAACTATGATACCTAAACAGAACTCAGGCCACTTGGCTTACATCTTTCCTTCTCTTTCTGTTCAGTCATCTGAATTAAAGCTAGCCTTCATTTTTACCTTTTAATGGCAGTTTTATTTATCTCACAATTTTGTGAGATGAATAATAAATCTTGGTCACTCAGAACTGTTCATGGCAGAAGCTTCCCCTGTTGCCTTACCATGCCTGCATGTGCTTCCAAGCTCTGGAGATCTTTCTGACCTGGACAAGCACCTCTGGCTTGTGCTGAGCTGAGCTCCTGATGGTGCATTAGCTGTCCACAAAGGAAAAGAAAAATTTAATTTGTGGTAATGTGACAGTTCTCATATACTTGATTGTCTGGCAAGCTTCACAGAAGCGGGGATTTAGCAAAGAAACACTTAACTCTGCCTCATTTGTTGAGATACATCTATATTTTGAATTAGAAAAATATGATTAGAATATAAATGCTAAAGGACATGAATCTTTGCCCTGTGTATCTTTGTGACTTCCCATAAAGGCTTATGACACAGCTCTCAGTAGAGTGAACGTAGCCAGGCACAATCTAACAAAATCATCCAAGAGGATATAAATAGCAACAAGAGAGATATGATCTGAGGGTTTTTTTGGGTTAGTTTGGTTGGTTGGGTATTTTTTTTATGCAAGACCATGCACATGGTTTAAATACCTTCACAGGCTATATATAGCACAGGAGCTTCCAACTCACAGGGAAGTTTTAGTCACACAAACAGGGAAAAAACACTTTGCAGCCTGGCTGGCTTTCAACAAGCAAATTACTCCTGAGAGACACAACTGGTTAAGCCTCAAAAACCTCAGAGGTGTCAGCTTTGACTGGTAGAGGTGTGAACCCACATTCATGTGGGCCTAACCTGTCTGAGAAGTCAGGTACAGAGTTTGTTGTAGGGGTATTGGACATATATTCTGATAATTGAGACATATATTCTAATAATAGGGCATAATTCAGATAAGTGAGAGCTCAGGGTATATGCTTTTGAGCAGGGTGACTCGGAAGTATATAGAAGTAGGTCAGTGACCAAGAAAAAGCTTGGGAGGGCATCCTGACCTCTACATTTTAAGAAATAGTAGAATAAAAAAGTGAAAGATTAAAGAGAAATGGATGGATAAGGGTAAAGCAAGCTTTTCACACTAATTCAGAAAAGAAATACACGGTTAAAAAACTATGAAAAATAATTGCCAAGCTAAGAAGTCACAATTTGAAATGCAATATATATGGTATATAAAATACTTTTCTTGTCAGGACATCCAGAACTTCTCCCCTGATCTCTCGGTTTTACTGAAAACGTCTCTCTGCACATTAACCAGGCTGCCTCCATTAAAGCACAATCAGGTAAAATTCCATATCCACAGGGAAACCTTGCATGAACCTGTAAGAGAGAACTACCTGACTTAATCCCATAAAAACCTATAAATACTTCATAAATCACTTCCCCTTCTGAATTAAGAAAAAAAATCCTTTAAGGTGTACATTGTAAATTAGTTTAATCCAGTGAAGTGGTCCATTGCTGAAATGCATTTCCCAGTACTCTTTAAAAGTAGAGAGTATTTTTTTCTTTCATGAACTAATTACTAACTCTGGGTACTCCTTGAATGATGTGGTACAGATTTTGTCATTCCTAGTATAGAGTTACTGAAAACTGCATTGAAAGGTCATAAATTTAAATATTTGTATTTTATTATCAAATGTGTCTTATTTTTTCCCTAGGTTTTCATTTATTCCCCCATTCTAAAAATATCTTATAAAGGACTTGAGTTATAAAGAAACTCCAAGTTTTTTTCCTTAGTATGTTTTCCACCAACTCTCTGCAGTCAAGAGCTGCAAGGTTCAGGACTTTCATTCTCTTATCTCTTGCCTTATATACATACATACAAACAAAATCTATTAACTAGCAAAAAGGGGGTCAGAAGAAATGAAAACATACTTCACACTTGTGTCTGCTTGCTTGCTTTCCTCCCCACAAAAAGAAGAAATATGAGTCCTTCTACACATCTCTGTTTGACTAAGGCAAGAATTCCCTGATTAATACAATAAAACAGGCTTTCCCAGGGGACAAAGCATCAGGCTGACAAAGTAAAAATAGAAAAGGAAATGTTGGGAATGCACAACTGGTTTCAGAACTATTCAATTATTTCAGGTTTGTGTTACAATATTTAAAGTACTACAGTAATGCACCTTAATTGCTTGGCATTCTTCTGTCTTTTAAAAGAGAAAATATTTTATGCAGCATAAAAACGCTCTCTAAACTTGTCTTATATAGTGTTGAGTGCAAGCAAGTCCAAAATTAACAGAAGAAATCTGTTCACCTATTACTGTTAGTCCTTGTGCATGCAGAGAAACTTAAAAAAAACAAAACCAAACCATTTTCCCATTATTACAGATATACAGAACGAGCTGCTAGTATGAAAAGGGAATACATTCATGTGGGTTGCATGGGTATATTACGTACAGCAGGTGGCCATATAGAAACAAGGGCAGGTACTGAACAGCTGTGCACAAAAAAAATAGCATTAATTACCTACTGGCACTGTAGAACTAGAGGTTTGTTTCCTATAGTTGAATAATAGTTCCTTCAACATCTTTCCAAAACACATTTACAGACTCAAACAACTGCTCATGATAACGAGGAAATTCCATACCTAGTTCACAATATTATCATGCAACTAAATCTGTTTGTAAAAGTTGTGAGTGCATATTAGCACTCACATGCCACTCTATGTTGGCACCACATATTTGCACGCCAAAAATCCACAGTGTGGCCACCACATGACCCCAAAAATCAGACAAACAAGGAGGAAGTATTTTTCTTTTGTCACTGACTGTAATGAAATTGCATACAGAACATATTTTGCATTTGTAGGCAGCTACAGCAAAAGGACTGGATAATGGATCTTTAATATTAATTTATTGATAAAAAAAGTGAGAGCTAGTTTCTATCAGTTCTTTTATCAGAAAGCTGGCAGCACCATCTCCATTTCTGAGAGCAGAAGAAAGAAGATTCAGGTGAAATTAAGTACAGTCTTTAGATGTGCAAAGTAGAAGAATAACAAGGGTGTAAGCCTGGAAAGCATCTCCCTCTATGTCCATCTTTATTTTCAACCTTCAGAAATCATAAATGTCCTCATACTGCAGTTTCATCAGAAAGAAAATCTAATTACATGAAATTTGCTTTATTTCAGAAAAATATATATGATCTTTAGATTACAAAAGTATTGTTCCATCTTAGTTTTTTATTTTATCACCTATTTTGTGGTCTCATATTTACAAGGTGACACTAAATACTTGTGTAACACAGCAGGTTTTAGTTGAAATGTCCTTAAAAGGAGAAAAAAAATGTAAGATATAGCAATGTCAGAAATCTGGACATACACATACAGCTTGCATTTATGTGTCAGAGAGTAACAGAAAATTATATGTCCAAGTTTTGCAAGACATAAGTCCTTGCTGTATATTGCCAGGATTTTCATTAAAAGATCAGATTGAATAGAGTCAACTGGTTGAGGTGGAATAGGGAAAAAAAAGGAACAGGATCACATTCCAGGAACACACTTCTTAAAATTGTACTCTATTATCCTATTTTTTTTCCAATACTATCTCCTATAAGCCATGAACAAAAAACTGGTGCAACCTACATGTACGTACCACAATTTGTAGATTAATTTATTTAAATGTCATAGGTCTTTTAAAATAGCATTAAAATAATCTAATGGATCAAATGCTATGCAACAAATGCTATGGAGTTCATTAGCTAATTTTCTGCATTTATTGAAACAACGTGTGACTGACCAATCACATGCTATTTTGAAAGGCATTCAGTCATGATACCAGTTTTATTAGTCCTTTTGTAATTAATCACAGTAGTTCACTGAGTAAGAAAAACAGCATGCATTTGTTGGAAACAATCAGTGACAGTCACAGGCTTGACAGTCATTTTAGTGTGCTAAATTGTGTCCCAAACCCAAGAACTACACCTGCCTCCTCTCCAGCCTTAAAACATCGCTTGGACTCCTCAGAGTGACAAGTGAGCATGAAACACCACTGCAGAGACCAAACTAATTCAAGCTAAAGAGGTAGATAACCATCAGAAAAATGTTGGTTTGTGTTGAGCAAGGCAGATCCCAATAGGATCACGAATGTCATTCTCCTCTTTCTTCAGTTTTAAAGAGTGAATGCATTTGACGCTTTAAGGAAACCAGAAATCCCTCTGGATCCAATAAATTCCAATTCAGCTTTATCTTATTGAGTAACTAATATGATCCAACCGTCCACATAAACACAAGAAGTGCTGAACACAAGCAAAATAACTCTTTGTACTGTGAGTAGTACTTTGTTTTGGACTTCGTGGTATCTTTCTCTGCAACAGTCCATGGAGGATGTGGATTCCAATAGTTCTAAAAATAATGAAATACAGCATTAATGTGGATGTTCTGCTTTCACTCAAGGGATGTGCTACCCAGGCAATGCCAGATGATGCCCTACTGGAGGTACTTATTCCTGTATCTTTTATATTAAATATATATATATATATTGATATGTAAGGTGTGCTCTATATGGACAAAAAGAAAGTAAGGCAGTAGAGTGCAGGGGAGCCCAGTCCTACAGTAAAAACAAAGCTGCCATGCCCTCCAAGCCTTCCTGTGATAACAGGGTTTAGTAGCTTCCACCTCAACCCAAATGAGTGCTTGAAGAACTTGTCTAAGTGCTCTGAGTATAATTGTCCTGTGACAAGCACATCTCTTTCCCTAAATGTTTAGCAGGTTTGCATTAGGAGAGTTTTTCAGAGGTCTCCAGTGCAGAGGTCAATAAACTAACACAATCCCAGTTTGGAGACAAGAAATTGGAATAGTTTATTGGATTTACAACTTCATATTTAAAGGATTTAGGGTTTGCATATTTAACAGGGGGGTTACATATTCATTCTATTACAATTAGAGGGTTTCACAAGGATGTCAACCCAGGCTGACAATCTTGGGGTCTTAGGAATTACCTCATGGGAAAAATCTATTTTTACCTTTGGGGATTTTACAGGGGGGGATGAGGTATTCCCATCTGCAGGATTCAAGGGATCCAGAGAATGCACATGCAAAGAGGGGAACACAAAGGGTTTTATGCAGAGGTCTGATGAGATCAGGATGTGGGTCTCTGGCTCGGGTAGGGCACGTGATAACATCATGTAAGGAGTCTCTACACATCCTGCTGAAGAAGGCAGGAAGAGTCCACAGAGATGAGGTCACTGAAGAGGGGTTTTCCCAGCTTCTGCAGCCCATGGCCTTCTGCAGAGACCACTCAAATTTCTTTCTGCAGATATCATACTTTGGAAGCCAACACTCCAAGAGACTTAGGATGAATTTTCAGTGAGAACACCATGACCCATGTGGTGATTCCAGACAAGCCAATGCAGGAGAACAAACGACAGCTTTGTCCTCGGGCAGCCAACAGGCAGGGTTTGGGCACAGCTCTACATGAATTAAGCTCTAGTGCTTCTCATCTGAGCTGGGACAGTTATCATTCAAGTGCTGGCTCTGCCAGCTTAAATCCAGGGAAGCTGTGAGCCTTGTGCTGGCCTTCAGGTGGGACATGTGGCTTGGCTTTGTCTGGGCTGAGCAGCTCTTGTGCTCTTTCATGCTTGCTGCCAACCAGAGGGACTCTGGAGCTGAGGATGGTTTCAGCCTTTCAGCTCGAACCACCCGCTACCAAGACTGAAAATGCAACAGATACTTTCACTCAGATTGGCTTTTTCTATGTCACATTCTTTCCTTGTTGGAAAGGTTATTTCAACATCTCACTGATTTGTTGCATTTGCTTTTTCTTACTCACCGTGCCTGCTGTTCTTAGCACAGGAAGAGCCCATTGCTTTGCTCCATTAAAAGGTTTACTGTAAGAAGGTTGAGATCACTCTCCTGAGCTGTATTAGGTGGAAAGCATTGGTTGTGTGTTTTTTGTCCCAGTGTTCATTCTCTGCTGTTATTTAAGGACATACATAGACAAATTGCTAGCCCTGAAGCCTCTTGCTAATGATTTATACACTCTGCCAGTGTAGTTAGAATACTTCTAATACAAACCTTTTTTTTTTATTATTTAACCCAGCTATTCCTTACTCTGTATGCCTTATTTAACAAGTTGCATTTTTTTTCAGGTAGCAAAGGTTGGCCAAGATAACAATGCATTTTAATGATTGATTTGGTAGGATAAACCAAAGAAATAATCTCTGCAAGAATTTTATCATTCCAATTGTCAGGTTTAAGGGATGTTGATCCTTTAAGAACTGAGACCAGATTGCACAAGGTTTTGTTTCATCTCCTAATCCATATTTTCTTCAGTTCCACTCTCCCCTCTCCTAGGCTGCAAATGTAATGAATAGGTTTGATTAACAAATGGATAATGAGAAAGCAGAGGTCTTCCTACTGCTGCTGTCTGCTAGTCACAGACAATTCCACTTCAGTCTTTCACTCAAAACAGAACAAGCTGCAGAAAATAAGTGCTTCCATGAAAAATAAACAGGGAAACATCTGCCATGGAAAACAAGAGATGCCACTAAATAAACAAGCTTCAAAAAAGAAGCCCTCTATCCTCTTTTATCAGAGAGGTGAAACAGAGAATATTTGCATGTCTCTATAGTTAAGCTAAATTAAAGAATATGCTTTTATAAAAACTTGTCTTCCTCTTTCTGATCAAGGAAATAACATCATTTTCCAGTGTCCAGAAGTTAAAACTCTCAACCTACCATAATTAAACTCAGAAACAGTTACCTATAATATGTGAGATTCCATTCCAGTTTTACCCATGTGTTTTCTCCAGAGTCACATTTTCCACCCCAGTGAAGACAGACAGATGTGATCAAGAGTAGTCAGAGCAAGTTAAATCTGTGTAGTGATGTGACATGTTGCAGAGTACAGGTAAAAAAGAACTTTTTGCTCCTTTTAGGTTGAAATCTGTGAGACTTCCAGAAGAGGAAATGACTCCAATGGTTACACTTGCTGCATGTGGAGGAGCTGTAGAGCAAACCCAAATTGTACCAAATCAGCAGGCACTCTAATGCTGTTACAATCTGCTCTTGTTTTCTTTTTTTCAGGACAAGAGTTATAATTTATGCAAAAGGAGAGCAATCAGAAGTCCCTAGATTTGTAGAAGTAGTGTGATAAGGCAGATAAAGAATGGTCTTAAGATCCCAGATACAAAATAATGTGTATTGATTTTTAACAAAGTAAAAATTAGATGCAATGCTGTTTTTCCAGTCTTTGTTACTGCGTCTTCCTAAGGAGATAAATTTAAATTCAAATGCAAAGATAATTCAAGTGGAGATTTCAGTTTGGTCTTGAGTAATCCAGTGTTGGGGGAATATGATGCTCTGTCGATTATTTGAAATTGAATTGATTATCTTACCAAACACACAAGGTATTATTTCATCCTAGAAGACAATACCAAAGTCAGAGGGAATGTTTATATATTGGAAATGACCTGGTTTTTCAAGTGGAAACCATTAGAGAAGAAATTGAGGTTTCCTCATAGGATTTTATGATTCAAAACAACAATTCATGCCACATAAACAAAAATGCTTCCAGCCTGAGAACATGTGTATCAGTTTTGTAGGATGATGATGCCAAAATGGCAAATGGCAATAAAGATTTAAAATAGGAATCAATCTTAAATTTTATTTTCGTGTTACTAATCAGAAATTGTATAGTATGTAAATGCCATATATAATAAAAGGGAATATAAGAAATTTCAGTAGATGGATCATTCCAGAACAATGCAATTCATATAAATAGTTTGTCTCAGCTAGAAAGAATTCAGCAGCATTCTTAGAAGAATATTTGTTCCGTGTAAATGAAATTGGACACAGAGAACTCAAAACAAATTGGATGCAGAGAACTATAGCATGGCTTGCTGCATCCATCTCATTTCCCAGCACTCTGATCCCTGAGCACTCTCCGTGTCTGGGGCAGTGCTCAGGCTGCAGAGCTGGCAGGCTCCCAAGGGGCTGCATCCGACACGGAATCTCTCCCTGACTGCACCCACTGGCAAGTCCTGTCTAGCAAGGCTCCTTCTCCGTGTCCTCTCCTCCCAGGGTCACACGAGGCCACAGGCAGCTGGCTCAGAATGGGCTTCTGCCTCACTTGACTGCAGCAGGAAAAAAGAACGGAGAGGTTCTCTCTGGTGCCTCGCTCGTGCACGAGGAACCGGCTGCTCCTTCTGCCGTCACCTCGTGGCTTTGGGGGGAAGGTCTTGTTTACATCCCTCCTTCAGCAAATTTGCAGATGACACTAAGCTGGGGGTTAGTGTTGAACAGCTGGAGGGCAGGAGGGCTCTGCAGAGGGACATGGATAGGTTGGAGAGTTGGGTTGATTCCAACGGGATGAGGTTCAACAAGGCCAAGTGTCGGGTCCTGCACTTTGGCCACAACAACCCCCTGCAGCGCTACAGGCTGGGGACAGAGTGGCTGGAGAGCAGCCAGGCAGAGAGGGACCTGGGAGTTCAGATTGATAGGAAGCTGAACATGAGCCAGCAGTGTGCCCAGGTGGCCAAGAAGACCAATGGATCCTGGCCTGGATCAAGAACAGTGTGGCCAACAGGTCCAAGGAAGTGATTCTGCCCCTGGACTCAGCACTGGTGAGGCCACCCCTGGAGTGCTGTGTCCAGTTCTGGGCCCCTCAGTTCAGGAAGGACATTGAGGTGCTGGAGCAGGTCCAGAGGAGGGCAATGGGGCTGGGGAAGGGACTCAAGCACAGGTCCTATGAGGAGAGGCTGAGGGAGCTGGGGCTGTTCAGCCTGGAGAAGAGGAGGCTCAGGGGAGACCTCCTCACTCTCTGCAACTCCCTGACAGGAGGGGGGAGCCAGGTGGGGGTTGGTCTCTTTTCCCAGGCAACGATCAGCAAGACAAGAGGGCTCGGTCTTAAACTGTGCCAGGGGAGGTTTAGGTTGGATATTAGAAAGAATTTCTTTCCAGAGAGGGTAATCAGCCATTGGAATGGGCTGCCCGGGGAAGTGGTGGATTCTCCATCCCTGAAGATTTTTAAGATGAGACTGGATGTGGCACTTAGTGCCATGGTCGAGTTACCACAGCTGTAGTGGATCAAGGGTTGGACTTGATGATCTCAGAGGTCCCTTCCAACCCAGCTGATTCTGTGATTCTATGATTCTATGATTCCCCTCACCATGTGGTTATCCTCCCTGGAAATGGGCACCTGGTCTTTGCCACCTCAGGAAGACAGAAGCATGGGAATGGCCAACACTTACCCTGCTCCCTTGTTGCCTGAGGGTTTTTTGATTTTTCAATTTTTCTAATTTCTATAAGTTTTAGAAGTAGTTATATAGCAAATGCAGATTTTAGAAGCAGCTGCATTTATTCCCTCACCCTTTAGCACAGTAGCTACACAGAACCCCAACCCTCTTACCCCATTCCATGTTCCCCATATCAATTCCCCCTTAAATTCCATTCAGCATATTTAGTCTTCTTTTCAAGGTAAGTCTTCTACTGTTTAAGAACATCTGCTCCCTACCCTGAACTGCAAGATATAACCGAGGACTGTGTGCACTGTGTGCTCCAAAGAAGAGGAAGATGATGAAGAGAAGGTCCTGATACAACCCCAGACCCAATTCCCAGGTCAGGGGGTGGAACAGGGCAAAGGCCAGGGGTGGATGATTCAGGGATTGGATGGACATCATTACAAAATGTTAACACTGGGTCAAGAGCAGCAGCATGTGTAACTTATAACCTCAGTGCCTGAGAGGCATCATTAAAACCTTCCCTCACCTTACCTCCAAAATTAGATTGCCCTGGAGTTTTTTCTCCCTGAGTTTTCTTTAGGCAACACCCTCTTAATGCTGTTCTTTAAGGTGTGACCTTGTCCTTTCACATGTGTGTGGTGTTCCTTCAGGCTCCTTGTGGTTCACCTGTTGGACAGACTGCATCTTGCTGTTTATTTGGGATTCACTGTCTATGCATAAAGTAAGGTCAAAAGTGAATAATGTGATAATTCTGGCTTGCCACCTGTTCTGAGTGAGCTCAGTAGCACTTAGCAGCAAATCCATTTCTGCCAGAGTTTTATCAGCTCTAGGAGATACCAAGCCCTGTTTGAAAGTCTCCAAGGACCTGAATTTGTGTCATAAAATGAAAAACAATACTAATAGCTAATTCTTATTACTAATTTTTGTTTTATTTTGATTTTTTAACATTTTAAAAGTCACTTCTTAGATCTTATTTTGCATTTATCTGATAAATTAAATGTGCTTTACTTCTTTCCTCCTTACAGACTATGATCAAGCTCCTGCTGAGCATATTTTTGATATGTCAGTTCACTGGATCTCCATTAGTATGCTTATTCTGTAAGGTTGATTTTCCAGTTCTAGAAAGGTTGTAATTCTCTTATGGACCTTTCTGGTAGGACAAACACCTGAACTGCAAACAGGATGCTAATATCAGAGTGGTCAACTGTCATATCCATCCACAGAAAAAGCTTCTTCTGATATTCTGTATTTTCTTCTATGTCTTTATTCCTGTTAACTATACTACTATAAAATTTTCTTAGTCATGTTTTTCCTAAGGCAATGCCTACAGCATAAGAGCATCTTGCCTGTCCTGTCCTTACTTAATTACAGAATTGGAGAATAGTTTTCTGGAAGTGATGTGCTGCCATACCTTTGAACAAGTTACCTTTTTTTCCTGTGACTTTGGTAGCCTGTGTGTGGCACGGATGGGGGGGAAGGTGCTGGGGTGAAAGGAGTGCCTGAGTGAGAAGGGATTTTATAGAGGGATAAAAACTAAAATGCTCTTTAGGAGGACAGACCCCTTCAGGATGTCAGCAGGATGAGGTGTATAATTACTTCGTTTTTCAACATGTCCTTCCAAACATGCTCACTAAATAGTGCTTATACCAGTTATGAAATCTGTTATCTATGACATGGAAAACACGAGAACTGTGGTAATTTAAAATAAGTTAACACCTTCGTAAGAGAAATTTGGAAAATTTTGGGGTTTACATCTCTCTTTCTCCAGTTCTTATGGACTCCATTGCTGTTGGATTTTTTTAGTTGAGTTGAGTTTTGCTTGTCCACTTTAGGTGTGAGATATACATGCAAAAAGTTCTTAAATATGTAAACTTAGTTACACTATTTGCCCTAGAAGATCACTAGAGCTGACAAGGTACAATTTTTATCAGAATAAAAAACCCTTTTCAGTTTATAATTACATTTTGTGAAAACCTTCAGGTCTCGAGCATCCATCCTGAATGAGCTACGAAGCGAATAATTTACATGACTTCATTTTTCACAGGGAAGCTGATATTCAAACTGATGATAAAATACATCAGTTTCAAAAGCTTGTTTTGAGTAGCCACCACCAAACAGGGTAACTGCCTTTGGAAAACGGGACATGCTTCTGGTCATGCTCTTGCATTCCTGCAGTGTACCCTGCCCAGGTTGGGTGAGCAATGGGTGCTGCATCTCTCACGTAATTCTGTAAATATCTAAGCCACGCCACAGGGAAAGCACAGCATCTCCAGCTCCAGTGCAGATGTTTTCCATACAGGAAGCCTCTAATCCAAACTTTCCCTCCTCTCCTCTTGCTGGCCTCACATGGCCTCATCATGTTCTTTGCTCATTTTGAAACAATAATATACATTTGAATGGCAGCCAGGCCGATTGCAGCCTGCCTTTCAAAAATCACCCAGTCCTTCTGACAATTGCATTTAGCAGAACATTCCAATCAACCAGAGTGGGGGTAGAAAATAATTTAATTTTTGTTGTTAATGAGTTCAAGGATGATGATCCACTAAGTAAATCTTATTTCTTCTTCAGTCATTTCCCATCAGTCCCACATTCAGGCACAAACCGTATATGTGCACGTCTTTATTCATATTAGAAATGTTTCCAGATTGCACAAAGGAGGTATTTGCCAAAGCATTTCTCTGAAGTGTTTCTACTTCTGAACAAAAAATCAAGGTGAACCCCGAAGGATGCTGTACAGCACTTTCTTGTGTCATAGCTTGTAAAGCCCAATTCAACAAACTGGTTTTCCTGTGATTAAATGTTACATTCTCACTTTGAAGTGACAGGGTGTCAGAATGACATGAATTGCTTGAAAAGTTTCAAAGCAGAGCTCAAGTGACTTGTTTTAAAGGATTTGTATATTCCTTGTGTTTGCAGAATAAGAGGCAGCTTTGTGTTTTTTTCTGGTGCCAAAACACACAGGAAAGCATGCATAATTTACTGGAATACAATGGGATAAGGGAACCTTCCAAAGTATTTTATTTAAATTTTTGTTCTGGTTTATATTTGCTCCTCTTTTTCTGGTGTTTTTCTGGCAATTGGAATGGATCTGAACTTGCACTCTCCCAAAATTTATAGAGTCTGTGAGAACGTGTGTGGTGTGGGTGGCTTGGAATGTTTTCTGGATCCATGAAAGCAAACTCTTGTGTGTAATATGATGATAAATTTCACAACTGCTTTGAAGGTGAACAGGAACAATCTTATCACTGGACTGATTGAACAGACCTGTGCAATAGCCCCCATCAATCACATTTTTTTATTATTTGCAAATTTCTGATGCCTCCACTGCGTGGCTTAGTCAGAACATGCTTCATGCAAACTGGTGATTTGTTAAAAAGCCCAAACACCCCACATTTGTTTGTTCCCTCCTTTCTGTGTTACACAAAGACAGAATAGTGCCATTATGTTTTTAATTGCTCCCACTGGGGATTCCAGGACACCAGTAAGGGAAGATCTACATCACATAAGGGTCATAAAACACATCTCTAATGTTTGGGCTCCCTTGGAACGCTGTTATACATCTGGGCTGTGTCTATATGACTAAATCCAAGCATGCCAGGAACATTTCTAAGCACTAGGGTGTGAATGTCTGTGCTAGTAAACAGAGCCTTACCTGGCATCAATTCATCCTTTTACAAACAGTGGTGTACCCAAACAAGTCCTGGGCACATTTTGGTGTTTTGGCTGTTTAACAGCCAGAGTGGCCAATCCCTGCAGGCAGATCTCCTGGAATCTCTCCTTTTGGAGAGTGAAAGCAGTTGTCTAGCTTTGACATAAGCCATCCCAATTCACTTGGACCCAAAGAATTCTCAGGCAAAATTCTTTTGCTGGAGCAGACGTAGCCAGAGGGACTACTATAAGAACGAGTAAAAGCTGGTATTTCCCCAGACCTTGTGCTGTCATGGAAGGCTATTTTGGAAAAAAACCAACACTTCTCTCAGATAAGGAACATCTGCTCATTTGTGATTTTTGAAATATCAGGTATCATAAGGAACTAACAAACTGATATATCTCCAACTGGGTTGCAACTGATCCTTCATTTTTGAGGAGAGATTTTCAATTGAAATATTTCCATCTCGGCCTCTTTCCCAGTTTATTTCAGTCTCCCACAGACCTGCTGAGCTCCTTTGTTGTTGCAAATGAGTAATGGGGAAAAACTACAATTAGCCTGAATTTGAAGGGCAAGATGTGTTTGAAAAAGAAACTCATTGGCTGCACGTTGGACCTCAATGGGGTAGCTCACGGAGTGCTGGAAAGCAGGAAAATCACATAAGGTTTTTAGTAGAATTTTAGAGGTTCACAAAGCTATTTAGAAATCCTCAGGAAGAAGGAAAATGTTGGCTGTCATTTAATTGATTTAGGACATATTCTACTTCTGTTAAAAAACAGTTAAAGAAACAGACTGTCCACTTAGAGATTTCTATCATAAGCCAAACAAGAAAAACCACCCATAGAAATCAGTGAAGAATCTAGTCTCAATATAGCAAGGGAAAGTGGAGGTAGAAGCTGGTAATTTACACAATACATTAATAATTTAGAATGTTTGTTATCTACAAAATTCCTAACTAAGGTCCAATCTGGTGACACAGAATAATTTGTGCCTCAGAAGTTGACACAATTAGCAAAGATAATTTTGATAATGAAAAAAAAAAGAAAGGTAAGCATTGTAAGAGGAAAAATTTAGAGATTTAAAAAAGTGGGTTATTAACCCAGATTTCCCCCAGAAAAGACACAATGAGAAAAATTTTTAATTGGTAGTAAAAACAATTAAAAAAAATAAAATAAACTGAAAAAGAGTAGAAGTTCTGCCATGCTGCTGGCTGGCTTGAGACCAAGGGGCAGTCAGATCCCTTTTCCTCCCACTCCTTCACTTGGTGTTAGCAGGAGTCAGAACCTCTAGGGCCAATAGCAGTATTAACAGTGTAAAGGTTTTTTGGGGTCTTCCAAGCAGAGTTGTATTTGATCCTTTTGTTTTTGTTTTTGTTTTTGTTTTTGTTTTTGTTTTTTTTACTTTGGACAGCTTTCTGTCAATTTGCCATTTCTTATTTTCAGGATATGTCAGGATTGCTGATTTCTGCCTTTCCCTGTTTTCTCTCTTTCACGTCTCTTATTACTCCTGTTAATTGTAACTCTATTTTTTCTCCCAGAATGATTTCCTCCCTTCCTGATTGCTCTTCTGTAACTCCTTTCCCATCTTTCTCCTTATCTGTGCTTGTCATGTCTGCTTTTCCTCACAGAACTCCTTGTCCAGGTTTCCTTTCTCAAAGGTAAAAAAAATTAAAGACATTCCAAACCATTTGTTCATATATTTTGTCAACTGTTTGTTATTCTGTCTTCCAAGTTATCTCTTCCCTCTAACACCACTGTTCTTTGTCGTTGTCTGTTTAATTTATAGGTAGTTTTGTATAATCTCTCTTTTAAAATTCATTAGATGCAAAATCTCTTTTGAGATCTTCACTAATAGAATGATCATTAATAACACGTTGGAATGAGTCAGAAGTGACACAGAGAATTTTGAAAAGGTGCCAAGTTTTGGATGTGTCTTTGGGCATTTAATGTGACCTTCCATATCTGTTGCCTCAAAACTGGAAGGGCAGATAAGTTGCACCAATGCAATAGAGAGATGATCTTTCCTTTGTCTAAAGGGTTTGTCACAACAGCTACTATGAATTGACTATAGCATGAGGGAAACCACTGCTTGGGGTTTGGCTTCATGGGCATCTTATAAGTATTGTCCTATCCTACAAGCTTTGTTTTCAAAAGAATAGAGAAGCTTGTCAACTGAGCTTTGTGATGGCAATTTTCCAGCTGGGAGTTATTTATTTAAAGCAGCACACTTGTATTGCCTAATGCACACCAAAATGTGACCTCCTTCAGCAGAAACCACAAACTGAAAAGTAGCCCTGTATGAGGGAATATTCTTGGGTTGTTTTGAGTCCAAAGACACCAAACACCTGGCATCTAAGCATTACACTTGGCTTTGACTCCTAATCCCAGCAACATCCAGGAAACTGTTGAGTTCAGCTGTGGTACTCACCACAGTTTGGCTTTTCGTGTGGACAAAATTCTTCATCTGACTAAACCTAAAGTTCTAATGATGTTAGGTGTGTATAGTGAACATCAGTAATGTTTTCCCTTTGATCTCAATGGGAAGTGTTTCCACCCCCAAGATGAAAGAGGTACCATAAGGACACTCCTCATTAAATAGATTTGCTGTCCATAGTGACCTAAAGTTCTACCAAGTCTTACTTAATGTTCGAGTTTGTGCTGCCTACCATCTTTCTGTTGGATGATCTTGTCCTCATGCATTATTCAGTGATGAACTAGGTCAAAGTAAACTTAGCATTGCTACCACAATGAACCATTTCACTGTGGTTGTCTGGAACAGTCTGAACCCGGCGTGTGTAACATTTTCTCTGTGCAATGATTAACATCATTTGAGCCAGGGGTTGAAATACTTACAAAGGATGGAAAAGGAGCTGTAGCAAATGAAATAGGGCATTAATGCCATGACACACATCAAAAAAATCAGCTGGGCATCAGATGCAGAAAGCAACAGTCCCACCTCTGAAGAGGTGATAGGTCCCATCTATTGACCAAATAAGAGTACTGATATCTTCCCTGTCCATACATCTCTGCAATGCCATCAGTTCTGGGGCTTCCCACGACAGTGCAACTCTCCAGGAGGTAGTCAATCACCAGAAATGTTCCTGGAGTAAGAGAGAAAGATCAAAATGTATCTGTACTTTGAGATGTCCAAATGGATCCTTAGGATTATGGGGAGTGGGGCAGTTAAGGACTCCTAAGGACATCTAAGGACTGTTGTATTTTCTGCCAATCCTCCCTGGCAAATCCAGCAGTCCAATCTATACAGCTCTGCTTCCCCCACTTGCCATGTTTCAAATTGACTTGGCTTGACTGTTAATATTTAAATTACTTTTTTTCATTCTTGAACTCAGGTGATCTTACACTTTAAAGTGCTCGTATACTTGCCTGAAGTTGATTCTACTCTAGTGAATGAAGCTACCTGGAAGATCTTACACCTAAAAGCTTCCTGTTAAACATGCAAAACAGCACTGGATATGTGCTTTTAGCAGTAATAATTATACTTGTGATTCTCCTGTTTAATGATTCACTTGACCTTTTCTAACCTAGATTTTCACTTGTATAAAGAACTAAGAAGTTTCATTTACATTTAAAAAAAAATTACAGCCACATGTCTCTCAGCTGGCCTGAGCAGCACTACTTAAATTGCCAAGAGTAGGAGAAAAAAATTCCAGTGAGAAATCACCTGAAGACAGGCTAAGTTGCCAAGTAATCACTTGTTTGACCCCAAGCAGCTGGTATTGTTCATGCTATGTAAGGCTGGAGGGCAGATCCCAGCGTTTCCTGGTGCTGGCTCAGCTCTCAGGAGCAAGGAGGGAGCTGTCAGCTGACTGATGGTGAGACCTCAGCAGGATGGGATGCACAGGCAGAACTTCCCTCCAGCTGGACAACGTGTGTCCTTCAGTCAGAGGTGGAAACTTGCTGGGGTGAGGGGAACCATTTAGATAAATGCAAGTTGGGTTGTTTTTTTTTTTTGCTCCCTCTGCTTAGGTTGTTCACGCTGTTGAGTCTGAAAGGCAGGTTCTTCAAAACAGATGGTTCTTTTCATTTGAGTCGATTTATTTGGCTCCTTTAATGAGGTGCTGAAAGTAAAGATGTTTAACATGCATTTTTCAAGGACTGCAGATGATGGGAGACTATAAACTAAGGTTATTACATAGGTTTAAGAACAGACAATTGTAGGGTTCTAGCTAACGTCCTGTAGTGGACTAGTGAAATAAAGCCTCAGGTTAGGGCTACTGATGAAATCAAGGCCAGTGCTTGAACTGAGGGGCCTCAAAACCGGATTTTTTATTTTTTTTCAGAATGGAATCACAGTTTTCATTTAGGACTCAGCGAGTTTATTCTGCCTGTAGTGGTAGCAGTTGCTGGCCTGTGATTAAGGTTAAGGCTAAGATTAGTGTTAGGGTTAAGTTTAATGCAGATGAGAGCCAAGAAGCAGCTCCATATGAAGCTGCTTGCCTAGTTTTGTATCAAAATGTTGGACTTAAAATTAGTTCCCTTGCCCAGAGAGGATGCTCAGTTAGGTTCAAATCTGTGTTTTAACTGGCGGGGTTTAAGGAGCCTGAACTCCATACAACTGAAATATGTTTCCCCCTTACAGAATAACAACCAGTGCCAACAGAAACACCCTAATTAGGCTCTTTTAGTAGCCAAGAATTTCAGATTAGAGGAAAATCAGTATATTGCTGGATTGAAATTAGCGTTCAGACATGTCAAGCGCTGCAGAAGTATAACTCCATGTAGGAGAAAAGCTTTCCACATGAATAAATCAGACAAGGACCTCTTGTCTGAATCCAGTCTTTCTATCTTATCTGGAATGTGATGGTGAAAAACTCAGGACAGCAAGGACATAGCTAGGACTGGGAAAAGACTTGGGAAGCCACCGGAGGTGGATTT
This sequence comes from Manacus candei, assembly GCF_025592945.1. Lineage (NCBI taxonomy): Eukaryota > Metazoa > Chordata > Aves > Passeriformes > Pipridae > Manacus > Manacus candei. Next base: position 27,324,530 of record NW_026138071.1, on the reverse strand, counting down.
GAGCCAGTGCTGAAACTGGGTCTCATGACAGAGTAACTGGTTTATGGATAAATACAGGGCAACGACCAGGGGTAAGAATTTCACTTGCTAGGGGAACTAAGAATTAAGTTTTGAATTAGCAACGTTGTGTTGTAACTAATGAACTTTAAGATGCTAATGGGTGTGGGTCAACACACAGTGCCAGTAAGGGCAGATGCAACAGGGTCAGGCACGAGTTAAAAAGATGTTCCTGCTGCTGGGTTAGTCATAGCTCCCTGGCTTTTCCTTCTGATTGTTTCTGCCTGACCAGAGATCTTAAGCTCAAGGCTGGATGTAGTGCTGGCATGTAGCCTAGAAGGGCTTTTCAATCACTGTTACACACCAGGCAGCCAGCACTGAGAATTTCGTGCAGGAAGGAGTTTCTGTGAGTCCCACTGGTCTGATACCTAGAGCCTGTCTCATCTGGAGTAAAGGGGATGATAGGGGCCAGTGTTAGGCAATGGCTTAATGCTGTCCTAATGAAAATGCAGTTTAAAACTGGTGCTGAGACAGCCAAGTATATTGTGTCAGACAGGATTTGCAAAAGGTGCCATTTTATGCGCAGAGCCAACTTTTATAATTTCTTTGGTGAATCTAGAAGTGCCTTGTGCTTTCACTAGAAATAATGCTGGTTTGGATATGTGATTTTCTCTTCACAAAGCAGTGATATTAGTTTTGATGTAAATGTATCCAGTCTTCACATTTATGTGAGTTTTGTGAAAAATTTCTGCGGTACTAAATAATTATTTATAACTTTCAGTATTACGGTTTGTATAGAGTTAAATTGTGTTATAAGAGTAGATTCTCTCTATTAAGACAGAGTATTAGGGGTAGGTTTACACTGTGTAGTGGTTTGGGTTTATTCCTTCCCTCGATCCTCTGTGTGGGTGCTGGGTTTCTCCATGTGGAGGCATTAGAGTTACTGTGCCAGATGGATGATGGAGCACTACTCTCTTAATTCCATATGAGAGGAATGATGGGCTCAGGAAGCAATTTTGAGAAAGAAATTAGGATGTATATATCCTCTTACTATTCCTGGGATAGAGGAAAACAACATAATTTTAAAAGCAGCAACAGAAGAGCTCTCACCATAATCCTTTCTTTCAATAAACAGAGTTATCTTGTTTCATGAGTTAAATTTGCACCAATAAACACACCATGAGTTCCCACAAGAACATGCCCAAGACAGTCCTCCACAGTCTAAAAATCATCCTAAAAATTATCTGAAAAATGTCCAAACTGCAGGAATTATCAGATCTCTGAGCTCTTTGTACTTGTCCTGCACCCCAAAACTTAACTTCTAATGTGAAATTTCTAACCCTAAGGGTGTCCAGAATACTCTTAATTATCTGTAACCTCAGTTACTATTTGCTTAATTTGTTAGAATTTTATTCTGTTTCATTTTGGGATTAAAACTTATACAATTTTGATGACACTGGTAAAAATGAAAGTTGCTGCGAGTGAAATGCAGAAGCAAGTGATAAAGTTTTCAGACATAAGCATGAATAATGCTCATATTGACAGTAGTGAAACTATTCAAGTGTAGAAGCTTTTGTTCATAAAGTGTCTGTGGCTGATAACTCTTGGCAATGTTGCAAAACTTCATATAGGTGTTCATTACAAAATAGGTCCTATTCCTCAAAATCAAACTGTTTACCATTTTCTGTATCTCATTTTGCTGACAAAAGGTTCAGACAATGCTAAAATACTCTTGTCTTCTGTAGGATATGACTTTTTTTTCTTACTTTACTCCAAGCCTGTAAGCTCTCTACATGCAGAGGTCCCTTCTTTTCTGAGCAATTTTGTGGCATCTTGCCTGCCTTTTTAAATTTAATTGTGTGTTAAAATGATGGCATAGCTAATAGCAATTACTTCAGTTTTTCCATAGCTGCACACAAAGCTGTATTTTCAGCAAAGTTTAGGGGAATTAGACAGTCAAATCCCAATAAATTTTAGTGGATTCTGGACACAGAACTGGCTCTGCTGCTTTGAAAATCCTGAAAGACTTATAATTTTCTTTGCTTTTACTAAGTAAATGTGGTAACCTTTTTAAGTTAAATGTTTAGAAATTAGCTGAAACACTTGTTCTGAATAGATCTAAATATTACCAAAATAGAGCAGTATTGTATTTTGTAACAGTTTGCAACAGTTCACATGCTCTCTTTTCCATCCCTCCTCCCTCTGCAAACTGAGGACCTGAGGAGCCAGCAACTGAAGTCAATGGAAAGAGAAGCTGCTGAGCAACTCTGTAAACAAACTCTCCCAGCTCGGTGAGGTACTCACAGAAAGGCATCCAAAAATGTGCTTTCCCTTTGTGTGGTGTCTGAACGCTCGAGGGCTGATACCAACTCCAAGTGCAACTGCAGAGCACCGTGGAGTGAAAGGAATTGTGTTAGCCAGGGGTTTCCTCAGGCTCTCAAACCTCAGGTGTACAGCAGAACTGTCATGTGAGAGCAGTCAGTGTCCAGCTTCAAAGGCAAAGGCACTGATAGCTACGGGTTCTTATTCCTTCAAAAATAAAACTGTGGTAGAATGTGATTCCACGCTCCCAGAAGTTTTCACTTCTTTCTTTTTTGTTATTTTTTTTATAATGCTTACTATGTGCTGTAGGACACATTCACATCAATATTTGCTTTCTGTTCATTTTCAGAAGGGTTGTGTTATCTCTGCAGTCTCAGTGCAGAGTGTTTCCATCAGTTAAAATCAGAAAGCTTTTCAAATGAAATATTGAACAGTATCCTTCTGTAACTCTTTTTATTTTTTGAAAAGGTATGTGATATAGTCTTCATGTTTTATCCATCCTCACCAAGCAGTTTTATGATGTTCCAGTCAGTAAACAGTGATTTTTAAAATGTGGTTTCACTCAGGCAATAGTTTCAAATGCTCAGCTGCTTTAATGGAATAAAATTGGTTTCAAAATACTTCAGGATCTTAGCACTGCAGAAATTAGTTTTCCTGTTCTTATTTTCATATAATGAAAAATCAGTTTTCTCAGTAGTTATCAGATGGTACATCTTTGAATGGGTGTGACCAAGTATCTGTGTGTGGGAAACTCTGATCTTTTTACCTCTTTTCACCTATTCTTGTTTTATCTACTTACATTTCTCCAAAGACTGAAGAGATTTAAAGCAACACCCATGAAAGCCGTTGATCTGGTTCATGGCTGGGACTTCTAAGAAAAAACTGTGCATGGGAACAAAATCTGAAGAACGAGGGAAAAATATGCTGATAAAAAAATGGATTAGATATGTCCCTCATTTCACAATTCCTTGTTGTGTGAGGTGCCAGACTATTCTGAGAGGACAATTTTAGGACAGAGATGATATGCAGTGTGTGGGGGAGAGCTACAAGATCCCAACTTCTCCCACCCTATCTTGGCTTCTGTGGCAAGCTACTCAGCTGCAGATCTAACTCATGCAGAAGGAGAAAAGTACGTTTATTTAGGCCCAGGGCTATGACTTCAAATTTTTTGTTGTTTTCTGTGTATTCAGGGAAACCTTATGGTTTGGCTTTTACTTAATGGCCCTACTGCTCTGACCTCCCCCCACCTGTTATGACTCAGCTAATTTAGGATTAACCCAAAACCATTAAGATTATACAAGCACTTTATGTCCTATTTGACTGTTTAGGTTGCTAAATATGTGTGGTGAAACTTTGATACAGTTTGGATGGCAAAACAATTCATATTATATAAAATGGTAATTAATCTGATATACTCACAGGAAAATTGTATGTCTAACATTCATGTTTATGTGTTTGTACAAGCTATGGAGGATATAGGCACCTTTGAAAAGAAAACAGGATTTATTTAGGGCTATTATTGGGACTATTAATGACATGGTGCAAGAGATTGGCACTGGAGCTGAAGGAATTTCCTACTGACAGACTTATTGCAGGGCTTACATCGTGCTTTGTTCCTTGCAAATCATCGTTCTAAAAAACAGATGTATGCTGAAGAGCACACCTAAGGCTTGCCTACCCTATGGCTTGTCTACTTGAAAAGAGGTTTTCTGCTGTTGAATTTTTCCTATCTATTACATTTTTACATCTCCCTATTTCTTCCAGAGAGCTGGTTCTCATAAATTATGCAGCGAGAGTATCATTCAAAATAAGGACAAGTGTTATCCTCCAAAGAATTAATCTGAGTCTTCAACTAGACCATTCCTGTTTGAGGCCATATAGCCCATTATTTTGAACATGCCCCAGCAAAATAACCATGATTCACAATGTCTAGGGAAACAAAGAAATTCTTGAGAGTCTGGCTATTACATTTTGTACTGGAAAACTTACAGAAATCATTGAGGAAGAAGCTATACTGGGGGAAAAAAAAAAAAGCACACAACAAATCTAACATCTGAGAAGGTGTGGGAGTCAGTTCTCAGAAACCAATAGGGTGTAATTCTTAAATTCTTTTCTGCATATTTCAGAATAATATCAACCTCTCTCTGGGAAGGAAGAAGAGGAACAGAAGAGGAAGAAAAGGAAGTATTCTATCTACAGCTGTCAGAAAGAAATGCACTAATTCATTTTACATTAATCTTCCAGAGTAGGAGGCAAAAAGAAGAGAAAAGGGTAATTTTACAGTTCAGTGAAACTTCACCCATTTATTATTTTAATGTTCCAAAATGCACAATAAGTCTTTAAAATAAGTGAGTGTCATCTATATAGTAATCTGAGTATACCAAACTGAATTGGACCCTTGTTGTTCACAAACACAGGTTGAGAAGCCCAAAAAGCCCTCAGTGATAATTGCAGTGTGCTAAAAATCAGAGGAAAATGACGTATTCATACCTCAAAGGAAAACATAATCCCAAGAGTTTAGGTACTGGTTTTTTCATATTTGTTTTCCATCGCTCTTTTGGTTTTCGCTTTTGTGGAAGGATATTTTGTTCTGCCACAAACTTTGCAGGTTTAGTGGCTCCTCTTCACCAGTTTTCCTCAGGAATAGATGCAGCACTGGATGTTTAACAGCTGATGGAGGGACCTTGGCCTGGGGAGCCACGAGCCCTTCTCAGGGAGTGCTTCCAGCGTGGGTTTGACTTCATTTCTCCCTGCTGACTCAACAACCTCTCAAACATTTCATTATGCAGGCTCTGTGGGACATGTGGGATACAGAATAGAGAGCATGAAAGGGTAGGAACACCTCACTATTATTTTCTTATTATTTTGCAGTTACAGAATGTTTGGCAAATGATGGTATACAAAGTTGCAAGGCAGATGCTATAAATTGGGTCAGTATGATATGTATGGCTGCCAAGGAGTCGTTTAAAGTATATTTTCACTGTTTCCAGCAAAAACAACAAGAAAGTAAAGACATCATGAAATAATTATGTCATTTGGAAGGGAAATATAGCAGGGATTTTAAAAACATACGTGCAAAAGGAAGAACAAATTGAACCCACACCATACTTGAAAACTTAATGGAAAAGGATAAATTGATAACACAAAAATAAAACCATTGTCTTATTCTCAATACAGTCTGAAATCCAAATTATATCCTACTTAGGGTCACTAACGAAGAGAAAGATAGAAACTGCTGTCTTTATTTTTGATACCATTTTTTATCTCTGCTCAAGGAGTAAGGAGGTTTCTAATGACAAACATCTTCCAAACTAGGAATTTAGTTAAAAGTGTAGAGCACTGAAGAGAAAGATAGCTAACCAATTAAACTATAAGCATAGACCATTTATTCACTGTCTGAAATACAATTTAAAATCATCAAAGACTGCCATGGTAAAACCAAATTGTACTTTAAAAAGCTGTAGCCTTTTTCTAAAACAACAGACAATAAAAGAAAATTTGCTTGACTGGACCAGCGGGTCACTGTGATTTCAGTTCTGAACAGATTAATTTTGGACCTTCATTTTTTTCAGTTTGTCAGTAAAGTCTTTGAGAGTTGCCAAAATATGCAACCAAGAGGCAAAAGAGTCAGGCTGAAAGGCTCGTGTGCTGTTCACAGTAAGGATTTATCTTTAAAACTTCTTAAGTCTTGAAACACCACCATTTTGGGGACATATTTTGTGCTGCTGCTCCCTGGTACATTATACTGCTTTTTAGCACTGGTGTGTCAGTGCTGTGCTGATGACTCAGTCAGGGTCAAGCTCCAGTTGTAGCCCAGATTTTGGAAAACATGCAGCAGCCAGCAATAACTTGCAGACTATCTTAACGAGCCTCTTTCCATGCCGCTAATTCCAGACTGTTATATAATTGCAAGACTTTAATATCCAAATTTTAAGGACATTGATGGCATTTTGCATTCCTTAAAGAGAAAAAAATTGAGATCTCAGAACAATTCCCTTTAAATAATTCCTGTTTAAATAATGAGGAACTTCTCATATACAGTCCTGAAGGTCTCAGTCTTCCCTACTCCTTGTAAGACAAATATTCTCATTACCACTTGATAATGGGCTGAACCAAAAGAATATGGCTGTGACTAAGTCAGTCCTAAATGACTAAGTAAGTCCTTTCCATTTCCAGTGTCTCCAATAAAACCTCTGCCCTAAAATAATAGTTAAATACCTATAGACAAGCCAAAGCCAAAAAAAAAAGTAAAAGTTTCCTCTAGAAAAGCCCCAGGGGCCTTGAGGGCAATGGAAATCAAATGATTTTGATTTGGAAGCAATTAATATTGTTACGAGCTGTGGAGGCAATCAAAATCCCATAAAGGGATCCCGTAAGTGCCTATTTGCCCTAAAATTAAGGGATGTGTGATGTGGAAACATGTCTGAGGCATGTGTTTAAAGACTCATATCTCTTTATGAATACAATGTTTTGTTATCAGGCCCCATGCTGCAAATCATCAGGGAGGCTTTACACTTTTTTTTTTTTTTTTAACCAAGTGGCTGATATTTTTAAGGATTTGCCAGCAGGTTTGTGTCACAGTGTTCTTAAGCATATTTTCTAACGTGACAAATTTGCCATGCTGATCTCTATAGGCCCCTCTTGCTCGTTACTTCATAGTGAGGATAGTGTTGGAGCTGATTGAAGTGTTCAGTAATAAAATATATGTGGCCAGCTAGCACTGCCTCTTCCACAAAGGGAAAACATTTTCTATTTGACTGTATTTGCATTCCTATTTGCTTTATGCAACTAATGCTGAGAGCTTTATGGCCCACTGTCTATAACATGCTGCTTTTCGTGCTATTCCTTTTTTGGTCTGGAAAAGTTTTTTGGTTTTTTGTTTTTTTTTTTTTTTAAATACTGAACTCTGTAATGCTGTATTACTCACAGCAATCTTTCTCATTTAACCATTTTTTTGGCACTATCTAATGGCCTGACTTCTCCTTAGAACAGGCAAAGTCACAGATTATCAGCGTCAAATAATCCAGTTCCTTCCACTCGTACTGGGATCGTGTTCTGTTCAGGATCTTCCCAATTCTTTTAAACCACATAGTTGTTTGAAAGCCAGCACTTCTTATAATATGGGCTCTTCTTTCTTGAGCTGTGCTTTGAACATCCCCCGCGGCGTTCTGTGAGTCAAATCTGAGCAAAGGTAGAAAGAAATCTTCAGAATACCCAGAAAATAGGAAAAACCTGACAGAAAGGTTTCATAGATCAGCAGAGCTCCCTGAAGGTGAAAGTTTGAGCTGTCAGTAAGGGTAGACAAGGGAAGCAGGAGTTTGAAAGCAGAAGATAGATGTATTTTTTCCGTAAGCTTGGCCACCAGCTCTGCTTTTGTGCATCTACAGAGCGTGATGAGAAGTGATTTTCCTCAGGACTTGCATCCTTGTTATTTATTATATCCTGGCAGCACGATGTGATGTGCTGAGATCTCAGCTGGATTTAGCCCAATATTCCAAAATTAAGCAAGTCAATGGATGCAAGTCAAGTTAAAGTTTTTTCATAGCGTTCCAAAGTGAATTAAGTTGTCCTGTAGCAATTCCCTCAGCCCATGATGCCCTGCTTTCAGTAATTACTGCAATGAAATACGGTGTGGCACTGCAGACTTGGGCCCTGATCTCACACATCAGTTCTCTGTTCTCATTCATGCTTCTGAGCTCCAAGGGGGCTTCCCTTATTGAACTCACCCTTGTTTCACCCCAAGAACAGCCTTTTGTCTTAGTGGGCCTAATAAAGCACTAGAAATGTTCTTGCACCAGTTTTGTTTTCCATCTGTTGGTAAGGTTTGCACAGGGGGTAAAATTAAAAAGATAATTCTAGTAGCTCTGCTGACAAAAAAGAGGGAGCAGGACACCTGTCAGAGCCACTGTGCATCCTGACCAGCTCTGAAGTTACAAGTAAGCAAATATCAAACCATCCAAGGCACATGATGAATAACAACTGGCATTTACTTTCTCCTTCCTAGTCTGCGTGGGTAAGAAAAACTGGCATGAAGTATGCAGCTACAGTTGAGCAAATTCTTTGAATTGCATCTGGTTTAAATAACTGAAAGTTTTCTCTCATCTTGAAACTATCTTTTGAAGCTATTCCTAAACTCCCTTCCCAATATAGGGATTTAAAATGACACTTCCTATTACCCAGTAGGGAGGCTTCGTGTCAGGGAGTGGTTTGGGAGATTCTTTTGTCTTTCTTCTGATGCTGCACTTCTGTTTATAAATAAAGACTTAATGAGAGAAAGGACTAGAATTCAACAGGGCTCATTTCCTACATGCAGAACACAGCTCACCACTGTATTCAGTCATTATCAGGCATTAATGCTTTCTGTGCTACAGGAGACAGGACAGGCAAGAAAATGAGGAATGTTCATCCCAGAACAGCCTGCACTAGGTCATTTCTACTGCACTACCGGGTCTTGAATACTTGACTCACTGTATAGGAGACTGTAAGTTATAAATAGCCATAAAAGTAATTTTTCCATAAGCAGAATTATTTGTTTACTCGTGTCTGCTAGCTGTCCAAAAGGAGATGGAAAGGAAGGCAACCAACATGAACCAAGTACAATTAGATTAACCTTTCAGACAACTTATATCTGGCATTCAAAGAATGCAGAAAAACAGCAACACCAAGAAAAACAAAGCAAACAAACAAAAAAAAACCCCAAAGTGGAGTAAATTGTTCTAAATCCAGCAGAGAAGAATGGATTTGCCAGACCATTTCTAGAACAGGCTGGCAGCCTTTTGCAGTGCTGAGCTTATCAGAAGGAATGTGGGCCACATACCTCTACTTCAGCACATAACCACAGTATAACCAGGAGCTCTAGGATCTCCACGTAGAAAACCTGGTAAAAGCTTTATTCCAATTAAAACTTCCAAATGGGGTTATAATTGTGCCAGGTTTTATTAGTGCAGATGTACCCTTCTATTATTTGTAGGATCAGTGATGAAAATAAACTTGCTTTGTCCCGTTTTTAAAGAAAGAATATTAAATTAAACCTGGAAATAGAAAATAAATGCAAAATTTTGTTTGATTTTTAGACTCTATGCAGTTCCCTCAAGAGAGACAAAACTGAAGAAATGACTGAGGCTAACACTCTTTTTGATTGTGTAATTTCTATTTGCTCTATCATTTATAACATATTTAGACCCTTATGATTGTTTGGAAGATGTGGTTTCAAGCTGCATTTACTGTTTGGATTTGCATGCTGGGTCTGACCCAAAGCTATGAGGATTTCAGGTCGTGTCTCGAGTAGATACCTGCTGAGGCAGCAGAACTTCATCTTTCTGTTTACTGAAGCAGTCTTTGAGCCAGGCTTTGGCCTTCACTTACAATTCTTCCACTCTCTCCACTATATCTTCCCATGACAGTAGATAGATTCCCAAAAGGAGAAATGCTGATAGTTTGAGCCCTAGGTTCACTCAACAGCAATCTTGTATACTTCTATCATAAAAAAAATTGTCATATGTTCGTATCTGCCCAGTTTCTTTATGTCTTCCTTGTCACCACACAAAATTGCTGCTGTACAGGAGCAAATGCTGTGGAAGCCCAGGGGAATGAATTCTTTCTTGTGACATTCCTCCACTGCTTTGGTGCCAGGATCTGCAGAACCTATTTTGCCTTCCCGTGTTAATCTCAAACGCTGAATGTCTCCTGGAAGACACACATTTTCTCATTCTCGTTTCTCATTCCCTCCCTCATTTGATGTCAATAACTATTGGGGAAGGAATTCCAGATCCCTCAGAAATCAAGACACAGGTGAGGAATAACTTTCACACAAGTAATGGCTTGAAGCTTTTATGCCTTTCATCTGTGCTGAACTGCACAGGTGGAAAACATGAAAAGTTAACCACAGAGATTGAAACGTGTCTGAATTCATGAAGACAAAGGAAAAATAGTTTTAGCTTAGTGGAAAAATTGAGATTTTGAAAATTAAACTACTTGCATTGGGGGCAGAAATGGTGTTTTTACTCTTCACTGCAACTTTACCTTTCTCCTTAAAAGGGTTGTAAAAACTGTCCTAAACAGCACAAGGTCAACATTCACCTTAAAATGTTCTACAAAATGACCAGCCTCTGATGTGATGAACACACCATTGGACAGAAAGGCAACTTTAAGTTTGACAAAGTAATAAATTACTCTTCATTGCATCATATAAAATCACATCATCTCTCATTGAAGCTATTTTCTTTCACGGTATGTCATGAAAGTCTCAAACCCACAACTCTTACCACAGCTTTACATGGGATGTTCCCAGGGCCTTTGAAGTTTTTTTCTGTATTTGGAAAGCAACTGCTACTGCCCACACCAAGGTGTCCTTTAGGATTGGGTAAAGCCTAACTCCACAGGGATTCTGTCTGGGTTAGCACAGAGGGCTGTGCCAGGAGCTGGCAGCCGGGGGTGCTGGGGCTTGGGGCAGCATCCCAAGCCTCCAAGTGCTGTGGTCGTGCTGTTGTTCTGTCAGTGACCCTCTAAATTTCAGCTTTGTTGTTGTTTCTGCCTGCTGCGAGGGTTGCTTACAGCCCACAGCTGAACGGGATCCCCTTTTTTATTTTTTTTGTGAACTTATCTCATTGTTTCATCGCCTGAATAACTGAGGGCAACTGAGCTTGGATTTAAATCTGTGTAAACAGAATCACACGTCCAAAAGAGATGTAGGAAAAAAAATAACCTTCAACAATAGATGAGAGTGCTGGTCAGCTAATTAGTCTTAAAATGAGCATCTGATGCCCTAAAATGACATACCACCTTAGGGAAGCTGCTTCTGTGTGTGGAGGCTGCTGCCCTGTGACAGTTTTCTCACCCGCTGAGTGCTGGTAAGCACTCACTTCAAAAAGGAGGTGGCAACATTTATTCTCTCCAAACTATGCTAAGAGCACTGTGCTAAGCAGAGATATTCCAGTACAAGTCCCAGGTAAGAAGTAAGATGGTAAGGGAGGAATCAGAGTAGCCACAGAACTCTGGGGGGAGCACAGAACTGGTTCCTGCACTCTTTTCTGTCAGCTGTGGCCAAAGCCTTTTAATCTGTCTTGCCTTTCATCAAAGGCACAGGAGCCATCTTCCCTGAAAATGAGAGGCTATGTTTTTGTTTGTATGCAGGGAGGAAAATGGGGAAGAGATCAGGAAACAGGTAGGAGTAGTGTTATGTCCCTGCCCCCAGAATCTCTTGGCATCTATGACTGTTGCACAAAAAACGTGTGCTAGGAGCAGCTGGAAATTCAGATATGTGTAGTGAGTATATTCCTTTTATTAGAGGTGAAACAGGAGTTCAGGGAGGAAGGGGGGAGCCAAAGAGGCAGAGAAATCCAATACTGGTGTTCTTGGAGGCTTGCTCCATTTCTGAATCAGGATTTGCAGAAATCACACCAGTAGCCAGCAGTGTGGTGTCTCTTCCAGCAGGGCTTTGAAGAGTAATGCAAAACCCATCCCAGCCTAGTGGCACGGCAGAGGACTACTTGGCAACTTGCAGCATCAGTGTGAGCTGTCTGTCTGTCTGTTATCCAAAAATACACTGAAGGCCTAAATATACCTACACACACTGCAGACCATCCAACCATACTTACAAGTTCCAGCCTCCAAATGCAATAGTTGGGAGGAAAATGTTTGGTTCGTTTTCTCAAGATGGGAAAAACATTTCCTGACAGTTTTTAGCCCAGCATGTTCAGTCTGCCCCAAAGAGACTACCAGAAAAGCTGCATCATGACGTCTCCTCCTGGGCTCAAAGCAAAAGCCATGCACTCAGAATGTTTCCTGTCTTGGAAGAAAACAGTATAGAAAGTACACAGGTGCAAGACACATGGCAGAATTTTGCTTTTACTTTATTGAATAATACCCACATTGTTGCTGTGTGACAAGGAGGGAAAAAATAGATCAGTTCTAACTGCCATGGGATATTTGGCTTGGATTATCAGCAGGAAAAGTGAGAAAAATTGCTTTCAAAAGTATATAAACTGAAATGCTTCTGTTACTCTTAGCCCTCATTAGCAGGATATACAATGGAATCCTCAGAAGTGTATTAATTGCAGTGAGTAGGTAGTAAACTATCTTTCCTTTAAACTAATACCAAACTAGAAAAGGCAAGGGTTTCCACAAGCATTAGGTTAAAATGGAACAAGATCATTACTATTTTATCAGGTTAATTGGTGGGCTTTGCCTCAGAAAACACTTGGCATTGAGGATATTCAGGTAACTTGCAGAAGCAGTTTGGGGTTTTTTGTGGTTTTTTTTTTTTTTCGGTTTGGTTTGGTTTGGTTTTTTTTGTAAGAAGGTGCCCATGCTTTTGCTGTTTCCTAAATAACCTGAAATATATCCAGTTAAATACATATGAATGATGTCTGCTGTCTTGTAATCTCTCCAATTTAACACCTATAGCAGTTTAAGAAGCTAGGAAATGATCTTGGGCACACTGCAGCAGGAAAACGTGAATTGAGGTTGTGGAAGAGAAGGAAGTGCTGAGCCAACCACTCTACACTTTTTCTATAGAGCCAAGAACAATAATTGATCTGTTTTAAAAAGAAAGATGTACTTGTAAAGATATTTTAATAGGCAAGATATTTAATATTTTAGAGAAGTAACAAATTGTCACATTAGCTGGGGTTGTCCTTATTCAAGGGTCTCTGTACAATGTTCCATCGAGTGGTGTGTGGACACCCAGTACTTTGCACTCTAGTCTAGGTTTATCACTGATAGTTTTAAGCCTCTTGATAACTGATTTACTCCACAGTGTTTTGTATTAGCATGGAAGAGAAAATAGAAAAATACTGGGGAATCTGTTCAAGTAATCAGTGATTTATTCTATGTCCTTTCTTGATGATTACTCTGTATAGAACCATTGTTGCAGCAGAAATGAAGAAAAAGCACCCACTTTCCAGTAATTAATTTAAGTTATATATAGTCATACTGCATCTAGGATGTCCTTCATATAGGATAATATTCAGTTTCCATGCTCAACACTATAATCTCTTCAAATCTGTCGACCTATAGCAAGAGGCAATACCTGGAAAGGACATTTAGTGAGAAAACTGCAGAGGAAATAACACTGGAAGTTCACTATGTATTAATCACCTTTCCAAATCAGTGCTAAAGTGTTACCTTTTAGTATAGTAGTAAAGGAAAGAGTGCCATTGGAATGCCTGAGTTACAGCCCCGAGCCTGTTCCAGCATCTTTGTGCCGAGTAGAAGGCTGAAGATGCACAGGGTATTCTCAGAGCCTGCTTCCTGCTGAAGGAAAATTGCCTTGGCATAGGATTTCTGCAAGACAGCTGCAGGCTGCTCCCTGGGGAAGCCCTGCTGGGCTGCACCAACAGAGAGTGGAGCCAAGGATAAAGGCTGGGGAACGTGCCAAGAGCACAGCATTTGCACTACTGCAGATCTTTGGAGTGGCACCACGACCCACTTGCACAGGCTTTTGAACTGCCTAAATTGCACTGCAGTTGAGAGATGAGAGATAATCAGGTGGACAAGATAATGACATTTTATTATTTCTTCTTTTTTTCCTCCCTCCTCTGACACCCTGATTCCGTGGGAGGAATGTGTGTGCTGGGGATTCGTGGGCACTCCACAAAAGAGAGAGCTGGGAAGAGATCTCCAGGTTGCAGATGACTAAAATTGGGCAATATGCACAGTTCTGATGTTGCTTGTGTCTGTGTGTCTGTGTCTGACTGACATGTAGGTGAGACTCTTCGAAAGCAAAATGAAGGTGATAGAAGAAAAAACCCGTTCCTTTATCCAACAGAATACTGGTATCTATCCTTTTCCTTCCCCTGAATTCTTTCTGTTGCAATCATGATTGTGTGCTCAGGTCAATGCCATGTTTACTCCTTTTGTTTTGTTTTGTTTTTCTGTATACCAGAAACACCCAGGTCTAGACTTCAAGAAAAAAAATCTCAATCACAACAGTTTTAGCAGCCTGATTCACAGTACAATTTGTTCCACAGAATGTTCAGGGAAGCCCAGGTGTCAAATTAGGCATCAAAAACCCCTTCATGTTAATATTCAATTTACTAGAAGCTAATTTTTATTACTTTAAGCTACATCTTTGTGGTTAGGATGGTATAAAGCCCTCAGATATGAAAAAAATCCTGAGGAATGAAAATTAGTGGTATTTTACAGGTTTTTAAACTAATACTTTAGGCCCAAGAAGTTTGAGATATGATCGGAATGTATATAACATTGGCCTACAATAAACCAATCAGATTTTATTTGCTTTTTCATATGTAAGACATGGTGTATATATACTCACTAATATAACAGTAATTTACCCATCTAATCCTAAATTTAAACTTTTACTAGATAATATTTAGTCTGCGTATGACATTTAACTAAAATGTCAGGTTTTCAGGTTTTGAGAACACAAAGTAAAAAGTGTAATCATTTCAAGAAATGTCTATGGAAAGTCTTAATTTATATATAATATGTCATTCAGCAACTGCAAAAAGAATCACTTTTTTATTGTTCTTCTTGCTTGGGCTTTCTAAAAAGCCAAATGAAAATGTTCTTTTTTTTTTCATAATGCATCAGAATGTGCTGAGTTAATATGTCAAAATACCTGTTCTAAAAATGTCAGTATAAAATTGCTGACACAAAACTGATGGATTTTATGTATTATCAAATGTATCTCAGAAATAATTTTCCCAACACCCTCCTTTCTTTTATAAATCAAAAGCAGTTCTTTGACGTGTCCTTAAATGCTTTGCTCTCTTCTGATGAAGTACAGACTTCCTTGTTCACCTAAAATGAGGCAAAACCTGAGTTATGCCAAATAATTGGCATGCGTTGACAAAGGCTCAGCTTATTGGAAGGAATCCAAAGATTGTTCAGCCATGAAGAAATTTTAAAAATAGTAAGTCTGTCACACATATTTTGGACAGAGAGCAACAGTAACATTTTATTTGAATATGTTCATTCAAATGCATATTTCCAATACAAAGCAGGGAAACTGGAGCAATTGTTCCACATAACTTTTGCAGGTATTTCACATAATTTACATTAAATTAAAGTTGGAGAGTGGGCAGATCTGGATTGGAGTTTGAACAGCTTACAGTCAGGTACAAGAGGAAAGGGGAGTTAAATGGAACAGAAGTTGCATTTTGGGTAATTTGGAGGCCAGTAGTTCTACAGTTTGGAACTCACATTCAGAGAAGCAAAGTAGAGCAAAGCAATGGCCAGTGAAAGTTGCTCTGAAGAAATTTTATTTTATGTTTTATTTACTTTGAGTAGGACATCAGTGTTCAGCATGTGATTGCTATTTAACTCATGAAACATTTTTTTTTCCTGTAAACTTTATGACAGTCATACATTTGAAGGAAAAGAGAAATGTCATCGACAGTCTTACTCAATCTCAAAGAAAATGTGGAATCTGTTGGAGCTGAGGTAAAAATGAAGGTTGAAAAGGTTTACAACTGCTTTGCAAAATGTGGAAAAATACTGAAAAAAACCCAAGCCATTAAGAGATCTGTTCTAGAATTATAGACCATGTAGAATAATCAGACCTGATTAGATCCTGCTCTAAGGATAAGATTTAGTTGCAAATTTGTGGGTTAAGTGAAAAGTTGTCCTCATTCAGGCGAGTAGACTGGTAATAGAGGGAGGTGACAACAGAGTTACACTTCCTTTGATCTGAAGATGCTAATTTAGACTGCTGATTTAGTGACTAACCACGTGGGAATTTCGTACCTCCTTTTGCCCCCTAATGAGATGAGTGAGCCTTGACTCAGACACAGAGAAAAGAATGAAAACTATACTGTACTACAGAATATTTCAAAGTAGAATTCAAGCTTAAAAGAACCAGCAAAAAGATGATGTTCACTTAGAGGAAAAGTTAGAAAACAAATTAAGTTCATGGCTGAAAAATTACCACGTGTTCACATTTAAAGAAATTAAATGGCCTTTGCCCCGAATATATCTGTACCTATTCTATAGGACAGAATCTTTATGCCTGAATGCTGGGTTTTTTTTCCTCCCAGAAAAAAATACAACGTGACATCCAATCAATTAGACACACAGAGAAACTCTCATAAACCTGCCTTCAACCAACCAAGAGTAAATTCCCAAGAATAAAATGAGTATAATTCTTGAACAACTCAGTGCCTGGCCAAGTTCTGATACCTGTGACTGCTGAATGTAGAGGGTGTATGTCACAAAAGCCAAAAATACCTTGTGAAAAAGAGAGCTATACTGTTCCACAGTATGCTTTCCTTCTGTGAAACTGGGAGTACAGTATTCCTGAAACCAGTCACACATTTGGGAAGTAAGAGTCTTTTTTTGTTACTGGATGCAGGGGTGTTTAATTGTTTGGAAATCCAAAGACTAGTAATGGTGACATCAAGCTTTCCACAAGGAAAACCTTATTTCCCTTTCCAAAACCCCATTGTCCCTTGAAACAGGAAGACACGCCAGAAGTAAATAATCTGATGTTGAAGACACCCATGGAAAAAGATTCTGCTTTAAGTTTTTTGTTCTCAGGAGGAAGAAGGGACATGTGACGTGCTTAAAGATCTCATTAATTGTCAATTGTTGCCTGATAAAGCTAAAATCTGTACATGGTATTCCAAGCTGAGTTATTCTAGTAAGTCTTGGCTTATTCCAGTCACTAGAAAATAAAACATTTTTGTCAACTATTAAATATTGTTAGTTACTTATGATAGATATAGGAAGAGGAAAGGGTTTCTACATTGTTCTTTTTTATTATTTAATTCTTTTGCCTTACTAAAACTCTGTATTTGATTAATCTGAAATTGGGCAGATGTAGAGAGGAATCAAAGAAGTTTTGGTGTAAAAATAAGGTTCCTGACATAGAAAGAACTGGTTTATGGAAGAGAATAAAATAAATAAATACGTGGCTCTGACACAGAAAAGGTTAATATCCATGGACTTAGTCTATACCTTTGAGCTGCAATGGAATTTATGATAAGCTCATCAACTTAGTAATAGGGTGTTTAAGTGTATCATTTTGGGAGAAGCACCAGGAGAAAAATGTGACCTAAGCACAACTCTTCTGCTATCTCTCAGTTGTTGGAACAACAGAGCAATTTATTCCAGCTGTCTTTTAAGTTTAGCACACGCTCCATCCCAAACTTGGCCACATCTGTTGGCTGACACACACAGGGACTTAGTGCCAGCCTGAAAAATATCAGCTCCTTTTGTGCAGGTATGTGGAACACGGGGTCTTTTCTGCTGTGCCTGTAGTCACAACCCAGAAGGATCAGCCAAATGGACTGTATTTCCTGCTGCTTTTATGCATGGATGCATGTGACTTGAAGAAGTAATCAAACCTTCACAATGTCTTTCTAGCAAAACCATCCTGGTATCTTTTCATGTCTTCAAATGCTGTGATTTGGGCAACTACCCTGTCACCTTTCTCCCCTAATTCAAAAGAGAAATCGCTTTGGAAACTATAAAATTATATTTGGAAAGAGAAAAGGTTCTATGTAGCAACCAGGTAAGGTGCTCACCCCCCTGCTTAAAGTGAGAGAAGAGCTATTCTCCAGGTTGTGACTGAATTTCTATTCGTATTGCCTGTGATTTCAGCTTCTGAAACATCATCTTTTTCAGGAAAATACTTCACTTGGTGAATCAATTCGTACTGCTCTACACTTATATTGAGTATTGTCCAGACAGTCAGCATTATTATATACATGTGTTTAACTGAAACATGGAGGCTATCACATTTAAAAGGGAAAAAAATACACAAATTTCTTCTCATCCAATCAGTGGATTAATTACAACAAATATTTTCTTTTAGTTTGCTAAACAATGATGGAGTCATCATGAAGTATCTTTGTATTTTTTTCATCTACCTTTGCACCTGCATCTGTTCTTTAGAAGAAAATAATGATGTATAAATATCAGATGGGAAAAAAGTAATTTTAAAATCATGTATGTAAAGTACATTGGAATGAGGCTCTGAGTTGTCAAAGTCAAGGGTTTAAATTGCAGGCAAAGTAGTTGCATTTCCAACTCTCATTTAGTTCTTTTTGCATATACATTTTAGTGTAGTTTTTGATTACAACATCACATATTTGATTGCCATTTCATTCTGTTTTGAGGATTGAGCTTGCTCATTAAAAAGCAATTTCCCATGGTGGCTTGTACTTTTATTACTGTGATCTTGTCAGATGCTACATAAAACACAGAATTATTAAGTTATTTGGGGACTGCCTCCCATGGAGTCAATGGAATTCAGAAGTATTACCAGGCTTCCACGAATGAACTGAACAGTGCAACCTCAGAGCACAAATCATCTCAGATGGTGCAGGTTTTTTTTCCAAAGCAGAGATTTGCATTTTCAAAGTATGACTTGCAGCAACACTAGGCTTAGCAGCTGCTTGCCTGCAGTTCTGCACATTGATTTTGGACTCAATGATCTTAAAGATGATTTAATCTTTTCCATACCAAATGGTTCTGTGGTATGCTCATGCCCTAAGTGGACACCTGGGATGGCTAAAGGATCAGCCACAAATGCTGCACATCCAGTGACAGTGAGTTATATATTATTTTTCAGGGCAGCACTGTATTGCCATGAGTGACACCATCCTTTCTCATTTTTATCCAGGAGAGAGGTAATTTTATGCTTCATTCATTTGATCCCATACAGCTGCTGCCAGGGGTGAGACAGGTGCAAACAAGCAAATTGCATTTTCCTTCTGGGTTTCACAAAACACAGAAGGATGCAAGAGACCAATGGATGGGGGGTGAAGTGTGCCACAGGAATAAAAGCTTTGTCCTGCAATATAGGGATGAAAAGTAGGCTGGATCCAGCAACATGAGTTACAGCATTTCCAACCTCTTGAAGTTTGATTCTGAAACTGTAATAAGACAGAGAGCCTTTATACATCTCACCAAAACAGAAAGGATCCTTGAGCAGTTGTCTATTACAGGAACAGAATATGAAACATCACCAGCATTTTTTTACATACCAACAAAGAGGGGATTTTTTACACGAATTTCTGCAAAGGCATAACAGAAAATTACATCCTTGATCACACAGACCAGTTTTGACACCTGTCTTCGGGTGGATTATGCTGATTTCTGCAGGCAGTAGCCCAAATAACACTGACATTTCTTTCTAAGGCAGATCCATAGCATTTGCAGCTTAGGAATTATACTTTCTCAAACAATGCAGATGTTTGCAGCAGTGGTTTTGCTTTTTTGCATTTTAAGTGTTGGTGAGAGCTCAGTTCTGCCAGCTGATTAATACTGATTGGGCCTTTTCTCTCCAACATTTCTGCTGTGTTCCTCTTGAATGTGTGGCTAAGGTCTCTGCCACACAGTGGGGGAAGAGTCCTTCCTAGCAACTTCATACTCCTGAGGACACACAAGAGTGTCCTCAACTGCACAGACACAATGTCTAAAATGGATTTCTAAAGTGCAAGGACTCAGTTTATATGTTGAGAATCACACGGGACTGGTTTTTCTGCTACCTGCCAAATTTCCTGGGCACAGAAAAGCAGCCAGCTGAGATGACCATGAAGGATTTCTGGTCTTCAAGGCAGACTGGTCATTCTATGTGTCATGAGGTGTACGCAGCTATCCAGCCAAAACATCCACTGGGAGTACAACAAACTTCAGCAGTTTGGCTTTATGTTTTATTTCAATATCCAACACATATCCAGAATGTCTTTGGTGAAAACACCAACTCTGCCAATGAAAAGATGAACTCTCCAGAGCAGATTTGGTATGGAGCAAAGATTTAAGTCAAAACCCAATAAAAATTTAGTGTTAGGCTCCTTTTTCTTTCTCAGTTTAAATACAGATTTACAAAAGGAAGTACAGCAACTCTCTTAAATCAACTAATACTCTCTCTCTACAGCAAAGGATTAATCATGTATCTGCACATTCCAGGGCTTTTCTCAGTCTGACTTTGAACATAGTATGTCAGGTGGCTTCTTTCTACTTGCTAAAATGTTGGAGGGGGGGCTGATGTGGAGGGTAGGAGGAATTTCTATGCCTTCAAAGAATCACAGGTTTGGTGCACTAAATCATACACTAGGTCAAAATTAAATTGTGCTGTGGTAATTCGATTGCTTAAAAAAATAGTTACGGTATTACTAGATGAAGAGATGTGAAATAAAGTAGCTAATTACATTCCCACCTATCTCTGTGCTAAACATGATACATCACAGTGAATTTATATATGTTTATTGTGGGCAGAGTACAGCTCTATGGAATACATTATAGAGTTAATTGTTTTGCAATCTATTTGATATTGTACCTTTTTTAAATTCTGCTTCCAGTCTAACTTGTCTGGATTATAAAAATCACAAGGACAAGGCACACTAATAGATAGGACTAAACTAGAATATGTGTGTGGAGTTAAGAGTGAATATTCAGAAAAAAAACCTGTTAATATTATGCCTCCATTAACAACTTCACACATTAGCTCAAACTGGAAGTAAACAGCACCTTAACAATGAGGTGCAAAAATGATACTAACTGGGAAAATCTGGTGTGCCCTAGACAGAAACACACTGTAAATGCAAACCATAGGAATATGAGCACAAAGCAACAGGTAGTTTGTGATGATAGCTCCTTATGTGGCATAGTGGTACATAAATTTTTAAATGACCACATTCCAAATGTGGAATGTAATGAAATGACCAGTCAAAAGTTCTTTGCAGGGTGTCTTGTTATCATTTGATCCCTTAGAAATCAGACAGCATCACTGATTAGTCCTAGTAGGGGCTCTGTCTCCCTCTCATGGACTTTGGTAATTTCTCAAGGTGGTTTTCGAAATTGAATCGTTTTGAAAGCAAGCCTAGCTCTCAAATTCTCATAAAATATCAATTTCTGTATCCCAGTGACATGGTGTTTCCCCTCATGTCTTTATGACACCACGTACAGAGAGTTCTTCACTCATTGCTCTTGCTAGTGAGGAGCATGTTGTGTTAGGACTTTAATTTCACTGATTAGTTTACAGAATGTTGATATAAATAATATGACAACAATTTCTTATATATGGTTTAAGTGGTCAAATTGATGGATTCCCTTCCTTTCTTCTGATAGTTATAGAATTTGCATTCGTCTGAAGTGCTTGAATGGAGTTACAAAGCATAATCATCTCACAATTTGGGGGCAATACAACATTGTGAGAAACAGAGATATAAGTTCTACAGTTACTCTGAGAAAAACTTTTTTAAGCAAACTTAACATTTCCACTCATCATTTTTTCCAGTGATACAAAGTAGTACACTGCAATCCCTGCAAAGTCCTGCCAGAAAGAGAGAACTGGATTTCTGCAGTGCTGTGGGTTTTCTCTGCATGCTATGTCTCTCCCATTGACAGATCAATGGGATCATGTACCACATTTTGCTTCAAACCAACATAAAAATCAATGCAAGAGAGAGGGGACTTTAATTTTCAGGAGGCTGGTGTACATTTTGGAACGTGCTTGGGTCACCATGTTTATTTCCACACAGTGTCTAAAGAAGGTTTTACTTTGCAAAAGTGCTGTGATACAGCTGGTTCTCATTTTCATCTTGCAGATGCTGTCTTGCTTACAGGGCAGCTTAGTTAAAAAGCTGTGTTGACTCATAAGACCAAGATGTACAGTATTCAGTTTTGATTGAAAAGTGCATCCCCCCTTCATCATCCACAGGACAAAAAGCTTGAAGCCCAACCACATTTTTCCAGGAGCAGAAGACTAGCTCCAGAAGCAGTGTCAAAGCTCCCTTTGTCTGTGAAGCATAGTCAACTATTAAAAGGCTAAAAAATGTGCTTATTCATCTTATTATTATGGAAAGTGCTGGTGACTCACTGCATGGGCGAGAGGAGGTGGTTTAGTTTAGTTATTACTGTTTGTAATTGAGTTTTCTGTTAAGATGGAAACAAAACAGAAATAATACGGAAGATTTTCTTAGTGTACATGAATGTGCCCTTGGAATTAAGGAGCAAGAGAGCATTTACAGGCACTTCCCTGCACCAGCCAGTTCTTGCCACTGAATAAATGTGCCTTAGCCAAGCAGAAGTTAAAAAAAAAAGAAAAATACAAAAGAAAGGAGAGGAAATCTTCCTCTTCCCCCATCCTCCCTAAAGCCAGGACTCGCAGCAATGGAATTTCCCTGATGGGGAAACAAAGACATGATGTCTAATTGCTGGGACATAAAGACTCAGAGGGAGAGCACTGACCCCAGTGGTCAGGAAGACAGAGAAAGAATCTCAGTTCTGAGTCCATACAAAAAGTTCAAGAACCCAAGCAGAGCCAAGGGAAGGCTCAGGAGTATTGAGGAGAGGAATGCAGACAAGTGGTTGTTAGTCTGTTTTTTATACATTTGTCCATCCGAATGCACACATGGATATTCTCTAACTAACTAATGACAGAGTATATTAATCTTATTTCCTTTTGCCTTCAACCAATACGTGCTCCTATAAATGCTGGGATCTGAAAGCAGAATTGCTCAAACTTCCAGGGAATGGGGAGAACGAGCCTGGGTAATGCAAATCTAGGACAGGGCATGGAATTCTAACAACAGTAACAAACAGAGAACTCCTTCCCCTTAGTACATGCTGCAGGAAAAGCAGGAGCTGAAATCTATTATTAAGAAAGCACTTGGCTGTTGTAGTGGCTTCTATACAAAGCAGACTCACAAGTGCAGCCAGTGGGAACTCTACAGGGTTGTGAAAGAGGACAGAGTTTGTAGCAGAAGATAAGAAAATGAATTATCCTCAGTAAGGAACTCACTGCAACTCAGCTTTTTCTGTTATTCTGAAACCCGATTTCTCCTGAAACCTGATTTCTCCTGAAACTTGAGAGCTATTGATTCAAGTCAATAATCTTTAAATCACTTGCTGGTTTCTTCCTGGAGAAAGCAAGCCACTTCTCTGGGAGTAGAAAACCTCATCCTATCAGCATTTTCACTTCTTATCTCTCAGTCCAAGTTTCTTTTCTTCTTGATAAATGCCCCCTGTGCACGTGACTCAGGTGAAAAACATCTCTTTTCTCCTCTGAACACCCCAATATGTAGAATTCAGCCTTTGAAGGAAAAAAATGCAGGTTCTCACCTTTATTTTCACTTTTTAAAGACTAGTATACGATATAGCATGGAGAATACCAAATTCCAGAGACAACAGAAGACTAAAGTGATCCTAAAAGCAATAGTGTAAGTCTTCCAGAAGTAATAATATTTGAGTTAGGAGGATGTCCTTGAGTTAGGAGGACATGTAAGGGTACTGGTGGTGTAGAGAGTCAAACAAATCACACAGGTTTTTAATGAGGGAGTAATTATATGGGGTTTTTCAGTGTGGTTTATAAACACTAATTATGACTTGTTCCCAAATTTTCCAGGTGAATAAACAGAGCTAGGAGTAGATTAGACAGCTTGCTAACCTCCATGAGGGAGTCAGCAGCAAACTTAAAAGCAGGCATTTCGAATATTTATTGATTATTACCCTGCCTAAAACCTCATTCAGTGTGGACAAGACTGAATAACTATGTGAACATAAAATGGGGCACAGGAAAGTCACTTTAAAATATTTACTGGAATGGTGCTGACCGCTTTAGATAAGAGTGAAAGCCTCCTATACATCTAGGGTTTTTTTAAATTTTCCCTTCGCTCTCAATAAGCAAAAACTGTGTTGCACTCTGTTTTATTGGAACAGAGGAGATCTCTTTGATATGTTTACACAACATTAGTCATTGCATCTGGGAGGTAAGTTGCCCTTGGCTTTCTGCATCTGGCCCCAGTGTAAGTAGATAAAGACAAATGCTTTCCCAATGCCAGGATTCCACAAGTACATGGTCCAGCCCTCCACTCCTCACAATTTCTCTCTTCCTTGCAATCTCTTCAAAAGATCCTGTGTGTTGGAAGAGCCAAGTTAATTATTTTAAAGGTTCCAATAGTTTATTTTTCGGAAAGATTCTCAGACGTATGAATCACCAGGAATAGCCGTAGTTCAGGAAAAACTTCTGGGAGTTGGATGTCGCTGCTAACACTTGGTCAGAATCGATTCTATGGGACCTGGAGGCAAAGGGAAAGGGAAAAGCAAAGCTTTGCAGTGCCCTTTGAGCACACAGGGAAGCCAAGGATGCATTTTAGGTCAGTTCAGTGTCACAAGAAAAAACCCAAAACCCAAACTACCAAGAGGTAAGTTTTTGACCCTGATTTCATTAATACCTTAAAACAGCACTGACATGCACTTATGCTGAACTCTTCTTTGAACAATAAGAGCTTTGCTGAAAGGTGAAAAAAGTTGGGGTTTTTTCATTTATTTTTTTTTTTTGCATTTTCCCCTTTCTACTATGAGTGATTTTCTCAAGCTTTTATAGTGGTTCAAACTAAACCTTCATCTCAGTCATACAAACCCTACGCCTCTAATAAAAGTTCAAACAACAAAGAGTAGTTTTAATATTGAGTAGAACCAGCAAAACTAGAACACAGAATATCTGTGCCAGCAAAGTATGTTTCTGCACAGAACAGAGTATTCACAGAATTTGTGGTAACACTGTATGGAACCAATTTATGCCTGGCAAGGAAAATAAAAATATAACATTTCTTGTGCGAAGATTTTTCCACATTCACTCCAACAGTGTGTGTCATTAGGTACATCTGTGACAAAAACATCACTTAAAGCAGGCTAGGAAAGAGAAACCTTGGCTTACTCACCCTATTACTTCATCTCTAGAGTTTGTCCTGGTGCACTTTTCCAGTAACATGATATTTGGATAGGCTCTGTATCGTCTTATATAAAAGAAGTTACTATAAGAGCCATCTCCATATGCTCTGCCACTTATCTGTAATTGTTTCATTTGACTGAAGAATTTATACCCAGTAATTTTATAATAATGTAGAGGTTAGTCCATGTAAAATCAGTCATGCTTGTTTACAGCAACTAATTAGCAAATTTCTTGTTTTAGGCTGTAAAGTGTGATCCATCACTGTCTTTGTGGACTAAAGATTCTGTGTTGAGAGTTGTCATTTGTGGCTTTATGATAAATTATAAATTTACCATAATAAATTTATCATAGTGTGGCTATATTATTTAATTTATAATTGTTTATGAAAACTCCAGTTGCAATTATAATGTGTTTATAAGCATTTCAGCTGCTATAATATTTCATATTTATGTAAAGCCTTTAAAAGCAAATATAAGTCAATTTTTTTGTATTTCAAAAAACACAAAACTAATTTGACCTTAAAACCCCTAGACCATTTTAATGTTTTCTCCTTGAGAACTCTGCAGCAGCCAGTACAATACTTGCTGAAATACATTATATACCTTTGAGTTATTTGCTGTTGTATTTAATTCAGTAAGAAGGAAATACAGAATCGAATTTGAGAGAGGGACTAGTTATCCAATAATTTTGTAAAGAAATAATCTCATGTTAGATGTCATCCTCGAGAGGGCTTTGTGAATCTTCAGTGAGAGGAGGAACTTGTGAAAAGAGTAGGATTTGAGACATTTAGTATTTAGTATTTCCTATGCCTAATTTTATGTAGCTCCCTGGACAGTATACTCGTGTGAGTCCTGTTCTTATGAACCTTTCTTAATCTTGATTTGTGTTCCTGAATTCTGTAAGAGTTACTGTGTAATGGAGGAGAAAATATCAAAGTGTGCAGGACTGTCCAGGGGCAGGGAGGGCAGGGTGTTGCAGCAGTCATCACTCAGCTTTGGCTGGGGAAGAGTTAAACTGCCTGTAAACAGCAGATTCGTATACTGGTAGGTTGTGAAGGTCATTTTAGATCATTTCATGTGCAGTAAGCTGACACCCATTCATTGTAATTTTTTATATCCCCTGCAGCGCTACAGGCTGGGGACAGAGTGGCTGGAGAGAAGCCAAGCAAGAAGGGACCTGGGAGTTTGGATGGACAGGAAGCTGAACAGGAGCAAGAGTGTGCCCAGGTGGCCAAGAAGGCCAATGGATCCTGGCCTGGATCAGGAACAGTGTGGCCAACAGGTCCAAGGAAGTGATTCCTCCCCTGTACTCAGCACTGGTGAGGCCACCCCTGGAGTGCTGTGTCCAGTTCTGGGCCCTCAGCTCAGGAAGGACATGGAGGGGCCAGAGAGAGCAACAACCTGGGGAAGGGACTGGAGCACAAGTCCTGTGAGGAGAGGCTCAGGGGAGACCTCATCACTCTCTGCAACTCCTTGACAGGAGGGTGTAGCCAGGTGGGGGTCAAGCTCTTCTGCCAGGAAGCAGCAGTAGGACAGGAGGGCTTGGTCTTAAGCTGTGCCAAAGGAGGTTTAGGTTGGATGTTAGGAAGTAAAAGCCATTGGAATGGGCTGCCCAGGGAGGGGGTGGGTTCTCCGTCCCTGGAGGTGTTTAAGGTGAGACTGGATGTGGCACCAGTGCCATGGGCTGGGAACCACAGCGGGGCTGGATCAAGGGTTGGACTTGATGATCTCAGAGGTCTTTTCCAATCAGGTTGATTCTATGATTCTATGATAGCTGAATTTTTTTTCTCTGAGAATTCCTACTTCAGGAAATAAATTTATTGTCATGCAGAATTCCTTGCCTTGCAACCTTATAGTTTCAGACATCGCTTTTCAGCTGACTTCGAGGCTTACTGTAGTAAGTTGTATAACAAGAAGTTCATAATACTATAATAAGAGCTGCTCCAATGAATCTGACTATGAAACTTCCTTCTCCCACAGGATGTCAGATAATGTATTTGCAATCCCTATTGGGAAAAGAAAAAAAAAATCTGTTGCCCCTGAGTAAGGGTGAAATTAGACATTTTGATTCCACATGACTGTATAACTTTCTACCAAAGCAAAAAGGGAAAAACCCAGATTATTTTTAATCCAGTTTCAAGAACCCTTTCCCAGGATATTCCAAGGTCTCTTCAAATAATTGAAGGAATCTTGAAGAAACGTTGTAGCTTTAGTGCACAGAAAGGTCTGATTAATCCATTACCCTGAACAGTCCACTTCAGAGCTCACAAGAGGCCACCAGTCCCACAGCAGGCTATGGGGAGTATTTGTTATCAATGGGCATTGCATGTATCATATGCATTTCAAATCTTACTGAGTATCTGGTTCCCATGACTTGAGTTCTGGATTTAATAGGACATATGGTTTTTAATAACTCCACAACAGTGTATGATTTCCAAGAGTTGTCACTTTTAATCCAGGTTTTCAGATGAAAATTAAATTTCATGGTAAAAAAAAAAAAGAAAATGCTTGGATCTTTCCTCTTGGAAAGGAATTTGCAAAATTAGTTTCTATTCTTCTAAATTTCAAGGGCAAAAAATGACATAGGAGATTGGAGAGATGAAAAGCCAGCAAGTATTTCTGCATGGATTGTCCAGCACTGAGCACCTACTCAGTGATTTATGTGATGAGATTGGTTGAAACCATTCTTTTTGGACAGCAGCAGAACTAGAGCTGCCAAAAGCTGGTGTAATTAATACCACTCTTGTGCCCAAATCACTGTCTTTCAACTCTGTGTAACCCCACTGCAGCCTGCAGCAGTGTGCACTGTGTAGTTCTGCAGTAAATAGGAAATGGCACCTGTGATCTGGACTTATTCATCCTGAGGACAGTGATCCACTGGGGTCTGCAAATCAGCTGGAAGGTGACTCACATCGTGTTCTGCCACCCCACATGACACGTACTGCGGCAACTCTTGTCTTAATTCCAGAGCCTAAGTTAGTTTGTGTGATTTGTTCTTGGTTTTTTGCCTGTTTATGTTGCTACGAATCTCAAACTACCCATTAAGCCACGATAACAGAAACAAGAAAATCCTCCCCCTGCCTTTTCCCTCTCTCTGTGTCTCCCTCACAATTGCTAGACGAGGGACAGTGAAATAAAAAGTGGGCTTGACAAGCCATCTCTGCTATTAATAATAATGCTGGGGGTAGGGGGTAGGGGAAAAAGAAGGGAAAATAGTTGCTCTAGAAGCTTCTGACTGCTGGATTAAGCCAATATGTGCTCCCTTCCAGAATTATGTAAAATGCTGCTTCTCAGAGATTTTGACCGCTCAGATCTGAGAGGGGTCCAATTACACTAAAATATTCTGAAAGATTTCCTGTATTTTTTTGCTATGACATTTATTTATCTTCTGCTTGTTGAAAGGATACTTGGAACCAGTTTTGTCACATGTGTGAACAAAAGCCCTCCCCAGCTGTGTCATTAGTGCTGTGGTACTGGGGAGGAGGGAGTTAAGAGATCAAAGCAGCTGGGATCTATCAAGCAATCAGGGCCCTCTGCCAAGAGAAGAGAAGGAACTGGGGCTAAGACAATGGCTTTGATCCCAGGAAGAGAGGCCTGGGGGTCAGGAAGCATGAGGTAAGGCTGAATCTGTTTGCTTTGGCCCTGTTTTTTGAGTAGGCTCCTCACCCTTAGAGGCAATGTTTTCCTTTTAATTGATTTTATAACTTGCTATGTGTTTTTGCTGCAGTCTCCATTCAAATTTACCCGTGGGACAGCACACGTGGTAATTGCTAAGAGAAGCTGTGATGCAAGGTGATGTCTGTGTTGGGTAGGATGGCATTATGTGGAGTGCAGGCTTGTGCTAGGCTGAGTGTTGATCTGTACCAGGTTGAGCTAAAAGCTTGGGCTTCAGGATGTCTCCATGGACTGCAAGATGTTTGAAATCTGACCAGTTAGTGAAGATGACCATCTGAGTGCTAGCACTTTCCTTTGGATTCTGTAGGTTTAAATCCTTGTAGCTTCAACCTTCTGTCATTAAGCTCTTAAAATGTGGTGATTTTCTGCCTTTGTGTTCGAGCAGGTTGGTTAGCTTGGCTAGCAGAAGCTTTTTTGGGGTTAGCTTTTTTTTTTCCCTTTCTTCATTCTGTTTCAGGACAGCACTGTTGGGGTTTCTCTGGGGCAAACTGCTCAATGGGTGAGACACCAGCATCAGTCATCTCCAGTGATGCAACTTTGGGTTCAGTACATGGCACTTGATGTATTTTAGGTAGACAAATGTCCAATAGGCAGGGAATTTTTCAGTATGAAAAATATGAACAGTATTTTTCATGCTTGTGTAGGATGCTGGCTCCTTGGTGTTATTGTTCATCTTGATTCTTCCATAGCTGCAAGAAGCTGTAGGTGCTGAATGAGGTCTGAGTAATAGCTGTCATGAAAGGTTGTAATTTAAAGTCCTCTGTATCCTATATATAACTCATTGCTGCTCAACTCCTTAACAATTTAAGAAGTAGTTCTGCTGTAGGGGAAAATATCCAACTATGGTGTCATTTTAGTGAAGGGGTCTATCTTAATAGCATGACAAAGTCAGATGATAAGCACTGTATTTCTTTAATTTGTTGTCTTTCATATTGTTAAAGATGGGGTTTATTTTTGAAGTTACATCTCCATACGCTATGTGGTTTTAATACTACTTTTATTCTGCTTAAATATATTGAATAGCTACTAATGCAAGCTTACTCTTTAACTATTATAACAAGCAATTTTTTTGATTTTAATTCAATTATGTCACATTTTCCCCTCATCAGTAATTCAAAACCTTTTCTTCTCTACCTTATCTCCAGACTCTCTATTTCTAGTCTGCCTCAATCCCATATTTCACTCATCTTTTTTTTTCTATTGGATAGTTTTGTTTTGGATAACTTGCAAAAAAAAAAAAAAAAAGAAAAAAAAAGGAATTTTGTTGAACAAAACGGAGGAATAAGTATCCTGAGACCAGTATAGATATTTGCACCAATAGAGCTGCAGAGAGGAGATTTGTTCTATCAGGATAAATATAAGATTAAATTGATAGTCCTCGTGGAAGGACGAGTCAGATTCTTGTAAGAGAGCATTCAATTTTTCATAGTTTTCCCTTCTTTTTAACATCTTCATGAGAAAACAAAGTTATCTAATTCATTCCTGTATGTCACTATAATTGCTGTTCAGGTATTCTGGATTAACAGTTTTCCCTTGGAGAGCAGTATATGTTCTGGTGAGATAAAATGAGAGGCTATCTTGACCTTTGCCTTGAATTAATGCTATTCTACATCACAGCTTTCACAGAAATTAAAAACCAGGAGTGATTTCTTCCTCCAGCGCTTCTCACTTCAGACTTTTGTGGCATTGCTGCTTGATAGGGGTAGAATTCAGATTCTTTCCTACAACTTTTTTATGTACAAACTGAAAGCACCAATCCTTAGCATGATGCTTCTGGAATAACCTGGATTCTGTAACTTTCACAGCTCCTCAATAGCCTTCCATCAAAAACTGCATCCCCTGGAATGAGGAAGTTTTCCCTCTGCACAAATCTTGGTGTTGTATCAGATTACACAGTGTCCTTCTAAGCAGAAAAAGTGTGACTGTAGCTTTTAAATCATATTTATGATTCCTACTTTTGGCCACAGGGCAATCCTATCATACTTCCTGTGGTCTTTATGGATTTTTGTATCTGTGTTGATGCTCAGAAGGCCGTGGTTTGAACCAGAGCAAAAGAACACTGCACTTGAGATGGAGACATTCTGGGAGCGTGTGTGCATGAGAGTGAGGGCACAAATGATGTTGTGGCATTTGCCACAGCCTCAGAGGAATATTTTGGCACAGGGATGACTATTCATCTGTCGACCTTAGCACTGGGACAGTCATTAGTGAGAATCTGTGTGGAGGAAATGAAGTCAAAAGCAAACTGATGAACTTTGCACTTAGGGCTCTCAGCTCTGGAAAGTAGCAGACTTTTTGTTTCTTAATAAGAATACATTGAGATCAATCATGTATGACTCTATCCCTTGAGTTATTAATTTTCTATTAATTTTCTGTATTATAATTAATTATTATCTTATTATATATAAAAAAGAAAAGTAGCTTTGTGAGGTTTTCCTTTTTTTTCCGTGATATTGTCAGATAGGTCTTTAGGCCAGCAATGGTGAATATGATGCTTAGTGTACTGTTTGTTAACAGCTTTGAACCCTTCATGTAATGAGAAAAAAAATAATAAATAGGGCCCTTGCATAAAAAATTAAAAAGGGCTTTAAAAACTATTGGATTTCTCAGTCAATTAAAACTTGATTACTTCATATGTCAATGGAAGAAATATTTTCTGGTTTTATCCCAACCCATTCTCTCTGTGCATTCAGTGTCTGATAGACAGATTCACTCAAACTGACACCTGAGACTGGAAATAGAGGACTGAGTCCACAAACCCAATTTGTTTAGAGACCTGATGGGGAAGTGTGGGAAAAAGGTAATTTGTTTCATTAATAAGTAGCAAAAATGTTAATGCCTTACAGAGTCAGAGATATGCCTTATAGAGTCAGAGACTTATTTGTCACAAATGTTTGAGGATATGTTTAAATTGCAGCTGATGTTGAAGTTGACTTTGCAGTCACTATCAAGCGCAAGACTACACCATCTTCAAAATGTGCAGTTGACACCAGCTCCTCCAGGTGTGAATTAGGATTTACTCAGAACCAACTGTGAATCAGCATTTTCTTATCAATAGAGGATCAGGAATCAAAATATAAGGGAAGGATTAAACTAATCTCGAATATATTTTGTTACAGACCTGGGACATTTCTAAAGGGAACTCAGCCCTAGTACCTAAGAAAATTTCCCCAAAGGGGAAAATCATACTTTGTTTATCTGTGCAGCCACATGTTTTAAAAAAATACTTCCTTAATTTGAAATCCTTTGCTAGATTCCCAGTGGGACAGAGTGATAGATGATGTAGTCTACGTAACACTTCACCAGTAGAAAAATGAACTGTAGGGGGAAAAAAGAAGTTTCATTTGTGCCATTGTATGTCAGCTGCGAAAGTAATGCAGCATTTTCTTTCTCACTGTTGTGATGTGGGGGCCTGCTGCTAGAAAGACAAATTATTTGTTCTGAAATTTTTCAAAGCAACAAAAATTTGAATGCTTCTTAGTATGTTTATTACTGCACCCAAAGTACATATAGTGAAGTTTGAAATGGACATAAAATCAACTTTTTTGCTCCTCCAAGATAATGAAAGAATGGCATTGCATAATGCTGACATTGCAATAACCTGAGATTTTTTGGGTTTCTATGATGCCAGATTAAGGATTTGATTCTCCAATTAAATTGGACGAGCTGCGACACTGGGAGGTTAATATTACAAGCTAAAGCCCTTTCTGCTACAAGGAGATAAAATAGTAGAATGGTATTTGAGTCATTAGAAGCTTAAATTAGTTGCATTCTTGAGGTATTGACTTTTCTTACTTCTCTCCCATTAGATTGCACCTGCATTGTGTTGCTTGTGTAACTTGTGTTGCAAAATCTAGTGGTTCTTTCTCAACACTGTCATCAGGGTAAAAATGATTGATAGACTGTAACAGAAACAAGGGAAATAGAGATAATTAGTTTTGTCAGACATGGGTTTGCAATAAATATTTCTACACACTGTGTGCTGCTTACATTAAAAAAAATTTTGAGGTCAAAATATTTTGCATTTTTCCGGTGGTGTGTTGGGTGAATTTTATGCTACCTTCTTTTGGGACTTAGAGGGTAAAGGCCATCTCTGGTCAAGAAAAAAACAGAAGCTTAATGTCCATGTCTCTGATACTGATATGATGTTGTTTAAAGTTGTGATGAGGTGGGAGTTGGTCTCTTCTCCCAGGTAGCAAGAGGAAATGGCCTCAACTTGCACCAGGGGATGTTTAGATTGGATATCAGGAAAAAATTAATCACTGAAAGGATAGTCAAGCAGTGGAACAGGCTGCCCAGGGAAGTGGTGGAATAACCACACCTGGAGGTGTTCAAAAATTGTGTAGATACAGCCCCTGGAGACAGGATTTAGCAGTGACCATGGCAGTGTGAACACTTGCATTTGATGATCTTAGAGGTCCTTTCCAACCTTAACAATGCTATGGTTCTGTAATGTGTACCTCCAAATTGATATCAGGCCTGCTGGTTATTGGACACAGATTTTTTGCAATCCTGTGTCCTCATCACAGACATTTTACAGTAAAATTATATCTTGAAGCATCCTCATCTGATACCAAAGAAAGTGGCCATTTCTAAGTAGTCTCCATAGCTTGTTTAGAAGCCATAATTTAATGATTTTCAAAAGGCCAAATAACTAAAATTTAAAAGCCTGTATGACTTTCCTTTTAGATTTCTTTCTTAAAAACACATGGAATTGCTTGTAACCTCTGATAATCCTGAAGCAGTATTTTTGTTGCACAGCACTTTAAAACAGTGTCTGTTTTGCAGGAGTGCTTTGAGACTTCCCTGCTCTTCCATAATCCCCCGTAAACCCCTTTGATGACAGGTAATTCTCTCTCTCATTGCAGCCAAATCTCACCACCTGATTTCATTTTGACACTCAGTGTTGTCAGTGTGCTATTTTTAGCTTTCAGCACAATTCAGGAAAGCTGGCTAGAAGACTCCAAGAGTAGGAAGGAGGTTCCCTGGTCCTCACTAAACCAGATTTTTTTCCAGTGCCTTTCTCCAGAACAGGGCTAGTTCCAAACAGTGTTGAGGAGACTACAGGAAATATTTAGCTCTTGATTCCCTGCAGGACTGATCCATTTATGGTTGGAAGACTCCAGCTGTAAGGAACTAGGGTAGAAGTCTGTCTGTACGTTGAGTGAAAACAATTTATTGTACATTTTTTACTCCTGCACTTTTAGATTCTGCTTATGGTTTGCTGACATTTGACATATTTTTCGAGACATTTAAAGGGGAAAAAGAAAATCTTTGCAGCTTTGTTGCCATGTATGTGCTTTTAATACACTGAAGTTGGGGCACCGTCATGATGTTTCAGTCGCTCTCTCTTAGGAGCTAAATAAATCCAATAGGAAAATTACTTTTTATTTTTAAGTATTTTTTTTTTAATTACAGGTTTGTGTTCTCATCCACCTTAATTAGCTTTAGAAAGTGTAATTACATAATCCCTAACACACCTATCTCAGAGTCCCAGGAAAAGAAATGAAAGACACATAAGCTTCCCAAGCCAAAGCATATCTATGTAATTCTAGACAGAAGTGGGTTTGCTTTTGTTTTTCTTAGCCTCTTTGCTAAGACTTCTCCTATTGAACACTGTACCATCCTTTGAAGCCATTTCTTCCACGGCTTTGTCATCTTTATTTTTAGGAAATGTTGTCTAGTCCACATTTCCCCACCCTTTTTCTACTCCCAGCCTGTCATTTCTTGCTTTATTCATGGAGAATTGAAAATATATATCCTATTTAATCTTCATTTATTTGAAAAACATTTATATATGTTTTTCCCTTTAAATAAATCTTTCCTTTAAACATCTCAATTTCTTTCAATTTAACTTTCTAATTTATGGAGTACAGTGAAGTATAATTCCTGTCCTGTTCTCTCAAGTCATTGATTAAAACTGTATTTATATTTAATCCCAAGTCATTTACCCTGTTTCCTTTTAAACTTTTTTTTCAAACAATCTACAAGTGTCTTTAAGTACAGTTCCAAGAATTCAAATAATACTCTCGGGTTTAAGTGAAATAATTCTTCCAATATGTTTTATAATCTAGCTTTTTGTTTCTCTGCAACTATAATGCTTGTCCCTTCCTAGCAGTGTGACAACAGTGAGTCATATTCTTTTTATGAGGAAAAGTACCACCCATACATCCCTTCTTCAGAGGACAGAGCTCACATGTGACTGTGTGGAACAAGAGTGACTTCCTAGATGCTGTACATGGCCCTTCTTCCTGTTTAATGGCTTTCTGCTTTTCCCGTCCTTCCAAATGCAGAAAAACATTAACAATAAAAGAGAAGTTTTTCTTTATAACCATTTTAGATAAAATTCATAGAAAACTTAAGAAATGCCCCACCAAAATGATAAATTTCAAATTTTAGGTATCTTTTCCACTCAGTAGTTTATTGTGGTTTTAGTTATAGCAAAAGGAGAGCTATGAAATCCTTTAGAACCCCCTTTTTTTCTGCTGACATATCAGTTCTGAAAAGCAGTTGATTCAAACCATCTCTGCTCTGGAATGGAAAAAAAAAAAAAGCCAAACGTTTTTTTCTTTACACAAACAGATTTGACATACTTTTAGTTTTGAGAAACAAATGTCTTGCTGGGTTGTTCAGGGTAATCTGTCGAATCAAGAGTCTGTTCTGAATTAGGGCTAAGGAGATATCCCAGTAGATGGATTTTTTGGGTTTTTTTTTTTTTTTGGTTTGTTTTTTTTTTTTTTTTGGAAAGAAGTACTTTTGGAAATAAGTACTTTTTTTTTGCCTTTCTTTACTTCTAAACACATGGGGCCGTGACCAAAAGTACATGCTGACTTTAATTCACCCTTCAGCTAAATGAATTCAGCAACAAAACCTCGCCCACATTGAAATGAAGATAAGACTTCACACATATACTTTGTTGGTCCTTTAAAGATCTAGTTTATCCTTTTCATAAACTGCTGTGACAAGATGTACAGACCTCAAGACTGTGATTCAGAGCTCAGTTGTTGCCATACTAATGAGGCTTTAAGGAACAACTGCTTTCATTTATCATCTATCATGCAAATACCCCTTTTGCTAGAATATATAGTAAGGGGGATTAGTAGCATAAGTGGCATTTGCTTGGAGTACAGGAAGTTGATACTGGAGTATCTGCACATATAGTATAGTTCTTCCCCAGATGTAATGCAAGATTAAGAAGGTATAAAAGGAATGCTTAACTTAAAATGTTTTTCTTGAAAATAAAACAAAGTACCCCACCCTCTTCATCCTTAAAAAAGGTGCTTATACTTTTTTAGGACTACCACACTTGTATTTCTTTTGAAGAACATCAACTGGTGTACCTAAGATTTTTTTGTTTGTTTGTTTTTTGTTTGTTTGCTTGCTTAGTTGGTTGGGTTTTTTTTCTTTTTTTTTTCTTTTATATTATACATTTATATAAATATATATATATTCTATCTTCAGTATAAGGGATGTGTCAGGAAAAAGAATCTCAAAAACCCGTGTACCTTATTAGCGCTTGTAACTTCTTTGTAAAACCACTTTAAGTGCCACTACAAAGTAATAATCATAGTGGTGAAATCATATTAGGTCTAGATACTAAAGATACTAGAGATACTAAAATATCTCTAGATTCACACAATAACAAGAAACCAAAGATATATTTAACTCCTCAGGACAGGTAGAAGCTATTGTGTACGAAATCCCTACTGTCTGGCTATAAGCATCAAGCAAATCTTATCAGCTATTTCTATCTAATGGAGCTTTTTCATGTAAAATTATTTGATTTACCTTGCCCCTCTGAAAGACTTTTAAGGACTTTGTGGCTTAGAACTGTGGGATGTTTATGGCAAGCATCAGGGCACATGCATATAATGTTGTATAATTACTGCTCCAGACAAAGGAAGACCATATTAAGAAAAGAGCATTTGGTATCTCTGGCAAGTGAAAAAAAGGTTTTGGGAGTGAAAAAGGGTGTGCTATTAAGACATGAAGGAGTGGATGATCTTTGAGACCAGTGTCAATAGAAGCAGACATATAAAAGGACAAAGCACAACCCCATGGATTTGGGGAACAGTACAAGCAATCCCTGTTGAAAGAGTAGTTCAGAAGGAGTGGGTTTGTTAATTACACAGAAACCTGCTCAGTAAAGGTTAAAAGTGTTATCCCCTGATGAAGTGCCATTCCTGTGATATGGTTCTGACATCGGGGTGTTCAGAGTGCCCTGTGGGCACCCTGACCTCTTGTGTCAGGTCTTGTCTGTGCCAAGTTCTCTTTACAGTCCGTGTGTTAACTCCAGCCTCGGAGACTGTCATTCACAGAATCATGGGGTATCTCAAGTTGGAAGGGAGCCATAAGGATCATTAAGTCCAGCTTTCTGCTCCTACTGTTTTGCCCTCAAGGCCTTTCACCAAACTGGTCACTCTTCTCTGGACACACTCGAATAGTTTGATGTCCTCCTTCTACTGAGGTGCCCAAAACTGCACACAATATTCAAGGTGAGGCCACACCAGAGCAGAGCAGGACAATCTCCTGCCTCGACCAGCTGGAGATGCTGTGCTTGGTGCCCCTCAGGACACAGCTGGCCCTCCTGGCTGCCAGGGCACTCTGCTGGCTAATATTCGACTTCCTCTCCACCCAAACCTACAGATTTCTTTCTGCAGGTCTGCTCTCCAATATCTTGTCTCCCAAAGCTCAACAAGGTTTATCCTGTCCCAGGTGGAGAATATAGCGCTTGCTCTTGTTAAATTTTGGGTGGTGGTGGCTGCCCAGCTCTCTAACCTGTCCAGACCCCTCTGTAAGGCCTTTCTGCCCTAAAGGTCATTTACAGCTTCTCCTAGTTTGGTATTATCAGGAAACTTAATTAATGTAGATTTGATACCTGAATCTAGATCAGTTATAAAAACATCAAAGAGCACTGGCTCCAAAGATGAGCCCTGGGGAACCCTTTGTAGCCCCTTTGTGCCCGGTGTGTCAGCCAGTTGCTCACCCAAAACATTACAGACCTGTCTAGTTGTGGGCTGGAGGAGTTATCCAGAAGATGCTGTGAGAGACAGTACCAAAAGCTTTGCTAGAATCCAAAATCCACCATGTCCAATAGCTTCCCTCTGCCAACTAGACGGGTAAACTTGTCATACAAGGAAATAAAGTTGCTTAAGCAGGGCTTTCCCCTCATGAATTTGTGCTATGACCAATGACTGTGCTACTTCTCAAGTGTTTTTCAATAACTCCCAGAATAACCTTCACCATAGTTTTACAAGGCACTGAAGTGAGAATGACAGGCCTGTAGTTATAGGGTCATACATCTTACCCTTCTTGAAAGCCAGGACAATGTTTACCAGCTTGCAGTCAACTGGGACCTTTCCAGACTCCCAAGACTGTTGAAAATAATGCAGAGGGGTCCATGATGATATCAGCCAGCTTATTCAGTACCCTGGGATGAATTCTATCTGGCCCCATGGATTTATGTACATCCAGCTGGAGCAGTCAGGGCAGGATTCTCAGGGGTTTGTCATGCCCCTGTCACAGTCTGCCTGACAGACCCATCCCAGGGGAGGTGGGGGCAGTTCCAGAAATCTCTCCCTCCTTCCCTGGTACTCCTCAGAAAATAAAAAGAAAGATGCAGCAAGCACAGGGAGGTGTTAGCAGGATGGTTGGGGGGGTGGGAGAGGCTAGAAGACCTGGGTTTGCTTCAGAGAGAAGCTGAAGGCAGAACAAATTCTTCACTCTGGGGATGGTGAGGCACTGGCACAGGTTGCCTCGTCCCTGGAAGTGTTCAAGAGCACTGAGCAACCTGGTCTGGTGGAAGATGTCCCAGCCCATGGTAGGGAGGTTGGAACTAGATGGTCTTTAGGGTCACCTCCAACCCAAAGCATTCTACAATTTTATGAGAAGGTGTCTGCAGCTGTTGCCAACTCTTTGTTAGAAGACATTTTTCCCTTGGTGAAGGATGGCACTGGAACAGATGTGTATAAACTGGAAAGGAGGCTGTAGGAAGGTGGGGGTCAGTCTCTTTTCCCATGTAACAAGTGACAGGATCAGAGGAAACGGCCTCATGTTTTTCCAGAGTGGGTTTATATTGGATATTAGGAAAGATTCCTGCACCAAAAGGTTTGTCAAACACTGAAACAGGCTGCCCACGGAAGTGGTGGAGTCACCATCCCTGGAGGTATTTAAAAGATGTGTAGATGTGGAACTGAAGTTTTGGCAGTGGGGTTGGAAATACCCAGTTAATGATTGGGCTCAACGATCTTGAAGGTCTTTTCCAACCCAAATTATCAAAGTTGTTTTAATCTAGAGAGTAGAAGGAAGCTTTAAAATATCTCTGGATTAGCCTTCTAATAAGAACACTAGAAGTCTGAGCATAAAACCTGGTAAATTTTACACCAAAAAATAACTGGAGTTTACAGATGCCTACTGTCAAAAAACTGGACTTGATATCAAAGATGATCTTGTCCTTCAAAATCTTAAGACTACTGAGCCTTAGGAATGCCTCTGTAGCACTGAATTATTTGGCTGAATCCTCTGCTGTATACATACAAACAATTTTTTTTGCATAATTTATATAACTGACATTCAATTCCAACAATTCTGAGAAAAAGCTCGACAAATGAATTATATGCATAAACTGTTGAACAAAAATTTATCTAAAAGAAATTTTGGCGTTGCTTTGGTTTAAGAATGCACCTGACCTTTTCTGTTCCTTTGTACAATGCAAGCCTGTCAGGAGGAGTTTAACAAGACCCAGACAGTAGAAGGATTGCCAAAATCTCTTTATAGTATATGTATTTACTCCAACCTCAAGATTCCTTTTTTTCATGGGACACTAACCGTTGAAAAATATCTGCCTCCAGATAAATTTGGAAGGCTTTTGTGGGGAGGGGAGGGAGGGAAGGAGTTTGGAAGTCCAGGAACATGAAGTGGTTCACACCCTAATTTTCATCTGTGAGCCCAAACTGAAAGAGCCTCACTTGAACTCTGTTTTCATGGGAATGTTGTCTATGTAATCTATATTCATGTTAGCACTTTTGCCTCAAGACTTTGCAAATATTTCTTCAAGCTTTTCTATATTTCTCTGGAGCTTATATACTTTTGCTCTGTTCATGCTGACTTAAAAATTAAGGCAACAGATCCATATGCTTTGAAGTACAGATTCAGAGAAATGTGTTATTTACTTTGGAAACCCTTTGAGAAAATAAACTGGCATAGCTGAGGGTTTGAGAAGTATTATCCTGCAAAACAGAGGAGACACAGATGAGATGTTCCTGGAAACTTCTATTCAGTGGATTTCTTTCCTCACGTCAGCCACTGGGCTAGTGTGGTGTGCTGGAAATAATCCCATTTGCATCTTGGGTGAGAGTTTCAGGAGTCATCTGTGCATATGATCTTTGGGAGAATAGAGTGCCTTTGCACTATGCAGAGATTATGGTCTGCTATATTTGCAAAGAGAAATTCAATTTATTTGTCATCTTTCAACCATAAATGATTTGATTCTGCCATATCCAAGCCAGTACTTTCCTTTGTTACACGGTTTGCTCTTTGCACAGGACTCTCTGCTCTCCAGTTCAGAAGCAGACCTCCTGCAAACAACACCAGATGATTGTCAACAGGCCTCCACCGAGGGTCCTTGACAGAGGAATGTGCTTCCCACTCAGATTTGCTGTAGCACTGACTTGCTGACACTCTGGACACCCTGCACACTACATGCACTTATGGAAACCTCTGAATCCAGGGGGTTTGTTTGTGTCCTCATTACAACACTGTTTGGTCACACAATGGGATTTATTGATCTCTCTTAGATACAAACCACTCTGCTGAAGCAGCTCCCTCCCACACACACAGCAGAAGTTTGTTTGGTTTTCAAATATAATGAGGATCAGAGAAAGACAATCTAATCTAAAAAAAAAGAGAAGTCCATGAAAGAAGCATTTCAAAGATGCTTTTATGGAATCGTATGTGAAGTTCAAAAGAAAAATTTCTTAGAGAGTTTCACAGCAAAATCTTCTGGCTTGAGAATTCTATGGCTAATTTTCTGCTAAAGTCAGTCAAGTTATGGATTGCTATTGCAGTTTGGAAGATCTGGTGATTCCTTCTAGGAAATTCCCCTTCTCTCAGTGCATCCTTCCCTAACAGTGACATAAACCTGTGGGAACAAGGATCAGTTTTTACCTGTATCTCAGGGTGTTGTTTAACCCAGGATGGAAGTGGCACTGCTGTATTGGTCAGTTTGGGTGTCTTGTATTTGTTTTCCAGCACAGTTATAAAACAAAAGGTGAGGTTTTGTCTCTAACAGACAACACCCAACCGATTTTGTCTGTTGGACTATGTTAAATAAAATTAATGTCCCTTTTAAGCAACAATAATACTTTGAAGTGAGAATTCTAATGTAACCTTAAGGCAGTGTTCAGGTGATCCTCTTTAACGCCTAAAGCTCACTGCTCTGGACAGTTCTGTGTTTTAGGGTTTCTTCCTATACCAAAGACTTTCTGCGTAAATTCATTTTTTCAACTGAGTCTAAACCTAACATCAATCTTTTACACAACCATGCAACAAGCCAGGTCAAAAAGCCTGTGCTGTCCTAGACCTCGTGGATCTCCAAGAAGTGAGGTAACTCAATTTCTAGGCCAGATGAGATTAGATTAGTATATGAATTGGTCCAGATGCATGAATTATCTTTCCCTGCATTAAATACTCTAGGAATTTGGGCCATTTGATATCAGTAGATGACACTAAACTAATTTTCCTGCAATATTTTTTTTAACAGAGTACCAAATTAATAAGACTTCCATTTTCTGTGAATTATTTGTATTTGTCAGCACTAGCATAATCTGTATTTTTAAATTAAATCTCCCTCGTCTTTCTGGTGTACAATAAGTGGTGATATATAAGTACACTGCATTTTTTCCTTCTGTATAATGCCAAGTCTGTTTTACATAATTCCTCATGAATTGGTCATATATGAAAAACATCCTGAGATACATTGTCACTTGCTGTTTACCTTTTGATGGAAAACTTTTGTTACTTGAGAAGCTGGCACTACAATATTACTAGCTAAATTACAATATTACTAACTAAAAGCATCCTCTATCCATTTGCATTTATTTCTGGCAATACCTTAAAACAATTAAATTAAAAAAGTATAAGAATGGACACAACGTGATTTATTATTT
This sequence comes from Manacus candei, assembly GCF_025592945.1. NCBI lineage: Eukaryota > Metazoa > Chordata > Aves > Passeriformes > Pipridae > Manacus > Manacus candei. Next base: position 27,282,729 of record NW_026138071.1, on the reverse strand, counting down.
TTTTTAGGTGATTTTGAGCAAAGTTTTACTCCAGACAGATATTTATGTGCTCTGTGCAGCAATACTGTGACTCTAGTCCTGCCTCTCTGTGTTTCTTCAGCAGGGGAAAACCTCATTTTAAGGCATAGGTTGCATCCAGGTCATGGTAAACCCTGTTGCAAAAACTGTTTTTGACTTTTGGTATTTAGTCAGAAGTTAAACATCACACTGACAACTGTCTTGCTGTCATAGTAAATTTTATGAGTGTTACTCTGTTCTGCTTCACAAAGAAAGATTTCCAGTCTCCACACTGCAGAAATACAGAAACGGAAAATGCCAGGAGATGAAAAATTGACTTATTTTCCATTTAAACCAGCTCTAAATTCACATCTTCAGGAGTTGTGTTTCTTTTCTGTCTCCTGGTTGGTTGCAACTCTAAAAGAATAATAACTTTGTCTAATGCAATAAAGAAAAAAAAAAGATAAGGGTGTTTCCGTCAACCATTAAGAAGTTGCAAAATCTGAATTTATCCTTATGGGTCATATGGCTAAAGCAACTGTTGTGAGCCCAGATGTCTTAGCAAGGTATTTCCAAGCAAGGAAAATAGCCAAGGGACAGAAGGTTATGTGTAGGCAATCCAAGTAATGAAGTATTCTTAGGTATAGGGTGAATAATGCAGCCAAGGAAAAAAAAAAAAAGAGCTTTCACAAAAAGACATAGTTTCTTTAGTTGAGGGAAATTTAAGTAAAAATACTATGTTCACATAACACTCTGGCTAAGTTGGTTGCATGAAAAAGAGAATGACAAAATTAGTTCATAGATTGCATATATCTCTTGGAAAAACTAGAGTAAAAAAATGCCAATTTTGTTTTAATATACCTAAAGAAATATTGTTGTAAACTTAATCTGTGGAAAACTTGTGGTATGTAGTTTTCATATCTTTGGAAGGTAACATTCAAAAATTACTTAATCCACTTTTAGTTCACTTGTTAGAAGGGTGGTATTCTGAGTAGATGGGTCATATTTTTGCTTGCTGTTAAAATCTGGATCCAAACTAAAATCATGGATGTTTTCTGCTTTATGCTCTGAGTTTCTGTGATGTTTTAGATTGAGAAATGAAACTGTTGGTTTTGACTTATTCATACATGATAACAATAAACATTGATGGCATAATCCTAATAAGTAGGACAGAATGCCAGGGAGTTATGGAATACATCAAAAAAAGTCAGATTATATCCAAACAGAAGCCAGAATTGTAGTATAGTATAGTATAAAGAAGGTGCTGTAATGCTGACCTACTCCTGAAACATCAGATCATCAGAGTACAAAGAAAATAATTTGTGTATCTTGTATGACAACCTGGGAAGAGATCGATAAAAGATTGAAGGAAAACAAGGGAGAGACTACTGTACTCTTAATAGTATATCACCTGAATGTGCCATTTGTTGTGTGGAGTATGGCTTTCACTGCTTTGGGGTTTTTTGTAAAATATAAGAGCTGGGGCAAAATACAGTCTCATTGTAGTATTACACATCACTTGTTTGTTTGTGGGTTGGTTTTGTTTGGTTGGTGTTTTTGTTTAGAATGTTGTTTTTAAATGAGGAAAAGTAGAGCCTATCTGCACTGCAGTGAAGTTATCCCAAACTAACCTCCTCTGCTCTTAGATTAACTGACAGACTGGTAGTATATGACACTTAGATTTTAAGACAAAAATGTTCTCTACTCCACATGAATGTGGTTTAATGTCTGGCAAACAGGGTGTAATTTGACTGATCTGTTCTGAAGAATAAAATTACAGTTGACTGATAAGAAGACTGAATGTGAAGAGAGACTGACCGTTTTAAAATTAATCCAATAATTAAATGGTGAAATGCAAAGTGAATCAGATGTAAATATAAATATTTAGTAGTATCTCTTGATTCCCCTTGACTATTAAGAATATTTTCTTAAGGCCAACCTTCCCTGCCCCCTTCTTTATTTCTATCTCTTTAGTTAGCTCCAGGCCAAATCCAGTGCCTGCTGCTAGGATGATTATGGAAGCAATGGTATAAAAGCTCCTTACTTCATTCTTTTGCTGTTTTGGTTTCTAATACTGGAGCCTGGTTTTCCCTTATGAAACTGTTCTCAGTGAATGGCTTAGCTATGGAAGGGAACTGGGCAGACAGACTCGTTGGGAACTCTCTTTTTATGTGTACAGTCATTCAAATGCAAACATCTTCTGGGGCTGGAGACTAGATAATGGAATAAATGATTTTTGCTTCTAAGAATGAGGCAAACTTGTTTTCCAGTTGCAAACCTTCTTACAGTCAAAAGATCTATTGACCAAGTAAAAAGTCACTGAAAACTGTGTGACATTTTATAAAAGGCCTATAGATAATAGTCTACACTATTTAAGTGCTCATTTCAAAGTGTTCATTTTGATCACAGCTTAACTATTTTTACTGCAGACATGTTGCATCTGTTGTTAAAATGTGGGTTTAATTTCAGGTTTTTACAACATTAATTACTGCACTGACTTAACCTGTCTCTCAAATACCTAACTGGGTGTGCTGTGGGTAGTTTCCTATACATGACATTTTTAAAGCTGCTCTTTCCATCACCAATGTACAGTTGTGCAAACATAATTTTTTTCTGACTTTAGTGCCAACCAGTGTAAGGTGAAGTCGTGCAAGGTCCTTAAAGGGAATAGTTCTAGTGTGTGATTTTTTTTTTTCCTTTATAAATGCTCTTCATTGTCAATGTTGCAGGATTTCTTAGCTTTGCTCTGCTCCAAGTTTCACTCAGTTACTTGTTCAAGTGAGGCTGCTGCTCAGTCTATTGAACTGAAAAAGCAGTTGAAAAACAGGTACCTGGGCTGGGATCTCGGCAGCAGTGAACATTCGGTTATTTCAGGGAAAATTGGAGGCGAAACGCTGAGGAGTCACTGCCAGTTCCTAGAGCTGGGCCTAGCTGAGCTCTGCTTTTGCTTTCACACACATTAATGTAACTTTGGGTTACATTACTTTGGCTCTAGCACGTGCAGCAGGGAACAATCCCCTCAAACCACCTGGTGGTTCCAGACAGCCTGAAAGCGCCGTGCTGAACCTACCTCTGCCCAGGGCTCGGCATGGCACACTGGGAGAATTTTCTGGAGGCAGCTTTGGCAAAACCTTGTTGGAGAAGACAGTCTCGATGCCCCAAAGTGGCACAAAAACTGGGGGAGAAGAAAACCCTTCTTCCATTTTTGGAGCACAGGCTGCTCTTCGCGTTGCAGACGCGGCCCCCTCTGTCTGTCGAGTTTGCAGGGCCGTTTCTACGGCGCAATCTTTCAAGCTTGCAAAACATTTCTGGATGCTGTCAGCTGAAATTTGGATTCTGTAATGCCTTTGGCCAGGGCTTGTACACAAGGAAGATGTTTTTGGAACACAAAACACATGCGTGGAGCTCCACCAAGATGAATCAGCAGCTCAGGAAACTTAGTACATCTTTCTGGAGCCAGTTTTTTTTTTTTTTGAATTTTATTTCTTTTTGACATCCGAAGGCTTAGTACCGAACTTTTTCCAAAGATCAAATTCTTTCCCTGCCGAAACTTTGACCGTCTCTGAACAAATACCTGGGATGGTCAGAATAATGGTGTTGCCATGTGTCTGTTCTGACCAAAATGCAATGTTCAACCCAGAGTCACCACAGTAAAAATATACCAAACATGTAACATTACAACACCTTAAGGAAGAGGTGGCAGTGCTCTCTACAGTGTACAGAGAAGGAATAAAATAGGAGAAGCCTGCAATGGTTGTACTCTTAACAAGCTGGGAGAAATGTGTTTTTACCTGGATTACTAATAAATATTGTTCAGCATATTTGTTTTTTAGGGTAAGTGGAGTAATGGCATGGATGCATTCCATTGCACCACCAGCAGTTAATTCTACATGTATTTCAGCCAAACTGTCTCAGGTTGTCACTAAAGGCAGTGGTGGGGACAGGGTGTCTATGTGCATTAAATTCGCATGAATGAGTGGGTCACATAACCAGTACCTGATTATTTCACTACTTCAGTGGATTTATTATCCCCTGAAGACAGAAATCTTTTCTCTGACTGATGCTGCAGTATATTCCACAGTTATACTCCCTCTTGTACGCAAATCCTGAAATCCATCTCATAGCCTCACTAATATTGAATATTTATAGGATATGAAATTTAGTGTTGCTCTTCTGATGCTACTTCACATCAAGAAAAATTTCCAAATACGTATGCTTTGGGTAAGAGGATGGCATTCTTTGCCCCATAGTTTTGGGGGTTTACTCTCTTTGATCATCCCACACAATTTAAAACTACATGTCCTTCAATTCTGCAACATCTGGATAGTCCTTTCCTTGTCCTTATGACAACACAGAACGTTTTAGGTCTGAAAAGTTGTGTAATCAAACCAAATAAGGCTAACTTTTGCCCTCCCTCCCCCCCCCCCCCCAAAAAAAAGGTTTCCATGATAACAAAGTAGAGGTGAAAGAGAACAAGTTTGGAAAATTAGGATTTCAGAGGGAAGGAGTTGTGCTATTCTCTCATCTCTTGCTTATGGAATTCTCTTGTTTACAGAATCCAATGAATAAAAAAAAATCCGAAGTAATTGAAGATGACAGAATAGGGTAAAAATTATTATTTTTAGATAGCAAATGCCTCAGTGATATTTGTCTTGCTTTCATTAAATATTTCCTGCCCAAGAAAGGAGAAATTAAAATCTGTCAAAATCAGCAGTTTTACTAAAAATGAACTGTTTTCCCCCTTCTGTCCTGTGTCCTCTGATTTCACTGCCAAATAACACATGCCAGTACATTCTAAAAGATCTGGAAATAAGTACCATCAGAGAAATCATTGTTTTTCTGCAGGAAATGCTTGCTAACCTTCAAATGACACACTTCAAATGTGGAAATTAATAATTAATCCCAACAATGCCAGAAGAAAGCTTTCTTACCAGACAAGCAGCCCACTGGAGTGGGTGAATATCCAGCTAAACCCTTCCTCAGAACCTAATGATCTTTAGAGAAATTTGAGCCATATATCCTTCCAAAAAGCTGTAGATTAATGAGCAATAAGTGCTGTGATCTGACCTGGAACCTGCGTTTATTTTCATTCACAGAAGTGAGAAACCACTTGTAAGAAGGTAATTTACTGCACCAAAAAAATGTAGAAGTGAATGAACTCTACTACCCACCTCTGGTAGTAAATAATCCAGTTTATTGAATTCAAAGGGGAACTTCTGCATCTTTTGCCAGAAGTGAAGTAAAAAACCACTAAATTTTATGTTTCTAACAAGACTTTCCAGATTACTGCAGAATAACCACATGCTCTGAGATGTTCTCACCAAGGGCTTTCCATGTTACTGCCTGGCATTTACAGTTCTCTCCTTATCCCATCCTCTGAAAGGGAATTCTCTGAAGGTAAAGCTGTCCAGCTTTAACTAATCAACAGCAACAGGGTAAAAGCCAAGTGACGTGTTCAAGTTTTCAGAATGGTCCACGGTGATTAAATTTTAGGCGGCAAATTCCAAAAAAAAAAAAAAAAAAGGTTGTATGTAATTTCAACATAGAACTAGTGCTAAGTTCTCCCAGGAATTTTCAGTCAACCCTTAGTTTTCAGTTCCCTTTCTCATTCAGAAATCTTGTGAAGAATTACTTCATCTTACAGACACTTAAGTGATTCGCTTGGTACAACAAATCCATTCTCTTGTGATATCAAGCTGACTAACAATATTCTTCACTTCCATGTTCGTGTATTTCCTGTGATATTCTTGGTGTATTCTGTGTATTTTTGCATTCCTCTGGGTCTCAGAACTGTCCAGAAAAATGACCAATATTTTACAAGAATGCAAAATTCAGCTATGCTGGAAGGGAATGTTTTATTAACTCATAGTCCACGGTGAAAACACTTATATGGGAAATAGAAGTGTTTGATTCACTTGGACTTGTATGTCTGTTGTGGGGCCTCCCTACAGCTCCCTGGGTTTACTTCCAATTTTTAGTGTTGTATCTGATTCAAAATTCATTGTACCAAGACCTGTGGTTTTGGGTTCTAAATTAGGAATTTTCAATATCTGACAATGGATATTCCTTGACTTGAGAGTGTCCTTCATAAAGTTCTTTGTAACTGAATTTTTATATAGCGTCCAATTTTAATTTAAAAAGCAAGGAAAAACTTCAAAAAGCTTCCATGCATGTTCTAATAAAGGCTACATGAGTACTTGCATAAATGGAATGCAAAAGTTGATAAAATACCTGCGGAAATCACTGCAGAGGACAAAATATATAGTTTTAATAAAGGCTTCCTGCTATCCTGATTTAATTCTTTCTCTCAAGGATATAAAAATGCAACTTGCAATGCTAAAGTAACTGAAAAACTCACAATGCCTTCAGAAGCCTCTACTTCAGGTTATAAAATTTAGCACCTTCAGTAAAAATAGTTGAGCTCAACAAGATAAATATTTTTAGTGCCTTGAATCTCCAAGAAACAGCAGGGAGAAAACAGATTCAGCTTCCTAGGGATTACCTCCCACTTCCTATTCCTTGCTTTCTAGGACATCGAATGCTCTGGTAACAGGGTCATTAAAGATATTTCTGGAGAGAACTAAATCCTATTTGTGTCTTCTTTATATCCCCCTCATGTGTACTACAGGTATTTGTTCACTGGTTTTTTTTTTACAGTTGTTCTCTGTAAGAAGAAGAAAGATACTGTATAAAAGGTAGAAAATATGTCATTCATTAAGGACTGGATGTGATCCCTATCCAGGTGCTCTGTGTTAGGTAACCCAACAAATAGATCTATTGATTTCAGTGACAATATTTCAGGTACGAACTGAAAATATTTTCATGTTATTTGGTAGACTAAGTTTCTTTCTTTTTTTTTTTTTTTAAATTATAATATGAAAGTGTAGGGCAAAGTCAATTCTGGAATGCACTGAATAGCAATTTGTTTGCCTACAAAAAATTGTAATCCTAGTCAAGATAGAATAGTTCTTTACCATTTTTTTTTCTTTTATATTAGCAGTGGGTTAAGTACAAAGTTGTTAAGGAGAAGCACGGCTAGAACACAAAGTGAATCTGAGGTTGAAAAGAGCCTGGGGATGTATCTCTTCTGCCTCAAATTATTTCAGCTCAAATTACATAAAAATGAGTGAAGGGATGGTTCGTAGCTCTCAGAACATGCACACATTTAATAACAGGCCATTCTAAACCTCTGTAGGACCTTTTCCAAAGTCAGCTTATCTAAAAAGCCTACCTTGAGATCAGGGCTGCAGGTCCTAATGGGAGGCTTGAATGGACTTCCTTTTTCGTGGGGATTTTTCTTTGAGGGTAGCTCATCCTCTATTGTCACAGTCCTTAGCCCTTAATCTTGATTTAGGAAGTGATTTGGAACAGCCAAGCAGACCATGTGCTCTTCTGCTCGAGTTCAGTGTTTGTGTGAAACCGATTGGGATTTTCTCAGCTGTTTAATTTATCTGGGAAAGTGCCTGTAAAAACATTATCAAACCAGGCTCCTATTAGTGCCCTCAGCCAAAGCCTTTCCAAAGAAAATATTATTATCCTGTCTGCTAACTAAGAAGTGTAAGCCGTGGGGTGGAACCTCTCTTTCCAAGGCGTTTGCTGCCGGTGAGCAGTTGATTTGAGTCGTGGCTCCTGGCTCTTGTGCCCTGTCAGGTGCAGAGGTGGACATGGATGTCATGCTGTCTGCTCACAGATTTACACTGCAGTTCACTTTCTTTTTTCCCCTCCACCCTTTCTTGCCAAGCCAGTCACAGATAGCAGCTCAAGGGAGACAAAATACTTTATGGAAGTGGAGTTAAGCACGGTGTAAGTTCTGTAAGGAGCTGTGGGGATGCTGTAAGGATGGATGGGATAAACAGAATACACCTAATTGCCCACGGGGAAAAAAAAGGGATGCTTTGAAGGCTCTCGGGATGCCTTCAATGTGGGTGTTGATTGAGTAATCATAGCAGGAGAGTATATAATTAGCCAGGACAAGTAAGGCACCATCAACATTGAAAAAGTGTTTTGTTTATGATGACAGAAGATTTTCTTTGGGTTTCCCCCGTGACAAGTAATTATATGAAAATGGAAATTACCGCATGCTCAAGTGCCTTGCCACTCTAGCTACATTAATTATGAGTTTGTTTTTTTTTTTTCTTTTCCATGTCCCCGATGCATTTAAGTGAATAAAACTTCTCTTGTGTGCTGCACTTGAAGTCATAAAAGGAACTAAGTAGTGGGACAGGACACTGAACACAGTGCCCTTTGGAGTCCAAAGGATTTGTCCCAGAATTTCAAGGGAAATCCATTGACAGCAACAGTTACTTTGGAAAGACTCTTCTCCCTCTCCCCCTGAGGTGTCGTTGCTGAGCATGACGTTACGTGGTGTGGAATATCACTTTGGTCATTTGGGGTGAGCTGTCCCAGCTGCATTTCCTCCCAAACTCTTACTCACTCTCAGCCCACTCGCTGGTGCAGCAGAGTGAGAAACAAAGTCTTGGTGCTGTGCAAGAACTGTTCAGCAAAAACTAAAACACTAGTGTGCTGTCGACACTGGTTTTGTCACAAAAGTAAAACACTTTTTTTTCTCCAGATTGTCATGAAGAAATTTAGCTCCACCCCAGACAGACTCAGTACAGCAGGACAGCAAAAATGTCTGTGCTGTGTGTAAACTTGGTGGTGGATTTCAGATTTAACACTTGGTAAGTGAACCTGGGTACTTGAGGCTCCAGACATCTGTGGCTGTTCTTCAACAAGGATGCTTTCTGAAGAACTGAGTAGCCAGGGTAGGCTTTTTATTCTTGCTTTTAGAGAAAGAAGAGGGACTGTCGTGTCATGATCTCACACTATTAATGCTTCTTCTTGATTGTCAGAACTGTGTCTATATTGCTGCAAACTTTAATATACTGGTTTGAAGAATCTGAAACACTCAAACTTCCACTGCAATTCCAACTTTTGTTTATTAAGCATTGCAGAACTTTCCGCATGAGTGTTCCCTAAAGGCCTTTGCATACACTAATAGACGTTTTTTTATGAGTTTCAACACTTTTACTGGAGTATAGATACTTCCTTACATCCTCACAACTGAAAATTATAAAAAAAAAAAAAGGGAAATCAAATTGAAACTTCAAGTGAAATTGGAAATAACAAAAGTTTCTCACACTGGGATTTAGAGAGAAGCCAGAGACACAACTCTTCAAGTGGTCATGATCACACCACCTTTGGCTTCTAAAAAAGCTGCCCTCTTCTATTTAAGACTGTTCTCTACATTAAGGACCAGCTGGAAAACAGTTGTTGAAATATCTCTTTCACTATTACAACAGCTGAAATTTGTGAAAGTGATTTCTTTACTCAGTGTATTTGCAATAAAATTACCATTCCAATGTATGGAATGAGTTAGTCTGATGAAAAGCTAGATATATTGCTGACAGTTCATAATTATGCAGCTTCTCCCTTTACTTCTGAGGCTGAAATAGGTTTCTTGTTGGTATAAACAAGCAACTTCTTGCCTTTGGCAGCTTTCATTGGGCATTTCTTATTGCTGTAAAATACAGATGTGCTAAAACCTGTACCTAACAAGGGGGGGGGGGGAAATCTGTTGTGCAAACTACTGGAATTTGAATGATGGGAAATAACCTGTGCATGCTGGACAGTCCCTGCTAAAAGCACTGTGTGGGTTATCTGCCCAGTAGGTCAGTACTTTCTATTGTCTGGTGGTACCACAATGACCAGCTTTCTTTCTCCTGACTGCCAAAAGAAAATGGGAAAATGGAACCTATGACTTTAGCAGCTCACAGAGAGATGTTTACATGTTTGGGAAATCTTGATTTTGTTACCAAGTGCAGCACAGTCTTGTAAATCACTTCCAGGTGATGAAGAACTTTTTTTCCTTTTGTTTCCTCAGTCCGACATCCATTTTCAATCAATCTCGGTGAATTTATAAATGTATCACAATGTGATTTTGTCAGAGGCACCTCTCATTTGTTCCACTGTGGAGACGCTGCTACTTCCCAAAGTCTGTGGTTCACTTTTGGGGACACAAATAGAATATCTCTTAGGATGTGGCAGGAGCCAGGCTCAGAGCTGCTGGGCGGATGTAGTCAGCATCCAAAGTCTTGTGGCAAGAGGAGAGAGGCACTAGAGGGTACAGACATAGCATATTTGCCAGGTTTCTGTGAGATCCAGCCTTGAGAGAAGAGATGCTCTCCTCCAGTGACTTATGTTTGGGCTTGTAACAAGTGTCTTTTTAATGTCCACATGTTGTCACTCCAAAGTATCGCCCTCAGTTAATACACACTTTATTAAGCTCTGAGGAAGACTGACATGAATATTGTACTGTTTTCATCAGTCCCAAGACTGAAAACATATTATTTCCCCATTAGAATTGTTAAAATAATAAAATTTTCTTGTTTTCTAGAGCTATTTTTCTTTTAAGATTGTCTTTGAAAGAGTAAGCTGATAGCATATCAATATTAGTCCTATTGCAATATCAGTCACTGTCCTGCAGTACTAGATGCTGTAACAGTGAAGACTGATAGAGGAATTAGCATGGATAATATTGAATTATCCTTTTAGAAATGTTTAGCGTTAAGACCCACAATATAATTTTCTTTAGTCAATGGAAAAATAATTCGTGCCTAAGATGCTCACAATCAGAAAGAAGTTACAGCACTTGCTGTTTCCAAAAAGTAGATAAACCACAAGGAATAATCTGAAGTTTCTTTCTTGTCTAGATCAACTTTTATAAAAAAAAGAGAGACATTAAAGTTGATTCAACATGGATCTTCCACAACATACTGTTTCATTTAGAACTTAAAAAAATGTTTAAAATAGTCTAAATAGCCAGATCACATGAATATTTTGACAAAAATTATACCTAAGATTCTGAAAAGAAAAAAATAGCTCTGTCATGATACGTCAAAAAACATTATTGTATTTAGATTACAGATGTATTTGTGTGCCTGTTGTACAAGGACCATCATCTTGATGTATGTCTAAAATCCTTCAAAATCCTTTACCATGAAGTCTGTACAAGAATAACTACATTACATTATTGGCTTAAAAGTGTTTTGGTGGACATTTGGTGCCATGCCAGTCTTTTGTTTAGTGTTTTTTTTCTTTTCTCCTCATTCGATTTTAGTGCCTGTCCCTCCCCTCACCCCCTCTTCCCAAATCTCTCGTGACTTCTGTGGGACTGTGAGTGCAAAGCAGGAAAAGGAATGACTTGATTCAAATCCCCAGTGTACAAGTCCTTCCTTCAGGCAGTAGGAGTGTTCAAACAACTCTGTTTCATCAGGTATTTCACTATATTTTCAGAAAACTGCCTCATTAGACACCCCAATGCCCAAGTAACCAGGAGTGCTGGGCTACTTTAATGGCTGTGCAAGAGCTGGAATTGTCACCCCACCTGGCAAGGGAGCCAGTATTTGGTTACTGATGGAAATACCTTAGGGTTTGAAGTCTTCTTCTTATGAATAATCCAATCCCTATTAAAAAAAAAAAAAATCCTAGTTTGAATTTTAATATAAGTAGGATGGCTGTCCGGTTTGAATGGGGGTATATTTTATAAAATTTGACTGCTTGCCTCATTTTAACCTAGTCATGCTGATGTCTTCCACAGCATTAGTATTGACTGATGCCTTAGAGTCTTTTTGATCTTTTGATTTTTTTAAATTTTTATAAGTAGTTATGTAGAAAATGTAGGTTTTAGAAGCAGCAGCATTTATTCCCTTACCCTTAGCACAGTAGACATACATTCCCCAACCCTCTCACCCCAATTCCCCGTATCAATTCTCCTAAATTCCATTAGAATGTTTAGTCTCTCTCCAAGGTAGGCCTTCTTCTGTTTGAGAACATCTAATCCACAGTCTGAACCACAGGGTACAGTCAAGAACTGGGTGACTGTGAGCCCTTTGTGCTCTGAGGAAGATGACATGATGAAGAAAAGGGTCTCAGGGAGACCTCAGCCCTAATTCCCAAGGGGTGGATCGGGGGTGGAACAGGGCAAAAGCCAGTGGGTGGAAAAACCTGGGATTGGACGGACAGTATTATAAATTGGAACACCTGAGACAGAGAAGGCAGGGGTGTGTCTTGTAACCTCTGTGCCTGAGAGGCACCATTAAATCGTTTTTTTACCTTACCTCCATACTAAGTTGCCTTGGAGTTTTTTTTCCTCCCTGAGTTTTCTTTAGGCCAGAGATTGATAGAGCTGAGAGATCAGAATCTGTCCCTTTGTCAAAACGCTTTTGAAGCCCAACAATGAAGTGGCACGGCCACAAGATGGCCTTCAAAACTGCCAGAAAAGCCACCAACCATGTGCAAACACTATTTTTCCCATTCTAACAATCGGTGTGGTTATGTTTACCCCAGAGAATCAGAGACCTTTCACAAGGTCACCTTTTGTTTCTTCTTCCTCTTAATTTTTTTGGGAAGGATCACCCATGCTAAACCATACTGAGTCCTGGTAAAAATGTTTCCTGAGGAGGTTCACGCTATCAAGTGCTGTTCATCCTGAATAAATTCATTTGAGCTGATCCCACAGAAATGAAAGATGAAGATATCTTGATAAAGATCTGATGAATTCTCTTGCATTTGAAAAAAGCCTCTTCAGTAACTCCAAAAAATAAGCAGTCAGACAGTATGGGTCATTGCATTGTCAGGTGCCAATCTACCACCATAGTCAATGCAAGCTTTGTGCCACATTTTGCCAATACTTTAAAAATACAAAATGCTATGACTTTCAAGGCATTACAGCATCAAATTAACCTAGAAAATCACAAAATGGACTAATTAACGGCTCCATTCTAGGCATACATTATGAGAGCATAAACAGCATTAATGCATCTTATTCAGAATTTATGAATGTTGGCACGTGAATAATAAGGAATACGTGACCAGATGTTTATCATGCATGAACATCTGATGTGGTGTGAACTCCCCTTACGTGTGCATTTCCCTGAAATTACTTATGTGAGCCACCCGTGGAAGTACAAAATAAATTGTTCCTCTACAGTTAATCACAGCATAGAATATGTATGTTTTCATTTCTGAGATAAATCTAATGTTATGAACTGGAACCAGGTTTTTGTGCAAACAGAAATTGGCAGAGGTAGATATAAGGTGAAATATTATATACAGAGAAATAATTATGCACTGTTTGGTATATTTTATAAAAAGAGAAGTTATGCTGTAAGAATACAGAAGGATAAAGGAGGCCTAAAGAAAACATAAATATTAGATGATGTTTCTGGAAAACACTGGATTTTTTTTTAATTCTTGGCCAGATTAAAAGTAAAAACAGAGAATGGAAGAAATTTTCTGTTTATTTCATTACAGCTGTTAACACTACTGCTTTGGAAGCCACTGGAATACTTATGCAGAGATAAATCTTTTAAAAAGATTTATAATAGATTACATTTAATTTTTAATGGGTTGAACTTGATAATCAGAAAGCTTTCTAATACCGTTCAAGAGTAATCCTCTGTGGTGTAAGGATTCCACCCTGATATACTGTGGTACTTTGCATCTGATTGAAGGAAGGATTTTCTTTGCCTTTGGCATGGTTATTGGCAAAGTATTCTTTGTCCCTTGCAGACAATGGAGAATGAGTTTCACGGCGACAAACAGAAATAGGCCTTGAGAAGAAGTCTTTGTTTAAGAAGTGTTAGCACTTCCTGGTTATATTTTAATGCCAGATTTTTAATTTCAGATGATAACCACATAGGCAGCTTGTTTCTGAAATAGCAGCGTAATTCTTGTGTCTGTGAGGACTCAACCCCCATGCTTGGTGGAATTCTGTGATCACATCTGTAGTACTACAGAAAATATATGTATAAACTCTGTGAATCCTGTTTAGGCTTCAGTTTGTCCCTGTTAATACTTGATCATTTTGTTCTGGATTGCATAATAGTATCTTAGTCCACTCTATTGGCAATGTTACAGAAATGCTCATTAGCAGATGTACGAAAACCCCCAAAAGATTGTGGAATATGGACAATAACCTAAATAATAAAGGCATTTACTATTGTAGTTAAGGTGTTGCATAAAAATGAGATTCTGGATCAGTGGCCAAAGTTTTTTCTTTCTTAGAAAATGATGTTTAAGCTCATACACAGCTGCTTAAGCAACCCTAAAGTGCACAGCTGTCTTTTGACCTGGCGGTCATGAGTTCTCAAGCTTCACTCCTCTTCCTGTTCTAAGGAAAACATGTTCTAATGCTCCCAATCTTCAGCCACGTTTCTGTTGATGTGGCATTTTCTTGCACATCCACCAACAGCTGAGGTATAATATTAATGCTGTCATTTCCATTAGTGGCTTAATCATACCTAAATGATATGGGAATGCTGTCTTTACCTGAAGTAGTCTTAACTAATGAGTGTTTATAGAATTAACTAATTGCATATTATTAGTTTAGAGAGAGCTAATAAATAAGGAATTGGACAATCACTTTAGGTTTACTGCATTCCACCACATTAAACATTTGGTTTGTTTCGTGTCGTGTAACCCTAATTTTGAAACAAACCATAGTCTAGACTCCAGCTGTCATAAAATCTGCAGAGTCACTTTCTTTCATATGTTTTACTCTTTTGTAGAGTTGTCTCGTGTGCCCCAAATTGTGGACTCTGTGCTACCATGGTGGTAAGGAACAGAAAGTATTGGTGCTGACCAAAGCAAACTATGAGGGTTGCTCTGTCTAAAATTCCTTCTTGTGTTCACTTCAAGAGTGTCAGCATGGTTAGCATAAATCAAGGTATCAATTTCTGGGTTTGATTTTTGCCCCTTAAATTCACCACCCTGGCAAATGTTCATCTTCCATTCCTAGTTAGTGTTTTCAGACCCAAATGCAGTCTCAAAATTCTTGCACAAAATTTACCTGAAGTTCCCAAATCAGGAGAGTTTGTAAGGCATGAACCGAGAGAATTAACCTTAAGACCAGTATGCTGGAAATCTTTGATAGTTTGGGCTGGTACTATCATTTCTTGGCTATCACTTCTTTAACAGTTACACAAAAGTCCTGGTTGTGATATCCTCGAGGCACAGCTTTCCTGAGTATTAAATGTTAATATGCATCTTTAATTGCCCCAGGAATTTCCCTTTCTGGCAGTTCTGCTCCTTATCAGGTTTCACTTGTTTAGACTAGTCGATTTTTTTAGGATTGTCAAAAGATCAGACTGTGGAGAGGGAATACTTTTAAATTAAGTGAATGTGGTCAGAATTCTCACACCCCTTGTGACAGGAGGAATCCATAAAGTGTCATTGCCATTCCTGAGTAGGGCTATACCCATATCATTGTTACCCTTTTTTTAAGGCTCTGACTGATTATTAATGTAAATAGTTGTTCTAAAAATCCAAGTGCTTGGTGATACAATCCAATGCAGAATTGGTCATTGATTTATTCCTCCTGTAAAGTAATATAGCATCACGGTATCTGTTAAAAATGTACTCTGTATGTTTGTGGGACAGACAGTGAAGAGAGACCTGCAATTCCTATGAAAAGCTGACCTAATAACTGTGTAGCTGATGTCAGTGTTATTGGAAAAAGCTGACACTTGTGGAACCAGAACAGCAACAGCATTTTTTTTTCCCACTTAGGACAGAATCTGTGTTTCTCTGAAATATCTAAGGAACAGTAACAGGGCTAAAAAAATGTCAACCACTGAGTTTATGCAATGAAAATACACTTTGTGGTTTAGAGATATAGTTGATGTTAAAAAACTTAAACCTTAATGAGTAAAAGAACAGGTAAGCAAGCTGAAAACCATGTGCCAGTGCCACAGGATAAACACAGAAAGATCAGACACCTGCCTGTTATCATTCAGTGTAAACTTCTATAACAGAATCACTCCCTCTGGACTCAGTTTTGGGGAAGTCATTGTCCTCTAGTGATTTCAGATGGGACAAGAATTAAGTCAACACTAAGAGCTTGGGGAATTGCTGTTGGTTGGATTTATGGATATGTTTAGACATTTTGATTTCCATTTATGGCACTGTGGGATTCTCCCTCATGATGAAAATTGTGCTTGGTTTTCACCCATCATCCAAGACACAAAATCTTCAGATTTTCCATGTAAACATAGATGAAAATAATAAAAGGCTAAAAATAAAGAGGATGGGCTCTAAGAAAGTGGGAAGGGATTTTTGAGTCAGGAGCAAAGATTAAATGTGAATGGTTTACTCTGAAAAAGCAGCTTGATATTCTATAATTATACTTATTATTCTTCCTTTTTATTGTAATGTGATAATTAGCTCTCTGATTAGTGTAAGATAAGAGGAGTTTATTGACTTGATAACAAGGAATCTGGCAAACAATATTCAGCATAATGACCCAGGGGTTCTTCAGCCTCCCAAAGACAAAATCAAACATTTGCTTTCCAATATACCTGGCCCTTCCAATTTGTCATTTTGTGAACCAGGAATAATATCTTTTTGTTATTTAATTAGTCAGATATGTACAACTTCTTTTCAGCTGGAACGGTAAAAATTAAGATATATAAACTAACAAGCTCTGCTTCTTGTGACTACAAAGAGTAATCAATACAATAACCTCAATTTTGCCATCTCACCAATCCTAATGTAGAACAGATTCATTGTGTGAAAATTGGTAAACACTAGGATGTCATTTCAGGGTTTGATCCTGACCATCATCATGAGCTCTGATATGTGTTTAGCCTTCTTATTTAGTGTTTGACCGATAAAGCTAACCAAAATATATTCAATATATCTTCATTTTAATAAAAATATTCTCCTTTTGTCAAAACTGGCTGTTCTGCAAAGAGAGCTGTTTTCATTAATAATGTGGTTTAGAAGATACCTAGTCTGTGAGACTCCCATGACCTAACATATAACTTATGTTATATGACTTAGCATATAACAAAGTAATCTGGAATGTGAGAGTCACAGTCTTAAGCATCTGCCAGCACTGGAATAAGAATGAAAGGATCTTTCCTGATCAAATGAACCAGAAAACTTTTCCTTTTTCCTGTACACAGGACCTCTTCCCAGTTTCAAAACTCATATTTTTGTTTTGAAATTGTGCACCCCTATGTGCTGCTGTTTACACGTAACACAGGACAGGAAGAGCTGTCCAGAATCAGTGATTGCAGTCTTGATGTTTTCATTCAACTACTATGAATAAAGTAGAATAAATGGTTACTAAATGGATCAAATCTCTCCCCTCTCTCTCCTCAATGATAAAAATCTTCATTAATTCATACTCTAAGTTTTTCATGGTAATTTGCAACTATTTCCTCTTGTTATAGCTGTAAACTCTACTCTAAACAGCTGTTTTACCTTTTTTTTTCCCACACTATTTAATCTCTTTAATAAACTTCTAGATTGCAATTACACTCTTTCTGGTCTTTATTTCATCAGGTTGAACAGGCAAAATTTCATTTCACCGTGTAAGACAGTGGACTGTTTTTCTGTAATTCTAAAAACCTTTCAGTCTATCCTTATTTGAATTCATCACTCTTAAAAAAGAACAATCCACACTCCTCTTGTTCAATACTGAAGAAAGTTTCCAACACTATCAACTCATATTGATAGTTCATATTCCTACCATGATTCCTGTTGCACCCAGGTTTTAATCCTTCTCTGGTTTTATCTAATGAGATTGGCCTTATTTTTCCTGAAGTGCACTTTTGTATACTCAGCTTAGTCCCATTTCTATCATACCTACTGTTGAGATATCAAATCTGTAGGGTCCCTCTCCTCTGTTTACTGGCAATGCTTCCCACTTTAATTCAGCAAGCTCCATAGTTTGCTTGGTGTTAATATTATAAAAATGTGCCTCAAAACTAACCATTTAGGGAGTCCTGTTTCTTCCTCCAACAGTGATGCTGGTTACCTTCCATTTAGCCAAACTACCTTTCTCAGAACTACTTTTGCATCTGAAATCCAGGACAATTAGCAGTACGCTATGTGATGCAATATTAAATACTTCAGTAGAATCTAGAAAGAGTAGATCTATTTAATTTCCTTTGTTTTGAATACCATCTGTCTTATAAAAGAGACCCACTTAATCTGGTGTGACATGTCTTTGTGAGGTCTGTGTTTCATTCTACTTCATTTTCCAGTAATGTCAGTGTTTTAAAATATTCTCTCAAATGAGTCCTGAATCTCACATACTGTTGAGGTCAGTCTAATAAGACTGGAGGTGTCTGCTGGAGCAATTGGTTTTCCATTCCAATATGCAAGAGTAATGCTGTAGGTTTGGAAATTTATTCTTGTCTTATGTCTGGTACAAAAATCTGAAAAGTTTAGTCACGCTGAAAAAGGGAAAAAAAAAAACAGCAGCCACTTTTTGTGGCATTACCATCACACTGGGGAAAACCAAGCAGCAGTTCTTGAAAAAAATGTGTGGGTTTTCATCATTGTCATTTTTCATGTTGAATATTTTATCCTCTATTCAATCTCTTGGTAGCCCCCCCCATTATCCTATGTGGAGACACAACACTGCCTATTGATGCTTTAACTTTTTCTACATCTGGTTAGTCAAAAAGCACACTGCTCACAGAATGTGCATTCCTTTTGTGAGGAAGCATAAGCACTCATTTCCAAGATCCCACTCATTTGGGAGAGGTAGACCTCAGTGGCTTATTTGTCTTTCTTCTTTTTTTCAAACTTTAGTGTAATTATATTGAAGCATAGGCTTTGACACAGGGTTTAAGGAGAATAGGACAAACAAGAAATGCAGGACTAAAAATTACATAGACTGAGAATAAAATAGAAAAATAGGTAAGCAAACCAACACCTGAAGTCAAAGTTCTGTTTAATTTTTGTGGATAGTGAGTTCTTGAAGCCATCACACGGTGGTTTTTCTGAACCCAAGAGCCTATCACCTGCAAAAGGTATATTCTTTATTAGGACTGGCATTTCTTTTACATTTGTGGTACGTGCTTATCTCTGTAACATCAAATGTTATTGTTAGGTAATCAAATAAAAATTTTAAATTGCTGCGTGGCATAAGGATACAATATTCTAGCTTTCTTTCTGCCCCTGAAAACACAAGAATTTTTTTCAGAGGTAAATATTTGAATATTTCAGTGGAACCTGTTGAACCCGGCTCGTTGAGATTGCTGTGCCGAGAAAAACATGGAAAGGAAAATGTCCTTAAAGCATAAAATGCAGGCCAAAAAGCTTGGTGTCTGAGTGGTTTTGGACGAGGGTTTTTTTTGTTAAACAATTGTTTCACATAAGTGAATACTGTTCTATCCCCTGTTTTGGAAGTTTAGCTTCGCTGGAGAATATGTGAAATGGTTTTGATGTGGGTCAGGATTAACTATATTAGTGCAACAATAAACATGGACTTGTTACTTTCAGATAGCATTATGCAGACTTTTGGTGAGTCATCTTTCATTTACAATGGAGGGTAGAATAAGTCTTTCCAGTGTAAAAAGTGAAATTCTGTGGTTTGAATAGTGCAATTCATGAGACTTTGGCTCTTGTTTTATGGAAATCAGTAGAATCCAGAAGAGGAATAGAGAATTCTCCTTAGTGTAGCTAGCTTTGTGTGGAAATATTTAGGACAGCTATGGATGACTCAGTGGTTGGTGGAGGATTAGTGGTCATGAGCTGTAGCATCTTAAATTCCCTTGCAGATGATCCTATTTGGATTTTGAATGTGCTTTAACTTATGCTCATTAACTTCACACAGCTAATTGAGTCTTTCCTGAACATCTCTGCATAAGCAAGTCCAGCTGTTCTTTCAAAAGATCATGAGAAAATTCTTTTAAAAGACCCTGAGAAATTCTTTATAGTCTTTCACGTCTGACACGGTGCCTATTATGTAGCAGTCATCCAATGTCTATGTTAACCACAGTCTTAATAACCAGGGCAAAATGAGGTTATTGCAAAAAACAGCTCTGCCAACAACAAACAGCTTGTGTCACTCCATATATATTTGTAAAAGCCTCTGGTTTTAATATTTCATTTTATCTGATTTTCCCTCTTGCTCTGCAGTACTAATTAAGTAGACGTGTAACCAAGTATTATGAATTGTATATAAGCTTTGGTGCATATTTGGGGGAGAAAATATGATTTTGGTGGTATCATTGAAAGGACAATAACTCACAAACTTGCTGCCCACTCAATCTAAATGGAGGTCATACATCAGAAGCTGGACAAAGGTGGAGAGAAAATGAATCAAGGAGATTCAGTGTGGACATACCTTGAAATCAACATTGACATTATTATTTTCAGAATGCTTCAGGTCTCCTTACTGAGAACCAACTCAGCATGGATTTAGGTACCCATTGAAATATTGTTTTGCATATTCTGAGTCTTCTTTGAAAATTCTGCACAGAGAAATGAGGATACAAGTAATCCACAGATTTAAGAAGCATCAGAAGGCTTGTTATGCCAGGCACAGGGATGGCAACACAAGTAAATATGGACACAAACTCCTCTGCCCTTATTCAAACTGGCTGTCAGAGCTTGGCTTTGGCCAGAACCTGTCTGGTGTCTGTGATGCTCCTGTTGGGTGGTCTTAACTCACCCAGAGTGTTCTGTTAACACAATTATAGAGCTTTTGTATTGGAGCTTTTTGCAGTGAATCAACCTGCTTTTTGTGCAGATTAACCCACATTCAGACAAGAAAATAATCCACTGTCAGGTGGATTCCTGACAGTGCTTCCTGAAGTTCATGGGATTGTTCTGTCATATTACCTGACCATACTGGTAATTTCCTGCAAACAGCCCCCACGTGATGGGAAGTGAGGATGACAGGATCACCATTGAAAATGATTTCTGATATGGAATTTTTCCTGCATGAGGCAGACTTGTGATCATATAAAGATAACATTGAGGTCCTTGTGTAAATTAAGTTGCTGCAAAACTTACATGCTTTTCCAATGCTTGTTAACTGGGGGGAACAGGTTCTCTGCATCTCTTTTGTCAATGACTTTGTGGGTCTTTTTGTGTAACATGCAGGGACTTTTATAAATTCCATCACTGATAATCTGCACCAAATTTTCGCTTGGGACGGTTCAGTAAGTTTTAGTTTGGCTTGCTAGTCAGCTCAATGCTGAAAGTACTGGGTGTGTGGTTCCTTCTCTTCCTCTGTTTCTTGGGAATGCAAAGGGTCATGTGCCCAGCTGTGAGTTCTGCTGACAGTGGCTTTGGTCAAGGAAGAAAGCAGCTACAGATTAGCTGAAGTATTGGGGAAAGGGCAACCTCACCTTCATCTTTTTAATGCATCTAAATTTACCTCCCTCATTCTGGCAGTAGCTGTTCATAAGGAATGGCCTCCAAGACTGTAAACGTTTTAGACTTTCTTTGTCTAAACCTGAAACGATGTTCTGCAGCACTAAAACAAGACCCAAGTTCAAGACTTCAAAGCTTAGGATTTTCCTGGGAAAATACACCAGCTATTCCTGTGGGCTTCCTGCAGAGCTGAAAACACAATGTGCTGAAAGGATTTTATGTCCTTTTATGTCCTTTTAGCACACTGTGTTTTCAGATCTGCAGGGTTAGATACTGTTGTTCCAGTGGATTTACAGATTTGATTGACCTTTCTAAATAACAACTAAATAGCAACTGCCCCTTGTCCCAAGCAGATGACACGAAAAATATAGGGAAAAGCCAGTCTTCCTCTTGGGATTGAATATGGGAATTATTGTGAGGGGAAGGAACCAACCTAGAAGACTTGCATCTTATCTTTTTTTCTGTGTACTTCAAATATTTAGCAGGCAGGTAATTTTTAGCAGTCAAAAACAAGAACTAAGGGAAGCATAATTATGACTTGGTAAAAGAATGGAATATTGTTCAGTAAAGTGAAGTGTGTTTAAAAGAGATGATCATCAATGCTGTAACAGTTTCTATGTATGTATCCAAATGGAGGCTGAACTGCAGAGACACAATCAAACCAAACAAAATCTCACACAACCTTCGCATCAGATTTTTATAGAAGAGCTGGCAAAATGAAGAACAGACTAACTAAAGGAATAAAGGCTTCTGAAAAAAAATATGAAATAAGGTGGTTAATGTCAGATGGGAACAACTTGGAACTGTAAACTGCTAGATGAAGGGAAACAGAAAGGGAGAAGATTCCTTGGTCCCACCAGAATTGTGATCCTAGGAATAGGAAAGAGTAGTGCAGTGGGGTTGTCTATCTTTTTTTTTTTTTTCAGTGTGGGAGGTGGGGTGTGTTTTTTTATTTAGTAAATCTTTGGTTTTTAAAAAGGAGGGTATAGACCTACTGAAATACTGGAAGCTCATTGTAAAGAGAATTAGCCAGGGACAGAACTGCTACATAGAAATGTGAGGAGGGGAGTCAGACATATTAGAAACACTAGTACTAAAAGGTGTTTCTGAAATTCTCAAAGGTTGTAAGAGGGGGAAGAACAGGTGGTGACAGGTGGCAAAGCTCCCATTAAAACTGTTAGGGTCAGGTCAGGCTTTTGGGACAGTAAAGGAATGGAACAGCTGGCAAATTGCAAGGATGCCAGTAGGAGGAATACCTAGATACAATTGAGATATGTCAAGTGTCTAAAAGGTTAAATTGGTATTAGCAGCTTATGCCTTCTGTGTTTGAAGGCAGCATATTCTCTATGCTCAAACCACACTACAGAAAGGTTTTTGTCCAGTCAAGATTACTTTTAAAATCTTCTTGTATAGCTTTCAAGATTTTAAATACGGATTGTTTTTCTAAAAAAAAAATCAAGCACTGTTGGTATTTTTCTTGAAGCTGCCACACAATTGCTCACATATATCTGTGGCATAAAAATAAAGATCTCTACAGAATTATTGTGCTTACTCCCGTGAAAAACATGCATATTCCAAATAGAAAACTGCTATTACTATTATCACTTGGATATTTATAAACCACGTTATTATTTCATAGTCAGGAAAATATTTTAGTGATTAACTGTGGTTGTCTTTGCTAGGGAACACCTCATTCATTCTGTCAGATAGTCCCTTCCTGGCAGTGGAAAGGACTGCAAACTCTTTCATGTCCCAAATGGTTATATGGCTTGCTCTTGTGTTTTCCAGTAACTCCTTGGGGAATCCAACTTCTTGCTTCACACTTTCCCATTTGATGTAATAGGTTGTCTGCAATGTGGTAACTTCGTTGTATTTTATTTTTAATTTTTTTAATATGAGCACAGTTTTCAAAAAGTTCTCAAAAGCACCTTCTAAGTGTGCAGTTACTGTAGGGGTTCCTACAGCCTCCAAGAAAAAAAAACCAGATTTGTAGAGGGAAAAAAAATGGATTTAAATATTTGGGGCAGTTTGATTTGTTTCTCTGCCTCAGATTTGTGCAGAATGGACATCGCAATATTTTTCTAAAATTGATATTCTTCACTTGCATTGGAATTCTCAGTTACATGAATCCATGCTATGAATTCCTCAGAATGGTATTGTTTTTCCTCATCTTGCATTTTGTCTATGCCAGCAGCAACTTTTACTCATGTTAAGGTTCTGCACACAAAATTGTTCTTTATTTATTTCTTTTTAAGGGGCTCAAAATATGCTACAGTATCATCCAGTCTCCTGTGTCATCACTCTCTTTTTCTTCTAAGACCTGTACTTGTACATTTTCACATAACCACAGCAATGTGTTCTTAACTAATCTAGTGACCTGGAGTCCTAAATACAGACAAAACTAGAGAGGAAAATGTGTATATTCATTAATTTCCTTTCTAAATTAACATCTTTTTTTTTTTTTTCCCAATTTTTAAACATCCATTTTTGGAACTAAAATGGTAGGATTTCTGTATTTCTGAATTTTGAAAATCTCGAGGTACAAATTTAAATATAAAACCTAAAATGAGCAGATTTAAACACTTGCTGATAATCATTACAATTTGTTGAAGGCAGGAAAATTTAGCTTTTTTTCCCTAATGTTCTTGTACAACAGAGAGGTCGCTGAAGAGTAATGCAGTTGCAGCTTTCTGATTGTTTTTTGCAGATGCCAAAGGATGCTGGTGAGGTGATCACTGAGAACACAGTGGGAGGGTTGGGTGCATTTTATAGGACATTTTCTGGTTGGGACTGGACACACTCTTAGCCACAAGAACCTCCTGTCCAGAGAGGACACTCAACAATTAATTATCTGGTTCACTTTTGAAGCATATTCTGAATGTCAGAAGACTGCTTTGTGAACCTTTTGTTTCAAACTATTGCAAATTTGTCAAATCCAGCAAATACTTGCCTGAGGCCTTAGGATTTATGCCTGTGGGATTAAGCACAGGCTCTGTAGTCGACCAGTGCCACAAAATGTTACAAAGGATCCGCTGGCGAGACAATCGCAGCTAATAAAACATCCTGTCTTCCTTTTAGTGTGAGAGTACACTGAGTACAGGAATCCCATCCTAACAGATCTTTCATGATTACACTGGTAACTCCTGGTTCCACTGCACTGGAGTTCTTCCTCTTGGGAGCCATTCCATGGTGAGTCACTACCCAGAGTGAAAGCAGCTGTATTTTGTGTTCTGCAGTGGTTCTCATCAGGAATATATAGAGAGAGAGGCACCCCAAGTATCATTATTTATTGTGAATTAAATTATTTCATAGAGTTTTATGGAAAAAGTTATGTTAGACTTAAAAAAATTATAGCTGGTCAGTGGGACGGAGTGGTGGTTTTTTAATGAGTCAATCAGTGAACAGAAAATCTCTGAAACCTTTTAATGCAGTTCTTGCTCAAGGGCTAAATTCTCCTTCTTTGTGGAACCACTCAAATGTCGTCAAAAACGTTTCTCTCACATGTACCTATAAAATATTTTACTACTGTATCTGGCATGGATAGACAAAGTGAGCTTCAATTTTCTTGTTTACCTACCTTTAAAATGAATAGTGTAGTTATATAAACCTCATCTGTAGAATCCTTTCGAAACCTGTCTGAAAATAACATTTTCTAAAAGGAAAAAATTGCCTCACTGTAACACTTCATGTCAAAAAATATGAACAAATATTCCTTGCGAAGCAGCCAAAGGCAGGGAAACCAAATTAAAAAAAAAAGAAGTTTAGATATATATCTTGTAGAATTTGGAAAAGACCATGTAAGTGTGGATCATCTAAAAATATGCTTAAATATAGAAGTTTGTAAGCATGACAAATCTAATCATAATCTTTCTACAGAACAATAGTGCACGTAATAAAAAAAGCTCTCCAAAATGGAGGGGGAAAAAAAATCA
Source organism: Manacus candei (assembly GCF_025592945.1). Classification (NCBI taxonomy): domain Eukaryota; kingdom Metazoa; phylum Chordata; class Aves; order Passeriformes; family Pipridae; genus Manacus; species Manacus candei. Next base: position 27,257,620 of record NW_026138071.1, on the reverse strand, counting down.
ATTTGGAGGGAGAAATCAGACTTAGAAAGGATAAGTTATGTAAAGGGAGAGAAAACAAAATAATTCACCTGTGTGCAGTGTCGACTTGGCCACAGTGGTGGCTAAGCAATACTATCTATTTATGCTGTTTCACCACACCAATAGTTGAAGATTTTATTTCCTGATAGTGCCTGAGATGAATTCAATGTGCCTATAAATACAGATGCAGCACATCCATGCCTGCATGACACCCATGTCCCAACACAGGGGTGCTGTGCACAAATAGAGTTGCAGGACACCGTGCTTTTGCCTGACAAATTTTGTTCATTTCTAAACAAATTTTGTACAAGCCAAGCACGATTTTTTTTTTTTATCCAAGCAAGGGAAGTTATGTGGAACCAATGCCTTACAGGCATCAGCCAAACTGAGGACAATTTTCCTTGCCTGTGATTGCAGAGGAAGTGTTCTCCAGCCATCTGGGGTGTGCTAAGCCAGAGCCTTTGGAATAAAAAAATGTGTGCTCTGACCCGGGCAGAGTCATCAGGCAGCTGATAAAGAATAACAAGTCATTGCTAGGAGCAGCTGCTACACCAAGCCAGGGCTCTAACCTTCCCAGTGTAAGTGAGCATTGTTAGGGCCCAATGATCTAAAGAGACCTTATTATCCCAAAAACTGCAACACTTCTTCTGGGTGGCAGTTCACTTTGCAGGCTGCTTCGCAGTTCCCAGCGGTGTGATCTCCAGTAGAGCACTTGTCTCCAAAGCTGTCCTCTAAAACTAACTCCCAGCAGAGTCAGTAGTTTAGTCCCACCATTTCTCTGTGTGTGTATAAATGGCAGATTTAAACAGTGTGTTTCAAATCTCTGTGGTAGTGGTAGCATAATGTTTGCTGAGGTGAACAGTCAACTCTCCAGGAGTTTCCAGTACATTTTCCCAACATGTACTAAGCAGAATGAGGTTCTGGGAATGGCACAAAGTAATGGGCAGCATGGAGAGTCAGGCAAGTGTGGCCAGTGCAAGGCAGAGACCTCCCCAGACACAGAAGTCGTTGTCACACAGGATCCTTAGTCCACTGCAGATACAACCAGTTCCTTTTATCTGCCTGTTATTAAATTATTGCCATCTGTTGGTTGGAAACCCTGTAGAAAGACAAAAGGGCCAACTACAGGGACATCTGGCTTAAGAGAATTCTGCTTTACCTTGCAAAGTGATTTTTCTCTCAAAGCGTGTCAGTCTTGTATTATCATAACATAAATGGCTCAGTAATAGTAGTGGGAAATATTCAGAAATATGTTAATTTTCAGACTTTGCACCTCAAAAGGCTTGGGTTAATTCCCTTTTTTTCCAAAACAGTTCCATAACTGCAGTAAGGCACACAGAGATGTTTTTTGTTGGTTGTTTTTTTTTTACTTGGATTTTTTTTGGGGGGGGTGATTTGTTTAGGGTTTTTTGGGGTTTTTTTTGGGGGGGGGCAGATTGTGGTGTATTGTGTGTGTCTGAAAACACCAGAAAAAAGGAAAATTAGGTTCATGTGTTATGCAACTTGATCTTCAGGAGGTTGGTAGGCAATATCTCCTGAAAATAAGGTCTTTTACTAATGTCAGCTTTAGCACCTGAAATGATCAGGTAGTTTGGAATATCTTGGCCAAATAACGTTGATTTATGTGTTCACTCTCAAGCTCAACAAGAAGAATCTTGTACTGTATCCAATGTGCTTTTTATTGATTATTTTTTAAATGACTGTTTGGATCAACAGTTCAGCTGTATGGAATTACTCACCATGCTCCCTCAGTAGTGTGCTACTGTATCAAAATACTCAAACTTTATTTCCTGCTCATCTGTGACTACCACTGTACAAGGGGAGTGTAGCTGCAGGGATGTATCTTGTACACCCCTCTGTTGAAAATGGTCCATCCTGTCTCTGCACGTGAAACCTCATCTTCGTGACAAACCAAAGCCTGCAGCTTGGCTTGTATCCCTACACTGATATATTCTAGGGGTGGGTGATTACTTTTGGCTCTCACAAATCAAATTCTGAAGTGCTTCAAAGTTTCCTTCCTTTGCAATGGTAGTTAACATCAATAACTATTATTTATGATTTTTAGTAAACATTTGTAATGGAAACCTACCGTGTTAGAGCCTGTATCCAGTATTTTATGTATGTGATAGATGTGATACAGTATAAATTACCTTGACATCTTTTTTGCATCTTCCACCTGTTTACTGTGATGGTTGCACAACATATTTAATTAACTGGGGAGATGCTTCAGCTTTTAGAAGTCACTGGAGTCTGATGATCCATGAGAGAGTGAGCCATTTTGACTCTTCCTGTGAAGACAGGAGATTTTTTCCATTAGTATGGTATTTAGTATTTTTTACCAAGCAAATGTCTTCTGACTTTAACTTAGTCTCTTTTTAGTTCATTTTTAATTTTTAATGTGTATTTTTATGCGAAAGCTTTCTTCCTGTGATTCTCATCATGTGTGACCTCATCAAGATGATGGAACTTCAGAATTTATCCGTTCTTTTTTCCTAATGAACTCTCTCCCTCCAAAAAAAAAAGGTGCAGTCCATTTTACCTAAGTAACCATTTTACTTAAGTAACCATTTTACTGAAATAACTTTGCTTAACTCATTTCTGCCTTAACCCATTTTTGTATTTCCCGAATGATCCCTATGGCTTTTGAAACTTGAGCAAATATTATTTAGGAGAACTAAATGAAGGTGTTTTGAAATAACCATTATTAAAAGAGTGGAGTTTGTTGCAGAAAACACACAAAGCTGGAGATGCAATTAAGCATTTCTTCCCTCCAGCTCCCCCCCATCCGTGTACTGCTCAATGGAAACTCATTCTGGCAAAGACAAAAAGCTGTGGCTAAACATTAGTGGATGAGTCACTCAGAGAGAACTGGAAACAAAGAAAAAAAAAAACCCACAAACCTCTACTGCTTGATAAGAACAAAACTAGGTCCAGATGGTCTCTGTCAATCTTCCCATAATTGCCTGAAGAATAGCAGACAGAAACATCCAGGGGCATGATTACATTTTCGGTAGATCATGTTTTCTTGGTGCAACAGGAACTTTCAAGCACTTGGGAACCCTCTTCATCAGGTTTCTGCACAGATTAGGATCAGTCAAGCCGTGCTGAGCACCATGTAGCTTGCAGAGGTGTTGATAGCTTGATAAGGATTATAACAAAAATTGTTTGAAATAACAGTTCGAGGACTAAAGACCAACAGGAAAAACTGAAAATACAGGAGTGAGAACTTTGTTCCAGTGCCATGATTTTGCAGGGACCAGTGAAACCCAGAGTTCCAGTTGCAGAGGATCCCTGTTGAATCCTTGGCCAGATTCCAGGACAGATGGAGTCTCTGGAGTAATGACAACGAGGCAAATCCTAGTAAGCATGTGCAGGCTTAGTGTTTGAAATGTTTATGTGTTCAGCAAGTTTTGGTGGGTTTTCACAAGAAAAGTGAAGTAGGTTAGACCATGTTCTGTGAAATTTTAACATTTGCTCCCTAGTTTGGAGATGTAAAATGTTTTCAAACAAAAAGTATTATTCCTCTCCTTTGCTTCGTTTTCAGAAGTGTTTTGTCTAAGGTTGTTCCATTTTCTTCTTCTTCTCTTCTACTACTTCCACTGCAGTGTGAGACAGTTTGGTCTTGGATGATTTCAAGATAAGGAGCTAGAACTGTACAAACCTCCAGAAGTGGAACTATGTGATGACACACTTGGCACAAGTGGGATAAACATGTTCCCAGTAAGGCCTGCAGTGTGTGTATGTGTGTGAACTCGTGTTCAGGGCAGTCCCTGTCCTGCATCAGCACTGTAAATGCATTGTGCTCTCCACTATTACACTGTCAGGAAAATATACTTGAAATAAGGAGTTAAGAGCGTTTAAGAAACTGTGCAGTGCTATTATAATTCTAATTTATGTAGATTACAGCTTCTGAGAGTGGTGGTTGATGATTAAAACTCTGTCAAACAAGACCCTTCAAGTTTAACTTGCAGTTCTCCTTTGGCTACTGTGATGGCCAGGCATCACTCACCACTTATTAATCAGTCCATTTAAATTCAGTGCAAAGGCAATGCAGGTTGGAATATATTTTTGAGGAACAATAATGTTAGGATGCATAATTTTTTTGCAGAAGCCACTGTGTAAAAACAAGTGTAAGTCACCTTTGAAGCCGCTCAAGTCAACAGGTTTGGACCTGAAGTTCTTGGCTGAAACATTTCTCGCAGATTGGTATGAAAAAGTGATTAGGTGTGGGCCAGAGTGAAGTAAAACCGCTGGCAGCTGCTCTTTGAATTATTCTACTTTGACTACAAGCTGAAAACTGATATTGTAAGTCACAGTTTTCGCCCATCAGAAAAAAAGAAAAAAAGAAAAGAAGCTCTAATCACTGAGGGAAGGTGTGGATAAGAGCACAGCTGCCTAACCTTAGCCAAACAAACCACATAAACTTCTCTCAGTTCACTTCACATTGTGGTGAGTTCTGGATGCTAACCTTTGTGACCAGGATGGCACAGCCTGAGGGTCTGAAGAGAGCAGTTTGCTCTCTCCTGCCTTGTGTCCTGTCAGGGAAGGAGCAGCGCAGTTACTTCCCCAGAGCAGAGACCAGCCTGCAAATGGTCTGCAGTGCTCAGCACAGCCAGCTCCAGGTTTGCAAAGGGCAGCACAGCCATGGTGTGTCTTGGTGCAGCAGTTATCCTGACAAATTTTTCTTTGGTTTTAGTCAGGCCTTTTTTCAAAATGCAAAGCCAATTCCACCTTGACATGGGCTGAAACAGAAGAAAAATAGCTCCAGACAGCCCTTAGAACTGAAGCATGGGTGTGAGGAGCGCCACGGAGGGAAACGGGTTTTGAATCGGCCTTTAAACCTGAGTTTAGGGCATGGGGAGGTTTTTGTTGTTAGGTGGTTTTTCTGTTCTGTTTTAACTTGATAAAGGAGAAAATCTTAGATTCAAAAGAGGCTTTTGCTTTTAAAAAGCTTGCTTGTTCTGGAAGAAAATTTGGAGGGTAAAAGACTCAAGAAACTGAAATGTACATGTCTGATGTTCATCAAGTTTTTTTATACATTTATGCTGTTTATAGATTGGAAATGCATGACAAAACAGGTGTTTACGGACAAAGGTTTTTTTACAACAAAATTGACCCTCTGCTGTAACACAGCTGCATAGAAGAAAAGTTTCTTTAGTTATTAGCTTCATTTCCAGATGAGTTGGGTTTGTGCTTGTTTTGAGAAGTTCTACTGTGCTTTCTTGATTGCTTCCTTAGATTTATCACAACATTGCTATGCTTCTTGGAATGCACTGTGTCAAAAGGAAGACAAGAGGAGAAATGGGCTTGACTTTTAAACTTCACAAGGTCAGCCAAAACCCACAATTTGTAAGTTCTTTCCTGGTTGCTTAAAGGATAAAATGGATGCTATGGAAGTGTTGTGGGCATTCTTACTCAATCAGTGATTTGATCTTGGGATGAAATAAAAAACTTAAAAATTACAAACTAATTGTTGCACTGGTTTAGGTTGGTTTTGTGATGGTGGAATAGTCATCAGAAAGTGATGGAAAGATTGTCATTTGAGACACTTAAAGAATGAAAAGGAAAAAAAAGGGAAAAAAAAAAGTACTGCTGAGAATAATCCAGCCCTGAATTTGACTTTCTACAGGATTCTATCAGTAACAGTTAGTTCCCTGGTCAAGAGAAAGTGCCTCTTGCATCCACTGGCTGCTTGTAATATATTCCAACTAGGAAGCATAAGATGCAAAAATGCGTTCTTCACATAACTCAGATGCTGCTAAGGAACAACAAAATGCCAATAAAGTTAGATTGCAAATACCACAAGCAGCAAACTCTTCTGTTGCATAACATTCTTTCTGAAGGGTTCTGTTACAACACATTATAAATGGCAGGGGCAATATTTATGGCATACAGGGCACATTAGGTTAAGAAATACAAATTAAAAACCATGAGTGACTTAAACTGAGTCACTCTGATTTTCTATGGAGCACTCACAATATCTGTTCACATCGTGGATTGATGATGGTTTACTTCCAGCTGACAGAGCTGGTCTCACACAGCCTCTCCACATGTATAATGCAAGTTTTTTAAAGTCAGGTCAGTCTGACTACTGGCTGCTCTGCTTCTGCTCTCATCCTGATTTCCAAATAATCCCTCCTCTTGAGATTTCTCACAAACCAGTTGCATCTTGAACTGAGTCAAGAAAGACTCACACCTTGTCAGCAAGGATCTGGAGAGCTGAGAGGTAGCAGGACCAGGCAGTCATGAGCAGGACAGCAGTCAGATGGATGCAGGTGCCTGTAGATTTATGTTTGCTGTGTCTGTCTTTGTCACTCAGTGTGGCTCTTTGATCCTATATCAAAATTCTTCAGTTGTGATTAAACTAAACCAAAATTTGTAACTTTTCCAAAGACCTTTAAAAGGAACTAAAGTCATTGCCCTTTCTTTCAGACTTTGGCAGGCATCACAACCTTTCTACAAATGTAGAATACAGACAGTGCTGAGGAGGGGAGACAAATAGAGAGTGAGGGGAGAGTAGATGTAAAAATCAGTAAAAAATACTAGAATGACAATCTGAAGAGCAGATGTAAAAATCATTAAATAATGCTACAATGGAAACCTGTAGAAACATCTTATGCAAGTTCATCAAGGGATAGGATGCAAAGTAGAGGAATGGGTCAGATTTTCAAAATTTACCACTATTTAATTTTGTAAAAATGGTCAAAGAACTGTATGGCAACATGAATTTTCTATAGGATGATCAAACTTCTACAGAAATGAAAATTATGATACATTGAGCTGAGGGAAATGAAAATTATGATACATTGAGCTGAGGGAAAGTCTAATGGGAGTTTAGGGGAAAATTATTTCAAATCAAATATACACAGGTCTTCTTGAAAAAAGATTCATCAATGACAGCTGGGGAAAGTATTGTATAAAAGTGAGTCCAAAGTTCCACTTATCTGGCACCCAAGAAAGGACAAATGATGCAAATGTGATGGGTCTGTGGATGTCTGTGCAAAGACCCAGACCTTAATTGAAAACATCTTGGAAGAGTTCATCTTGAACCTAGGAGGGGCTGGAAGAATTATATTACCATTATACATAAGTGCTGTGCAGGTATGAACCAAAGGAAATGAGATGTTTGAAACCTCTTGTTTTCCATTTTATTTGTTGCAGTACTTGTCTTTGGAATTCAGGGCTTCAACCCCTTAGATGAAGCTATGTCTTTCTCTTTGCAAACATTTGGATATTCAGAGATCTTCTCGTACCCACAGCTGCAAATTGCCACCAAAAAAAAAAAAGAAAAAATTGTGTGCCTAGTGAAAGAAAATTGTAGTTACAATGATAGAGCATTACATTTTTCATCAGGAAACTACAACATAACAGTGTAGAGTCTAAGTGGTGTATAACAGCCTTGAATGGAAACAGTGGGCCAAAACAGCCACGTGTGTGCAAAGAAAGAAATCAAAGTACTCTGGCAAAACTGGAGGCTGATCCTAATTTCTTTAATTATAAATCCCTACGAGGATGCAGCCAGTGATGCTTAGAAACTAGGGGAAGAAAAAGAAAAATTAAATCCCAGCTGTCAGCTGGGCAGCATGAATCACTTCAATATCCTCAATTACAAGAAGCAACCATCATTACTTAAGTAGATATAAGTAGAGTAAAAAGGTCTAAATAGATCTAAAGGTCTAAATAGATGATTGTTTATTTTTGTCCTGCCTGGTATGATTTCCCCAGCTCCGAGTAATCATCTAAATCATCTATTGATAACCTTTTCCAGCACAGCAGTTTGGAATTCGGAAAAGGAAAACCAACTGTGGAGATGTTGGCATTCCAGTGTTACGCTTTTAAATCCAAATTTTTATTATTATTGTTTTATTTTGGGTTACTTTATTTCTCTCTGTTATAGTAAACAAGCTGTGATTATTTTTAAAGAGCTATAAAAATAGTTAAGTCCTAAAATAGGTGGAGCAAAACAAGGCTAAATGGGAATTCTTGTTTAATACAGTCATGCACTCTAATTGCCATTTTGCACTAGGGGCTGTTCCACAAACAGTTTTAGGGAGCATAAGTATTCCCATTAATTCATGTTAATATAAATATCTACTTCACTTGAAAGGTTCTTTTGCAAAACATTAGTGCTACGAGCAATGGTACTATTTTACAAATGCAAAATTAGAAATATTTGGAATTATTTTGAGGATGTAGTTATATAGAATAGTTATGCTTAAATTCTGTCAGTTTTGGATGACATAACATGGTCTTAAAATGTGAAATGTACCTAGAGTTTCTAAAAGACAAAGCCAAGGAGGAGAGGACATGACAGGGATAAAAATGCCACAAAACAAAACATCACTTTAGCAATATCTCAACAGGATAAGGAAATACTTCTGTAACAGACATGTAACTCTTCTGCAATACAAACAGTAATTTTTCCCTAGGGACTCAGTTTTTCTTTCTTTTACATCTAACCTCGTGCTTCAGCAGGGCCCAATAGAAATGTATTTAAACTTTTTCACCAAGAAACATTCACATGTAAAGGATAATATCTGCCTTTTTAAAAGAGGAATTTATCACTTCTATCCATTCATTTTATTCTGAAATGTAATTAATCTTCCCATAGGCTGAATTCTTTTTTGCTAAGAGGTCAGTTTTTAGGGCACATCATACTCCCTTGAGGTCGATGGAATTAGCCTGTTGGCCAGAGGGGTCAGTTGATTCTGTTTATAAGTTTCAGTTCAACTTTCAGTCATATAATGAAACTATTGGAGAAAATTTACTTTTAAAAATTCCATCAGTGTCTCCATTTTTTGTTAGGTAAATTTGGAGACCGTTAAGAATGCTCTATAAAATGAAAAAAAAAAAAAAATCATTACAATAATATCCTAGAATTACTGAGGAAAAAATTTCCGTGCCACTTTCATGGCAAACACTGTTCAGAATTCTTCTGTTTTCTTTTTAAAGATGAAAGTTCTCATGATCTCTAGAAGATTAAGAACATGCTACACATACTGTGCATACTGTAGAAGCAATCATAGTTTACAGCAAAATATGCAGACAAATAGGTATTCTTTGGATTTTAAGCAGAACAAGCTCACTGGAGAAAAAAAGAAGCAATAATCACCACAATATTATGAGTGGGTTTTTCACTTTTACTAATGGATCCAAACCCAGTTCACTCAGAACTTTTGTGGTAGGCCACTAAGTGCTGTTCACACTTGTGGAAATGAGATGTTTCACTCCGAAGTAGAGCGATACCAGAGCGAAAACACAACGTGCAGCTGAAAGCTCTTGCATAAATTTAAAATAAGGAGTGCATGACTGCCTTCTGTGAAGAAGGAGTGTTTTGAGAGATTCAGGAGAGAGTATGAATGATAAACCTTGGGAAATAAACCTTGGGAATAAATCTCAGATGCATCCCCAAGAATCAATAGGGGAGAAAGAGGGATGGAACCTGCTCATCTCCAGTCTCTACTGTTGCATATTCTTGGCATCTGTGAGTGTCATGATTAAAGCATAGACTGGACAACCTGTCACTGGGACTCCTTCTTCCTTGTGGGCTTCTTTGTGTATTCCCTGCTCCTCCAAACTCTCTCCTTAAAACTTCATTTTAGCCTAAACAGCGTGGCAAAACACGAAGTGTTGGAATAAAGCAGAGCCTAGGTTAGAAGATCAGGAGATGATTTTTATAGCATTTAGTATCAATGAGGAAAAAAGTGGAATTTAACAGAAGAGAAATAAATAAAAGAGAAACAAAAAATTACCCAATCAAAGAAAAGAAAGACCACAACATGTGAACAGAAAGAAACATGTTTTTTAAAGGGAGAATCTTTGATTTCACAAAAGTAAATCCAAACATGTTATATTTTATCTCATTTGTTTATGTTGAAAACTAAGTAGCACTCAAATTCCTATCTCTCAGAGCTTCTGAGCTCCAATATGACAGTTGTTGTTATGTCATTGCAGTGAGTCACCCTCTTCCCTTCATACCTATCTCTAAGTACTTCAGATTATTCAGATGTCTTTCTGAACGAAGGAAAATCCACAGGCAATGTAATAAATGTTTTTGCTTTCAAAGAGTAATGGTTTGAAACACAGCCTGCAAAAATGTCAAATCCTCAGCACATGGTACATCTTTAATATTTCTGTCCACATATTTTTGTAGCTTCCAACAGTTTTAAGCAGTGTGGTGCCTGTGAGGTTGATTCGGATCAGACCCAAGATGAGTATCTGGAGCTCAAAGCAGTTTCCCTTTGAGGTTTGCAGCTCTGTGACAGGTGAACGTTATTTCCCTTCTCTCAGGTATCAAATTACCTGCCTGTTGTGGGAGTCCTTGGCCCAAACACTTCTCTAACAAAACGAAGGGGACAATTTTAGGTCAGGAATATGCTTGAAAGATGCAGGTGTGTAATTCTGGTAGCTTTTATAGATTTCTTTGGATGGCTCTCCAAAAAGCACATTAGTTCAGTCAGTGTGCACTGCACTGTTATGTGCAAAACTAGATCCATACTGTTATACTCTGAAACTAATTAATTTTTATTTCTTTTTTATCCTTTCATTTGGTGTGTGAATTTCAGTCTGCATTTAATGCAGAAGCTTTTGAAAAAACTGAATATTCTTCCCTCAAATTTCATGGTGGTTGACGTGCCTGTGTACAGAATTCATTCACTCTTCTCCACAAAGCCAATGTAAAAGAGTGCTGCAACAGTTTCTCTGTTATGGAAAAAGAAGTCTGAGAAAATTAGGCATTTTGCATATAACTGGGGACAAAAAATTACACCATGGAGCCCAACATCTTTAGTGTGTGAGCACAGACCCCTCTCTGGAGTGCCCACTGAAGTCAGTGGAATTATAACTGGGGTGAATATCTTTAGTGGAGGTTAAACCAACATGTTTGCTCTGCTCGTTGTACCAGCAGACAAGTAGTTGAAAGAAGGATACCAGGAAATTTTAGTGAGTTATTTAATCTCATGTTCTCAAAGAGAATTGTCTGATATATTTACAAAAATAAAAATATTCATCTTTTTTACTTTTCTAGTGTTAAGTAGATGCTTTAAACATTCTAGAAACACAAGTAAATGATGAGCCTTCTTTTAGTGTTTTATATGTAATTTTCTAAGTGAATTAATTGCTCTGTTTAATGTAGTAACAGGCAAAGCTTGAAATGGAATTTAGGAGCACCCACTTCCATCCTGTTCAGCTATATATGAATGGCAAGCAGGAAGAGCTACCAACGACATTTTGCCATAAACAGCTTTCAATATGCTGAATTTCTTTTTTTTTTATTTGCTTCCCAAAATATTCTACTTAAAATTTCTATAAAAAAGAAATTAAAGAATCATAAACTTTTCAAAAACTTTGGCTGATAGTCTTGGAAATAAATTACAGCTATCAAAACATTTTCAAGACAGCACAACAAGAAACAAGGTTTGGAAGGAATTATATATGGTTGTATATAAACAAAGCTTTGGCAATGTCAAATCAAGAGGAGAGATTAATTTGATGCTTTGTAATTCTGTAGCTGCTCTGCAAGAATGCTTTATGCTTTTCTTGGAAGCAAGTGATATGGGCAGGTATGGAAGATGGAAGTTAGAATAGCTGGAGTTCTGATCCAATACAGCAGTTTTCTCGTATGACCAAAACCTCTTTCCCATTTTTTTCATATCTTGGACACAGTGTTTAGCTGTGACCTATTGGCCAAACGTACAGTTTCTGCAGTACAAGAAGAGGACAATATATCTTCATGAGTGAAATGTAAAGGCCACCTTACACAAAAAGGCAGGTGGCCACCACTGAACCCACATTATTTCAGTGAGAAATCTTAATCTTGTTTAAATTTTATAATGAAAAAAACCTCCAAGGACATTCCTGGACATGCAGACTTCTGGAGTGACACAAGATCCCCTACAGTTTGTGACTAATCCATAGACTGATTAGTTGCAGAATGAGATGTAAACACAATCTAAGTTTGGAACAACTTCTGCCACTGCAATTTCATGTTTGCAGAAGCTGCCTGAGAAAAGATAAACAGTCTCGAGTGGAGGAAAAAATTCTTTTTACTAGGCCTTATAAGATTAAATCCTAAAAGGTAACAGGGTGCTTAACATCTGTTTGCCAATCCATAAGGCTAAATTATAGGCTTACATTATAGAATATCTGCCAGGGGAGGCTAAAGACTAATGTCACGTCAGACCTTTTCTCTGAAAATTACCTTGAGTGTTCAGAGGTTACATCTTAGTCTGTGAAAATATAACTCTTAAATATTCTTTTCTGATGATTTCAAAGATAACACATTTTATGCAGGGACTGAGGGTTGATTTAGGCCAGTCTTACCAGTTATGGACCTTCTTTGTTAGATTCTCATTTTCTGAGTGGTTGAATTAAAATTCAGGTACAAGTGGAGATGGGATTGGTAGCCTGAGCTACCTGAGTTCCTGAGAGGGATTAACACAGGGTTTTGCTGGGCAGGATTTGTTCTACATCTGTTTAAGCTAGCTCTATGTGAACAAATTGTACAAATTACTGTCTGCACCTTGGACAGCCCCGGTGCTGAGCATTATTCAAACATGAAAATTGATTGTAAAAATCCTATGTATTTAAGAATTTAGTTTTCTTTTGCTCGCTTAAGACAAAATGTAAGGACTTCATGCAGTCAGTTTTGGCAGTTTATAGGTAACTGTGTCTGTTTAGATAACCAGAACTTGCAATATTAACACTGTTAAAATAGGCGAAAAAATAGAGTTGACATAAGGTATGATGGGGTGCTTACAAAACTGAAAAGTGGTGGAAGATCTCTTTAAAGTTTGGGTTTTTTTTTTTAGTAATAAATTCATTAATTGACCTATTTTATTGTGAACCTTGGGTGTTTTGGGTCTGGCTGAGCTGGAGTTCATTCCCAGCTGGGGAGTGATAGAGGCTGGGTGGGCACCTGGTGTCCAGCCAAGGTCAACCCACCACACTGGGGAATTTTTGATTACTTTTTTTCCATACACATGAATTGGGTTTCAGTTGGAATTTCATCACATTGTTCACTGATCTAGAGTTATGATATTATACAGGTTTGTAACTCAGGTGTTTCACCACGCCTGAGTTACTGCCTACCCTAAATACTGTGTGGTGTTACCTTTGTATCACACACTTCCCACATCCTTGCTGATAGTATCAGCCATCCAGGTCCCTCCTGAGTGTAACACTGATCCTTCCCATTTCTGGCAAGTGCTCTGCTTGAGATGATTCACAGCATCTTCAGCCTCCAGGTGTAACGAATACTTGCTTAAATCCTGTGTTTCCCTCACCTGAAACAGCTGAAGGAACATCTGTTGCATTGTATACACTGCTCATGTTTGTACATTGCTGGAAGTGATAACTTGTGGCAGCTTTTCACTTTTCAGAACAATTTTGAAGAATCGCTCAAATTTCTCAGCCTGCACCTTCTGTCCTTGGCAGAAGGAGATTGAAAGTGTACCTTTATTCCCCTTGGTTTAAAGGAAGTATCTTTGATCTCAGGGCTGCTTTTCCTATAGCCTGAGTATAGGTGCTGTGCTATGGTTACCGAGCCTGAGAGATGCCTGACATACTGTAAAAAAGTTGCTTAACTCTCACCCAGACAAAATCCCTTTTTTTTGTGCTTCAAGCCAGTACAGTATAGTGTTATGGTGTTTGTGGACCTCGCCTTGCAACCTTTTCTGGGCCTCCACCCCCTCCTGAAGTTGCATGAACCTGCATTGCATGGAATGAAAATTGCATTTTGTCTTAAACCATGGGGAAGTTTCCCATTGTACTGTACCCATCTCACAGGGAGCTTTGTGCACTGTGGGAGCCCTGGTTGTGCTGGAGAATGGGAATATGCTTTGGGGGCAGCTTAGAATCAGACCTGCTCCCTTCAGTAGAGGCAGGAGGGGGAGAGCAAGCAACTGCAGTGTGCTTTGGGGCAGCTGCAGCAAAGCTGAGGTTGCCTGGTCCTCACCTCCAAATTCCCTGCTGGAAGTAGGAAGAGTTTTTCATACTGTTAAGACTTTTGGGCAGTCTTAACTGTCTGTGATGGTTGCTGTTGTACAGCTGGTAGGTAGTATCTTGAGCCTCGAGGCTGCAGGGGGTTTAGTGAATGTCCAAAGAAGAGATGATTCTTTCTGTGCCTTCTGAACAGTTGTGTCTCACACTGCTCCCAGCTGGGCACCTTTTAATGTTGGTGTTGGGTTCTGCAGTCTACCTTCTCAGAGCTGTTCTGGAGTGTCATTTTCGAACACTGTTCCCTTTGTATCTTTCATTATTGGAATGTTGATCCTCTGATACTTGCAACTGGAAGCACAGAAATGTTATAAAATTCACTGAAAGTGAATTATGTGATGTTACACACTGATGTCACATTAGGCACAAACTCTCATGAATTCATTCAGATTTTCCAACTTTACTTAAAGTCTTTCAGTTCAAGGAGATTTTGATTAAATGCAGGCTGAATCAAACCCAAATAATAGAGGAGGGTACGGGTGATGTTTATTTTTACTTTAATAGAGCTGAAGCCCCACTTTTATTCAACACCACTGCTAAAAAAAACTTAAACCCACTCTGTGATAGCAACACATTATGCTGAAGAAAGAACAAGGGGTAACAAAAACATTAGTAAACCCAGTCTTCTGCTGGATATAGGGAATTTTACCTAACAAACAAAGAATAATTTAGCTTTTATATTTATTTCACTACTAATTCTACTCTTGTTTTTATTTTATCCACCATTATTATAAGTCTTTGGTAAAAGAAGCAAACCCAAAATAGTTCCCCATATTCCATGGTCTTGAGGCAAGGGAGAGGAAACAGCCTTGCTGTTTGTACAGTGATAGTAAAGGCTGTGTGGGGTAAGACACTTAGAATCAATATGCCATGGTGGTGTTATAAATACATATAAACAGCACGATTAGTGTCTTTGAATGAAGTGCAGTTAGGTGAGGCCTGCTGAGAAAGCCATCTCTGTAACCCTTTGAACCCCTTAAAAAACGTCAGTAATTTTCCATTCTTTTCCCTTAAAACGTATTATGGACATGGGATCCTGTTCACCTAAGTGTGCAGCTTGACTCATTGAACGAGAGTAATGTAAATGAAATCTGAATTGCATCTGTGCTGGGTTATAATGAATAACGTCTGCTTACCAAGACACTGAGTCAAGGGCCTAGTTCTCTGTGGAAGAAAAATATTTGTGTGTTGCACTGGAAAAGCTGACAGGGATACATCTGTGTGCTCTGCTTCCCATGCTGAACACTCGAAATAATGCAAATTGTTGATTTGGCCCGGAGCAGGAAAAACATGGTTCGAGAATCATACCACTGTCCTGCGTGACTAATTTTGAGAAGCAAATGCAGTCTGTAGGGGTTTTTTTATTTTATTTTCTTTTTTTTTTAAAGTCTGCTTAGTTTGCCTTTCTTGTTTTGTATTACTTGTGGTGTCAGCTTCAGTCTGGAATGTCTTAAGCAGAGTTCAACGTGTAAATCAACAGTTGTTTTCATCCAAGATAGATAACTGATTAGCAGGATATGAAATAGGATATCTTAATGTGGTCTGAATTTTTCATGCATTTTGCATGCAGCTTTAAATAAACACTTTAGCTTCCTGAACAAGCTAAACAACAAGCCTTGTTACAGAGTTTGAGAGGTTTGTATGATTTATATGAGGGGTATTCTAAGCTCTCTAAACTTTCCTGATTTTTAAATTTCCCTGCAAGGTCAGCTCTGAATGTGGACAAACTTTAAGCATGACACTGCACTCTGTTTCTGTTCACATGGTCCAATTGCATAGAACTATTTGAGTAGGTACAAGATTTCTTCCAGAGTAATATGATAATAGCACATCAAAATTTCTTAAAAAGTCATCTCATAAATGTAAACTCTTTCATCCCTTTCATTTGTGTATTACATTTACTGATGTGTTCAATACTAGTTTTACAACTGCAATCACAATTTAGGAGACATTTGAAAAAAGCATGTAAAAGTGTTGAAAAGCAGTATGACCTTGTAACAGATGGTGATTCAATTAATTTTCCGGTGCTCAGGTTAAAAAATGAGAGTTTTGTTTGGAATACAAGGGAAATACTTACTCACCAGGAGCAGTTGCTCAGTACCTAGCCTGCTGCTGCCAGGAGGACGATGGAAGACTTTGGGGTGCTGAACCTTATGGACTGGCAGGACCAGAGGAGGCCAAAATTTCAGCAAAACAGAAACAGTGCCAGAAATGCAAACTGATGCTGCTTCTCCCAGTGCTACACTTCCCTCAGGCCCTGCTTGACTGACTGTGCTGTTGGCTGGGGGGTCATAAGCCCCAAAATTTAAGTCTCCTCTTAATTAGAGCATAACATCCAAGAAAGACCTGGGTAAAGGGAGCCTTCCAAGACTAAAACTCTATTAACAAAAAAAAAAAAAAAAAAAAAAAAAAAAGAGAGATAGACATAGTAAAAGCTGCTGCCAGTTATCACCTGGGCATCTCCTTGTTTTGATATCACAGTTCCTTATGTACCTCATGCATTGCTTCCATGCATGCCCAGAATTGCCTTTATCTGGAGAACTCGGAGCCTGTTTTCTCCCCGGACTTGATTTTGATCCAAAAACCAAACAGCTGAACAACAAAACAAGAGGGAGCCCCGGTGCAGTGAGTGCTCCAGGAGCATACATAACATATTCTTGGGAAGCTGGGCATTTTACAGGTTTAATGGTTGCAGTAATTTAAACAAGGCCCAAAGAGTAACCTCTCTGTACAGAATATGTGTGCAGGAGCACACGTACATACTGCAGGGCATTACTCTTGACCCCTGTTTATGCAGGTTTGTTTTTAAAAGCTCTAGGGAAACTTCAGCTCTAAGTGTTAGGTAGACTGTTACAGATGGGGTTTCCATTTCCTTATCAGCCTGAAAGGACTCGTGCCTTTGTTTCCCCAGGGGAAAACCTTTTGCCATTTGTTGCCTTGGGCCTTTTCAGTGCTTTTGTCTATATACCAAAGGCTCTTGGTTTATTCCTAATGGAATCTCCACAAGGTTCCCATTTGTGCAAGTAGGAGGACACCTTTGCTGAGAAACTAATGTTCATTACCATAAATTTATTTTGTTTTATTTGAAGTGCTCTCTGCATAATAGATATGAAAATGTAATGTACTACTTATATGTAAAACATTTATAGAAACAGCATTAAGTCACTGCAACAACGTCTCAAGGTATATAATTCATTATTTAAAATAAAAGCATTAAAATTGTTATGGTCCACCTGTCAGGCATTGAAAATGGCAATAGCACAAACCAGCCTTAACAAAAAGATAGTGCTTTGTGGGTATATTTGATATCCAGAAATTTTCTTTTCTTTAAAAGAGATATTGATGCAGTCCATACATATGGGCAAGGTACTCTTTTTGTAAATGATATTGCCATCCAAACCCAATTACACTTTATTTCCTACAGCTCTCAAGCTCTGAGATGGATTTTCTTTTGCACACTATGCCATTAGTCCAGTATTGGCTTCAGTAGTGTCAGTGGACACTAACAAAATCCAATTAAATCTTTTACAAGTGTTTGAAGTAAAATTTATGTTAAAACAAGATTCAAAGTTTCTTGGACTATGTTTCCTACTGCAAAATGCAAACAGTTTCACTGAGAGTCTTTCTTGCCCAGAGACTGACAGTGAGAGACGTGACTGTCTGACTTCTTTGTAGCTCATATTACTTGATCTGAGTTACAGCATCAACTGATTTCCCTCAACCAATGCATGGTCTATTTCTACTTTTTTGTTTGTTTGTTTTATTTTTTACCTGAGTATTTTTTTCCTGAAGTCTAAGAAGGGTAAATGAAGTCATGAGAAAAAAAATTGAAACACTGCTTTCCATGCATTAGCTTGGAAAAGATCTCTTCAGGTGTACAAACCAAAATTCTTGTATTTATTTCTGGAACTAATCCTACTTTAAATCTGCTTAGGTTGTTCTGTTATTTATTCCCCTTGAAATGAGATCTCTGTGTTGTAAGTACACATTACAAAGCTACCATGTAGAACAAAAAGAGTTCTTTTCACAGTCTGCAAAATTTTTTAATAAATCAGAATAATTTCTAATTCATCTGCATTTAAATATTTCATAGCTTTCTACTTGGAACAATAGTTAATTTTACTAGATTTAAGCGTAGTTCAATATTACATAAGGGTTTATAATTTCAGATGTAAAACAGGCATAACTATCATTTAATTTAGGCCATTGTCTAAGTTTCCTTCCCTCCTCTGCACTTTTCTTCATTTCTTCTCTTTCTCTTGTCCATTTACACAATGTGATGTTTACAATTAAATTGTTTGTCTCAGTAATTTTGTTCAACATTTTGCATTTTTGGCATATATATGGTCGTGTATTTAGACACTGTGATCAAGCTTCTCTCTTATTTTTGGCTTCTCAATTGTGCCATACAAGCCATTGTTTCTAGCACTTGAACAGATGTATGCATCTGTTCTGTATTAGCCTATCTTTTGTTGCTAATTATTTGAGAAAGGAATAAAAATACTTTGATTCACATCCTTTTAGTATTTCACATTTACTTGATTGGCCAATTTTGACTGAAAATAGTATGTCCTAAGTAGTTTGAACTTATATCCACTCAAATCCAACTTAAAATTTTCTCAGGTAATGAACTGGCTGTTTGGGTTTTTCTTAACACACACTAACTGTATTTTCTTCCAATCGTCCCAGTCTTCCTTGGTGTTACAGTGACACTTTGAAATGAATCTTCTTGATTTACGTTGCCTCTAGGCATGCCACACGAAATTCCCCTGAAGGAAGATGGAAGATGACAAGAACAAAGCAACAATTTTAAAATATTTGTGTGAAAATAGGCATCTGTGGAAAAAAATAAAAAAAAGAATAGTGTACGGTTTCGTCCCTTAGAATATCCCAAATAAATATCATACATTTCTCTTAGCATTTCATATTTTTATACTTCCAGTCACCCCCCAGTTTACATCAGAAGTCACCCTAAGAGGGAAGCAGGCTGAAGCTACAGCTGCTGCTTTGATACTCTGCCTCATGACAACAGTTCTGTCAGATTTGATGTTGTGAGGCAGTTTTGTTCTTCCCTGTAAGTGGGAATAGAGGGGAACAGGCAGATGTGAACATTAATTTCATCCTTCACAATCCCTTTATGCTCAGCACTGCTTTAATTTTCATTAAGCCTTTTTACTGCAAAGGAGAAGAGATCAACCCCTGGATTTCATCTTGGTATGGACTATCTAACATCTGTGTTGTGAAGTTGTGGTTCTCTGCTTTGCCATGAGCAGAGTCACAGAGATAAACGTTCTCAAATTTGTATGGTACGGAGCTGAAATGCAACACAAGCGTGAATCCTGTGGTTTAAGTCTACCACTATATGTGATTCCCCAATCATGGCACCTTTTATTGCTTTTTTTGCTACTAAAAGTGACCATTGCAGAGGTATAGGAAATCTCTCACACCAGCCAAGTGTAACCATCACCTCTTTTCTCTGGTTTTTTTCACCTTTAACAGTTTTTGTGACTGGAGAACGACAGGCACGTTTGGCCAGGCAGCCTAAATGTAAAAACTACACTTTTACACGCAGTTGTAATCTGGCAGGAGTAGTCTCTATTACTTGTTGGCCAAATGGGAGCGAGACAGAAGCAGCAGCACTTGCAGCACAGGGGTCACCCAGAAGGAGAGGGCTCCCAGGGCAGGCACACAGCAATTCAGCAGCCCTTGGCAGTGGTCGTAGGGAGCATGAACCTCACCCAAAGTTACACACCCAGAACGCTCTGGATGCAGTCCAGAGCAAGAAGAAATGCAAGTCCTGCTTGCTCAACCCACAAAAGGCAAACCTCATGTCTTGCACGGTGGCCCTTCCTGCCTCAGAGTGGTCTGCACAGCATCACTCTTGAGAGATTCTGAACAATCAGTCAGGGTAACCATGAATGTTAAAGCTGTTGTGGCATCCAGGTAAACATTTGGATTGTCCCAGGTAGCCCACATGAAGGTGAAACCCAGGGGTTGATCTCTTCTTCTTTGCAGTAAAAAGGCTTAATGAAAATCAAAGTGGTGCTGAGCATAAAGGGATTGTGAAGGATGAAATTAATGTTCACATCTGTCTGTTCCCACTTACAGGGAAGAACAAAACTGCCTCACAACATCCATTTGCTCAAGGGACGTGCAAGGATCTGTGCTACAGAAGAGGTCACACTCAGCATGAGTTTATCTTTTAGTATTTTTTTCTTTGTGCCTCTAAAAGTATAGCCGTAATGGAAATGTGTCATTAGTTTTACCGCTTTAGTTTACTAACAAGTTTACTAATTTTTTTTGCTTAAAATCATCAGTCTCACAGTGAGAAAACAGAAACACTCTTTGCACTACAGTAGAAATGAAGCACTCAAAGAAAATAATTTGAAAACGTCCTACCCTCTGAAATCATATGCAAAATGCTCAGGAATGTAAAACTGGCCAGGTCTTCAAAGGCAAACATTTTTATTCTCTTTTCTCTCATTAGGAGAAGTATTATTCTCTCATTAGAAGTAAGCAACCCTGAAGAGTGACTTTTAGTAGTATTTCTTTTCTGGTTGTGGGTTTTTTTTAAGCATAAATTAAATATGAGGTTTCTTGATGCATTATTTTGTAATTTAGGAAACTGTTTTCCAAATTTATGCCAATCATAATGAATTATTTTTTTAAGATACCTTTTTTCTCTTGATACTGCTTAACATTTTCGTGCATTGTGGCGTGGTTCTCTCTTTCTTAAGTGCTTAAATAAAGTATATAATTTAACTATAAGCCAAATCTCTGTAAATGCCATCAAATAACCTGGACTTCTATAACTAACTTTCCAAGTAGCACATTCTGATTTACTGCTTTGCTGGTAACACAGGAAGGAACAATAGAGCTAGAATTTCTTTCAGGGCTGCCTTTTAACAAAAGTGGTGAAGGCTACGTACCTAAAAAGCCTTTGTAGCATTTATCATCTCTCTCCAATATTTTTTTAAAAGTCTAAATCTGAATTTACTTCTTTTTGTTCACGTATCTGTCTTTTTATATGAGTAGCAAGCTTTTGGTGGGCATATGGTAAGATCTAAATCTTGCTTCGCAAATTATGTCTTTCAGAAAATCTTTCTCTCTCTGGCATTTTCCATCCCAAAAATTCAGCAGTCAGTTGGAAAGGAGTGAGAAGGGAAAATTTCTGGGGGCTGAGCAGCAAAGTTTAATATCCAAAACTGAAAAGACTCCCAGATGAATAGAGCAAACCAGACAACCCAGTAGACACGAACTCTGGCCCATAACCTACAGATAAATCTCTTTGCACGGACAATTACCTACACAGCCCAATGATGTCAGTGGAAATCCATGCAGAGGTAAGGGTTTGTGGGCAGAAGCTTGGCTCTGCTCAGGTTAGGGAAGCTGTTCAGGTATTCCATTTCTTTGTAAAGTGAGACAGACTTCAGACTCTCACTGCCATTCCATACTTTTGCAGTAGATCGTGATTCAGTTCAAGCCACTCAGAATTGCTGGCTGTCAGGCTGAGCTGGATAATGCATTCGTCCTTCATTATTGGGAAGTTAGCTCCATATCTGGGACAAGGGCATGAGTGGAATTAAGATTTTTTTTCATCCTATTATTATCTCCTTTTTCTTGCCACACAACAAAGCTTATTCAATTTTGCCCCGTTTTTGGTCATGCATGAGGAGACACAGACTGTGAAAAGGTGAAATTGGACTTCTAGCAGAGTTTCATCGGATATTAGACTATTATGTAACTAAATCAAAATAATGACGCTGTAATTTTTTTACTTTCATGACAAAATTCTATTCACAACTAAATTATTTATGCCAGTTTATAAATGTTAAAGGCATATGTTCTACGCATACTTCATTACAATCCAGTCATCACTTATGAAATACAGAATATGTTTTCTTCATTTATTTCACAGCGTGGTTATTCCAAACTTAGATACACATTTTGTAAGTATTTTTAGTTCTGTTTCCTCTTATTGTCTCTACTTGCTTTCTCCTGTCCTGATGTTGTACATGCTTAGCCAAAAAGTAACAGATGGTCCATTGATTACTAATGTAGAAGACTGACTTTATATGCTGATGTGTTTAGAGGAAAATGGAGAAGTCCCCTGAATAATTCAGACTTCCTGGTATATTGTCCTTCGCTCTATCTTTGCTTCTGTTTTCTTTCTTTAGCCCCCTTCGCTCCTTAAATTCATCTTTTTCTCCCTGTGTTCAGAATGCTGTTCTGAAAGTTCTTTCTCTCAGGAATCTAAGCTAGTTTGGACTAATTTTTGATGGATCAAGTGAAGCAACTGATTGCCTTAAATTTGATTTGTTGCTTTTGTACTTATTGAGTTCCACAGGCATCATCTTAATATTAGTTTTTAGTGTAGAGTGTTTGCTAGGAACAAAACCTGTGACTGAGTCCATGGCTGTTGTTCTGCCTGATATTTTGGGTCAGCACAGGTATCCCTTTGAAAACCTGGTTTTTCCATTCTACCACCTCTAACATAGTTGTTTGGAAGGATTATCTATGTCTACACTTTGAGATACTACGGTGAAGGCACATTGAAAAATAATGGAAGACAATTATGGCCATTCTAACCTTTCCTCTTTAGCCTCTATTAAAACATAGAAGGCTAATATTGTTGCAAAGCCTTCAATTCCTTATTAAAATATACTTTTGAGTTCATTAATTTTAGCTGCTATCTGCCCTGCATAAAAGTCATGTAAGAAACATCATTAGAGAAAATGAGGATAGCAGCTCAGTATTTCTTGGAGCACCACTATTGTGGCTGGTGCTTCCCATATCACAACCTTGCAGGTCTGTGGAAATGAGGCTATGAAGAGCTCTTAGCCTCTCCAGTAGGTGTGCTTTATTCACTTTAAGAAATACAGACTCCTCTGATTTTGGCTATTACTTTTCTCTGGCATAGCTGAATTATTTTATAGGACACAAACATTCCCACACTTCAGCTCGTGTCTCTGGCAAGTCAACAGCAGCTATTCCTACAGAGCCAGAACTTATGGAAAGCAGCCATGCAGCTGACACAGGTTGATTTAAAAGACTGTGGTGGGAGAGGATGAAGCTCCTCCAAAACAGGAGACTCTGGGAAAGAAGCTGCTTCTGCTGCACATGACAGACCTTTCCGTTCATTCCTTCTGGTCTCTGCTCACAGCATCTTGGCCTTCACAGAACATGCTTCCAAAAAACCTTGCACTAAATGGGGAGGAAAAACATTTTGTCTACAGTATGCAAGATTTTTACTTCAGGTGTTGGTTTGCCACTCAGAAATCCGTGGGGTTTAATTTCTTTTTTTTTACCACAATTTTTTTCTCTTTCGAGTGCTTACCAAACTGGAACACTAGGGGAAGACTCAAGACCCTTAGTCCATGCTATTTTTTGTGCATATTTATGAATTGCAATATGGATATTTAAGAATTTATGAATTGCAATATGGATAGATTCTTGGGAGTGTCCTGTGTCCTGTCCTTGTGGGTCCCTTCCGACTCAGGATATTCCATGATTCAACAATTATTGCAGTCCTAGCCTCCTGTTTAGTCTCTTGTCAGGATAGACAATGAATAATAATAATGGGAAAAAACACGTTTTACTGCTCAGATTGTGTGCTTGTGTTTTACTGCTAATTGGGTCATACATAGTGAATGATGTCTCCAGGAGCTCAAGGATAACTGCCTTGATAATCTGTGTTGTAGCCCAGCATTGTCACCTGTTGAGTCCTCTCTGCACACAAAAAGCAGAGTGTTCCTGTAGAGTGCTGTATTTCTTATTTCAGGTTTTGCCACTGATACATCTAAAAAAATATTAATTGCAATCACGTTGTGATATGAATATTTTAGTCCCATTCTTTCAGTACACATCTTTCTCTTTGTATAGAACTGTTCATATCCTAGTAAATATTTAGTTTAGATTTTATAATTAAGAATATTACTTATAAGCTAATAGATCATGTTAAATTTAGCCTAAACAGGTTGGTTGAAAATCCAGAAGCTACAGCTTTAGACCATGAATAGCCCATTTATGAAATGTTGCCTGACCTAACTGGGATTATTCAGGTATTTAATACTAAGTGAAAAAGCTTTGTTGAGCTACAACCTTGTGTAAGCATAATATCCTTTATGCTTTTACAGAATCAGGGGGAAATATGAGAAAGCTAAACAAGACAAACTCAAGCAACATGTGCAGCTTCCCTGGAATATTAATCTGTAGACAAAGAAGAGAAACAAGAAATTTTTTCTAAGAAATTGAATTCAAGGTAAATGCAAGTAAAAAGCTTCTATTGAAAAATAACATAGAACATTTATGAATGTTAAGCCAGAGACTTTTTTTGTTTCTTGTTGACATTACATCCCAATAGCCCATTTAGAAAAAAGAGAGAGGTTACATTTTTTTTAGTGATTTTAGGATTACAGATTAAGGCTTCCACTTTATCCTGTGCTGATGGGCTCTTAATTTTCATGTAATAGATAGTTATTTAGAATATTTTTTTTTTTACCACTGCAAATAAATTCCCTGTGTTAAAGACATGTAAAGCTGGAAGGTTGGTGTCATGATGCCTTTTCTGTCTGGGACTTCTGTATATTTTCTTTCCTGTATCATTTCTTTAATAACACACTCTTTTATTTCCAATTTCAGAAGGTAAGTCTCAAGTCTTCTGTAATCCATCAGTCTCCCACAGCATCTTTCCCAAATTTCAGCCATAAATAATTTCCTAGCTAATTTTTCAGTTTTGAGAACAATAAATTAAGATTGCTGTAGGCAATCTCAGTAAAAAATCCAGGAACAGTGGCTCATGTAAACAGCTTAGAACTTTTGACAACCTTGGAAGAACAAGCAATTCTAAAGCCCTCAGTTTTTAAGTTAGAATTAAGCAATCCATGCACCAACAGATATCTGAGCCTAATTATTCATTCAGCATTTTGAAATTCTTGTGCTTTCTGCATCTCCTAAATTCTAATTTGCCACATATAGAAAAATACAGGTAAATTGAGGTAAGACAGGATGACCTGCTTGTGATGAATCATCTTTTACAATCTGTATTGATTCTTCGCTTACTTGAAATTTATTTTTACATTAAATATCATTTCAGTGTTTAAATCTATCAGAAAACAGCCACCATATGCAGCAGAACCTGAAATGGAGAATTGAGTTGAAACAGATAAGATTTGGATATGGAATGTGAAAGTATTGGTTATATGATATCGAAACACACAGCAGGCAATAACTAATTGTTTCTTGTTTAGATTTTATTTTCAGAAAATTATTGTTCTGATGAGTGTGCCAAATGATTTCTTTTCAACCTAATTGTTTCCAACAACTTGAACAAACCAGTAATTTTTGTAAAATAAAATATTCTTGACATTCTGGTAATTTCAAGCAGTCGTGTGAACTTTACGGTTATGCAACCTTGCATTCTAACTCTTAAAGATTAAAAAAATCATTCAAAAAAAGAACCCAACAGTGAAAGAAAAACAAGCCACAAGGAACAACTGAAAAAACTCTGACAATCCTGAAAAGAACAAGTTCAGATACAGTTTACATGAAATATTCGGGCACTTCTTTGCTCTGGCCTCACTGTTGCTTTTGGTAATTTCTAAGTTGATCTTAAAACTCAGAGAACAACTCTTGTTCCTGGCATGATGATCATTCTTCTGTCCACCAAACAGTGACCATACATGTGACAAGTTGAACTCTTTTGGAGAGAAAACATGAAGGGAAACACTCTGTTTCTCTCCAGGTCCCTGTTCCCTGAGCACAGAGAAATTTCATACCTGTGTCTCTCAGCTGGCAGAGGAGGTTTTGAGATCACTCGTTGTTTACAGAACGATGATTTGACCAATGCTTCTCAGCCTGAGAGGCAAATGCCGGAGAAAGATTTGGAGTGGTTTATAAAATAACGAGAAGAATGAGAGAGGTAAATAAGGAATGGTTCTCTGCTGCCCTGAGCTAAAGGACTTTGAATGAAACCAACAAATGGCAGCATCAAACTACACCAAACAATTATTTCTTCACACAATGCAATGAAGTTCAAATTGCCAGGGCCCCGGGCCTTGCCATGGGACGCTCTGAATTGCTGCTTGCATGGGTTCAGAATTCTCAAAGAGAACTCACAAAGAAAACAGCAGCAACAACAAAAAGCCAAATCACATTTGGAAGCTGTTAAACACAGAAACACTGCTGTCACTTAGGAAATCCCTTAGCTGTAAGCTGCTAGAAGCAATTTTACTCCAGGAGAGTATCAGTTTGTAGTGGCCCTGCTCTTACACCCCTCCTGAGGCATCTGTTGTTGGTCACAGCTCAAACTGGGTCTAAAAGGGTCTTCAGTCTGGTCCATTATAGGGAAAATAATGTCCTTGTTCTAAGTGATGATACTGTATTTTGCAGAAAAAGCCCTAGTTCATCAGTAAAAGGACAGTTTTAGTGAAGTTAAACATATTTCTGACCGTGTAACACATTCAATGAAGGAGTGGTGAACCCGCAGTCGGACCAATCAAAGCAGTGCTAAATTGCCTGATGCTGCTGTAGAAACATCTCTTAACATAATGCCATGTTTTAATATGAGCTGGACATACCACATCACATAGTTACAAACACACAGGAGAGGGAAAATTTTCTTATTTGTGACCTAGATTCCCTGCTATGTTTTTTTTCTTCATGAAATAAGGCCCTGCTGAGAATGCTACTCTGTGTGTTAGTCTTCAGTAGCTAGAAATATTTATTAATCAGGTGTTTTCTCTTGTAAATACCCTGGTGTCTAGTATTTACAGCTCATTTAAATTTATTAGTGTTAAATAATCTCATTGGGCAACTATAGGACTACATGAAAATATGAATAAATAGTCAACAGCTATTATAACAAAAAGCAGTCAAGATTTTGGATGTCTGAAAGCCTGTCTAAAGCACAGTGAAGCAGTCTCTCTCATTACTGAGTTCTTTAAATTGAAATCAAAGTCTCATGACAGCAGATTATTTCAGGGAATACTAGGAGGGAAATAGGGAGGGAATAAAGGAAATTATTTATGTACTATAAAGCGTGCATAAGTGCAAAATGTAGCAACCATATATCTATGATGGCAGAAATAAAACGCACTGGGTTTCATAGGTTTGTAAGGCTTTGTGTACATCATGGTTAATGGTGACAAGAACACTACCAGAGTATTTAAAATGTTGCTTTCACCGTTATCAGTATGCTGAGATAGGAATAGCACATATTATTGTTTTTTCACAATTATAGGAATTTACAGAAGTCAGAATATGCAGAAAACAGAATAAAACTGAAGTACTTTCTCTTAGAGAAAAGAGGAAATGACTTTCTCTTCAGTGTAGAACATGAAGCAGTTTGCCTGCATAGAAGCCAACAGCAGACAAAATTTGTAATGGAGACAGAGAGAGCAAGACACAGACCACATAAATATGCACAGCATGTTATTTTTATTCATTCCAAAGTCTGTAATTCAGAAAAGATTTTCAGCCTTTTTTTTTAATTTACCAGATAGACCCATTTCATACTCTTCTTTGTTATTTACAAGACTAAAGGGTGAATGGTGATTTGCTCTTTTTGTTTTCTTTGTTTCTAACCAAGTCTTTGGTTAAGTGGTGTGCAGTTGGGAATATGAAAGCCTTACACTGCTGCAATTTTCACAGTAATCTTGCTCCAAAAAGTAGTTCAACTGGTAGTCACCCACACTTGTACCCTTTGCTTTTTGAGTTAGTTAAGAATCGTGTTCTGTTTTCTCACTGATGGCTTCATTTTGCTTTAAACATTTTTTTTTTCTAATCTGCTTAAGCAGAAGACATTGTATTGGCTATTTTTAGTGTTTAAATCATGTCTGCATTTTAATATCAGGTTCATTTCTTTTGATAGACTGACATGGGACTTATGGCTCATCAATACCAAGTTGGGACAACAGCTGTGTTTTAAGGGAATGGGTTTTGCATAGTCTGATGTTTTCCCTTTCTGCTACATATTTTCTTCTCCCATTATCAAGTTGTCTTATCACCATCACCTCTGATTTAGAATTGTTTAAATCTACTCCCAATTTACCACATGACTCCTGCAAGGAGTCAAACTTCAGAAGTGGAACAAGGTATCTTTTATT
Source organism: Manacus candei (assembly GCF_025592945.1). Taxonomy (NCBI): domain Eukaryota; kingdom Metazoa; phylum Chordata; class Aves; order Passeriformes; family Pipridae; genus Manacus; species Manacus candei. The sequence goes on along the minus strand of NW_026138071.1, from coordinate 27,229,502 downwards.
CTTTGTTACCCCGATACTCTGTTCAGTGCTTTGCAGTATCACACACTGGATTAGTTCATGTCTTTTTACCCCACTCTGGAGATATGGAAAAACCAGTAGCTATATAATAATATGTAATAATGTGTATTAACTTTTAATTCCTGATTCCTGGCCTATGAAGTGTGAATATATTTACACAGTCTTTGTCTATGTGCGTTGTATAAACAACTCTTACATCCTAAATGGTCAGAAACAAATACTGACATTGTCTGTGGTGTAAAACATGCATTTACTAAAATCTAAATTTCCCAAAGTCCTACTAAAATTCCTTGGCAATCCTTTTGGAGAACTATTCTCTAACAAAGAAAGCAACATGAATTCCAGGAACAGTACTATCTAGCAAAGCTGAGTTGTGCTTTTTTTCCTGACTTCTACAACACAGACCTTTACAAAAGGTTCAGTATAAAACCTTATGCTACCCACACTGTCAGGAAATATATTTTCCCTTAGATAGCATCCCACATCCCCTAAGAAAACATGTGGTCTAAGACATATAATCCTTTAAGACCACATCACGTTGCCTTAAATTTATCGAGCACAGCCCTAATTTAACTGTTTGTATTTATAGGATACATGAATTGGTAACATAGCCCTATTACTTTGAAACTCTGAGTCTTGATTTCTACACCAACATCTTTTAGAAATCTTTTAAGTGAGTAAGTTTGTTTCTTGCCAAACCAACCAGCAGCTGCTTCCTTCATGGCATTCAGTGTGTACAGAGAACACCTCCACACTGTGCATTATCATCCTCTGTAGCTGCTCACAGCTGCAGAACAGCCCAATCTGAGAAGCCTGGCTTCACATAGACATCTTCCAACCCAGAATCTCTTCCACAGGGCCCAGTGATGACAAAGAAATTAAAAATAAAAACCAGAAGCAAAAAACAAGCAGTTGTGTGTTAGGATCTGGGGAGGGGAAAAAAACCCAACCAAACAAACAAACAGGAAGCCATTCATTGTCACTGGTGAAGACTGTTGTCCTTGCTAACAGCATCTGGTGTTGTAATTGAGTACCATAAAGTCTTCATGTGAGAAATGCTACTAGACTTTTCCTTTACAGTATTGTGAAAAAAAGTAGCAAATAGGAACTGGAAATGGTAATGCCTAATAATTTATTCACTCCCTTTTATCCAAATCATGTACAGAATGAACTGTAGCATTTCCTAGTATTAGTGGCTCTTTTCTTACCCACTCTTTGGGGAATGATCAGATTTCTGACTCTTTTACCTTGGAGGACCATCACCCTCAGTTCATATTTCAAGTACCACATGGATAGTGGGAAGTGGAAATATTATCAGTGGAACACACCAGACATAAGCAGATTTTAAGGATCCCATTTTAGTAAAACTGCACATTCAGAATGGGAAGTGTTGCACTATTTCCTCAAAAGCTCTGCAGACCAGGTAGGGAGCAGGTAGGAACTTTTCAGAGAAACAAAAAAAAAACCATGTATGACACAAAGTCTCACTGAATTAGAGTAAATTAACCAAAAAAATTTTTATCATTCTTAGAGTAGGGTAACACTGTTCACATCTCTCTGTGGCCTGCTCATGTCCATCAGACTTTCATTGTTTTCACTCAAGAGTTGGATTTCCACTTCACATAGAGATATGTGCTGGGCACAGCCTTCCCTAAGTGTTACCCAGCTCACATCAGCACAAGGTAGTGGCTGGGATTAGTCAGAAATCAGGAACACACAAAGATTGAAGGAGTTTTATCTAAGCAAAATTTTAACAGATGTAGAAAGAGCATTGCCTTTGTAACAAGTATTACATGAAGCATCATAAAATGTTACCCAGATGACTGAAAAATGGAAAAGTTGATGTGCTGTACTGTTCTCTGTTGTTCCATCCCTGGCATACAGGGGGAGGAAATATTTATGAGGTTTGCTAAAGGCTGTAGTCAAAACAGCCCTCTGGTTTGGCTTGCCTGTAGACATTGCCTACTACCCTAGATGTTCTCAAATGCTGTGTCAACAGCTCACAAACCCACATGGAGAATTATTTGTCTCTTTTATAAAAATTTTAAATTTTCCAAACAAGCTTATCAATTTTTAATTCTTTGGCTATTTCCATTTTGTGTCATGTACAAAGCAAAGCAGAATTTATCGGTTTAGACCAAAAAAAATTCTGTGGAGAAAGGGCTCTCCTTTGCAGATTCTACTTGTCTTGTTCACCTTCGCTAACAAAGACAGAGAGATTTTGCATATTCTCTTTTCAGACAGAGACCACAACCAGGAATTTTGGCTTCAAATTACATTGCAACTGAAAAAAAAAACCAACCCCCAACCCTTTTTAAGTTTATTCTTAGATTGTTCATCAAATTCATTTGCATCAGAACTTTCACTCTAGGTGCTGGAACAGAGTAAATGGTAAAATTAACAATTTAAACTGTTAAGAGACACAAAGCATTTCTTTCCTTTTTTTCTTTTTTTTTTTTTGTTTTGAGCAGAGCTTTGTCTTTTTTGACATAGTCCCTAGACTGGAGCTTTTCAAGAAGTCATAACAATATTATTGTGAGGCTCTATGGGTCATGTCCCACACTGCCTCACTCCTGATTCAGCTCTCTTTCCCTGCATAAAGGCTGATGCTTTTTGGATTTTGACTGACTGAGTAGCTTGCTACTTAAAATCCATTTGGGCGTTAGGTTTCTGGATAGCAAAAGATGCACATCTGTGGTTGGATGTACATAGTAGGTCCAAAATTTCTGCTTCTATGCTCTCAAAGTCGTAGAGGAAACACAAATGCTTTAGTGTATTAATACTTGCATAGATCTCCAGGGCCTGTTCTTTCATCTTTCCTACATCTTTTAAGACAGTTGCAAAGAAACTGGAACTGCTTTGTTCCAAAATGTAGAAAAAGCTCTTAGTTCTCTAAATAACTGTTCAGTCATTTTTTGGGGATTCTGAGCAACTTTTTCTTGTTTCAGGACTCAGCATATAAGCCCTCAGAAATTGTGCTTTGCTAAGTTTTGCTGTTTATCCACCAAATCTGTTACCTAACCTGGTCATATATTGTGTCCTAATAACACCCTGCATCTTTTATTCAGTTCTCTTTAACTATTTTAAAAACCATGGAGGAAAAAAAAAAAGCCAAACTAACATAAATTTGTAATTGTATAAAGCACAGTTACAGAAGTGAACACAGTTTCCACATATGGTTAGAAATCGAATCAAATGTCTAAAGATATTTATGCTAAATTATACTTTATACACAGGATCAATTGTTTATGACATACACAAGCACAGTATTTCCACAATCATTGTCAATCCAGAAAGCAGGAGTCTTGATTCCTATAATTCCACTGAATCAAGAAAGTAATTTTGAACTTTGATCTTCTAATATATTAGTTACAATAATAAAAATGCCTTATTTTTATATTCGAGATAGGACATAAATCTAGAACATCACATTGCAAATTGTAGCCCTTTTGGTTATTTTAATAGGTTCTGGGGAAAGGGGTAGGAGCCCTTCTGGGTATCAGTGACTTAAAAAGAATAACCTATAGTTAAAAAAAAAAACAAATCTAACCACAAAAAAGCCCCAAAGTGAGTCATTCTGAAGCTGAAGCACACAAAACTTACTTTATTTATAACCTGCATTTATTGGTCATTATAATATTGAAAGTTACTGACAGTTTATGTGTTTTCTAGAAATAAGAAGCCAACTATTCATTTTTTCCCAGGCTTTTACAGATCTCATTGCTATCTAATCTGGTGTCCACAAACCCACTGTAAACACAGACTGATGGAAAGTAAACACTTAAAGCCTCAGTATCAGATAAATAGAACACTGAAGATTCAAATTTTTTTCTACATTAGTTTTTCCCAACTTAATTTACAGAAAATTTTCCATATGTATCAACTTTCATGGGACTTTATAATCTTTGCATTGTTTTCTTTGATGAAGTCTAGAGTTTTACTGTTTATACAGAGGCTTTGATCATACTTTCAGTAGATGGGAATTTGGAAAGTAAAGGAGATGCTGTGTACAATAACAAAATGTATATTATTTAATACAGAGGTCAACAAGAAAATATTTTTTGCTTCTTCCAGAGAAAGAAATCTTTTAAGACCGATGTTTTAACTTTTGTGAGAGCTTTTGTATGATTTTTGTAAATGTTTCATGCTTCTCTGATAATAAGACTTCCAAAAAAGAGGGGAGCATTATTGGGAACTTTTGTAGACATGCAGGAAGAATTGTGTCTAAACATTGCTCTTTTGCTTCATCTCACAGAAGCTAGGGGGAAAAAGCCCAGAAAGTGTTTTTTAATGACTTAAGTAAAGATACTAAAAGGGCATTTGATAAATAACACTGTAGAGGAAGATGGTGAAATGTTTTGTGAGAAAAACGATGTTTGGCCAGTTGAAGATTATAGTATTAGGGAAAACCAAAGTGATGAAGTGTGAAACCAAAAATGAGGAGTTATGACCAACTTTATGTCCAGACACTTCTATGGGTGTTTTAGGAAGAAATTAATTTTTAAGCATAGTAAAAAAAATAATAATTTTATGTATGCCAACACAGGCAGAAGTTAATTTTGCAGACACAATCTAAGTATCTAGTACCTGGATTTTTTAACTGCCTTGGAAAGTTCAGTCAGCAATAGTCTGAAATTTTTTAATTAGGAAACACCAGGGATATTTTTATTGAAAAAGTCGCAGAAAATGGTGCATTAGTAGTATACTCTAAAAAAATTAGTTATATTTCTCCCTGAGTTATCCAAATAGAAAATACAAAATAGAAATGTTGAAGATGGAAATAAAAGTTCAGGACAGTGATCAGGACAGAGGTGTAAAACTCAGTCCAAAGGGGAAAAGGCAGACATAGCCAGGACAAGGGAACTGCAATCCAAACATTCCAAAGAAATGCATAACAGCTTTGGCAAACGCTCCCCCACATAATTAGTACTTCATTTTGTGTGTTCTGATCATCAGAGGGATTTTCAAACTGAAGAATTCAAAGATATTCAACCCTGATGCAAATTCCTAACCTGCTTTTACCCTGATTTTACTCAGGCACTCAGTAACTACTCAATCAAGGTTTTCAAATAAACTAGTGCCCATTTATTGCATAACATGAAGGTTTCTCCATGTTACTGCATATGCACATGTCTGCAGCCCCAAAAATGCCAGTCTATCCAAGTGGAGTAGAATAATTCTGCTCCTCATAAATTTATGAATAAGCATTGAAAAAGCTGCACACCCTAGAAAAGAAGTGTCCAGGCTTTTTTTCAGTCAACACATTGGCCATAAATTTTCAAGAAACATTCAAGCAGCTTTTAAATAAACATGTCCTTCAGGAAGATCATATACCAGAGATGCCAGCAACTTGCTTATATGGGTGGATTGATGAAAGGTTAGCAGACAGATCGATACCTCTCTGCTTCTGCTGCAGCAATGTCTAAACTAACTGGCTGGTCATTTTGTGGGTGGTTCTTGTGCTTTTCAGATTCTCAGCTGAATAGTTGTGACTCTGTCCAGGCCGTGTCCTTCCCAAAGTACACAGAGACTGGGGAAAGGATAACTAACAACTGTGAAAATAACTTGAATATCCAAATATGCTTTCCAAGGCAGTCATCTCATGAGGCAGAACAAACCTTTGAAAAGCAAGGACAGTTTATAATAAAATATAAAAAACATATTTATATATATATATAAATAAATATATATATATAAAATATATATATATGTTATGTGTAAAAAAATTTTTAAAAAGCAGAAAGGAGAGGTACACATTAAAGTAGTTACATTTTTAAAAAAAAATTGTTTGTGTCATTGGGATAAACAGAAGGAGAGTTTATGCTTTCAGATAAGGAATTATAGGTTCAGACAGATCCATTAAAAGCAATTAAGAAAAAGACCTGGTCCAAGAGAACGTGCTAAAATCATAAAATCTACAGAAAATTATAATTGTTATTGTCCTGTTGATTAAGAAATTAAGTCAATTTTCTGATACTACAACATGTAATTTTATCATTCTAAAAATTGATGTGATTAAAAACTACATCTGATTTTCAAGGTCTTTTTATGAAGATAATTTTTGAAAGCTCAAAATTTGCGCATCCCAAGGCTTCTGTATGCACTAAGCTGCAAAGGGTAAAGCACCATGAAGTGTTTTTGTGGTAGGGTTATCTCATTCCAGAGTCAGATCTGGAGCACAAACGGGTCAGTCCTTATATTAACTTATTTCAGACGTTGTTCATTTTATTTCTTCATTCGCCAGAATGTCTTGACTCCGGTTCAGCTCAATGGGTGGAGGTTGTCACGTGTAAAGAAAATATGCTGTGCTGTTGTTGCTGGCTTTGCCTCATGGGTTTGGAGGCAGCAGACAGCAGCAGAGCTCTTCCTTCACGCTCCCACAGAGGCGCTCCCAGAGCAGGAAGACTCCAGGAGGGCTGGCAGGGCTGAGGTATCAGCCTTCCTGCATGTCTGCTCTGTCCTCATGTGATCTGATGCTCTAGTTTTGTTCCATTCACAGAGTCTGTGGCTCAAATATCAGCCTCTTGCCTCCATAACTGCTCGGTCTGGTTCCCACCAAAACCCAAGGGTCTCGTAGTCCCCAAATCCCTTTTCCTGGTCACTCCAGCAATGCCCATCCTACATACCTTGACAGTTCGCTCCTTGGATAGCTGACACTCTGGAAGTTTCTGCAGTTACCTGTTTTGACAGATGACTGTTTTGATGCTTAAAATTTGTGTTCAAAGGGAGAGCAAAAAGGCAGAACTGCCCAGTTAACTCAACAGAGGCTAGATGGTAACTCACAGCAGACAAACATGCCTTCATGGAATAGAGCTGGCTGAAGATAAAGATCACTAGCTAAAATATACAAAATATTTGTATTAATGTGCAAACATATCGCATGTGAAAGGAACAATTTGCAGTACTTATTTTACGGCCTCGCACGCGTGAAGACCATTTTACATCACATCTGGATTAAAAATTATGAAGGGTCTTTCAAAATGCAAATATATTTTGTATCTGAAATTAACACTAGAAACGTGAGAATTTAGTAGTTAATTTGAATTTGAACTAATTGTCAAAGCAAAAGGCAAAGAAGAAATACTCTAAGCTCTTTGAGGCAAACTTTTCTGTTCATGATACAAACGTGCTTGCAGTGAAATAGGAGCACAGAAGGAAGCACCGTTTCAGATGTCCTTAAATTTTTATTGTATTAAGTACTTTTAAAAAAAAAAAGTTATTGGTGTGATGACTGTGAAGCTCTGAAATGTCAAAAGAGCAAGCAGCCTCTAATTCTTGATTCCCTCAAGATAGCTGAGAGACTGCAGGGTCAGCCAAGTAGTGACTTGTTGATGTGGAGTGTCTTGCTCGTTACTTGCTGGCTGTCTGCGTGGTTGTTTTACAGCTCTCTGGGGACAAGGGTGAGGGGTTGGCAGAGCAGGCTCTTCAGCTGTCACAGGTCGGAATAATTCATCTGAAGTCTCATTGTTGGGGTTTTTCCTTTTGTCCCACTTGACCCCAGATGTTCCCGGTGCTCCTTGTTGATCAAACGATGTGCAATTGGAATGAGAACTAGATCAGGAGCTCCAAAAAAGAAATGCAGTAAGTGAAAATGGCAGGTATACACACTGTCCAAATGCTGTTGGGAGCCTTGTCTTTTAGAGGTGGCCACAGATTCCTGTGGAAATCAGGGTCCTATTTCTACCTCATGGTAGATGCTCTAGCCAGACAAATTGATAGTAATTTTTTTAAAAAAAATCTTCTTTTTTTTTGTGCTCGTCAAGGCACAGTTTGGATGGATTTGTTCCTGAATTCCCAAGGAGATCAAGCCAGCCTGGATATGGTAAGTGTAACTTTTGGGAAATCAAAAGTGCTTCAGCGATAGAGCGTGGAAAGTCTCTTTGTATTGACACGACAGGGTTGTGATGTTTACACTGTGCTTGACATGTTCAGGTGTCTGACTTATGTGTTAATCAGCTCATTGAAAAGGATACACTGCATTTAAAAATTGCAGAACACATTTTCTCCTGTATCCAAAATTGCTTCCCACAGCCATTCCTGAAGTGGTAGGAATAACTTTATGGTGCAAATATTTCTGTCATGTGCCATTTTTACCTGACATTTCCACAGAAACAGAAAATAGGGAAAGATCCTTGCGTGTTTGTGCTTACTTTCCACTATTCAGCTCATTAAAAAGACCTTGTTGTGTCTTTAAATGAATTTCATATCTACTTTAACACCGGCATAATGAGCATCTCTGTGTTTTGAACTTCTGATTCATTTTAAACAGAATCTTCAAAGTTTCCTTTCATCTTGAAACCTATCAGAATATCAGACTTCAATATCAGTTCCAGAAAGAACCAGATTCAGAATTTCTGGGAAGGATTAATAGCTATTTTTCTCTTTTGAGAGGTCATTAGCTCTGCATGAATAGACTAAAGATTCCTTGCCCATTGTATTCCAAAATAGCCAATGCACTAGGTCCAAAGGAAAACTAGTGCACATTGTTAGATTGATAACATTATAAGTTATTCAAGGTCAAATTCTTTGAATTCTTATGGTTTGAAATATTTTTTAATCTTTGCTTAGTAGAAGTTTTAATCCACCCTACTTTTGTATTTTCACAATTACCACATTAGAAGGCTCTTTTGAATATTAAAGTATTGTTGTTGACAGCTTTGTAGCTTTTCAAAGATACTGATGAGATGAACTTTCCTAACGGTCATTTGTATGAAAACAGTATTTTTAAAAGGGTTTAAAATGAGCTCTGAAAAGACATCTCATCCTAACTCTGAAAAGGTTTTTAAAAAAATTAATAGGGGGAGGCTCCGTTCCCCCTACTCCTCCCACGCTTGCATATAGGAAATGTTTGATTTACATATATGTTATTTTTTCACCTGCATGAAATTTTATTTACAGGTTAACAAAAAAAGAATGCGACCAAAATCCACGGTCAAAATTTTGCCTGATGTCTGTTCATCTTCATTAGAAAGCTGCTTTCAGGTAAAATCAATAAATACTCTGATCACTAAAATGATGGTGCCGTAAGTTTGCACTTAACCTGCACACACCTTGTCCTACAGGGCATAGCTAAGCGAGCTTGTTCATATTTTCATTTATCTCAGGGTTCTGGTCAATATGATAAATAATGTTTGAATTCTCCAACTCCACTTGCAGAGTCATCTTCAGATCATATGTTGCTTCATACAGCTTGCCATCTTACTGGATATCAGGTTCTCTGGGGGCACAAACAAAATAATGCTGTAACTAGTGTTTTATTTGTATCATAATATCATCTGCACTAAGGGGTAGGTACACTTAGGCTTTACTGTGACATAAGTTGTGAGATTTTATTTTAAATGGGAGGTAGTGACACTCAAAACTTCTTCGAGATAACATCACCAGGTATCAGATTTTAGTTTTTACGTCATAGCTGCTACAAATTCTTACCAAATATGTCATGAAACGTCAGTTCTCTTGATGTTTCTTGAGGATGCTCAGAGAGGCTTTCTCTTCCCAGCCCCCAGGCCCCAGGGCCAGGGGCTTTGCCACTTGGCTGTGCACGTGGAGGGTGTGCAAGGAAAAGCTGCAAGGCTCTTTAAAACGAAAGGGTCTTTTATTCTGTTTTGCAATGTGGAACCGAGTAAATATTCTTGCCAGTATTTTTTTTTTCATCACTAATAACCTCTAGGGCACTTGTTTTCTATCACGCCCAGGCAAATGTGCGTGCACACAGCTGCAGAAGGCCACTATAAAACTTTGCCTTGAGGGTCGCCCCAGGCTAAAAAGCAATAGAGCAGGCATTGATAGAAAGCATCAATGCAATCAAGCAAGATCCTTCTTTTTGTTTCCCTAAAGCAGCAATCTTGAATCATGAAAGTGGAAGGAATTCCGTTTCCTGAGAAGAACAGGCTGGGGGTGAAAAACCACTCACCATTTGTATTGAAATTTTTTCTATCAGTCAGTGAAATCAGTTAGTTTGTTGATATATTTTGCATTGCAAATGCCTGACTAAGCTTGGAACATAAACATGAACAGCAGTACAGTTCTCTGTAGATTGTACTCACACACTTTTTTAGAAATGTTAACCATTATAAGGATGTTAATTAAATTAATCCCCAGAAGTTTGTTCTACATTGCGAGTGTATTTAATAAATGCCTTTTTGTTTTCTTCAGAAATTCAGCCTAACGTATAGATCTGAATCTGGGGACCTGCACTATCTGGACATTGGTAGAGGACCAATGAATATGCAGCATAAAGCTTTAAAATGTTTTATTGTTTCACTCTCTGATGGCACAACTCTGTTTCCAAATGTACCACGAGTTTGATGGGAATGCCTGTTATATTTCTGAGGAATAATGGTAAGTGTCATTTGGCTGGTGAGGATCAAGTCTGAAGTACGTGGCAACCTCCATAAACTGTAATTCACAAAATATGACACTGGATCAGGACCATGTTCCTGCTCATACCTTTATTTCATGTTTTTAGAAATTATTCCCTCTTCTTTATGCTGTAATTTCCGATTTGATTAAATCAAGGATGGCACTCAGTAAAGTTCTCAGAGATCTACAGATGGTAAATATGTGAAGTAATTAGTCATTCTGAAATTTTATTGCTCTTCCAAAGGAAAATCTTTCCTCCCCTTTCTAAGTAGTTAAAATTGTCATGGATGATACCTTAGGAGCTGGAAATCTCATGGTATGAAGTGGTTTTCTTCAAAATGGCAAAACACAAGGAGGCACAGTAAGGCAGCTTATGGGAAAGATAGTACAATAACAACACTGACCTCCTGGCCTTTATAAATTAGGAAGTGCATTTTCTAAATCAAAACCATCACCAGAAACTCTGGGAATGGAAACAGGCTTAATTGTCTGTTGTACAAAGAACCAGAGGTTTCCGTAACAGCAGGTCAGACTTTCAGTCCTGTGTACGTGTCCACTTGGTTCCGTGCATTCCTGAGAGCTCTGTGCCCTGCTGGCCTCGGGAACAAGCAGAAGCCAGCGGGGGAGATGTGGGGTGGGTGGCAGGGTATTGACACTCTTTCCATGCCAGGGAGTTGCAGAGTTTCCCAGGAGAGGTGGAATTTGAATAGCCTTCGGTTCCCACCAGGGCATCTCTCTGCAACTGAGACTCTCCTGTTGGATCCCAAAATATAATATTTGCAGAGAGAGATTTGAGTGGTCTTTGCAAAAGACCATGGGCTACAGAAGCTGGCAAAACTCCTCTTCACTGACCTCATCCCTGTGGATTCTTCCCCCCTTCTTCAGCAGGATGTGAAGAGACTCCTTGCATGATATTACCACATGTCCTGCCCAAGCCAGAGTCCAAACCCTGATCTCATCAGACCTGTGCAGAAGACCTATTGTACCTTATTTCTCCCTTTGTGTTCTCTGAATCCGTGCATTCTGTAGACCTGAATACCTGTTCCCCCCCGTAAAATCCCCTAGGAAAAAGTGGGTTTTTCCCCATGAGGTAATAGTTAAGACCCCAAATATTTGTTAATCTGGGTTTTTCCCTTATGTCATCCCCTGAAACCCCCTGTTTGTAATAAATCATAATAGTTATAACCCCCTATTGAATATGTAGACCCTAAACCCTTTAAATATGAACTTGTAAATCCAATAAAGCGTTCCAGTTTCTTGTCTTCCTGGGATCATCTTAGCTTTATTGACCTCTGCACTCTCCTCTCCTGTAATGCCAACTGGATGGGCTGAATGCTGCCACTGCAGCAAACATCAGGAAAGAGTGACCCATTTCAGACCTCCAATCTTGGAATAAATACTAACAAGGCAGAGTGGCATTCAACTGAGAGATTCTTTCCACTGCTGCTGCTTCTAATTTTTTGCATGCAGGATTTCTTCAATGGTGTGGGTTTTGGAGCTTGACTGATCTCTAGCAACACTTTGGTGGAATATCCCTTTGGGGACGGGGAGTTCAGCCAGGCTGGGAAGGTCGGGTTGCATGTGTCTTCGTTTATGGCATGCTCTTAATTCTTTGCTCTCAAAATCATGACTATGATACTCTTCTGTAATCATAACACTCACCTTATAGTCTTGTTTTTCAGTGTAATCATACAAGGCCATTCACTGTTCTGCCATTTGAGAAAAAAAGATGTTTATACCATTCAAATATGGATTTAGTTAAATGTAGTGGACCCTTTTCTGAATTTTCTGTGCATGTAGAAAATGATGTGCTGAGAAAAATATGTTCTTCTATTAAGGAATAAGAAGATTTCCCACCTCAAAGCTGATTATTAAAACAAAAAATAATTATATTGTTCCAACAAAAAAGATATATTTCTTCTATTATATTTATTTCTAAATTTCCATCAGATGTAATTGTTAGGAAAGGAGATAGAAAGCATCCCTTGTCTTTAGGAAACAAAGAGTAAATGGATCTCGAATGAGGCATAACCATTTCTTGATTCACAGTATAGTTTGACTCCAATTCATTTGCATGTGTGTTTCAACTAAAAATATGAAAATAATTGTTATTACCACTCTTCATGCCACAGAGTTTGCAGGGATGAAAATGAATGAGTGTGTGGTATTTTCATTTGGTTTTCCAGATGACTCCTCCTAACTATTTTACTTGGTCTCCAGAGTCTACCACAACTTGGTTGTTACTACTTTGGGGTGGTTTTGTGGCATCTTTTCACTCAGAGTATCTAACAAAACTTTCCCACACTTGCCTATGATAGCCCAAACAGTTCTTACTGACATACAGTTGATCTGTTTGAAGTAGGGTTTTCTTTTCCATAATATTAAAATAAAACCTACAAGCCCATATAGAGCTCAGCCATAAAATTAGTTCAGATTAGCAGTAAGCTACATAACTCTATATTTTTTTTAATATCCTTTTTATATGCCATTATACTGGATGTTGTTAGTACAGACCTTTAGGCTCTTAAATACCAGGTGGTGGTTTTTATGTTGTTAGGACAGGATTCATCTCAAAAGGAAAGGTACTTTTAAAACTGCCTGTGAAAAGTGGAATGGATCAACCCATGTATCTAAATTAGGGTCCCAAGTTGTTTCTCTGTGCAGGACATTGGACAGATGAATTTATAAGTGCGGCCATTTTCCCACAGCAGATGTATGATGAGCTCTATGACAATGTGCTGGACTTAACAGAAGAGAAAAGAATGTGACAAGGTCACGGATCAGAAAAAAAAACACCATAAAATAGAAGCCGAGAGAATCCTCGCAGTCAGCTCTCCAGGCCACCCACCCTCCAGCGTGAGCATCATCAGGGCTGGCCCCAGCGTGGTACACTTTCCCTCTTTCCAGAAAAGCAGCTGGATGCTGTTTCTCCGTTCTAGGAAATCAGTGTGCTCTTTGGGACACGTGGAGCACTTACAGTCCAGAAGAGAACGTCATACCTGCCTCGGACTGTCGGCCAGTGAGAACTGGTCTGACTCTATTCCTGATGACCACTACATCATGGTTTTTTTCAGACTGGGATTTCATTTTTAGTGGAAGGTTCTTGTATTGCAACGTTCTCTGACCTACTTGCGCATTTCCAGTGGCTTCATTTAGAGCAGTTTTTGAGTTTTTTTCCAAAATTCAATTGTTTTGCCTCGGTAATTTTTTTTTTTTTGCTTCCCAGCACGTTAATACTGAACAGATCAAGAGTTAAAACATTTAATCCTGCGTTCTGCTGTTTTTTGTTTTTTCTAAAGGATGAGTCATGAGTACGGATGGCCTTTTGTTATTCTTTAGTAAACTCAAACAAGAATATTTATTCTCTCATTAGAAAAAGAATAAATCACCAAACAGAAAAATTTGAAACAGTGATTTTTAAAAGAGCTTGGCTTTATCTTACAGTTATTGTTCTTTTTTATTATTATTATTATTTTAAAAAGACCAAAAAAAAAAAAGAAAAGTGTTCAATTAATGTGCTGGATTGCCCATGCTGAAGCCTAGAGCCTGGAACCTTTTGATGCTGAGGTGCCACATGAGCCAATAACTGAAGTACAATATACTTGAGCTCTTCTGGGAACTACACGTACTGCCTGGAGCCACGATGGTTTGAGCAGAGCCAAGAGTGGCTCATTTGCATAGTGCACCTACACTTGCTACACCAAGCCCGAAGTAGAAAAGACATCCTACTTTTTACAGTAATTCATTCTCAGGCTGCTCTTCTGATGAATTTAACATCATTTTGCTACTTAGAGATATAGCAGAACAGATTTTGTGAAATCACAAATGCACAGTCAGGTTTACTCTTAAATTTACAAATATTTTCCACTATTTTATATTATTTTGGTGTGCAACAATCACAAGCTGCAGAGCACAAAAGCCATTACAAATGGATGTCCTGCCAGAAAGTCTTGCAGCTGTTTCATTAAGTATTTCCTTAGGTGTATAGGACTGTGGTATTTCTTTAAAAAGTGAATGTCTGCTTTTTTTTTTTCAGTTTTACAGAGGAAATCTGGATTGGAGACAAGAAGAAAGGGTTCTTTGCGAAAAGATTTTGACACCTCGGTGAAAAGGAGGAGCATCCTCAGAAGGCACTGAGCCAGTGCTCTGAATTAAGGATTCCATCACTGGCAGCAGGAGTGGGTGCGTGTTCAGTACAGAAAAGCTACGCCCTGGCCACAGATTTTGAATTCCCCAGCTTTCAGTACACCCAGAGGTCATTAAACTCCTTTGGCTGGTGTCCCTCCTGCTGTGAGGAGAAAATGCTGTGGGTGCTGTCTGCTTCACCCGTGTGCAGTCATAATGTTGGCTCTGCCTTTAGAGCCTTCACAGCTGTGCTGTAACACAGTTAGTTCCCAACATGACTCAGATGAAGGATTTTATTTAATCTGTACAGGACTTTGGAAAAAAAAAAAAAAAAGAGGATTTTCGTTTGTGGAAACCTTGAGGATGTGCAAAGCTGAAAAAAGGGCACATGCGAACAAGAGGCTGGATGTCAAAAGCTGATTTCCCATTTTCTTAGGATATAAGTTCAGTGAAAATGGAAAAATGGGAGAATGAAACCATTTCATTGACTTGGCTACCTTTATTCCTTCAATTGTCTGTTAAAGCAACAGTCATAATTTGCATTGCTTCTGGTTCACAAACAGGAACAGTTAAAGAAGTGCAATGGGCTTTTGGTTGTTTGTTTTATTTTCTGGCTCTAAATTCATAGAATCATAGAATCAACCGGTTGGAAAGGACCTTCAAGATCATCAAGTCCAACCCTTGATCCACTACCACCATGGTTTCTAGACCATGGCACTAAGTGCCACATCCAGCCACACTCAGCTTTTCTTTTAGGTTCTTTCCTCCACTGTACCTTCTGTCACTATTTGTACCATTTGCAGTGCTTTATTTCTGTGAAACTATACATTCCTTTTAAAATCTGGAGGTTCTTAAGTATCATTAAAATCCACACTGAACAAAAAATAAATGTCTTGTTCCTGACATAGGGGTGACTACGACAAAATCTGAAGATTCTTTGTTCAGATTAAGCTCTCTTGGAAACAGAGGAGAGCTGCCAGTTGGTTCTACAGGCCAGAACATCAGAACTTTTAAAGTAACCCTTGTATTATTTGCATAAGGACTGACATTTTAGGAAAGTGGACCTGAGGTCACCTGATAAATATGCAAGAATATGTCTCTCATTTGTCCTTCTGAGGCAGAATGCCACTAACCACAAGACTCAAACAGGCACAAGGAACCCCGGGTTCCTTGCAGGAGCAGCATGAATATTCCAATCATCTGATGTAGAGATTACTCTATAGGTTTGAGCTGCACATGGTAGAGATCCTCTTTCATGGTATCTACAGTGGAGCACAAATGTGTTCTGTATCTTTTACAAGTAATTATTCCAAGTCCCTTCATAAAAATGCTCCAGTTTACAATGCTCCAATTTAAAAATGCTCCAAAGTACAATGAGTACTTTTTCCAGTTTGGTCCAGATGCTAAGACATTGCATGCCCAGGAAGCTGAGCATTAACCAAGAGCTACTTACTAAATAATCCAAAGCTGCCTTCAAGACACAAGAGTCAAGAGAGCTGGGTTTCTAGGGGGGCTGTTTCTGTGCAGAGGATGTGAAAAGGAAGCCTTTGTTCATAAAGTGTCCATGGATGTTCAAGGAAAGTGGATGTGCAGGCCATATAATTAAAAGAAAGTGGGGAGTGCCAGTCAAAAGTAATTGACTCATGACAGCAAATGGAAATTTTTGCAGTGTTTTACACCAGAATTCTAAAGTCAATTCACAACCACTGTTGAGTACTAATGAGAAGTTCCAGTGTAGCTGAGCACTGCTATGTGTCATGTATTGAACCACAGCAAATGTACTGCCCAAGGAAGATAAGGTCCACAGGTTATTGGTTTTTATGGGATGTAATCATTGAGTGATATGGACTGTGCTTCTATACCTCAGGATTCATTTCTGTACAGACTCAAGCACACATGTTGATGCTCCAATGCCTATGGCAAATAGTAGGTGTTGTGGATAAATCTGGATTCGTAATCTAGATATAGGCTAGAATATAATGTACAAGGTGCACAACCCAAAACTGTTCTTAGAATTTAAATTTTACTCAAACAGTCAATTGAAGGCAAACATTAGTGAGAATAAGGCAGTCACCAAGAGTGGGGCTTTTTTTTAAGAAATGTAGGGAAATGTGTATTGTGATCAAATGGGCTGAAAAATTTGCAGAACTCAAGAAGAAAGTGGCTTTAAGTCAAAGAATGAATTAATGAATTCATTTATCTTCTTTTTTTCCTTAAATGCGAACACTTATCACATAGCATTCATATATTTCATGAAAACTAAACAATTACTGTGACAAACATTGAGACATTATTACAGAAAATTGAAACTCACCTACATATGACTTTGATAAACCATTAATTTAGTTTAATTTCCATTCCATAGCTGAGAATGCTTGTATCCAGTGTTTGACCTGCTTGTGCATTTCTATTGAAGAGTGACAAAGAAATAAATCTAGGATTTATCTTGAATTTATCTCTTGTTGTTTTATTTTATGTCCTGAGCATAACTCCTCCAAAAGAGGAGAAAACTTTATAGACCAGTGCATAAAAATTTGAAGTATATTCAACAGGAGGCATTTATCTTTGTTGACTGTAGCTACCTGAACGTTACAAACCAAATAACCTAATCTGTTCAGTGATATGATACTGGATATGAAACCCCAAAGCTACAGGAAATACTTCTGCCATTGCAACACAGACAGCGTGGAATATTGGAAGGTACTTAATTAATGAAAGAAAATGGTGTGTAATTCCTTTGAAATATATCAAGTCACTCATACCTGATAAGTATTTAAGACACAGAAGAAACTCTCAGCATATGTTGATAGTGACATTGAATTATTTAAGATCTTTTCATACTTGCTTCAACCTCTTCCACCTCAAGTGACCCCAACAGAAGAGCATGTTTCAGTTTAAGTGCAAATATATTTCAGATGAATAGGTTTTGAAATGAAACCCAATATATATCAGATTAAAAGTTAACCTCAGGCTGCTCTTGTTTTGTGATGCATGCAGAGATATGGGTCCCTTTTTTTGGATGACTGTTCATGGTGCTCAGGAATTATTGATAGGAGGGATGGTTGGTTCCTGGGTCACTGTAATCTCAGTAACACTTCAGAACAAATGAATGAACACCTCTACAGTTAATGACCTGGATCATGTTGATCATTTGAGAGCAGTAATTAGTTTGGTCCTTGTTTTAGCAGAGATGTCCACTTTGACAGAGTTCTGCATTCACTTCGGAGTATCCCAAACTTGTACTTAAAGCTACACTGCCAGCAAAACTACATTCATAACAAAGCCTGCTTAAGCCATTTGATTTGGAAAATAAGTTTGTGGGCTGTGATTTTATTCTCAGTAAAGTTTTGCATGGAGCAAAGAAAGAACTAGGTTTCAAAGGGATTAGTCTCAAGATTTTTTATTTTTTTCTCTCAGCCATACCTTCTTGTTCAAGAAGCAAACAGACAAGGAAAAGGTGGTACTTGTTCTGCATTCCTTCCAAATGTTGTAATGACAGCATCAAACTGAACTATTTGAAAAGTTTTACTTTGGGAAATTAGTTCTTCTGATTTGGGATCTTGATCTTTTTATAATTTTTTTTTTTTATGTTTGCTTTCTCCCCAGATCACACAAAATCCTGTTGGGAGGTGGAAATGGTGACAAAAGTACCGGAACAGAAGTGTTGTGATTTTCAGTCCTTCCTTTCATTAACTCTGATTGCTCATCAGCATAAACATCCAGTTTTGCTCCTCCACTTCTGGGATCCTTTCAGTTCGTGCAGCCACACCAGGTATTTACCTTTTACCTTTGCAAGGAAGCACTAACAATTAAAAATCCTCTTTGGGTTGTACCCACTGACTCCTAATTAACACGAAAAAGTGCTTTGCCCCAGAGGCTTTATCACAGGACTTTTTTTTCCACATGCATATATCTCACATGCAGCACACACTAACTATCCAGACACAGTGTCAGAGTGTGTTTCATACACACACAAAAGTTCCAGATGTGCTGTGTATCTTGTTTAGTTGACTTTATTCTTCTGTAAAGCCAAGAGAAATATTAATCATTCATTTACTGTTAGGGGATGGGTCTTCTTCTCATGTTTCAGTAAAGGGGGTGGAAAAGTAAAGTAAGCCAATTTTTTTCCTATTTAAGGCCAAAGCTGGGGAATGCTTGTGGCTGAGTTCTGTACATGGCCCGGTGCTGGAAGGGCAGGGAACAACCGATGTTGCTATTTTGAATAGATTTTTTTTCTTCCCCCCCATTTTTATTTTTGCACAGAGAGTCTCATGTCTAATATTTAGGCATGATGAGCTCTGTGCAAAAAGTAACTTTGCTCATTCTTGCCGTGTTTCAACCCTCAGTTATTTTGGCACAACAAGTTGGTGAGTAATTCAAGCTTCTTATGCTTTTATTTTTCATTTTTACCAATAATTTTAGTAGCTTGTAAGAAATGTGCATTCACAAATCTCACCGGAACACTTTTCCTTCACTGGTTCAGCAGTCAGATATTTCTTGGTGAAGCTGAAAGTTGCAGGGGTTTGCATTTTCATCCCAAAGTTTTCTCTTTGCTTTGCTTTCTTTACAGTTAGAAGCACTGTACAGTGCTGTCTGCCTTGGCTGCATTTGTTCTTGTTCTTACTTGTTTTCCTACTACAGACACCGGAGAGATTTTAAGCTATTTCTTTTAACTCTTGGAATGACATTTCAACTGTTAGCTCTGTGCTGCCTGGAAGTTTTTTGTCACAAGCTGTAAGTCTTTGCTTCCAGCTATTTTGTTTGAACTTCTCCTTTGTACTTGTTTGTTTTCGACTGGCAGCAAGGGGGTTTCTTTAAACAATTTGCTTGCAAAAAAAAAGAGCCTTTAAATTCTAACCAGTTTTCATGAAGGAGCTTTTAAGATTGATATATGAAAATATGTCAGCTTACAGGATTTTTACTTTGGCATAAAACAGGAAAATTAATTCTCTCAGCTGCAATAGTTTGAATTGGGCATCTGCAGGCTGTTTCAGTCCCTCACGAGACTGATTAGCAGCTGATGGTATTTGGAAGTCCATGCAAGTATGTGTGTGCATGTTTACAGAGAGCAAGAATACCAAAATTCTAACTGAACATGGAATTTAGAGGGGGGGAAACTACTTTGTATACAATAATTCAACTTAGAGTGAAGATAAGTGTGGTATGAGTATTTAAGTTAAACAGATGACATTCCACAAGTTCATCTGACCTTTTTTGGATGTGCTCTGTTCCTGCTTGCCAGACATTGTAAACCAGGCTGTCCTTAAAATGAAACTTTTTTTTCTTTCATGAAAATATGAGAGATTGGCAATGTAGTTATTCCTGCATGGAGGCAATGAATAACCTTCCAAATAACTCGATAAGCAGCAGCCAGAGAAACTGTAGTGCTGCAAAGGAGAGCCAAATGCCTCTAAAACCACACCCTGCACTGCTCTGTATGACACAAATCAGGAACATGATTACTTTAGCCACTTCATGGCAAATCCTCATCATACCTGTAAAGGCACCTCCTCTGCCGAGGGGGTGACTGTGAGTCCACCAGAAGGCAGTGGAGCAGCCAGAGCTCAGGGGGATCCTGCCTGAGCAAATCAGGCAACACCCTCTGCAACAGCAGCGTGCCCAGACACCAGCCTCCTCTCCAAGCACAGACACAAGCTAAGCTTAGGTATCTTTAAACAAAAACCAACAAAACAATGCAAATAAAGATGTTCTGTAGAGAGAAAACATAATTTACTGTGAACTGGGGCTTTTCTGTTTCTGCTTGGCCAGTATATAAACTCTCTCTCCAATAATGTTCAGTGAAGATTATAGAATTCGGTCAAGATTGTAGAATTTGAGCAACCATATGCTGTGACTTTGCTTACAGCAGCAGATAATATATATATTGTGTGTATTTAACATGCATTATGTGTACTTTTATATAACTATCTTCAGGGGGATAAGGACTAAGGGACGATCCAATACAAAAAAAAGGAACATTAATTTTATTTCTCCCAACAAACAAATCCCCCCTGAGTGTCAGGTCTCCTTCCCTCACTTATTTCCCTGAACATTTCTGAGTTGCATGACATGTTTGACTCAAGAAATGGTAAATTTTGGGTAGAAGAACCATATACAAACGAAGTGTGAAGGAGTATTCTCATTTCTCTGCCACATTCCTGTTTCATGGTGTTGTAACATTTCCTTACTGGGCTAACTTCCATACTACTTACAGGGATGAGGTTGGAGAGAGAGACTGATAAATCACTAGTTATGCCTTAAAAAATTGGATTCTCTCCTCTCTTTGGAATGCTTCTTTCCACACATTTGAATATGCTTTTCTCACAGAAAATAACAATTGAAGGAGTTGATTATTGGCACCACTGACTCACGTGCAGGGCAGCAATGGACTGGGAAAGCAAATTTTCCATGACTGAAAAGAGAATTTCCAGACATGCTAAAATGCACTCTCTTGTCAAGAAAAATGTTTATATGGTTAGTATCAAATGTAAGTCAATATAAAATTTTCCTTGGAAAAGCCTACCAGGAGAC
The DNA here is from genome assembly GCF_025592945.1 of Manacus candei. NCBI lineage: Eukaryota > Metazoa > Chordata > Aves > Passeriformes > Pipridae > Manacus > Manacus candei. The sequence goes on along the minus strand of NW_026138071.1, from coordinate 27,208,466 downwards.
AAGACTTGGCAAGATATTAAGGAAACTGCTCGGTATACACTAAGTTTAGGATAGTCAGATGTACCCTTGGGCTATGTGTTTCTTTGTCTTGCTGTAATAGCTTGGAAGGGAGATTTGAGCACAGCCTCAGGCTAAACCTTCTCAAAAGCTGGGGAGCTGGATATTGTGGAACCAGGAATATTCTGTGACTTCCATGACCAAAAGCTGGGTCACACCGGGGTGTTTGTAGCCAGCGGGTGAAACCACCTTGACACAATCCAGGTTTTCTGGTGGGTGTCAGGTTACTGTAAGGGGCTTTCAAGATAAAATGCCTTCTGGTGGTTGACAGGACATGGAGCTGATGCTTCAGGCGCAACAGATGAGTCAGATTCCAGCAATATTTCTTCAGTTCCACTGTTTGAAGGCACCTCTACATTCTGCATATTAAACTACTAAAAAGTGTAAGAACTTGGAATGTTTCTTGAGGAAAGAAATTCATCCTCTACCCAGCCAGCAGGATTTGTGAAAAGCATTTGCTAGCCTTACTATATACTCTCATCTCATTTATCTTGAGTTTGTAGTCAACCAAGACAGCTACTTCCAGAAGACAGAATAAATTTTAGCTAGACAGACTGGAGATATTTGGCAGTTTCCACCTACTACAAAAGAAGCACATCCCCAGCCCCCTTACATGAGTGCCAAAAAGGAAGTTAGATGGATTTGGGCCTGTCTCATCTTCATCTGCAATGCTTAAAGGACACCTCAGTCACCTGGAGTGGGACACTTCTTGTAGGTACACCCAGTAGTCCTTGAGGAACTTAACTGAGGTCATCAGGAAAACTCTGCTGCTGTGAAAGCAGAGTGAGAGCAACGCCAGAAACCCTTCAGGATTATTCCAAATAATTTTTCCCTCTAATATAATTTACTGTTTTCCTTGTAATGTAAGTATTATCTTGGATGTTTGGTCAGGAAACTCATTTCTGAGGTAATGACTGAATCCTCAAATACCTCTGAACAAACTTATTGGCCTTTCATATTACTTTCAGTCACAACTGACAGTTTTAAAATGAAATATAACCATTACATGTAGGGTCCTGAAGGCAGCATGCAAATGACTTTTCATGCTGAGCACCCACTTCTGATCCTTGATAAAAGGCTGATATTTTAGGAAAACTTGTAAAAGGCTGACTTGACCATTTTACTTCTTTTATTAACTGGGAAGGATTAGATAGGTTATGAAGTGGGTGGGTACTGTACAGATGCAGTTTATTTGTGAGACTGCCAGACTGTCATGTTTAGCAATTAGCTCCCTGTAACACTGCACATGTGTGTTCTTTGTTGATAAAGTGCTAGTTTAAGGTAAATTCTAACAACAGTCAGAACTCTCTTTCCTCAAAGGTCTTGGTAACACAGAAAACATCTCCTCCACAGTTTTGACAGTAAAACCAGATGATGTGTGCCTGTATGCCAACAGATAATTAACTATCATAAATTATCTGGACTATGTGAAGTAATGAAATATCAGGGGTCTACTCCTCTTCTTCCATTTTTCCTAAGTGGTTTTTGGTGAGCACACGGCAGACAAGGTTATGCTTAGGAAAATTAAAACATTCCTTTCTGGTATGGAAAAATCATGCTAAATGAAAGCCTGGGGAATCCACCCCCTCTAAACATTATATATATGTTCTTGGAAATATGACAAATTTCATAAACACATTTTATATCACACATCCCTGGAACACATTAGCCTTAGGAAAATGAGACTATTATATAACCCTTTCATTATTTTCCAGATTTATTTTTGAGCTGAGACCAAATCACCAAATCTACATAGACTGATTTTTTTAAAAGAGGAGGTGGAGTTGGAAACATCCACTGCTTTATTACGGGGGGAAGAAGCAGAGGTAGAAGGGTGTTGTCTCTGGCACAAATATCACTGTTGATGCCTCAGTCAGAGTAGATACAGTTGCTCTCTTAGTGCTGTAGATTACAAGCAAATCCTATTTCCTCTTCCAGTTTCTCTTGCAATGTTGAGGTTTGAAATCAGCAGTCAGGTGTCACTAGCAAACTCTTAGCCTTGCACAACAGTTGGGTGCTAGCTTTAATTAATGCTATCCAAGAGAAAGAAAGGAGTGAATTAATATCTTTTTTTTTCGTTTCACACACTGGTTGAGAAACCAGAGATGTTAGTCATTGTCCCAGTTATGTTATGATATTGTTCACACAGCACCAAGACTGTCTGAGTTCAAGAAACGTTTGGACAACGTTCTCAGGTGCATGAAGGGATTCTTGGGGTGTCTGGAGTGGGGCCAGGAGATGGACTTGATGATCCTGATGGGTGGCTTTCAACTCAGCATATTCTGTGATTCCACTCCTTGTTTTAATCAAAAATCTGCAGAAAATGGGACCTACCTGGCTCCATAATTGAGACGCTGCACCAAGGGTCAGTAACAGAAATGATGCAGACTGTCATTTAGCACTGGATTAAAAGCAATCTCTTCAGAGTTGAAAGGTTCAGTCCACCAGTAGGGGCTAACAATAACAAAGCACACTTTCCCAGGCTAGTGGGCACCAGGAAAACTGTATTGCTCTTGATGTTTTTATGGCAGATTCACAGTCTGGAGAAGAGCACAAGTCACAGCAGCTCTTACAGTTGCAAGTCTTAATTTGTTGATTTGAAATAATAAGCCATCAAAACCCACAGAATTAGAAATCAGTCCAATGTTCATACCCATTAATACTCAAGATTATGCTGTCCTTTAGTCATGTTTGTTTAAGAAACTAGGCAAAAAATCTCAGCTAAATAAAGGGAAATTGTTGGCAATGGCAAAGAAGTATTGTTAACAAAATGGGGTTTTTTGGTCTTGAAGTAACTGGATTAGGGTCCCACATCATTGCAGTTCAATGTGATGGGGCAAAATTCAATTCATTATTGGTAGCACCCAAGAAAATAAAACTCAAACTTGAAAAGGGTATAATAAAGTCTGTTTTGATTCAGCATTGCAACTGTTAGCTCATTCTCTCTGTAGCAGCTAGGTAAATTTTAGATTGCACGACCCTAACACAGTTTAGAGTTCAGTACCTACCACCAACTGTCTATAGTTTTGAGACATTCTGACTTTGGGTTTTGGCAGATGATAATAACCTTCAACCAAATCAGAACAAAAACTTCAGTGTCATCATTTTACCTGCTGCAATATTTTACCAGCCTACCTCTCCTTCAACATAGCCATCATAATATACCTTGTACGGAAGGAGAACTGGGCACAGGTGTGATTCCTTCTGCAGGAGAGGTACAAGAAGTGTTATTTTACTTCTGTACCTTCAGGTCAGGCTGTTGAGGGGGTCATGGAGAGGTGCAGCAGAATGCTGCAGCCCCTGGCCCTCGGCACGCTGCCCGTCTCCAGCTGAGTGGATCCAGTGGATTCCTCCTGGAGGGAGGGCAGTTTGGGCCATGCTTGTCCCAGTGATGTTGTCTCTGTTACAGAGATGCTGCTGTTGGTTTCCTGTGGCCATGCTGCTCCTAGATATGGGAGCCAGTGCTGGTTTGGTTACTGCTGCACAACAACTACTTCTCTATGGATTTTCTTTCTTCCATTGATGCACAGGGTTTGTGAAGCTTTGCTTTCTGTCCCCTCTATGGCTTCCCTGACGAGAGATGTGTTGTCCCTGTAAAAATCTATAAGGAATTCCCATGGAATTTCCTGACCTTTTTCCGTTCAGCACAGTGGGATACCTAATGTTTCAGGGAAATAAGATTTCTATACTTATGTGTGGGGACTACGCTATTAATATTTCTCACATTGCTATGAGACTATGTAACAATTTTAAATATTAACCCCTGCATTGCTCCTGGTTATGGCAAATCAGCTGATAATCTCCACAGGCAGGAAAAAATTACATGTTACAGGAGTCAGAAAATCTCTTCTGCATGTTCAAAAGAGAGACAGAGAGGTGTACGTATCCTATCTTAAATGTTGAAAAGGTGTAAGGAGGAATGAGATCCATCATTGAGGAGATGGAATGAGGAACACATCTGTCACACAGAAGCATAGTAAATATAAATTAAATTTATATTTTCAAGCAGTCATTATTTTTTCTCATCTTGTATTTCATAGGAAAGGTTCTTTCCATTTTGCTTTGAGAAAACCTAACCTACTTCCAACCACTGATCTTATTTATTTTCACTTCAGAGCCAATCTTGTCTCCAAGTTTGCAAAGTGGAAGCCTCTGCCTGTTTCATGTCAACATGACAATGGAAAACATGATATAACCCCCTCCAACAACAACCGTTTGTTGGCTTTAGTTTGGATAAACTTGAGCTCTGGGACTTCTGGCTTTGTTTAGTTTAGCAGAGGAGATTCCTTTCAGATTAGCTCAGAGACTACTTCCATTTTCCCTCATTTACGTCAAACCCTTCATTTAAACATGAACTATCAGAATGAGATTGAAAATGGTACTTCCTTTAACAATGCCTGCACATTTTTGTCTTCCTTTGATTCACACAAGTGCTCCATGAAGAGGTGTCTGCCAGGGAGGAGAAAGCATGCACAGGACACCGAACAGGAAGAATGTGAGGATAATGAAAAGTTATATGTTTTAAGGCTGAATGTGGGTTTTTTTCTTTTGAAATCCTAGGCCTTCTCTTACAGCTAAAGAGGCGCCCAAACAACTGCTATGAAATGAAGGATGTGACTTGTAGATTTAAGAGTTTAGCTGAGTTTGTACCAGAGTTGTCTTCAGCACAACAGGAGACCCATCCCTTTCTGCTGCTGGATTTCTCTTTCAGTCACTGTGCATCCCATCTTAGAGGGTGGCACTGGCATCCCTTCTCTCCTGTCAGGCAATGAAAGATTTCCTTCCACGTGCAAACCCCCTGTGGGCTGCTGTGGTACCTCCAGGCACCGCTTTGTTCCCAATCTCAGCCCCGCAAAGGGCGGCAGAATCACAGGAACATCCCGTGCACGTTTGGAGCAGTAGATATGAAAGGGTGATCTGTGCCTGGAAACTACTTCCCACAGCATTTCAGTGCTGGCAGTTCTTGGAAAACTTCGGGACATAATTAGTTCCCACTGCAACTCCCTGCAGTTCACGCCCAGTGACCAGTCGGTGCATTAGAAGGCTGTCTGCTGCAAAAATCTCTTTTTTTCTCTTTTCTTTCCCTTTGTGCTGCTTCTTCTCATTTCCTTCTTTCCATTTTCTTTTAGGAAAACAGGCAAGAGCAAAATTGCATCCCCTTTTTTAAACAGACACAACAGAACAATTGCTCACCCGAACAAAGTTAATGGGAAATATGGGAAGCATCGCTCATTGTTCCTTTGTTGTTCAGTGCAATTGCCACACTGAGCATCAAAGGAGAATAAACTACATACCCCATGCCTTCTTTAGCTGTAAGCAGCAAAAATAGGATTCATATTTTCTTGGGAAACACTTTTATGTTCATGAGAGGCTCTTTTTTTAAAAAAAAATATATATATATTTTCTGTGTTTGGCTTTAAATCTACTGTATGGTGTTTGCTTGTTTCCCTGCAGAGCAGTAGTCATTCTGTGCCAGCTGTTTAAGAATGTCCTAGTGAAAGCAAACAATGGGCTGTGTAGTGGGAATTGCAAATCTTTGAAAAGAGTAATTGAAATCTGCTCAGACATTTTGAAGATTCTTTGCACAATATCCTAAGCCTGTTCGTGGCTTAGCTGTTGGCAGGGTGGTCCTCTTTGTAGATCCCTCTTTTTAGTAAGAACAGAATAGCATAAATATGGAGGAGGGGGAGGAAAAAAGGAAAGAAGAGAGGTTTTCAAGTCCAACTGATTATTTTCCTGTTACAGCAGCTGAGAGAAAGAATGATATAACCATCTTCCAGTGAAGAATCAAAAAAAAAACACCCAAAACTGTACAGAACCTTTTCATTTATCAGGTATTCTCTGGCTCTGGGTCTTCCACTCATACCTTTTAAGGGCTGTGGCAGATAAACTGTGGTGGATCTGGTTGTGTCTGCTGAAGATGTTCCAGCCCTCCTCTGCTATGCACTGCTGTTTTTTCTCAGCCTATGCCAGCTGATGTTGCTGCACAGAGCAGGGAGAGCTAAATGTGTGCCAGGCTTCAGGCAGCCACTTCAGTAGCAAAGCCTCTGACCTCTGATATTAATAAAAAGTCAGCTCTCTGCTGACTCTTCACTGCACTAAAAGTGTGAATTTTCACCTCACAGGGGAATTACTTCAGGAGATTCTTAAGTCTTTGTATTTGAAAAATGGCCAGGCATAGATCTTGATACTTAAAAGTGGCCCCAAAATTAAGAAAATTGTCTTTGGTACCCTGAGAAAACCCTCACAATACTCACTTTAGTAGCCCTAGGAAGTTGACAATAAGAACGTTGTATCCAGTGTACAAATAGCCATTTAATATCCTGTATGAGGCAGATTAAGAAGAATTTCAAACACTGCCATTTGTATCCAACAAACTGTCTGAAATGGATGTGGGGTGAATTAGTACAAACTGGAATAAGGAGTGAATGGATATAAGTGTTTTGCAGATGAAATTAGGTTAATGATACTCTCTGCATTCGAAATCCCACCATGACCTTCTAAATTACAAATACCTTTAATTTTTTGGCAGCCAGAGATACAACTCCTTTTCTTTAGACAATATGCCAGAGTGCTTTAATCCTTCACAGGAATATGAAACACAAGAACCAAACCCTTCATTTACTTCCAACTTCTGAAATTACAGGGAAAACAATAAAATTGTGCAGGGACTTATGCTAGCATAGAATTTGACCCCCTACTGCTTTAATCATCTCTGATGTAAATTCACTATGGCCATGGAGTTATATTGGGGCTGACTTTGTCCAAGGTATCTGAATATATAAATGATATTACCACATGTACTATTCTGCATTGTAACATTTCCCATCTGCTTCAGCCTCAGGAGAGAATCACTGAATCAAGCTGATTTCTTCCAAGGCAAAGCACAGAAACAACATTGCATAAATTTGTTAGTCCTTTCACAGAGCTGAGGGGAAGGAGAGGATCACGTCCCACTTAAAATTTTAATCACCCGACAAAAACAGTTTTAATTACAAAGTTAGGAAATTCAAAACAAAAACCATACATTTTTCCCCACATAACCTTTGGGTTTGATCATGTGAAAAGCTTAAAGCATCTTGAATTAAGTAGCTCAGTGCTTTACATGGGGGGCTGTGAAGAGCAAACAGTAACAGCTCTCTATTTCCGTTCATTCCCTTTCACGTAGCAGATCAGAAGCTGACTCTCACTTTTATGATGCCTTGGATCTGTCAGAGTGCTTGTACAGTCTGGGAAACAGTGTACACAATGTCTTTTCCAGCTTTTCATTATTCTTCCCAGGACAGACCTACTGCAATGAATGTTGCAAAGAATGCTCCAGTGTTATAAAATATTCCTGGTCCTAGCTAAAATCAGAAACACAGGAGTATGACTTTGAGCTATACCTTTTTTCTAAAGTTCTGACAAAATCCTATATTTTATTAATTTTTTCCACTTAATTGATCCTAATAATGTTGAGCTTGAAGCTATTGCTTTTCTTTAGAAATATGGAATACAATTGGAAGTGGTCAAGTGTTCAAAACAAGATTACTCTGACAATTGGATTCTGACTGTATAAGTCTTCACTGACTACCCAAGGAATGGGCAGGATGTATGTTTAAAGAAACTAATAAATCCATTAAATCATCAGTAATCGTATTAAACCTTGAATTTATATCAGTTTCTGCTTGGTTTAAGACACACAAACCTTTGTGCCATTTGGCATCATTGACTAAAGACAAGAACACATTAAAATCAGATTACTGCAGGGTAATAAGAATCTATGCCAGTGTTACAACGAAAGAGCCACAGATGAAGTGCTTGCAGCCTGTTGCTTATTTTTAGAGTGACACCAAATGGCACAAAAGGTGATGTGCCAAAAAATATTGTAATGTAAGAACAGAGGGGGTGGAAAAATCTCGTGGGCATTTTACCAATAACTGGAAGAATAACTGAAGAATTATGAAATGCTCTCTCTAATTGAATGCACTGAACTAAGATGAAATTCTTTCTTACTTTGAGTCCTGGTCTAATTCAAATGGTTATCCTTATTAAAAGATTTGATCTCTCAGGCACTGAAGAGCTCTGGTTCCTACCATAATAATTAGAAGTTGATGTTCTTTAGGCTGATTGAAAGCCCAGTAAAATCAAGTGAGGTTCTGATCAGGCAGTGATTACCCTTAACCAGGAAGGAATTATCTGCATTCTGCAGCTTATGGCTAAAAGAGGTTAATCTCTACTAAAAAGACAGAAGTATAAATATAATTGAGTGACAGAGTCAACCTGTCGATAGAAGACTTTGGAAAGGAAATCCCAGAATAACATCTCAGTAGAGATGTCATTCAGGAATATCTTCCTCCCTTGCAAAAACCAATATAGGCCGTGATGTTGTCAAGGAATAGCTTAGAACAAAAGGAATATAACCATCTCTTGCATCCATCAGACATTTCCTCAAAATGACTTTTATGAGTCCAGAAACAGAGACAACAATTCTCTGGGCAAGCCCCAAAAAGAAGCATGGTGATAGATATACAGCAGTCTGCTCCATCCTGCCCCTTGTGTGACTCAGCCTGAAACAACAGTTCTGCCAAAACCAACCCCCACCAACTAAAAAACCCGAGAAACCTTCTTGAACTTTCTTTGTTTATTAGCAGTTTTGAAGCAAGGAAACTCTTCTGCCATTGTTTCTCACCCTGGACACCAGCTGAAGCCAGAGAGGCTGTTGTGTAACAGTATCACTGATGGGATACTGCTGGTCACTATTTCCTTGCAGCACTGCTGGGGCAGGCTGACCTTTAGAAGTTGTATGAAGAACATCATTCCAGGATGTCAGCATGCGTGCCCAAACAGAGCAATTTGTGAAATAGAAATGCTGAGGCAAAACAATGTGACAGATTCAACTCCTTTAGACCACATTACCTTTGAAAAGAACAACAACCCCCTGAAGATAAAGCAGGAAAATTAGAGTTCTTAAATCACATTTTGAAAGATTAGAAAAAAAGCCAATCATCTGCAAGAAAAATGGAGGCAATTTGTGTTTTACTTGGTAGTAAATATCCTTAAGATACATTTCTAAAACGTTTAAAGACTGCAGAAAGGTTGCAGCACTTGTAGCGTATAAAGACGAAGGAAGGGAACAAGAAATTATTTGTTTAAAATACAAGTACTTGCTTGTTTCAGTGTAGGCCTGGCTTTCTCTTATTTATTTTGTAATCTGATAGATAGATTAGGTGGGTGTCAGAGTAAGGACAGTTTGATTGTGTGACATAAGGATCCTGAGCCCGAGAATTCAGCCTCTTCCATGCATTGCCAGTGGAACAGTGCGTGACTCCACGCCACAATACTGCTGACAGACAAGGGCTGTATTATGCTTAACCAGCATTCTTTTATGCAGCTTTCTCTTTCTTACTCTGCATGTGAGAAAAGGGGAAAACTGGGGCTGGCGCTGTGGCAGGACTGTTCCAACGCCAGCTTTCTTGGCAGACAAGCATCTCCAGTAGTAAGAAAGCTTTGGTTTCATTCTGAAAGCCGTTCCTTTTGGTGTGAAACTTGGGAAATCTGTGAACTATTCATTCATTCTTTTCCATTCCACCTGGTAGCAGTTCTTCATGCTCTACAGCTCGTGGAGCAGGAAAGGATTTTTAAGATAGAGCCGCTCCAATTCTTCACGGTCTGCATTTAAGTGATTTATAAGTTGAGGATTCTTTCCTGGTACCTCTGATCACTTGCTGGACAAGTCTTACAAAGTGTTACCTGAAAATGTCCTAATAGGTAGGGATGCCCAAACTGACCCTTATGTCCTCATGCACTGTGTGAAGTAGACTCAATTTGTTGTTTAAAGACAATTCCAGCTGAAAGAATGTCTGAAGGCCTTGCTGTTGAAAAAAGATCCCACATGTTAAACCATTTCTGTTCCTTTATTTCCATCTCTTTTTCTGACTCCCTGAAAAAGAGAGTATTTCAGACTTTTCTGAGTACTCAGCCCTTACCTGAGAGGAGAACAGGCCAACAAGCCCGGCCGTTCTGGCTCAGCAAGCCAATTCATTCATTATGACAGTCCTTTTGTTTCCATTACTAATGATGGGATAGAACGAGCATGTTTGGGTTTCTTATAAACATCATCATAATACCAGACAGGCAGCCCAAACCATTTGCTTTGAGGTAGACTCTGTGGCATTCTTTTCTGCTCAGTAAATGGAAAGCAACATTTGCTGCAGATGTTGGGATGGATTCCTCCATCTACTCCACTGCAGGGGAGAATGATAGCATTTCCACTGAAAATAGGCAACACATCTCCTTTCTGCTTTGTCCCTTGGTTAAACAGTGTACCAAACAGTGCTGGAGCATGTAATTAATAAATGTATTTACTATGGAAGAAATGTAAAACAACTTTTGAAGTAGTCATCCTGTAAAGCAAATGAGCAAAACCAGGTCAGAGTAAGGAAGCACAGGCTTTGTACAGTTAAAAAGCAACAGAAAGACCCTTCTTGGCTTCACCAGGCTTTGGATCCAGTCAGAGGCAAGGCCTCCTTCATGTCAGTGCTTTAGCCTTTACCAAATTCACTTTAAACACAGCAAAAACTGTTTGACTCATTATATTTGCGATCGGATTCTCACAGATCAAAGCCCCTCAGTTTTGTTTCCCAAGCCATCATCAGGCGGCTGCTGGAGGATCATGAGTCACCTCTGTGTGGACTATTGCCCTTTCTGAGGCAGAACCAGACAAATTCAAGATGTTCTTTAATTTCTAACCATTTAGTCACATCTCTGCAAATGGGATGTATGAGTCTGCTCCTAATGCAAAAGCTGGACATTTGCTCTATCCAAAGTGGAAAAGCCTGTGGTTTTTGAGGATACTATTAGGAAATTTTTTCCTTTTGCCATGTAATTGTGGTTAAGTCACGATCATGGTGCTTGCACAAATGCAAAGCCAAAAGCAGCTACAAAACAGGTCAGCTTCCCAGTTCATAGCACTTGATAACAAATTCCCATTCACCTCACTGGGGTTGGGGTTGTGTCCCATATGACATCTGTCATCCTTGAGGCCTGCAGTGACCATATCTGTTTTCCCTTGTACCCATTTGGGCTCTTTTATGTACCACACTTATAGGCCCTTTGGAACCAAATGATGATTTTCCTTTCAGTTCCCACTATTGGTCTGCTTCTGTACAGCTGCTAGTCTGCTTGAAATGGGAAAAAATTCAAAATCAGCATATGACAAAGATTGTGTTGCCTCTTTTTCTTTTATTCACTATTTGGGCTGGCCCAGGGAAATGCTACTCACAGCAAAATCTTTAACAACATGAATGCTCAATAAACAGCATAAACGTGAAATTATTCAGGCTTTCAAATATTTAACTTTTTTACTGTGCACTAGAGATTGACAGAACTTCCAACAAACCATTGCAGTAAGTGCCACAGAGGTGGCTGTGTAGCCACCCTATTTAGGGCTTTGGGAAGAAGAATAGGACTTTGCATTGCTATAGGCAAATACTGTCGAGTTCTACTATTTTTTAAATCTTAGGCTGATGTGTACATTTAAGAATCAATAAGAAAAGCTGGCAAGTATGTGACTGTTATAACACAAGTTTAGAAGCAGACAAGTCAGCTTTTTTATAACCTCATTATTCCTATATGTTACTCGCCAGTGCTTTAGCACAAATCAGCTTTCCAAAGGATTTTGGAGCTAATGGTTAATCTTTATGAGCAATGCAAAATGCATTATGTCATAACATGCTGACACACAGATCTACATCTGAGCACAGAGGGGGTGTCTTTAACAGACTAAGTCTTCCCAGATGTAAGTTTCCTTTGGAAACCTTTTTTAATGCTTTCATTCTGCCAAAGGCCACAGCGATTTTCATTGCAGCTCTCCTAGCTTATTTCTTAATGCGTTTAACAATGCCCAGAAAGTTAGAAGCAAATATGAATGTCATTATATCCATATGTCTTCGATTTTTTGGTCTTCTCTCTGTTAAACGATGCCATCTACTGTAGAATAACTGAATGGCAATCTTGTAAAAATGCGGAGAAATCTGCTTTATTTGCTTGTTACTGTAAAATTGTGGCAATTGTTTTGACACATTTTGAATTTCCATTATTTTCATTTATATTGTTTACTAAAATATGGAAAGGTGGGTGCTCTCAGTGGGAAAAGCTGGTCACTGAGAAAAACCTCTGCTGGTGTTCCGAAAACAGAATCTTTTCTAGCTAATAGTGTAAAAATATGGGAAAAGTGGCCTTTTTCTGCTGCCCATCCAAGCTGTCCTCTTCATAGTAGGGCAGAAGGATCACATCTCTGAAAATAACAAAACAACAGAACAAATCAATGAAAATGATGTAAGGAGTAAGAAAACAATGGACATATGAAAGTGCAAATCCTTGGATATGAATTTCCTAATGAATAAGGACTTTGCGGTCTTAAACACAGAGTTTAAAAAAAATGTTGTTTTGAAAGGCTAAGGAAATGATACTGAGAGCTGAAAATCTGAATATTACAATTAATTGAACACATCTTTGGGGTATGGAAAAATGTGTACACTATGCATCTTTTTATACATGTATGCAATTCACATAAATGTCCATTACAAGTGCAAGCAGTAATAATATTAAGTTCTTTTAGATCTGTATCATGGTATCTTTACTTAACAATTATATCTAAACTTGCCCTAAAGAAAAATAATTTCTCCCCTTCCTTGTTACATTTATAAATGAAAAGAATCTTTTAACCTGTGGACCTGGGAAGTGCTTAAGTGGAGTGGCAGCTGAGTCACTCTGACATGGATCTCCGCCCATCCGTGCTCTCTAGGGTGTATCCAACCAGCTCCTTTGAGATGGATAACAAGCTCTAACCTCCCTGGTAACTTTGGTGGCTTTCTGCCTCCCACAGCATATGAGGGTTTTTTTCATTTGTAAAAAACATTTCAGCCTTCTTGTTTGTCAGGAAACATTTGCCATTAGTCTTGTGGGCAACTTATTTTTTTTTTTTTCCTAAGTACCCACAGTGAAATCCTGGTTTGTGAAAAGGAGGGAAATGTTTCTTGCAGTCAGCACTTAACTAAGCAGAGAATAAGCTTATTAACCAGGGATCCATGGACATGGTTATGTGGTGCGAGAACTGGGAAACCAAGCAACTTTTTCAGAAATTAACTTGGCAGACTAAGGAAGGATGTCTATATCCTCTTCAAAGGTAGTCATTATTAGGCAGTGTCCTTTGAAGCAGGATCCTCTGATGCCATGACCCTCTGTTGTGTGGGGGAGGAAGAGGTTGTCCTCAAAATGAGCAGTTCTTTTCCATCTCTCTTGTGCAGAATCTGAAGTTTCTTGCGAGACCCAAAAGAGATGGAAAAGGAAAAAGTAAATTTCTAAGTGATAGAGAATGTTTGAGGGGGGTGAATTCTCATATGCCATTGGAATATTTTCGATTTTAGGATTTTCTCTGTTGTCAAAGGAAGGTAAAATACTGGCTCCCAGCCTGATATCAGGCAAAGAAAACATCTGAAAAGGGTTTTTGAAGCTTGATGCATCTTGTTATTGTCCTAATAAAGATAATGTTCAAAATCAAGTCTTAACCATAAGTAGTGTCAGCCCTCTGACAGCCAACATTTTCTGGTTTGCTCAAAGTATAATTGAAGTGTGAAAATAACAGTTGTGCACAGACAGCCTGTAGGAGGGTTGAAATTGGAAAAAAACCCTCCTGTCCCATGCAGTGCCCTGCTCCAAGGTCCCCACTCCAGCTCTCCTCTCAGTCAGTCATGATATTCCCAGTCACCCCTCCAGAGCTCATACAAGGAGGGGATGAATTTCACAGGTGAAATGGAGGAAAAGGTCAGGTTAATATGGACGAGGAAACAGCTGAGTGAGACACTGGGAAGGGAGGAGAGGAAAACCCATCTCAGCTGAGTACATGGCAATAAAATAGGTGAACTCTTCAGGTACAAAATAAAAGAGGATTCATGGAAGATGAAAAGGGAAGTCACATGTTATAGGAAGCATGAAGCTCAGAGGGAGCATGAGAAGAAGGGAAACACATCTAAGTATGTGTGTTGCCAAAGAGCCTGGGGATAGGTGTGGGAACAGGTACCCACAAACACAGAGAGAAAGGAAAACAAAGAATGTAAAGAGAAAAAAGAGACCAGTGTGCTAATGCAGCAGTGGAGGAGAGAAAAAATGGGATCAAAGATGCAGGGGACAGAGGACAGGGGACAGGGAGGTGAGGGATAGAAGGGACTGAATAATCCATAGGGAGGGACTGCACTATAAATTTGGATGCAGTCTTATACTACATAATAATGACTATTACAACAATTTGATGGCATTCAGAAATTTCTGCCTGGAGCCAGTGGTAATTTTAATGTCAGGGCTTTGAATTACATCTTTTGGCAGTTTGGTTTTCTTTTTGAAGGGTGGTGTGTTGTAGGTAAATTATTCTGATATTAAAGCTTTAAGAATGATGTAGGTTCACACATAGCTCTTCCTCCAAAGTTTTGCATTTGTAAACAATTATTTTGAATTAGTTATGGAAAAAATATTACAACATTATTCAAGACATTCACTGATATTTATATGTGTAATCTGAGACTTGTAATAACTTCTATAAAACTAAAAATGAGCTCATAAAACTTTGTAGTGTTATTTTCATATTGGTTTCTTAAATGACTCAGCTTTCTAGTTTATGATTTTTTTCTAAGAAAATACAAAGCCCAAATTTAATGTTTGAAGTTGGTTTTTGTCAATCTCTTCAAATTCATAATATACTACAAGGTTGATTAGTAAAACAGCTGTTGAAAGGAATTCACAAAGCCATGAGTATTACAGACGAACAATATTTTTTCTGAAAATACAGACACTTGTAACATTTGAGCAGGCCAGATGACACAACAATTGCAAACCATTTGGGCAATCAATGTGAACATTCTTTTAGATCTGTCACATACATTTACTTTCAAGAAACACTTTGAAAACCCTTGGTGTTAGCTGATAATGCAGGATGCAGTGACAAGCTGGCCAGATGGCTTCTTCCATGTGTAAGTGCTCACACTGACACATGGGGACCAACATACACTTGTTTGAGAGGTTTGGCACGTTTACATTTTAGCTGCAGCAGAGAATTCAATTGCTAATTAGACAGTAACTCAGTCTGACACTAAAATTACTCCAGACTGAAGATTATCAGAGATTTAATTGGGCTTTGGATCAGCTCCAGGAGGTTTCCATTGATGTCTGTTTTTATATTCAGAGCAGACTCTGCAGTTAATTTAACAGATCCTTTCCAGTGTCTGAAGGGGAGTATTCAGCCTTTTACCTCACGTGCATAAACTGTATGACAGCAGTAAACAAAACAAACTGTCCTACAGTTTTCATGTTATTCATCTTTGATTTGAAAAAAAAAAAAAAACATTTGAAATAACATTAAACACTCTTTTGTCTTTCTTTCCAGTCACAGGATGTACCCATCTTGGGCAGGCTTACGCTGACAGGGATGTTTGGAAACCAGAGCCTTGCCAAATCTGTGTGTGTGACTCAGGGTCTGTTCTCTGTGATGACATTGTCTGTGATGACCAAGAGCTGGACTGTCCCAACCCAGAGATTCCTTTTGGAGAGTGCTGTCCAGTTTGTCCACCCACAACAACACCATCTCCAAGAGTGAGTTTATTCTCAATGTTGCTTCTTTGGTGGTGCTGCCTTCTTGATCCATGTCAACCTCAGTTCATTTTGGTTTAGATGTTCTTAAACACTTTTTAATGCCACTTTCTGGCTTTAGGCAAAATGGATGGGCAAATTTTGGCTAATCAAATTTAAAAACCAGCTTGACCTTACAGAGTTTTACCTTTTTTGCTTAATTCAAAAATATTTCTATGTTTTATCAGAGAATTGGTACCAGCTCTCATAAAACACTTGTTAGACCTTCGGGCCATGCAGCTGAAAGCATTAAGTCTTTCAACTCAGTTTTACACAGACAATAGGCACAGAAGAAGAGTAGAAAGGAACAGAGGGCAGCAATTAGCCATTACATTTTTCATTTTATGGAGAAGCATAGGAATAATGTAAACACCTTATTTGCTGACCACATGCTCAGTCTATGTCCGTGAAACTAATGCCAGCACAGAGTCAAAGAAAACTGGAGAATTTCCACACCATACTGAGAGTCTGCGTTTCTTATCAACTCAATTCTACACCAGCACAGAGTAAATGTCCTTTTACAGACTTACTGCTGACTTAATGCCCTGGAAAGGAAAGGTGGTTCAAACTGCACATCCCTAACTCATCATCATCTTGTTTATAGGCACCAACATTATATAAGCCAGTTGCAGCAACTTAACCTCAGGAAAATCAAGAATGTTGGTACAAGCCAAGTCCCCTGCCTGACCACTTCAGGGAGTGAGCCAGCTGTGCTGAGCTCTAAGGTTATCTGAACATTTCAACCGTGTTTAAGACCCATGAGATTCTGTTAGAGCACAGAGGTTGCCACAGACACATTGCAGATTCCTGTCTAGAGGATAAGAGAGTGAAAAAGATGTGTATATGGAAGAGAGAGAGGATGCATTTCTGCAGCTCTAGAGTATACCTGCCTGAACATGAGATGTCACCTCGTGTTATTTGCACCACACTAGTTCAACTCTATTCCTTCCAGGATTACCTGAGCTGCCTCAGTGAACAGTTTGAGAGGTGTAAATGAGTGGTACATACAAGCACACTGGAGATTTAAGCACAGCTCCCTCTCTCATTGCATCTGGAGATTCATTTTATCAGTTCTGGGGTTCCTGATAATGAAGGACATGTGGAATGCTTCTCCCAGCCTCACTCTTTGATATATGAGCCCACTGAAAGCTGTCCTGTTGACCTCGCATGGTGCAGAGAGAAAAATGCCACCTTGAAAAATCCAAAATAATTTCAGCTGAATATTCTTTGCTACCACCAGCAGCTGAGTATGTAAATTGAAAATCCAGACTGCAACATGTAACTGAATTACTCATTGAAAAATAAGTAAATTGGAACCGTAGATCTGAGCACTCAAAATTAGCTACACACTCACACTTAACATGCTGGACTGAGAAGGATACAAGAAAAATGTCCCTTACAGAGTTCCACAGTGGATTGTGTCTCCATTGCACTCAACAGCACAGCTCCATTGACTTTATTAGGGCCATGGTTTTTTGGCTGAAGGGGAGGTGTAATTCTATGGATGAGCCAAAAAAAAATGCAGACAGACTGACCACAGACCCCATAGCTTTTAAATGTCCCG